>NC_081306.1:8737500-9362500 GCF_030435805.1 Mustela lutreola | reverse complement strand
CCATTCCTCATGGCCTCCGCCTTACTTGCTTCCCAATGTCTCCTTCCTCTTTTCGGCTTCCTCCCTCTCCTTCCCCGCACGGGAGCTCCCAGTTAGTCCCTACTCGGTGTATATTATACGCCAGGGGCTTTGCCTGCCTGATCTTGGTTTATCAAGATGGAATATAGTGGAGTAGAATGGCTAACAGCTGGACAGCCTGGGTGCAAACCCCAGGCCTGTGGCCTTGGGCACGTTACTTAATGCATGCCTCAGTTTCCCCATCTATAAAATGGGATGGTAACAATTGCTAATACAATAGAAATGCTTAGCCCCATGCCTGACACAGTGAGTACTAGGTCAGAGTCAGCTCTCTCTATTGTTATCCTCACATCACTGCCCCAACTTCCCATGCTGTAAGCGTTGCGTTATTATCCCTGACAGGTGAGGAGTGGGGCTCCAATTCACACAGCTGGTAAAGGGTGAAGCCGGGACCTTCACCAGGTCCCAACTCCTCTAAAGTTAATCCCCTTTACACAACAATATTTATTCAATTCAGAAAACATCTAACGAGTTCCTTCCCCATGCCAGAAGCACCGAGAATACACAGAAGCAGAAGCCGATGTTATGGAGAGTCTGGCCAAGTCTTAAGCTGTACATCAACAGGATACGGAGGGGGACATCCCCTGCTGTACCCAGAACTGGCTGCCTGGGCCCACAGCTGGGAACAAGGGACAGGCACTAAGGAGCAGACAACTGGTGGGGCCTAGCGCCTCGCTCTGGGATTTCTAAAACGCAGAGACCAGGTCCCGCAATATTCCAAACCATCCCTGCTCCCTGCCTCTGGGAGCAGAAGAGGAGACACTGGCTGAGTGGGGAAAGCTGAGGACTGTCCCCGCCCACCCAACCCAGCGCCGAGAGAGATGGCTGCCAAGAGATTCACTTGCAGAGATCACACGCCCCTGAAGGAAGGAGAGACCAGCACCTTCTCCACAGGCATCTGTTTAACCCGGAGTCTTACCCGTCTGCTTTTCAGCATTCTGACCGGATGAGAGGAGGAATGGAGAAGTGGCAAGCAGAGGGAAGAGAGAGCAGAGATCTTGCACTCGGAGCCCTCACAAGAGTGAGTGTGGGGACGCAGAAGGTGCCTGACGCCCGCGGGCCTGACCACATCCCTGCCAGAGACGGAGCTCCCTACTGCCAGCCCTACCTCTCCCCGTCATGAGGAGTCTCTGGGGGCCACCAGAGTCCTCCCTCTCCATGTCCATGAAACAGGCTGCAGGAGCCCAGGGAATTAAGGGTTTCTGGAAGCAGCCCTCAGCCTCCACCTGCAGGGAGCTGATGAGGAAAAGCTCGGGCGCCATCACCCCTATACTGAGTGCCCAGGCGGATCACGACCCAGGTGCCCAGAGTGGTAAACTGCCCTATAACACATCCTCCCGCTTCCCCTGTGGTTCTTCTTGGCATCACCCTGAAATACAACACTTGCACTCAAATCTTGGTCTCAGGATCTGCTTCGAGGAGAGCGCAGCCTAGGTCAGAGACCACTTGCCCAGGGCCAATGTGCCCTCTGATTGGGACCCATCCTGGAGAGCGCTTCCCCCAGGGAAGGAAGCCCAACAGCGAAGAACCATGAGGTACTCTCCTCTACTTCCAGGAACTTCCAAAGAGTTGACATTCGCCGGCTACCAGGGCCCTGCCTACTCAGCTTCTTCAGTTGGGGAGGTTGGCCAGGAAAGCGTTAGCCTGGGAAGCGGCAACACAGAAAGAAAGAACCGCAACCATGGCAGCTAAGTAAGAAGACATTCACCCTTCCTTTGCCCAAACCATGCTCACTCGCACTGCAAGGCTCCTGAGTAATGGCCACCGGCCAGAATATGGACGTGGAACCACATGGTAGAATAAGAACCAACCTTCTTCCATCATGTGGGCAAGGGCGGGACTCAAGGAAGGACGGGCCCCTGAGAATCCTCCCTGGGACTTCCGGAACTCCTAGAAGAGAGGACCTCTCTTCCCCCACGTATGTCCTGGTTGGTGGAAGGGAAGCCTGGGCCAACTTGCGGCCGCTTTTGCTCCTGTGCACAGGAAGGATCTTCCTGAGAAGAAAGATGATGGAGGAAAGCCCAGTGGAGGAACACTGCAGCTGAGAAAGATTCCCAAGGCATAACCTGAACCCCCCCAGACCCAATGGCACTGGAAAGCCCACGTGACCACAAGCCTTCCTCTTTGGCCAAAGCTAGCTTGAGATGGGTTCTGCCAGGTTTAACCAAGATTCCTGATATAAATAGACATTTTGAGCGCCACACAAGGAAAGTAAATCTCTTTATCTCAAGGTTATGCAATTTTTTTTTTCAATTCCTCAATCAAAAAAAACAGCAATCCCACACTGACACTTGTCTTGGTTCCCAAATCAGACTGTCCTGTGGACATTTTAAAAAATCCAGTCAGGGACGCCTGGGTGGCTCAGTTGGTTAAGCAACTGCCTTCGGCTCAGGTCATGATCCCGGAGTCCTGGGATCGAGTCCCACATTGGGCTCCCTGCTCAGCAGGGAGTCTGCTTCTCCCGATGACCTCTCTCCTCTCTCTCTCAAATAAATAAATAAAATCTTAAAAAAAAAAAAAATCCAGTCAGTTTGGTGCTGCTGAGGAAAGCCATGCGCACACCCCTTGAACTCTGAAGGCTCTGTTCAACAACACGTTCCAAGCAAACACAGAATTCCTTCTAAGATAACTCCAAAGGGGGAAGGAAGCAAGGCACATATTCATATAAAAATGTGGTGATACTTAGGAAAAATGCAGTCTTATCCCACTTGACTTACATAGGCTAGATCAATTTACAAAGTCATTGGCCAGGGCTTTCTCCTCAATAGATTATGTATGGGTGTAGGCTTAGACTCAGGCTCAGGTTCTATTTCCCATTCCAACTGTGCAACCATGGGTTAAGTACCTTAACCTCTCTGAGCCTCAGGGTCCCCCATCTATGAAATGCAAGTGTCATTACCATCGACCTGCTGGGGTAATGTAAGTGTTGCACACCGCCTAGGTTCTAGGATGTGTGAGGACCCAGAACATATTTACTGCTAAATGTAAATCGTTCAATCTTACTTGGCAAAGGCAATATACACAGACTTCGCTTCCTAAGCCACGGGGCCCCGAGTGCTAGGCACCAAAAACTGAAAACACGTTCTTTCAGTCAGAGCAAATCTCAGGTGAAAGCAATTTTCTGAAACATAAATATCCAGCATTCCTGTGTGCAAATGTCACTTTTGACGTAACACATTTTCTTCTTCTGAGTGCAAGTCAAACATTCCTCCTCAGTGGAAAATCTGGCTTTGTAATAAAGGATACTACACGCCATGCAACACAGAATTATCCCCCAAGAACTTTAAAGAGCATTCCAACCTGAGTCTTCTCCTTCCCAAATGGCCCCATCAAACATAATCCTGATGGCAGCCGATGTTGGCCACGCAGCTCATTCAACCACCACAAGGGCCAGCCAGTGGCAGAGCCACACTTCTGAGCCATATGTCCGGCTAGGACGGCTAGCCCTTTTTACTTCCCTCTGGCCACTCAGCATCGCTCAGCATGCACCCCAGCCCAGCTGCACCAGAATCTCCCCGCACGTTCACTGAAGTGTGATTCATCCAGGACTCAGGACCTTGGAATCAGGGAGGCCAAAGTCTGGGAGCCTCTGCCCCTTGTGAAAAGGCAAGAACAGCCAGCATGACAGCAGAATCCCCACTCTGTCAGGCAGCCTTGTTTACCGCGCCCCCAAAAGCTGGCATTGAACGTCTAAGGGCTGGTCCTGGGCCTTCTAACCGTCTCTCCCACCTGGCCCCTCGTGCACCTGTACCTCACACCAGGTCTAGGACATCACCCCCTGCCTACAAGACTGCAGCAAATCACTCCTAACTGGTGCCTCTGTTTTCTTCTCTCTTTGCACTCCAACATGTTATTATAAGAACTGTCAGATCCAGAAAAGCTGAAAGATCTGTACAGTCCCCTCCTTTATACACATCACCCAGCTTCTGCAATGCAGCTATTAATAATTCTACATTAATATTTTAAAGCCATGTTATACTTGCCTTATGGTGCATCTAATGATCTTTTTCTTTTTTTTTTTTTTTTTAAGATTCATTTATTTATTTGAGGTGGGGGAGAGGCAGAGGGAGAGAGAAAGTCTCAAGCAGGCTCCCTGCTGAGCACAGAGCCCGATGTGGGGGCTCAATCTCCCTACCCTGAGATCATGACCTGAGCCAAAATCAAGAGTTGGCCTCTTAACTGACTGAGTCACCCAGGCGACCCTCCAAAGATCTTTTTTGGAAGACATCTTAAAATAGGCTACAGACATTGGTAGACTTCCCCCTGAAGCCTCAGCAGGCATGTCAGTAGCCTGAGCTCAATGCATCTTTACAGCATCCCGCTCCCCCGCAAATAACATTTACACCTAACAAGATGCACAAACCTTACATGTACGTGATGAGTTCGACAAATGCATAACTTGTGTACCAAAGGCCTGTCAAGATGCAGATCATCACTATTCGTCCAGAAACGACCCTCCTGCTCCCTTCCACTCAACCCCCTTGGGCCTGACTTCTGCTTAGCATGATGGTTGCTCAGAAACATGTTCTACTTGGCATGTTAATGACATTCACCCGTGTTACTGTGTGTATCCCAGTGCTTTGTTCCTTCTTATTTCCGAATAATGCTCCATTACAGGAATATACCTTGGTTTGTTATCCTTCATCCTGCTAATGGGACACCTGGCTGCTTCCAGTTTGGGGACCTATGACAGGAGAAGGTGCTGGGAATACCTCTGTGTGATTTTTTTGTGTCGACATAATGTGATCTCTCTTCGGCAAATACTTAGGCGTGGCAGTGCTGGATCATGGAGGTAGATAAATGTTCAGTTTCACAAGAACTACTATCACATTATACCCCTCTGCTGTCTGAGAGTTCCGGCTGCTCCACGTCCTCATCGACATTTGGTGTTGTCAGTCTTTGTAGCTTTGTAGCTTTGTCAGTCTGTAGACATTCCAGGAGGTGGGTGTGTCGTGATATTTCGCTGTGGTTTGAATCTGCAGTTCTCTGACTGGCTAACAACGTCAAGCACCTCTGCATGCACTTAGAGACCATCTGTATGTATCTTCTTTTGTGCAGTGTCTGTTCAAAACTGTTGCCCATTTCAAAATTGGGATATTTTTCTTGAGAAGGAGAAAGAGAGTGCAAGCAACAGGGAGGGGCAAAGGGAAAGAGAGAGAATCTTAAGCAGGTTCCATGCCTAGCACAGAGCCTGATGAGGGGTTCGACCTCAAAACCCTGAGAATCACGACCTGAGCCAAAATCAAGAGTCAGATGCTTAACCCACTGAGCCACCCAGGCACGTTTCTTTCTTTCTTTCTTTTTTCTTTTTTTTAAATTTTTGGGTCATTGCTGTTCTTTATATATTTTGGATGTAAGTATGCTGTCCCCCAATGATTTCTCTCCAGGGTAGCCTGACAGGGTCACCTGTCCTTCTCAATTCCCCAGGGCTTGCCATCATACTTACGAATAAAACTAAAGTCTTCACCTATACCTTTAAGACTGATGTAAAGTGACGTTTTACACCAATTCAACTTCATCCCCTATCGTACTTTCCCCCTCACTCTACTCTAGTCACCAAGATGCCAAACTGGCTCCTGCCTCAGGGCCTTTGCACTTCCCAAAGCCACTATTTGGAATGTTCTTCCTCCAGACATCCTCCAGGCTCATGCCCTCACTCCATCTAGCTCTCTACTTAAATTCATCTCCTCACCCACTTAAAATAGCTTCCTCACCCTCACCCCCCAGCCATCCCTCTCCAGCCCCTCATCCTACTTTGCTGACTCTCTTGGCAATGACAGTGAAACCCAGCATTATTTGTTAAATCATTTATTTGCTACAAGTCTCCCTCCACTGGAATGTAAACTCCACAAGGGCAGGGACTTTTGGCTTGTGGGAGAGAACCAGTACAATGCCGTGGTTATGGCACACCATTTTTTACGTCAAACAGTCTCAGTCTTACCACTTAGCAGCACAGACAAATTATTTCCCTCTCCCCAGTTCCCACATTTGTAAAAAGGACCCTTATTAGGATAAACTACTTGGGCCATGTACATCATTTAGAGCGGCACAGACACCAACTTATGGCTCTATCACAAATCCCAGACCCTAGAACACAAAAAGCACCCGACAAATACAGAATGCATAACTGAATAATTTATACAGGCACGCTATTTTTATTGTCAATTTACTGGGTCAAAATCATTATCATTCTCCCCCGGTTCAAGGGACTTTCACTTCCAAAAAGTCCTTTTTCCTGAGAAGAGCTCACATCCGTGCAAATGCACGGTAAGGGACACAAAGTCGTAGGTACCAGGTCTCTGCTCAGCACAGGCAAACCAGTACCCACAGGTTATGTTATTCTAGCCACAAACCAGAACAAGAACTCTGCTCCCTCCTAATGTTCTGGGAGGTTCTGCTATGTCCATGCGGCATCTACTCTCCCCACCACCTTGCCCATCCTTCCCAACGCCACAGGATCTTAAAAGAAAATAAATTTCCTTCATCTTGGGTAGGTTTCTGGCTCAATAAAGGATTGAAGAAATACGTATACACCCATATTCATCACAGTATTACTCAGAGTATTATTATATACTGTAGTATAGGGCATATTAACATCTAATAATAGCTATCCCGTTTGTTATATAATAATATGTCAAAATATATGTTGCAGGGCGCCTGGGTGGCTCAGTTGGTTAAGCAACTGCCTTTGGCTCAGGTCCCAGTCCTGGAGTCCTGGGATCGAGTCCCACATCAGGCTCCCCGCTCCATGGGGAGTCTGCTTCTCCCTCTGACCTTCTCCCCTCTCATGCTCTCTCTCTCAAATAAATAAATAAAATCTTTAAAAAAAAAAAAATATATATATATATATATGTTGCAATATCTACTACAGTATCACAAAGTTCCTCACAAGAAGCAGAAGGTAGAAGTGTCCACTGACGGATGAATGAATGAGCAAATAAAACGCGTGGTTATGGCACACCTTCAGTATACATACAGAAGGGGGTATTATGCAACCTTCAAAAGGAAGGTCCTTCGGACACATGCTGTGACATAGATGAACTCTGAGGACATTATGTCACAAAAAGACAAATGCTGTATGACTCCATGTATAGGAGGCACCCAGAGTCAGATTCATAGAAACACAAGGAATGGTGACTACCGGGCGCTGGCGGCCAACAGGGGATGAAGAGCTATTGTTTAATAGGTATAAAGTTTCCATTCTGCACCATGAAAAGAGTTCTGCAGACAGATGGCGGTGATTGTTGTATAATGCCGTGAATATACTTAATACCACTGAAATGTGCACTTAAAATTGGCTAAGCTGTTGCACTGTAATGTTAACTAGCTAGAATTTAAGTAAGAATTTTTAAAAAATGGGTAAGCTGGTAAATTTTATTATGTGTGTTTTGTCATAATTACTAAGACTTTTTTTTTTTTTTTTTTAAAGAAAGAGTAGAGTCTAGGGGATGCCTGGGTGGCTCCGTCAGTTAAGCATCTACCTTTGGCCAAGGTCATGATCCCAAGGTCGTGGGATCCAGCCCCGCTTAGGGCTCCCTGCTTAGCGGGAAGCCTGCTTTTCCCTCTCCCTCCGCCCCTCCCCTCCACTCATGCTCTGTCAAATAAATAAATAAATTCTTTAAAAAAAAAAAAAAAAGTAGAGCCTACAAAGATTTCACATTCAATGGCCACAGTGTTGATCTGCTGCCGTCCACTTGGATGAGCAGAATTTCTCTCAGCGGTGAGAGTAACTTCACACCTGTTCGATCACCCCATATGCTTTCTATTTCTCTGTCTCATTTTCATTATCTCCTAGCCAAACCTTATCAACGAGACCAAAAACCTGACAGAAGCTCCATTAGCCGCTACTGTCCTGAAGGCCAAGATCAAAAGATGCAATGTTCAAAGTCACGAAACAGCTGGGACGTTCTGCCGCGAGCCAGACTATGCCTACACGCCGGCCTCACCCGCCACCGCTCCCGTGGGCTCTCCAAGGCACAGACATGCAGAACTCAGCCCTAATAGCCACACTGATCCCACACCGGCGAGGCAGGCTAACAACAAGAAACTGCCAAGCTCTGCTTTCCACCCCCAGACACGGCTGCATCTACCCCTCCCATTCAGTGCTCGCTCGGGGGAAGGCAGACCCTGGCCTGCCAGGAAAACCAGCATCAACATCCAGTGGCCTCCAGGGCACCGTGTGCGGATTTTGTTTTCTGTCTCCAAGGCAGGCCTCCTTTGCACAGTATGGATTTTGGTTCAGAACTAGTATCTCCTTTTCTACGTTTGGGATGAAAACACACTTACCTGGATGTCTGCTCCTAACACCCTCCGCCCCTGGCTTTCCCTGCTTCCCAGCGACTGTTCCTCCTGGAAAAACCTCCCCAGCCTTCGGGGACCAGCCCTGCCCTCATCTTGCCTGCATGGCAGACCCTGTTGCTGTCCTTAACCTCCGTTTCCCCTTCTTCCACTGTGGGCTTTCTCCCTCTGGCACTACGGACGCTTTGGGCTAGAACATTCTTCGTGGTAGGGGCTGTCCCGTGCACTGCAGGTGCTCAGCGGCATCCCGGACCTCCACCCACCAAACCCACAATGCTTCCCAGCACCGTCTACCATCCTGAGAGCAAGACTGGCCCTGGCTCAGAACCACCATTCTGCAGGACAGAAGCTGCAGGCAGGCCCAGGGCCACTCCCCTGAAAATCAGATTTCCCTGTTGGGTCCCCGCCAAAGACTGACAGAGGTGGGAGTACCAATGACTGGCTCCCAGTCTGAAGGAGGAAGCGCCCCGCAGCGCCATCCTGCCATCCACAGTCCGGCTCCCCACCCACAATCAGGGCGAGGCTAAGCCCACATCCTCCCTGGGCCATCACCCTTCCCTAGACTGCTTCCACCCCCCCGCCCCTGCAGGGCATTGTCCTACGTTCTGTTGTGGGTTCAATGATCCCCCCCAAAAGACATGTTATCATCCTCACTCCCATCAGTCCAGAATGTGACCTGACTTGGAAATACGGTTGTCGCAGATGTGACTATTTGAAATGGGAACATAATGGGGGAGGGTGGGCCCCTCATCCAATAGGACTGGTGTCCTTGTAAGACAGAGATGCACACAAAGAAGGTCACGTGACGACAGAGGCGAGATTTGAGTGATGCAGCTCTAAGCCCAGGGACACCAAGGATGGCGAGCAACCATCAGAAGCCAGAAAGCGGCAAAGGAAGAGTCTCCCCTATAGGTTTCGGAGGGAGCATGGCCTTGATCTTGGACTTCTAACATCCAGACTGGGAGACAATGAATTTCTATCGTTTTAAGCCTCTCATTTGTGACGTTTTGTCACAGCAGCCCTACAAACGAATCCACACCCAAACCCTTACCTCAAGCTCTGCTTCCAGGGAACCCAAACCTCGGACAACTGGCCTTTCTACTCACAGAGTGTCATTTCCAGAGCCAGCCCGCGAAGGGAGAGGGGAGTCCACTCTTCCCTCAGCCAGTTTCCATGAGCCTTTCTTAGAGCGAGATGCAAGGAGGGAAGGAAGCAGAGTAGCAGGTGAGAGAAAGACACTCACTTCGGGCAGTCCTTCCTCCCCTCCATCCTTCCTTCATTCAACAAAGATTACTGAGCGCTACCTGCCACATGCCAGGCACTGTTCTAGGCACACGACATGGAGAAGTGGACAGCAAAGATAAAAATCTGTTCTCGTGGGGTTTGCATACTAGCAGGGGAGACATACCAGAGAATGTATGACGACGGGAGGGGGCCAGGGAGGGCCTTAGGTGGGGGCCACCAGGCCAGCAGAGGGAAGCGGCAGATGCCACCTCTGGTGCCAGCTACAGACCGTCCCAAAGTCCTGCTGGGGCATGGTATCAGCTCGGGCAGACAGCTGTCCCTGAGGCTGTGCGAGCGCACCTGACCAGCAGCCAAAGAGCCATTCTGGCCCCAAGACCCACCGTGGCCTTTCCCTTTCCCTGTGTTCTCCTGTTCTCCTCACCCCCTCACTCCTGCTTCCTGGGATCACCCCCTAAATAAACCGCCTGCACCCAGGGCCTTGCCTTGGCCTCGGATTTCGGGAGAATCAAACTAGGGCAGATGGGCCAGGCCCCGCTGACTGAGACTCTAAGACTTCACACTACAGCCAAGGCAAGGTGTGCGGGTGTCCAGATTCTCTGGGTGTCCAGGGTCCTCCACTTGAATGTGTACAATCGAGCTTGGCCACACAGAGTCGATGTGGTCCAGTAGGTCTCCCTCTTTCAAATTTCTTAATGGTTGGAAACCCAGTGAGAAGGCTACACCGAAAGCATCCACTATGTCCTGGTCATGTGATGGGAAAGAGGACACGGGATTATAGCACACACTGGTAACACCTGGACCACCCCGTCCCCATCGCTTCAGTGCATGTGGGCCCGAATGCGGCTGCCAGCTCTCGTACTTTTCTTTCTTTCTTTCTTTCTTTTTTTTTTGCATCTGTGGATATCAAAGATCTCTTTAACCACCAGTGTAATGGGTCAGAAATGCCAGGGAAGAAGCGTCTCCATCCCCCACAGCCCTCATTCAATGGCTGATAGGAACTGGCGTACAAACACCCCGGCTCCCCCGTCCCCCAGGTGGAAAGACTCGTAGGCATGTGTCTAACACTGGCTTCTCCCTCCCCTAGCTCGTTTTGGCTCCATTCACCCACAGCGGTGGCCGGCCAGGTAATACACACGTTATGTGACTGTCCCACTCCTTCCTGGTGGGTCCTCTGGTGTCACCTCCCTGATCAATTATTTCCCTTGCCTTGGGATTTTCTCCTTCTTGGGGGATCCAAATGAAGAGAAGGATAAATCTATCTTTGAATGGAAACACACACACACACACACACACACAGTAGAGCAACCCCTCTGGTCCTCACGTTTAAAGCCTGTCCTCGGGTGTGATGCTGGCTCATCAAATCCCTGACCAGGAGAGCTCAGCTCTGAAAAGCACCTTGGTATGTCAGCCCTAACGTAATCCTGCCTGCGTTACACATGACTGTCACACTCGGCGTGAATGGATGACACTGGCCTCCAACCGGCTGGGTCTTTTCCTTCCCTGGGGCGCCCACCTCCTCCTTCCGCCCCCACGGAGTGCACTGTCATCCTCCAGTCCACAGAATGCCCAAGCGAGGGACGCTCCCAGCCCACTGGGGACAGAGCCTGGTCCGTGGGTGGCTTCCCCAGCAGCCAACTGCCTGTCTGTGGGCTGGTCGGGGGAAAGAAGCCAATCTCACAATTTGCCTGAAACACATCCATTTATCATCCTGTTCTTCAGCCCTCATTTTATTTTTCCCAAATCAATTTCTGAAAGTCAAAATGACTGATGGCTTCATACCCTGGACCATCATTCTCCTTATTAAATAACCCGGCATCGACAACAAAAACCTCTCAGGGTGGTGATGGTTACGTGAATCTATGCATGTGATAAAACTTCATGGAACTACATAAACACACACACACACACGCACGCACGCACGCACACATACACACGCACACGCGTGCACGCACACACAGTGGTGCGTGTAAAACTCTGCAAAAATCCAATAAGGTCCGGAGCCTCGTGGCCAACGTCACTTTGCTGCCATTGCTGACACACTCTGGTTGTGTAAGATTTGTGACCGGGGCTGCTGGGAGACAAGAACACAAGAACTCCCTGTGGCGTCTGCGACAGCTTGTAAGTCAAAACTTATTTCAAAACTGAAAGTTTTTTAACATGCAAAGGCGATTTAAAGAACAAAATGAAAATCAGCTTTAAAAAAAAAAAAATCTCCCAGCAGGTAAGACCGCCAACCTGCCCCTTACCTGAGAACTGGGGACCAGCGCCTTCCACCAGTGCCCGCCTTTCACCAGGTCAACCTCGCACAGGGGCACGGACACCTTCCCAATGACACAGTGGCGGGAGAACTTATCAAAATCCACCACGGTCAGCAGCAGGGTCCTCCTCTGCGCTTCTAGGAAGGGGATCTCGAAGGTGTAACGCTCCTCAAACACGGGTTTCTGGGTCTTGCGTTTGACCCCCGTCTGCTTCGAGTTCTTCTGGTCCGGCAGGAGACAGATCTTGACGTAGGGGTTTGAGTGCGCCATGTCTTGGCGCGAGCCGTCGTGGGAGATGGGGGGCGGCAGGTCCCTGGCCTCGATCACCCTCACGGTCAGGTGGTTGTGCAGCAGGTCGTACTGGGTGCTGAAATGCAACATGCCCAGCTGGTACTTGGACAAGATCTCCTCATCAGTCAGGAAGTCCACGTCATCGCTGTTGGAGTCGAGGGAGTACAGCTGAGGCTCGAACTTTCTGAAATAGTCGTCCGGGGTATAGGTCCGTCTGAGCACCGAGGGCTGGATGGGCTCCTTTTTGGCGCTGAGCACCCCAAACTCGATAGGCTTAATATCAATGAGTGGGGAGCTGGGCCGTCTGGATTCAAGACCTAAACAGCCGCCAGAAAGAACAATTAACACCGCCACATGTGGGCCCGAACCCGGGCGGCTTCATGAGACTGGCAACACTTCCTAGATTCTCACGCTGTTCACCCTGTTTCCTAAGGCTCTTCGTCATCTGCCCTCTATACCTTGAGATCCTCTTACCGATTCTGAGACGCAACATGGAGGCATGACCATCCCCATCACAACCAGCCACAGTTCTCAACGCACTGACGTATCAAGTCACCGATCTCCACAAGACAGAGATCCCTATCTCTAAGGAGCAGCGATCCCTCCTCAATAGATGAGGAAACAGAAACTCAAAGTAACTCTCCAGAAGTGACGTAGGTAGTAAAGAGGCAGAACCAGGAGTCAAACCCAGCTTGTCTGGCCCCTGAGTCTTGAGGCTAACCGTGACCCTATACTGCCTCCACTTCCAGAGAGTGGACTCTGGAGCCAGACTTCCTGGGACTTGGGTTTCCCATCTGTAAAATGGACTCCGTCATGGCACCTGCCTCAGAGGATGGTGATTCATGGAGCCAACGCATGGAAAGGACTAGGCACAGAATGTGCCCAGTAAGAGTTTACTAAACGACAAGTTACTGTACTTCTTCAAGGATCACATTTGGACTTTCCCATTCATGGGGCACCTCTCCCCTTCCCCTCAACCAGCAAACTTCATGGCTCCCAAGTCCGTCATTCGAATCTTTGCTCATCCCTCGATTCTAGTAATGAGCTCATGGAATTAAAAAAAAGAAAAGAAAAGAAAGAAAACAATTATTTAACTGAGGGACAACTAACACACAAAAATGCCGTGCATATGAGCTCAGAGGGAAGTACGCACCCATGAAGCCATTGCCACACTCCGTGCTACAACATACCCATCACCTCCCAAAGTGTTCTCCTGCCTTCTTTATGGAATTTTTCTGGGGATAAGGACCTTTAACACAAGATCAAGTCTCTTAATAAAACGTTAAGTATACAACACTGTTAACTGTAGGCACCATGCCGTCCAGCAGATTTCTAGAACTTACTTGTCTTGTGTAATGGAAACCAACACTGCCCCAGGTCCCGATCCCTGCAGAACTCAGTAACTACACTTTCCTCTCTGCCCCTAC
Source organism: Mustela lutreola (assembly GCF_030435805.1). Lineage (NCBI taxonomy): Eukaryota > Metazoa > Chordata > Mammalia > Carnivora > Mustelidae > Mustela > Mustela lutreola. The sequence goes on along the minus strand of NC_081306.1, from coordinate 9,348,903 downwards.
GAGCTTGACCACTAGATTGTGCACATAAAGCAGGGGCACGTAGCATTCATTCTTTCACAACATTCTTATTAAGTGCCCCAACACCTGTCCTGTCCGCTAACATCATGAGACTTTGGTCTGATGCATGGTTGCTACTCTGGTAACTCTGTGCTAAATGGAAATCATCTGTGTACAGAGCTGGGCAGAAGACCTAGGAATCATCTAGATGGGTTCTATCTAAGACATATATAATGGGGTTCAGAAAGACAAACAACATAGGTAACTTAAAACCGTCTCATTTGTAAGAGGGCAAAGAAACGGGTGAAATGAATGCTAATCTGTTCAACATCTTATCAAAACGAATACATTTTAATGAGACAGTTTAAATTCTCTCGTGTTTCCTGGCTTCAGAATCGTGGGTATTTAACACATAGAGCATGTCTCCATGGGGCTTAGCCCCATTTAAATGCTCACCAGTGACATGTGGCTGGAGGTCGCTGGACTGGACGGCGCAGGTCGAGAACAGGCCTCTTGTTTTACAGATGGAAAGACCAAGGCCGAGAGGAGCCTCAGGTCCCCTCTGTTTCACTCTTTCAAGCCCTTGAACTTTTCTCTACTTCCTCCCCGCCACGTACCCCCGGGAAAGATCAGACACGAATATTTCGAGTGCATTTACTTTATGAATTGTAAGCTTTTCCCCCCTCTGTTGGGTGAACTGCAGACAGCTGAACGAGAGAGGAGAGATACTTTGGGGGAGTGAAGGGAGGCTGGGAGTCTCTGGGCTTCCTCCTCTTCCTTCTTCCTCACCCAAATCATCCCAACTTGTCAAACACAGATGCTGTACATCCGAGTGGACCAGCTGGGTGGGGGTGGGGGTGTCTGTGGACCCTATCTGACCCTGAGATACATTCTGTCTGGGTTTAAAGCTGAAGAAGTTTCATATAAAAACCGAGATTGCCAGTTTCTCCTCAGAAAGGGCAGGCACTACGGAGCCCACGGTCTCGTTCCCACGGCAAGAATGAGTCGCAGCTGTCCCTTTCAGTCGGGGGTAGCTTCCCAAAGGGGCCACAGTCCCCACCCTGCCCTGGCAACTGAGGCCAAGTCAGCTGCCACTTGTCACTGCATTCGAACAATCCTCATCTCTGCTCGACCCTTTGCAAGTCACTCACTGACACGACCCGCCTGGCCCCGAAAGTTACTCGAATTTGCACCCCTTGGGGTCTGAAATGATACACGCGGTTCATGTCAATCAACTGAGCCAACTCAGTGAAACTTGTGATCAGGAAAAAGAAAAATTGATCAAAGTAAGTGCTTCTGGGGCACCTGGGTGGCTCCGTGGGTTAAAGCCTCTGCCTTCGGCTCAGGTCATGATCTCAGGGTCCTGGGATCGATCCCCACATCTGGGCTCTCTGCTCAGCAGGGAGCCTGCTTCCCCCTCTCTCTCTGCCTGCCTCTCCGCCTGCTTGTGATCTCTGTCTGTCAAATAAATAAATAAAATCTTTAAAAAAAAAAAGTGCTTCTGACTGAACCCAGCAGAAATCAGGTGCAACGCACTCCTGTCACATGGCCATTCTTCCTCCATCCTCTTGTCTCCCGGCTGCCCTCCCACTGTCCCCTCTCCAGAGACAACCCTGTCCCTCTTCTCTTTCCTTGGGGATGCCACCAAGTGTCTGGGAAAGCCAGCTCTCTCCTTTGGTCCTGAGGGCTGGTCTAATGGGATTTTTAATCCGGGGAACCCGCAAGGAAGGGGAACGGCACAGGACCACGTGAGCCACGACCCCTAGGCAGTCACAGCAAAGACACTTACTTGAAATCCTCCGGGTCAGGCTGTACGTAGACTTAGATGTGTCTGAGGACGAGCATCTTCGATCTGGGGAATTGGTCCGTGGGGTCAGAGGGACTTCACTGCCCGTGTGGACGGAGTCCCCGTCCTTGTCACTGCTCCGGCTGGCCATCCTATAGGAATGAAAGAGGTCTCAATGGTTGTTAAAAATCCCCAGGGACGGGCATCTCTGCCCCTGGGAGGACAGCCCGTGATCAAACAGCTCTCAGATCCAGTGTCTACAACTTGCAGTAACACAAACTTGAATCAGTGTGGCAGACCTAACTTTATCTCAGTAATGTCTTACTTTTTGCATAAAATGTGAAATGATATGAATGAATTCTGTCAAGAATGTGCATAATTTCCACAGAGGCCGGTGGGGAGGGATATGTACTTATTCATGCTATTGTCACATGGGGGCGCCACGTAGGCTAAGTCAAGTCAAGACCTCTTGATGCTCAGTCTAGAAGGAACCACGGGGTTGCCTATTCTCGTCTGAACTTCTGCAAGTGGCTTTTGGTGGAAATGGCCTGCTATTTCAATCCTGTGTCTATACTTTAACATCTTTAAAAGTAACCTACGGGGGCACCTGGGTGGCTCAGTCATTAAGCCTCTGCCTTTGGCTCAGGTCATGATCCCAGGGTCCTGGAACAAGCCCTGCATGGGTTTCCTGCTTGGCAAGAAGCCTGCTTCTCTCTCTCCCACTCTCCCTGCCTGTGTTCCCTCTCTAGCTGTCTCTCTGTCAAATAAATAAATAAAATCTTTTTTAAAAATAAAGAAAATAAATAAAAGTATCCTATAACAGTGTCAACTCCAGAGTTCTCTGAGTCAAGGTTAAAGCTACAAAATGGCCCTGAGAATCAATGACTTAAGAGCAATAATTTGATGGGAAGAAATAGCTAAAAATGAGCAGCAGCCATGATCCAATGTGCTCCCAAGGAGGATGAAAAATACTAAAAGAAAAAGCACTGGGTTGGGGTTGGGGAGTTACAGGGTAGTAATTAAGAGCACAACCTCTTGGTCTGAACTCTGGCTGAGTGACCTTGGGCAAGGCCCTTCCTCTCTCCGTGCCTCCATCTACCCATCTGTCAAGTGGGAATAATAACGGTACCTACCTTAGATGGTTGCTCTCAACACTGTGTGAGTTAGCACATATAAAATGCTTAGAACAGTCCTAAGTAGTAGGTATGTGCTCAATACATTTTGGCTGGTATTATTACAATCTTTAAGAGCCCCCAGTCGCCAAAAAGCTAGGTGAGGATGCCATGGGGAGGGGAAGGGAGAGGAGGGTTAAAAAGGTGGCGGAGTGGCTGAGAGACTGATGCTGCTATTGACCCGCCCCTAAGCTACCCTGGCTGTAGATGGATACCTCCTGAGACCGCACCCCCCACTCCCCCCCTCAGCTTGACATTTAAGCCTGTGCAGAAGCCAGTCTTGAAAAAATGCAAGTTTCCAATTCTAGGAGGTCTTCAGATACATCCTGTGCATGAAATGAGATGGATCTGATGTTCTCCCAAAGCAATATAAGGGTCACAGCCAGGACAAGACCGGGCATATGATGAGGTGAGGGGTGGGGGTGGGGGGGCTGCAGAGGAATGCCCCGTCTTTGCTTGCCTCCTGCTCCCCGTCTGGAAGGGGTGCACGGAGCAGATGGAATGGCGGGCGGTGGGGGGGTGGGGCAGGGGAAGGCACAGAAATGCAGCCACACTGTACGCTTGATTCTTCTCTCGAAGGTAGAACCACCTCAGGCACCCCCAGCCACATGCCTGTTTCCTGGAGGGCCGCTGCCGTAGGTCAGTGCGGCGGCCACCTCCATCTGTGATGTCTCACCCAGTTTTCAAGGCTCAGCTGAACGGCTGTGGCCCCTGAAGCCTCCGATGAGTCCTTTCAGACAACGACTAAGCCACCCCTGCTCCTCTGTACTTACTCCCCGGGCTTCCCAGCCCTTCCCCTGGCACACTGAGCTGAGCCACGCTCTTCCCTCTGCCCAGAACACTCTTCCTGTCTCCATCTCCTGTCTGGTTCCTTCTCATCCTGAGTCAGGTCTCAGCTTCAACAGCATCTCCTCGGAGAGGCCCCACCCTGTCCCTACCTATCGCCTCCCCTCCCCCCCCCCATCAGCCCTTCCCTCCCTCTTCAACGATGCAGGAAAATCGTCTTTAGTTGTGGCTTATCTTTTGCGTCTGACACTAAATTCTGACTCAGTGTCGCTCGTTCACCACGGCCGACCTTGCCCCAGTACGGCATCTGGCACGTGTGGGGTCTTCCACATTTATTTCTCAGTAAACGAAGGAATGAATTCACCCTTCTTAGGATTCTTTTTTCTTTTTTTAAAGATTTTATTTATTTATTTGACAGACAGAGATCACAAGCAGGCAGAGAGGCAGGCAGAGAGAGAGAGAGAGGAGAAAGCAGGCTTCTTGCCGAGCAGAGAGCCCGATGTGGGACTCGATCCCAGGACCCCGAGATCATGACCTAAGCTGAAGGCAGAGGCTTAACCCACTGAGCCACCCAGGCGTCCCCCCTTCTTTGGATTCTTTTCTGATGTATCTTTTTTTTTTTTTTTTTAGATTTTATTTATTTATTGACAGAGACATCACAAGTAGACAGACAGACAGACAGGCAGAGAGAGAGAGAGAGAGAGAGAGAGGAAAGCAGGCTCCCCGCTGAGCAGAGAGCCTGATGCAGGACTCAATCTCAGGACCCTGAGATCATGACCTGAGCCGAAGGCAGCGGCTTAAACCACTGAGCCACCCAGGCGCCCTTTTCTGATGTATCTTGACTCAAAATGATCTGCGTGCATATCTTGCCACCGCCCCCTGCCCCCCCGGCCACCGCACAGCAGGGTACACTCCTTAATGGGGGCATCTGTACTTCTCTTGATTAAAGGTACCAGGTGTGTCAGGCACTGTGCTAAATGCTCTGTCTGAACCATCTCATTAATTCTTAAAACAATCCAGAGTTTACTTGTTATTAAGAAGGTTTACCCCATTTACACATTGGCGGGGGGGGGGGGGCACGAGGGACAATCGAGATTCCTTTCGCACTCACTGTTGACACTCCCAATGCAGTCCAGCAATACCAGCATGCCCCAATACTGAGCTGGGATTCCTTGAGACTGTCAGAGCTACGGACATGATACGGTTCCTCAATACGCGACTGTCTGGACCTCCAGAACCTTACAAGATCAACCTCGACTGAGTCTTTCTATGGCTTTCGCTCCAGCCCCAGTCGAGACTGTACTGTATGTTTTCCCGACTTCACCACCCAGCCCTCCAGGAAAGCAGGGGGACCCAAATGACAAGAGCATGTGTGACGATGAATGGTGTGGTGTGTTCCCTAAATCCCACACACAAAGGACCTAGCCTCATCTGTCACAGGCCACCCCAAGGAAAAGTATGTCCTGTGGTTCTTAGCTCATATGTCAGCATAGGAACTGCACTCAAATCCCACTTGACATTCTAGGCCCTGCCATTTGATAAACTGCAACTGCCACTGGTAAATAAATCTGGGAGATCGCAAACCTGCAAATTCACTTTTAGAATGAGTTAGAACCCGCCTCCCCTTTTCAGATTTCTCTTAACATTTTGCATTACGTTGAATTCCAAAAATGTATACTAAGGTGCTACCCAGGATTTAAGATATTCATCCTAAGCACGGAAAGTCATGTACCGTTGTTCAGGCTCTAGACTGCAAAGTTCTAGGTGGTATTCATAAGGACCGCCAGGTGAACGGGGCCTTCCGGAGTTGTGTGGTGTGTCGGCCCTGCTGGGAAGGCTCCAGCCCTCTTCTCAGCCTGTGGCAAAACCAAAGCATCTTCCCAGAGGGTCTGCACCCCTTGCCCCCAGAAGGAGTCCCCCACTTGCACAATGGGTCAGCAGCCAGGGGAAAGTGCAACTGTCCTCCAGCTCAGAATCTAGGCCATGCATCCGTAACACTCAACATCTGGGCATCTGCGGTAAACAGTAGCTGACTGTGTGCGGTAAACAGGTAGCTGACTGTGATTTTCAGGGTCCATCATGATTCTGCCCTGGCTCAGCAGCCAACTCAAATTCCTGATCTGGCATTCAAGACCCTACAGGACCTGAGCTTACAGGCTCATTTTCCATGATTTCCCCAACTCTTCCTAGGTGCTGTGGAGTTTGCCACCCTGGGTCTATTCCCTCTGTAACCGCTCTGGTTACAGCACCCAAACTGTCTATTACAAAAATCGGCAAACTATGGGGCCTGATCTGCTGCCTGACTTTGAAGTAAGACAGGAACACAGCCATGCCCGTCCAGGAACGCACGGTCTATTGCTGCTCCCACACTATGTCTAGGAGCGGTTGGGACAGACTAAGCCCTTTCTAGGAAAAGTTTGCCCGGCCCTGGTCTACAAGCTTGGTTCACGTGTGTCAGGGGGGATGGCCCTTTCCCTGGTTCCAGGGTGGTCAGACAATCCAGGCATGATCCTAGCACCACGTCCTCCAAGCAAAAGTGACTGGCTCGGGGCGCCTGGGTGGCTCAGTGGGTTAGGCCGCTGCCTTCGGCTCAGGTCATGATCTCAGGGTCCTGAGATTGAGTCCCACGTCGGGCTCTCTGCTTGGCGGGGAGCCTGCTTCCCTCTCTCTCTCTCTGCCTGCCTCTCTGCCTACTTGTGATCTCTGTCTGTCAAATAAACAAATAAAATCTTTAAAAAAAAAAAAAAAAAAGTGACTGGCTCAACTGATTTGGCACATGACCCAAATCAGACAAATGAGACAAATTCCTGCTGTTGAGAATGAAGCAAAGAAGCAAGCAAGCTTAAGAATGAAGCAAATATGGGGGGTGCCTGGGTGGCTCAGTTGGTTACGCATCTGACTCTTGATTTTGGCTCAGGTCATGATCTCAGGGTTGTGAGACTGAGCCCTGCATTGGGCTCTAAGCTAGGCATGGAGCCTGCTTAAGATTCTCTCTCCCTCTCCCTCTTCCCCTCCCCACTCCTCAAAAAAGAATGAGGCCAGCATAGAAGAAATGGGGGTGAGGGGGTAGAAGAGGGCACAAATGCATGCCCGTGACAACATATGACCCCTGGATCCAGCTATGCCTGAAGCCACTATCCCTGGATTTTTCTCTATGAGACTATGCAAAACTGTCATAAAGGTGTGCAGGGTGTGAATGCACAACTCTTGGGGGTGGCTGGACCTACGTACCTGCCTTATCCCCTCTACCACATTTAAAATCTCCTGAGCACAGTAATCAGACTCTATTGAGGCTCTGCATCCCACAGTGTCTGGCCCACAAAGCATACCAGAGACATAGTTACCAAAGAAACAGATTAAGTTTTCAACCAGATGACTGGCACTTTCTGCCTGTAGGTTCAATTTCTGCCTACAGGTTCATCAGCTGGTCAATACCCATTTTTTGGAGTGAACAACACAGATAAAAACCATGCCCTCACTAAGCTGGCATCCTTCTGAGCATGGCTTTCAAGATACCAGATGCGCTGAGCCAACTTCAGCGACACAAGGCACTAAACAGTGGGAACGATCTCTCCATCATTCACCAAACATCTCAACTCCGTGTGTACCTGCAGGATTCAGGCTATATATACCCTGTGACTAAGCAATGAAAGCATTGCTTAACACTGTCTTTACACCAGTTTAAAGAATCTCCATCCATACCTACAAATTCTGGAAGAAAAAAAAAAAAAAGAAATGAACACTTTACTACTCTGTGAAGCATGTTATGTGCACACCTCATTACTCTGAATCACAACCCTATAAAACAAGTTCTATTACTATTCTCACTTTACAGGCGCAGAACCCAAGACCCAACGGGGTTAAGACGCACCACTTACATTAATGCCTGCCAAGCAAATGTCAAGCATTTGCAAATGCTTTTCTGCGTACAAAGTCAGGCAGTCACCACAACCACCATATGACATAAACCCTATTATTTTTATCATCCCCACTTCACAGATGGGAAATCAAGGCACAGAGATCTAACAACTTGCTCCAGGTCACAGAACTGGGAAAAAGTAGGAGACACAGGATTTGAAGGCGCAGAGCCTGACACAGAGCCATGTTGCTATGGCAATATTTGATGCTTCTAAGAAGAGCAAGTGAGAGGACGGAGATGTGACCCCCCCAGCTTGGAGGGAAACTTCCAGAAGTTGTGGACTTCCAGAACCTGGAACAGCTCAAAGACTGAGCTGGAACAGCACCGGGTTCCCACTGCGGCTCTGGCTGTGGGCCCTCGCATTGCCTCCTGCCCTCTCGCAGCTCCCAGCTCTCACTCAGGAGGAGCTGAACTCAATGACGGCCAGGCCCTTCCCGGCGCTGGCCTTCCAGACTCAACCCAGGCTCTCTGGCCGAGTTCTTCCCTTAAGCCACCGAAAAGTGGACCAGACACATGGCTGAGAAGCTTCAAAACTATGTTCCCAAAAATATCTGAGCGACTGGCAGATGGAGACGTTGTGTGCAGGCGCGGGAGGAGCACGAATTGGAAATAAAATGAAAGATGCCAGAGAGAACATAAACAGCGTTGGAGGACAGGATGGAGCCTGGCGGTGCTTTTCTGCTTGCCTGTGCCTGAAGTTCTCGTTCAGACCAGCAAAAAGGCACCTGTTTGTCCACTCGGTCTACCAACCGGGCAGCAGCTGGACCTGAGCATCAACTCTGTGCCGGCCACTGGGTCAGCGGGGGCTAGGACCATGGGTCGTTCTGACATGGACAGCCGTCCTTAGAATCTGGACATCCCTTGAGGAATGCAAGTGCTCCCAGATCTCTCCTTCCACGTGGAATGACACTCAACGTTGATGAAAAGCACGCACAGGCTTAGCACTGAGCGGTTCGCATCTCAGAGGAACCGAGGGAAACGGAGGGGAAGCTGGAGGCTGGCCACAAAACGACAGGCGCACAGCCGGTCCCCGGTCCCCGTGCGCAGCACAGAGGTCCAAGGACACCCGGTGTTTCCCCTCTGCCACGCCCCCAAGCCCTCCTACCCGCACCCCCCCCACACCAACAGAGCAAAGCAAACATCTCGAGATCGAGAGATCAGAGATCGCTTCCAAGGAAGTTCAGAGCAGTTTTTACTTACAGCCAGGGAGGGGTCTGGGCAGGGAAAGGTCCCAGAATTTCAACTTCATCCTCACTCGACTGACAACAGCTGGATTCATAGCACCTCTGACAGCAGTGCCTGCAAGTCCATCTGCACAGTAGCAGATCGGAGATTCTAGAAAGAAAACCCTGAGGCCATCGGGGGAGGTGGGCGGTGGAGAGGGAGCGTGGGGGGGTGAGGGGGGAGGAGGGGAGAGGAGGAAAAGGAAAAACACCCGAAAATTACAAGCGGCCGATCCCTGCTGGGAATAAGGACATTCAGGAGGTCTGTCTCTGCGGCTGAACACTTAGAACAAAATGTTTTCCGTTTCTATTTACCAACTGCAGGCCCCAAGATGGCAAACACCAACTCGCTGAGCCGTTAATAGCGAGCAAAACATTTGCAGGTATTTTCCTGGGTAGTTTACGTGAACGTCTTTCTTGACAGGTGGGTGGTTTATACAACATCGGGAGGGCTTATACAATATGTTCTCGAGACACAATGAATATTACTCTGCCTTCTTGAGAGCAAAGCAAAAGAGGTTTTTTAAAAAAACCACCTCAGTGACGTGAAAGTAAACAGAGGTCACTGAACGGAGTCAGGAGGGGATAGGTGGGGAGCAATCTGGCCTGTCTACAGGAGTGTCTCCTCGTCCTCGGGATCTCCCTCCCTTCCGCAGAAAGGCAGCAAAACCACTGTCGCTCTAAGCATCCAGTCGTTCTTTAATACCGAACAGCCCCGCAGCCCCACGTAAGACTCCAAAGCGAAAGGCAAGCACCTCTTGATCAGAAACCAGACCAAAGGAATCATCGAATGAACCCACCTCGTTCAAAGGTTCCAACTGCCCTTTTAGAGATCCACGAAGAAGCCAAGGGGCGTCGGGGGGAGAGAGGATTACAAAAAGAGAGACAAGACCAGTTTAGCAATATTCCAGCAACTCAGAAAAGAAAGAAAGAAAAGAAGAAAAAAAAAAAAAAAAAAAGCCTGCATCTTTCCAATCTTTCCACTTACCATCCTGGGAAGGGCGCTGACTCCCTAACAAGCTGCTGCTGTCTACGGGGCTGCCGGTAGCCTCCTGGCTAACCAGCACCGAATAAATGGGAAACTTTAGCATTTCGATTTGATTTGCACCGTATGCTGCTATGAATCAGAGCGGGTGGATAGATAGTCATGCTATCCAACGCAGCCACACTTCAGAAGAGCAAACCTTCCCATACAGAAATAGCCATGAAGCCAACCCAGAAGGACATGATTAGCTAAGAGGCAGGCAGACACAATGTGTGACTTGGGATGTGATTTGGCTTCTCCCACCCTCCCAGGGGCCCTACCTTAAAATCCTGCTCCAATGGTGATGGTGGGGAGTTCCATATGACCACCCACAAACACAGGGAGCAGAAGAGGAAGCCATAATCTGGTCCTGGGAGGGGGTGGGGGGGGGTGGGGCTACCTCCCTTTTAAGCCCTACCTTCCACCAGGACTTCTCACAGATTCCCCAGGCATAGACTCCCTCCCCCCCACCCCCCACCGCCAGGGAAGAGTGGCAGTGGCTTAGGAACCAAGGGGCCAAGTAAACCAGATAGATTAGGAGGAGTTCCGCATCCCAGCCTGGGATAAATCCCGGAGATGAACTCAAACTCAGATCGTCGAATCCAGGCAAAGAAAGTTACCCTCTTTTTCAGTTCTCTCGCAAGGAGGTGAGGGTCTCAGTTTGGTACCACTGCACGTTAACATGTTTCTAACCCTTGTACATCTACCCCCACCCCCACCCCCAGCCCCTCTTCCTTTCTAAACGGAGAGCAGACCTCAGCTCGGAGTCTTGGACATAACAAATATGTGGCATTATTATCATTGTGTTTATTTTTCCAGCTGCCTTCTGTTTATGTCAAGTGATCCTGGTTTTCTATTATGGTAGTGACATCAAGTTTCCTTTTCATACGACTTTAAGTTAAAAAAAAAAAGTGAGTCCCTTTATAGGAAAAAGTATTAAGTAAATATAGTACAAGTGGTACACAGCTCATGAAAAATTAAAAATCCTTGAAGTGATAAGGGAATGGCTGCAGCTTGGGAAAGAAAGTCTCAGGCACTAATCAAAAACTCTTCCAAAAGCAAAAGTTGAACCACACACAGAACAAGACCTGAAGATGCCTGGGGGCCACACAGAGCTGAGAGGATAAGTGTTAGAGCGGGCTTCACCACCAGCCAATCATGTGACTTGGGTAAATCAGGGGGCCACTCTGAACCTCAGTTACCTCTTTTCTTCAATGAAGGGCTAAGCTAGGACTCTCTGAAAATGCCTGTGTGTGCTGACCAGCTACAAAGTATCTGCACTCTTTCCCTGGCTTTATGAGAATAAGGTGGTTTTGTCAAGACCAGCTGGAACCTATTAGGCATCAGAGACTGTCCTGGCCAATACAACAGTGAAAAGGCAGCAAAAAGCTACACCCTCGTGCACTGACATGAGAAAGTGCTTGAAGATGCTTACAATAAAGTGCAAAGATAAAGGGCTGCTTTTTCCTTGGAAAACAGTCCCTGCCCATTCTTTTCTAAGAGGAAAGCATTTCTTGAGTGTGTGGTGATCAAAAGACACCATTTATAAAATCATGTGTGTAGAGACAAGGCCACCACAGGGCCCAATCATCTAGCTTTCTCAAACCCCAGGTACAGGAGGAAGGTCCAGGAGCAAAGAGAAACTAAGGAAGAAGAGGGGAGGGAACATGTTTATACGTTCCCAGCATGCTAAGTCTTTCTTTACATTGGGTCCACGGCATTCGTGTATTTGACTGGTTGGAGGATCATTGATTCAAGCCAGAAAGAAAGAGGAAGAAGGAGAATCCAGATATTCTAGAACAGGGGTTGGCAAGCTATGACTTAAAAGGCTATATCTAGCCCACAACCTCCTTTTGTACGGTCCTCCAGTTAAGGATGATTTTTGTACATTTTAGAACAGTTGGGAAAAAATCAAAAGAAAATGAGTACTTGACATAGCACACAGTATATGAAATTCAAATTTCAGCGGCCACAAGGAGTTTTATTGGAACACAGCCACGCCCATGCATTTACTATTGTCTATGGCTGTTTGAAGCCATACTCAGACTTGAGTATCTGTGACACATACCATGTAGTGCTCCAAGAAAAATATTTACTATTTGGACCTTTATAGAAAAAGTTTCCTACCTTGTTGCAGAAGGAAAGTCAGTTTCACCAAGCCAGACTCATTTTAGCTGCTTAACAAATCCCCCACTGATCCCCACCATCTCCCTTTTAGATCCCACCATGACCCCTAAGCAGCTGTGTGACCTTGGGCAAGTCACTGATCTCTGTCCTGAAGGTGGTCATTAAAAACCACAGAAGCCTGTTCTAATAATGTGTATTTCGCACTGGACTATGCATTCTGAGAGGCAGGCTGTGCTGTTTTCACAACTGTACCCCCAGCGCTCATATACAGTAGGTGGTCACTCACCTATTTATTGAGTGACTACTGAATAGCCCCCCCCCCCCCCGCCCAACATTCAGCATGCAGTAAATGTACAATAAATATGACCTTCACTGAACTTGAAAAGAGGACCTAAAGATTCCACAGAAGCCAAAGGAGCGAATCTAAGCCAACCAGAGGGATGGAAAGACCAAGATGGGGGACAGAGCACGGAGTTCCTGCCAGGTTGTAAAGTCTGAGGACAAGATGTGAGCCAGTGGGGAACCGGGAAATCAGCAGCCCTCCCAGCTGTAGCCGAGGATAAGAGAAGTGAGCCCAGAGGCACCCTCAGTGTGGGAACCTGTAGGCTTCGCAGGGCAGAGAGGAGCCAACCCCCGCGAAAGCAAGCAGCTCAACGGGTCTGCCTGCAGGTCTGACTGCATGACCTTGGCGCTGACCTGTCGCCACTTCCCCGCCTTGTATTGAAGGGAAAGGTCTCTTGTCAAGCAGCCTCCCCCCCAAAAAGGATGCCTGGAAATGATTTCGGTCCAAGAATTCTTGCGAGAGTTTCCTCAAGGTGATGGGGGTCCACAACTACCAGACCCCAATGCAATGGCCGAAAACGACCGGCTGCTCCCGCCCCCCCCCCCCAACAGCGCTTCTACAGTATATCCCCCACCCCTCAGCACCCAGTGCCCGGGAGAGACGACGTCCTTGTCCCTCCAGGCCGGAACAGCTGCCTCAGGCTCGCTCCGCCGGCCAATTAGCCAGAGCCGTCACCACGGCAACGGCAGCTGGCGGGCCGGGCGGCTGGCGCGTCCCGGGCCGCCCTCCCCGCGGCCCCTCCCCCGGGGTGGGGTGCAAGGGGAGCGGAGGGGGGCAGAAAAGTCCGCCCCACCCCCACTTCCTCCCCAGGAGGTGAGGGCGCGCGTGCAGAGTCCACAGGGGCCCTTCGTCCCGGGGTGTGGGGGTCCCCAGCCCCCTATCCTGGGTCGCACCCCCGCCACTGCACAGGTTGCGTGCCCTCGGGCACCCTTTTTCTCAAGGCAAGTTTGTGGGAGCCCCGCCGCGCGTCCTCCCTTCCGCGCGCTCACGGCCGGAGGGGGCGCGGCACCCCCCACCCGCACCGCGGACCTTGCCCCCCAGCCTCAGCCCTACCTGGATGTACGCCATTTTCGCCCTCGCGCACTCACTCCGGCCCGGGCATGGCGCCGCCACGGCCACTTTGCCCTCGCCAACAGGGGAGGGGGGAGAGAGCAAAGGGGGAAAGGAAGAAAAAGGCAGCCGGGTGGCCCCAGACGTGACTGGCGTGGCTGATGAGCGGCGCCCGCCCCTCTGCCGGCCGCCCCGTCCTTGCCTTTCCCTGCGTTCCGGCTCCCGGAGTCGGGGCCGCCTCCCAGGTTGGGAGAGCTGGGGGCGCCCAGAGCCCCCGCCTCGGCCACTCTCGCAGTCCGGCGCTCCCCCCGAGGCGCTGCCCTGGCTGGAAAGAGGCCGGGGCGCCTGGGGAAGGAGCCCGGGGCAGCCGCGGGGACTGCAGCGACCCCGGCGCAGGCGGGGCTGGAGACGCGGGGCCGGTGCGCGCCGGAGGCGGGGGAGGGGATGGGGAAGCGGGTGGGAGGGGGCGGTGCGCGGGTCAGCCCATCCGGTCGGCACCGGGGCTGGCACCTACCCAGAGCAGAGCCCCCGGGACGGCCTTGATGCCGAGGGGATACAGTCCTGCCCGCTGTGGAATCTGGAGCGGGGAGGGTCCTCCCCATCCAGCCCTCTCCCAGTCCGGGTTGGGAAAACTTTATTCCCGCCCCACCCGACGCGCCTAGAACTGTTGCGGCGAGGAACGCGGAGGCCAAATGAATGGGAGCCTTAAGTGCAGGTGGGGCCTAGGGTGCCCGGAGGAACATGCCGTGGCCAGGGCCGCAGGGGCGCGCGGAGACAGCGGAGCGCCCCTTTTACCCTAAACCTGCCCTAGATGCGCCCTGGGCTCAACAGGTCTGGAGCGGGGCGGCCCGGCAGCGCCACCCAGCGTCGAGCCCGCGACGTGCGCTCCTCTGCCCGCTCAAAGCTCAGCGAACGCGCGCCCCCGGGCGTGTCCCCCCTGTCCCGCCCGCCCGAGTGGCTGGGGCGCCCTGTGTCTGGAGTCCTCCCCCAAACCGGTTCTCCCACCCTCAGCGGCGTCAGAACTGGGGCCCACTCCGCTACTGAGGGATTTGAAGTGGAACATTGCCCTCCGCTGGTTCTCTTTTTTAAAATGCCCCGCCGTCTCCTGTTGCCGGTCACCTGTTTATCAATCTTTTAACTCCCCAGCGCCTCCGCCTGTCTTCTTCATCACTAAAAATGGCATAAAATCTCTGTCCTGCCTTTTCCCCAGGGCCGTTTTGTGGGGATAAATAAGGAACGTGGAAGTAACAAAAGGCGTAATGTGCGTCTGTGTGTGTATGTTGCGTGAAAATCTAACCAGTACACACTTTTTAGTTTGTCCGTCGTGTTTGATTCGTAGCAAGTGGCCTGCAGCACATGCCGAGCACTTATCATCTGGGAGACACCGTGATCACAAGCACTTCACAAGCATGATTTCATTTTATCGTCCTCTGCCTTGCTCACTATGTGTCTAGCACAGCGCCTGATCAGAGTGGGCACTCAATAAATGTTTCTCTTGTAGGCTGTGGACTCCTCCTAACTATTTGAGGGAGGTGTTACAGTTCTCCCCAGTTCACAGATGAGACTGAGGTACAGTGAGGTAGGACCACCGCCCCCCGCCAAACACCACAGAAGCATGGCGGATATCACCATGTTTGAAGCCACACAGTGTGCCCTCCTAACAACTGAATTGTGTTTACCCGTAGTGTTTCTTCAGCATTGATGGAAAGGGTGCTTGGTGGGGAGAGGGCTTCACAGAGGAGGGGTGATTACCGGGATGGGAGCTTTTGGGGAGAATTTGAGAGAAGTGCAAGAGGTTGCCAGGTGTTTCCAGGAAGAAGAGCTAACCTTTTGGAGACGGTGGGCCAGGCTCTGCTTTAGGCCTTTTACACAAATTGAATTCTCAATTCCCTGATGACCATGAGGTGGGCACTATTATATCCCAGTCTCTAGATGAGAAAAGAGGAGGCATAAAGCTGTTAAGTAACTTGCCCAGGGGGTAAATGGCATTGAGGGGCTGGGATTCAAACTAGACAGTCTACACCCAATCTGTCCCCTAGCCACCGCACCACACTGCCTCATAGTACTGGGTATTGGGGAAAGGGAAGGAAATCCTTAGGATTAATTTGATACCTTAATCCCTAAAGACTTAAAACTGTCAGAAAACCAAGCACCCCTCCTCCCATGAAGGTTATTTTAAATGGGCATAACGGAAACTAC
Organism: Mustela lutreola; assembly: GCF_030435805.1. NCBI lineage: Eukaryota > Metazoa > Chordata > Mammalia > Carnivora > Mustelidae > Mustela > Mustela lutreola. Next base: position 9,333,277 of record NC_081306.1, on the reverse strand, counting down.
TTCTGGAGTAATCAATCACTTCTCCATATGTAAAGCACCTGATATACAATAGGTGCTTAATAAATGCTTGTTGAATGCATTAATGGGTGGATGCTGCCAACTCTTGAGTCATTATCATGGTTGAAAGCTGAGCACTTCGCATGTGTTCCTTTGTAATCCTCGCCAGAGCCCTACGAGGTGAGCACTATCATTGTCCCATTTTCCTGATGAGAAGGCTGAAGTTCTGCAAGAGAAAGTGAGTCACCCTAGGTAAACAAGTGAAGAATGACAGGGACAGGACAAAAATGCAGATGTGCTTAATTCTGAAAGCCCAGCTCCTCAGAGCTGTGCCATCCTGCCTCCAAAGGAAGAATGAACAGGACGTCAGTGCTACATCATTTGTCAGATGTCCCTCCAGGACTGGCTTTCAGGGTCCCCAGCTCTGGGAGCCTCTCCCTGCTATTCCCAGGGAACTGTAGTCCTGCTTTGCTTTGAAATGTAATGTGGGCTCAGAGCAAAGCTGTGCCTGTTTGGACAAAGCAGCTGGCACCAACCCAGATCTCAGGAGAAGATCCTACTTCAGAATTCTGTGGGGCTCCTAAACTTAGGAAGGAAAAAGAGTTACATCTCTATTGTCACTAACCTCTACGTGAAATTCAGTATCGCCTTTCATTATGGATGCAGGCAACAAACCACAATAGCATTAACATTTACCTGGGTTTGTCCCCAGTAGAAAGAGAAATAGAGTAGAAGAGAAATAGAAGTCAATAGAAATCAGGTACATTCATATCACATTACAGTTGTGGCGAATAACTTGAAATTTTATTTACACTCTTTACTGCCTGAAAAATCACAGCTACTACATCTATTTCATGCATTAATGAGGAGGCACATACATTACCATATTTAAATTGATTTTAATATTTTGATAAGGGTATATCAATAGAATTGTCATTTCATGATAATCCTATGTATTCCACTCTATTGTTTAAAGACATTATTCTGAGATGGGGTCTATAGGCTTCAGTAGACTGGGACGGGAGGCGGTCCATGGCACAGAAAGGATTAGGAACCCGTGCAAGTAACATGTGCATTAGCTCAGGGGTGAGAGTGGGAACTGGCAAGTAATTCTCTGGCTGGAAGGAGGGGAAGATGGTGCCAGGTGAGGCTCAACAGGTAGGAGAAGCCAGATGCCCTGCGGACTGGTAAGTTACTCCATAGAAGAGCAGGAAGGGTCTGGCCTGGAAGTATTTTGGCAGGGGTGTGTCTGTTTCTGTCTGTGGACACGGAGTAGACAAGCCTGGAGGCAGCAATCCAGGTATGAGGCGATTTGGGCCTGAGCTTTGGTCACCGCAGTGAATCAGTGCCTGAAACTGAATGAGCAGTGATGAGGTAGGTTGCGGAAGGCAGAGGAGGCTGGAGGAAGGCAGGTTTGCTGGGGGAAGAGTTGGGGTTTTATATCTAGATATGTCGAATCTCAGATACGTATTGTGTAGAGTTCCTGGGAGCAACTCCATCCCAACCAGCTTGAGCAAAACAATCTAAGGACTCATGAACTGGGAAGTCCAAGGGCCAGTCCTATAGTCAGGGCTGGATTTAGAGACGCAGAAGAAGTTAAGAGGCCTCACTCTCTCCGTATCTCACCTCTTCACGGCTTTTCTCTGAACACTGGATTTTTTTTCTCCTGGAGGAGGTCTGCTCCTCCGCAGCAGAAACATGGCCAGTAGTGGACTTGAGCTTCTGGTGTATTCATTTATGCTCCAAAAGCAAAAGAGACTTTTAAAGAAATCTTAAGGGAAAAACTCGAATTGGTCCTGCTTGGGTTAAGTTCCTATACCTCTGAACCAAGCACTGTGTCTAGAGAAGCCAGCACCCTTCTTGAGTGCACCGAGACCCCGCTGAGCTGAGACTACGAGCCACCATCCCAGGCGGACTACTCTGAGAAAGAAGAGCCTGGGAGTCTCTCAGAAAGACACGCCCACTGGGGCGTGGCTATGGAACCTGGGTCGGGGGCGATGATGCCCAATGAGCAGATGAGTTGGTTCCAGACCTCAGACCCTCCCAAAACAGAATGGTGCTTCCAGTTAATCCGGTGATAAGGTTTCTGTCATCTCCTGGGTGCATTTCTGGGCTCCCTTCGGTCCACATTTTCTTTCTTTCTTTCTTTTTTTTTTTAATATTTTATTTAGTTGGTAGAGAGACTGCGAGAGAGGTAATACAAGCAGAGGGAGTGGGAGAGGGAGAAGCAGGCTTCTCTCTGAGCAGGGAGCCCCATGCGGGGCTTGATCCCTGGACCCTGGAATCATGACCCTAGCTGAAAGCCGACATCTAATGACTGAGCTACCCAGGAGCCCCAGACCACAGCTTCTAAAAGGAACCTGGCCCCTCACCTTCTCCCCTCCAACCCCAGAGGGCAGACACATAATAATGGTTTTCTCTTTAGGATCCTTAAGAAGGTAGTTAGGAGGCAGGGCAAACCACAGACCTCAGGATATCTATTATAATTCAAAAGCACCAGAACAGCAAAAAGCAGACTCTGGCAAGCATATGGGCAACACACATTCTGGTTAGGTGACTTTCTATTCCTGCCAAACAGGCTGACGGCACTTGTCTCCTAAGTCAGTTTTAATTACACAGCCTCCTGAACATGCCATTCTGATCCTGTTTTAGCTGTGCCCATAACCCTGGGCAGTGTTTCCGAACTCTGGGGAAGTGAGAAGGCTCTGGGCTAATTAAATAGCTGGTCGGGTAAAAGGCAGAACAGCCACCAACTGTTAAGTATGATCCCTGAGGCGGACATGACCAAGTAACCCCCCATAGGACCTGGAGTCCCTTCTTGGTCTTCACCAAGGGCAATGTGGTTTGATGATAGCAAGAGATCTGGATTCCAGTCCAGCCTGGCCTACCCAAGTAGCTGTGTGGCCTCATGCAGGCCGCTTCGCCCCTGGGAGCCTCAGTTTTCCTCACCAGCAGAATGGGTATAGTAGTTCCCTCTGAGGGCAGGTGTGAAGTCAAGCAAATGAGAAAAATGCATGTGAAACACCCGTGTATGTTCACAGTTAGTGGTTCTCTGTTTCTTTCTCCCACTACATTGAATCTGAGGCCATGGCATCTCTTATTCTATTTTATAGTTTTAAGGAAATGTTGTGTGAGGGAGGAGGAAGAGACAAAGTAGAGGTTAAAATCCTGGCCTGTGGGATCAGCCAGGCCTGAGTCTAAATCATGCTGACTTCCACTTAGCAGCGTTGACCTCAGATCTATCTCTCTGTGCCTCAGTGCCCTCTTCATGGAATGGGATACCAGCAGCCACTGTTTCATGGAGGTGAGGAGTCCACCGGATATCTCCGTTAACCCTTGGCACCGTGCCTGCCACGGAGGAGTTCCTCAAGGAAGGCTAGTTAGGACTATTTTTTATTTTCAAAACAGAATCATAGCCCATGAAGTTGCTTTAATTACTAATACCTGTACTAGGTGCTTTATGTACCCTGATCAGTTTCTCTTTTTTGTTGGTGGCCAATACTGGGAAGAGAGAGCGCCATATCACACACTGGCACAGGCATTCTCAAACTTGAGTGTGCACAGAAGTGGGGGGATAAATGGGGAATTTTGTTAAAATTTTTGTTAAAATCCCCATTCTCAGACTCCTCCTCCAGAGAGTCTGATGCAGTAAATAAATCAAGGGCTGGGATCTGGAGGTCTGCTTCTCCTAATACGCTTCCCAGGAAATGGCTGATGCAGGTGGTCCAACATCTGACCTTGACCTCGGCAGGCTAGGACGTCATCTTTGTAATGTTCGCTCACTTCCTTCTTAGGAGGACCCTCACCCCCAGGGCCTATCCGTTGGTGGGAATGAGTCTGGGTGGAAGACGGCACTGGGGCAGGCGTGCACCTGGTGGTGCCCATAAACCCTGAAGATGTTTGGCTCACCAAGGACACCTCACCTCCCGCTGATCTCAGCATTGCACCAGAACGTGTCATCTCGCCTGCCATCGGCTGGCATCACTCCTAAGGATCTTGCTGCAATGAAGGAGTCCCCTGGTCTAGCTTCTGAAGCCCCCACACTGGTTCAAGAATTTCCACCACAAATGCCCCTGTCTGCGGCTGGTAGCTACAGTCAACCAAACTCTCTGCGCCCCGTGATTCATAGAAGGGTAGCTAATTATTTAGTCTTCAAGAAGGACAATCTGAGGGCGATTTAATAATGGGCTGCACGCATCTGAAGACCTATTAGCAGAGCACTGGTGACCACCTATTCCCTCTCTCTGCCACAGCTAGGAAACAGAGATGGGATTTAGCTACACAAATAGAACAGAGAACCAGGGTAGGCATCGGGCACGGTGATGATGTGGTTTTCAGGGGCAGCACACAAAATCTACTTTCCCAGGACTTGTGACAAGGCAAGAGCTTTGGGTCTGATGTGTCATCTTCCCCCAGAGGCCAGGAGCAGGGTCTGATGTTTTGCACAACTTCAAGAGAAGGATTTTGTCTTCCTCATCCTTGTACCTGGCACCAGGCACAGTGTAAGCCGGCCGTTCTCTGCAGGCATCCGCGTCTCTGGGACCTCTCTGGAGATGCGGAATCTCAGTCCTCACCCTGTACCTACTGAACCAGAAACTGCTGGAGGGTAGGGAGGGGGGACCACAAGCTGTGTTTCAACCAATGCTTCGGGTAATTCTGATGCTGGCTGCAGGGTGAGAACTGAGGTTCCAACCTTCCTGTGCATTCCAACTGCCTGCGGATCTTGTTAAATGCAGTCTCTGATTCACCAGGTCTGGCGTGGGTCCTGAGACTGTGCACGACTAACAAGCTTCAAGGGTGAGCGGCGGACCACGGTTAGAGGATCACGGATCTACGACAAATGCCGGCTCATGTCATTCCTCTGCTGGAAACCCTCCAGCGACTCATCTCACTTAAGGGCAAAGTCAAAAAGGTCCAACATAACCTGGTCCCCATTACCTTGTCTGCTGCCCCGATCTCTGCTCTCCTACCCTTTGCACGTTTCACTCCACCCCAGCCCCCTCACTGTTTCTTGAACCCTCCAGACTCCAGGGCTTCTGCACTTGTTTCTGTTGACTACTATGCTCCCCCATGGCTCACTCGTTCACCTGAATGACAGGCTGCATACAAGATGGCCCATAATTACTCTGCCTCCTGGTATGGACCCCTTCACCTCAACTCCTCCCAGTGAGTATGGGCAGAACTTATCACAGGTGGCAAGATGTCACTTCTGTGATTAGGTTACGTAAGGCAGTAATTTTTGCCTTGGTAGCTGACCCCTTCTGCATGACCCAAGTTCCCACGTTGGAGAGACCCACATGGCAAGGAGATGAGAGCACCCTGCTAGAAACTGAGACCCCAGTCCAACAGCTAACATGCTGACAATCATGTGGGCCCAGAGGTGGATCCTTCTCTGGTTAAATCTTTGGGGGAGACCCCCACCCAGGTGACCCCTTGATTAAAGACTTGAGAGAGACTTTGAAACAGAGGCTCCAGCTAGGTCGTGCCCAGACTCCTGAGCCATAGAAACTGTGAGATAATAAATATGAGTTATTTTAAGCTGCCAAGTCTGTGGCAATTCATTAGATAGCTTTAGATAATACAACCTCTTTAGGTTTTGCTCAGATGTCACCTTTTCAGTCTGATTTCACCAAACTTCCTCTTCAAAATAGCAACCTCTCCTCTCTCCCAGGAACTCCCTGTCCGCCTTCCCTGCTAAATTTTCTCCATAAAACATATCACCATGTGATGTAGCTTATATTTTCCCTCTTTTTAATGGTCTCTCTCCCCAACGAGAAGTGAGCTCTATGAGTTCAGGGTTTTTTGTAGTTTTTTGGTTTGCTTCTCCCCCACCTGCATCCTTAATATCTAGAGCAGCGTCTTGCAAACAGAAGGCATTCAGCAGTATTGTTGAATGAATGAATGGATTTTGCCAACAGTCTCCTTCCACATAGAGGACAAGGGGCACTTGTGCATGCCACCTTTGCATTTTCTTGGCACAACCCCACTGAGAAAACTGATTTCTCCAGACATCCATATGTCTTTCAATCCAGGGAGAAACTAACGGACCCCACCTGGGTCTGATCCCACCTTGTTGAGACACATGGGGAAATCTCCTGTAGAAGCACCAAGACCTTCTGACAGCCCCCATAACAATTCTGCCTTCTCTGGGGTAGCATATGAGTTTGAAGACGTTACCCATTATTCAAAGGAAGGTTCATGAAGGCCTATGCACTCTTCTACGAAAGAGCCTGTTTCTCTGTAGTGAAAAATTCAATGTTATCTGAAGAGCCTTTGTTCTCCATGGAAACTTGTACGCGACTCTTCACAGCAACATTTTTCGTAATTGTCCCAAAGTGGAAACAATGGGTAAATGCATTTAAAAAAAATGAAGTAGAGGGGTGCCTGGGTGGCTCAGTGAGTTAAAGCCTCTGCCTTCGGCTCAGATCATGATCCCAGGGTTCTGGGATCGAGCCCGGCATCGGGCTCTTTGCTCCACAGGGAGCCTGCTTCCTCCCCTCTCTCTCTGCCTGCCTCTCTGCCTACTTGTGATCTCTGTCTGTCAAATAAATAAATAAAATCTTTAAAAAAAAATAATAAAAAAATTTTAAAAATGAAGTAGAGCCCTACAACGGAATACTTTACAGAATAAAGAGAAAGGAATGATTGGTACGTGCCACAATGTGGGTAACCTCGAAAACACTGGACCAAGTGAAATAAGCCAAGATAAGCAAACCGCATATGATGTGGCTCCGTTCACAGGAGATGTCCAGAAAGGGCAAAATCTACGGAGACAAAAAGGAGAACAGCGGTTGCCTGGGTCTGGGGGTGGGAATGTGGAATGGATACAGATAGGCACAAGAGTTTTGGCAGGGGGTGATGAAAATGTACTAGAACGGTTTCATCCTATTGTGCATTGCTGGGAATCCTTGAATTGTACATTCAAAATGGGTGAGTTTTACAGTATGTAAATTACATATCAACAAAGTGATTTTTAAGAAGAAAATAAAATGAAATCTCTTGCCACAAGGTTTTTTGTTGTCGTTATTGTTGTTCTATGTCGAAAGGCTCTCCTCTCAAATTCCCTTTGAGATTGTGTTTCCTCACTTTCTAGATATACTTTTTTTTTTTTTTTTTAGTTTTTTCAAATTTTTCTTCTTATTATTTTTAGATACACGTTTCTATGAAAGATCAATGATAGGGCGCCTGGGTAGTTCAGTCGGTTAAGTGTCTGCCTTCAGTTCAGGTCATGATCCCAGGGTCCTGGGATCTGCCCCGCCAGCCCCGCATCGGGCTCCTGGCTTGGCAAGGAACCTGATGCAGGACTTGATCTCAGGATCCTGGGATCATGACCTGAACCAAAGACAGATGCTTAACTGACTAAACCATGAATGCGCCCTCCCCAGAAAACCACTTTAAAACGTCAGAATGTTATAAACCTTTTTGGTTCTTACTTGGGGCAGAAATAAGGCCTGTTTATAACCTTCATTTGTATTAACTGGGAAACCAATGGGTATATTTATTGATTTATTTTTTTTAATTTTTACTTATTCACTTGTGAGAGAGAGAGAGAGAGAGAGAAAGCACAGAGGGAGAGGGAGAAGCAGACTCCCCATTGAGCAGGGAGCCTGACTCAGAGCTCAGCTCTCTGAACAGAATCCCAATCACTAGGGCTTTCGCTGCGGGATGATAATCGGTAACTACTCTGCTTATTGAGCACTCACAGTGTGACTAAGCACGGCCCTCAACACTTGCATACATGTCTTCCTTACCATCCTCACAACTCTGAGCCAGACATAGAGGCAGTTTTCAAGAAAAAAACTGAGACCAAGAGATACTCAGCAAATCGTCCAAGACCACTACCAAGTGGCAGAACTGGACTTCAATGACGTCTGACAGTGAGCTCTTTCTGTTAGCCGGAACAATGCCTGATCATTCCATTTCCAACCCCACAGAATCCTGGAGACGGAACGTAGGACAGATGAAGGCGTTATTATCTTAGGATATTCATGCCTTTTACAGTGCTCTAATTCCATTAAACCTGATCAACTTCGAAGGTTATCACGGAAAAAAAAAAGTCAAAGACCAACCACAGCGCTTTGGGTGAGGACCAACGTCAAACCCTATTACATGACCCATTGCTCTAGGTATTTGTGGGTTCAGAGATAGGACCTGCGAAGCCTGAGCTGCCAATCTTCCTGAAAAAATCAAATGCCTGATCAGTAGAAATAAATGCAAAGCATCCTACAGAGGAAGGGTGGGCCAGAGATTGCTTTAGGGCGGTGAGGAAGAGGCTAAAAGAGTGGAAACTCACCCAGTTCTTCCTAAAACACTGCATAGATCATTTATTCTACCAAGTGTATTGAGTACAAACTTCTACAAGCCAGGTATTGTCCCAGTGAGGGTATGGGAAACACTAGGCATGCCAGCGCCCAGCTCGGAAGCCTTCTGTGGCACCCACCCTGCCTGCAGGATAAACATCAACTCCCTCCCTGGCAGGCAAGGCCTTCCCTAACCTGACCTCCTCCCGCCTTGCAGAGGGCATGCACACAGCACAGGGAAATCTGGAGAAGAGGAAGGATCATATGGGAGAGCTGAATTTAAGAAGTGATGTCAGGCGTTAGGAAGGGGATGTATCCCCTGCCTGTCGCACCGAGGTTAGCAGTGGATCCTCTTTGTGGCTGGGCTGACTTCACTCTCCGGGGGAACCACATTTTGCCTTCCTGACCGCAATAACCACAGACTACCCTGAGAAGGGGATCAGGTGACTCACCAGAGTCTCAGACACCTAAACATGTGCCCCCTGGTAGGGGGTGAAGTTCAGCTGTGCCGTCTAGGCTTTTCCCGGGATCTGGCATGACCCAGAGAGTCTCTCAGCCCATCGGGGCCCCTCCCTCTCCAAAGTAAAGGCTGCAGAGTGAGCAACGATGCAATTGTAATTACTGGTCTGCTCAATTCCAGACCTGCCCTCACTCTGTAGGTTCAGCCAGTTTCTCAAAGAGAGAGGCGCCTACCCCTACCCACCCGTTCCCCGGCCTCATCGATCTTAAAGGGATCTCTATAACGCCTGTGAGCCTCCCACCCAACCAAGGCCTTACGAGGTGCAGACCCTTTCTTATCTCAGACAAACCTTCATTTGTTAAAAACTGTTGATGCCACCTATGCCAACGAAGAAATACCCCGTAGCCGACTTGACACTATAATTCACTTGTGCAAAATGAGAAGTTTCTTTGTTTCCTTCCGTTCTTCTATCTGGATCTGATGCTCACTTTCTAGTTCAGGAAACTTTAACCATTCATGATAACCTAGTCTCTTCTGATCCCAAAGAGTCTTTTTCCAGGAAACAGAACGAATAGAACTCTCCATCAGCTCAAGGGTTGGGGGGGGGGGGTGGTTCCCAGCCCTGAGCCTTTTCCAGGATGAGGACAGGGACCATGTCAGAATCCCCACAGCAGAGTGGGAAGACTGTGAAGTCTGTGGGAACTCAGTGTAGGGGGGGTTTCATCCCTCTTGTCTTTGAGGGGAGACTGGGACTGGGGTGAGCACCCACACTGTATTTACCTGACCCTGAAATTTTGCATCCTCAGTACCTCCCTCTCCTGACCTCAGTCCTGGCCCTGTTTTGCACGTGGGCTTCTGTTCTTGCTGCTTTTCCCTGAGGAGTGGCAGGTCTGGACTACGTTGGTTCCTGGATTTCCTGCTGGAACCCATTCCCCACGCAATGAATGGGTCCTGCTCGGGTCCCTGTGATTGCTTTTGCTTCTTCCCAAGCCCCGACTTCTAACGACCCACAGTAACCTTTGTGCCCCCCCCCCCCCGGGGAAGGGAGGATTGTTGTAGACTCCGAGGGACTTTTTTCCAACACTCAGGACTCTGGGAGGCTGCCCTCCGGGCCACCCTCACCCCCAATCTTCCCTCAGTCTTATCTACCATTCCCATGCCACTTTGAATTGGTGACATGACAAAGCGGGCTTCTCGAAGAGACGTGCAATCTCTCTAGGCTGTGTTATGCTGAACTGAATACCACCCCCGACTCACTCAGGTTCCCCAAAACTGTGCTGGAGACTCCTACAACTCACCGTCCTTTGCTACTTCCTCCAGCAAGTAAGAGTGAAGATTTTAAAATCTAATCTCTTACCTCACTTCCCCTCTCTCTCTCCCCTCTTCCTCCCGGCCTAGATGGAGGTTCCACTTCCCCATTCTGTCTTCCCCATCCTTCTGCACTCCCCATTACCTCATAACTGTTTTCTTCCCGCTCCGTAGTTCCCAAAGCGTGGTCCCCAGACCAGGACATCAGCATCATCACCCAGGAACTTGTTAAAAAAAAAGCCAACTCTTAGGGCCAAACCCAAACCTCTGAATTGGAAAGTCTGGGGAGTGAGGCCCAGCAACTTCTATTCTGATAAGCTCTCTAGGGGGTTCTGACGTCCGCTCAAATTTGAGAACAACTGCTTTAGGGTCTGAATCAACGGTTCTCCATCCTGGCTGCTTTAGGATTACCTGGGAGCTTTTATTTATTTATTTATTTATTTATTTATTATTTTATTTTTTTTTAAAGATTTTTATTTATTTGACAGACAGATCACAAGCAGGCAGAGAGGCAGGCAGAGAGAGAGAGGGAGGAGGAGGCAGGCTCCCCGCTGAGCAGAGAGCCCGACACGAGGCTCGATCCCAGGACCCTGGCACCATGACCCCAGCCAAAGGCAGAGGCTTCAACCACTGAGCCACCCAGGCGCCCTACCCGGGAGCTTTTAAAGTATACTGATTGCTATGACCAATTAGATTTGAGGCCCCTGAAGAGACACAGTCAAAATCTACCCAATCCCGTCTAGATCAGCAAACGTCCCAGATGACCCACAGCCACAAAGCATGAGTGTTTCATGGGGATTACGTCTGGAGGATGGTTTATTATGGAGCAGTCGCTAACTGATACACAGCCTGTGGCGTCTGAGCGTCTGCTGAGATCAGGACTGGTCTCCTTCCTTTCCTCTAGCCCCGCCCTCACTTCCGGTCCGTGCCTGCTCTCCTAGGTGCTCCCCAGGTTGAAACTCCCCACTTCTCTGTCCTAGCCTCGGCAAGGGAACCTGACTTGTGGCTCCCAACAGGGGCTGACTATAGAGATATAATGTAAGCCACAGATTTAATTTCAAATTTTCTACTAGCCACCTTTTGAAAAGGTGAAAAGAAACCCTGAAATTAACTTTAACAATATACTGTATTTTATGAACCTTTGTCCTTATATATTTTACACGTTTTCTTTAACCCAGTATATCCAGCACACTCTCATTTTTAAATTTTTTTTCTTTATTTTTTTTCATAGTCTCATTTTAACAGGCAGTGCTAAGCGCAGCGCAAGTGTTGACTAGCCACGTGTGGCTAGTGACAAACATATTGGATAGAGCAGCTCCATGCAGATGCCTACACATGCCCCTTCCAGATGTCCCCCTTCCAGGATGACAGCAGGTGTAAGAAGCAGAAGGAGCAGGAAGAGCTGAGTCTCTGCCAACCCCACAACATACTAAGTCTTGACACGAGAACATTTTCACCCAGCATGCCGCCAGTTGTCAAGACATCTGCTCCTGTTGTCGGCCCCCAATACTTCTTCCCATTCTGCCTGACTCAGCTCAAATGACACCACCTCCATGAAGCCTTCTTTGAATACCCACAGCACTAACTTCAGAATTCTAAAACAGCTCTTAATAGCCTATTCCAATGACTGCTACAGTTTGTTGAGCATTTACTCTGGGCTGAGTGCGTAAGCTGAATTGTACCATTTGATGCTGAAACACAACACCATAAGGTAGGAATGATTATCCTAACTGTATAGAAGAAAAAACAGAGGTTCAGAGAGGCGAAGAAGCTTCTCTATGCTCACCCAGCTAGTAAGTGAAGGAGCCAGGATTTAAACCATGGGAGGTGAGGCTCTAGAGCCCATGTTTTCAATGCCTGGTCCCTTGCCAATTAAAATGCTGAAGCCACAGCAGAAGCAGCATCTGGAGCTTGTAGGAAACACAGATCTCAACTTGTGTCCCAAAGCTGCTTAGAAGCACTCGGGTGATCTGTGGGCATATTAAACTCTGACAGGCACTGGCCAATGCTAGCCGTATTTTAGTTGCTTGTTATGTGTCCGGTTCACCCCAAGGCCACACACCCCTTGAGGGCGAGGACTGCACATTTTTACCTCTTTCCTGAGCGCCTGCTTTAGAAAGCTGCTGGAAACAGCTATTGAATCAAGTTCCTCTTAATTGACCCGTTGGAGTGCCCTTGTTTTTGTTTGTTTTTAATTTTTAAAAATTTGCTGTCAGTGTCTTCCACAGCTGCCTTTAGAAGTGCAAGGTTTGGCAATGTCCTAGAGTTCCTGCAGCCCAAGATAAATGACCCCGGTTACAGAGCTAATGCCTGAAAGCTGCTGGAAGCCAGGCCAGGGCTCACTCTGGCACTCTAATGTTTGCTTTTCAAGAAAGTATTCTCTCCAGACAGAAATCTTCCTGCTATCTTAGAAAGTATAAATCTTTAGGGGCTCCTCAGCAGAATAGCCCCAGAATTTTTATACAAGGAAGGGCCTGGGTCTCTGGAAGGAAGGAGGACTTGAAGATGTTTAATTACTACATCAAATTAAGACAATGTCGGGGCGCCTGGTTGGCTCAGTCAATTAAGTGTCTAATTTCAGCTCAGTTTCATGATCTCAGGGTCCTGGCATCAGGCCCCACATCACATCTTGGGTTCCTTGCTCGGTGGGGAGTCTGCTTGTCCCTCTCCATTACCCTATGCGCCCCCCCCCGCACCGATTCTCTCTCTCTCTCTTTTAAATAAATAAATCTTTTTTTAAAAGCCAATATCAGTTGCCCATATTAAGGAATGCACTGATGGAAACTGAGGGATAGGGAAGACTAAAACTCCCCAGTGCTGTCCCCTTAAAGCCACCACTGGTGTTCAGGTCTAAGGACAGGAAACCACAAGCCTTTGGGAGGATGAGAACTTGGGGTTCGGTGTCAGTCTCAACCACCATAGGAGAATTGTAGAACATCAGAGCTGGGTGTGACATGGCACAGAATGGGTATCTCAGAAATAGTTGTTAAAAGTTGAGCAGGAGGGGCCCCTGGGTGGCTCAGTGGGATAAACCGCTGCCTTCGGCTCGGGTCATGATCTCGGGGTCCTGGGATTGAGTCCTGCATCGGGCTCTCTGCTGGCAGGGAGCCCGCTTCCTCCTTTCTCTCTGCCTGCCTCTCCATCTGCTTGTGATGTCTCTCTGTCAAATAAATAAATAAAATATTAAAAAAAAAAAAGTTGCGCAGGAATTGGCTGGGTTGGGATTTTGCTCATCTTTTTGATGCACTGAGACCAGGGATCCGGGAATGCCTGAAACTCAGCACTGTCAATCTCCGTATCCCCCCCCTCTCCTACTCCACCCAGCTCTCAAATTTCCTTAGGGAGCCCTATACAAGGAACTGAGGCTAGACTGGAATCAAGACATTTCTTATTAAGAGTTGAACTTGAGCCTATTAATCACCAATGTAGAAGCCCCTTAAAAAGTTAGATCAGAGCACTGAGTTTCAACGCTGTACTAAAACAGGCTCCCTAACTCCCTACCTCCAATCCACGAATATAAATCTTGATGTCTTACCAAACTTAATACGGAGCGCAATCAAATGGCCACCAGTTTCCCAGTGGGAAGGCGCAAGAGTTCAGGCAGGTACTTGATGGGAGCCCTGCCCAGCCTCGGGAAGTGGGAGAGGAGGCAGAGCAGAACCTCAGCTGTGGTGATGCAGTGACCCCTCCCACCAGTGAGGCATGGCCCGGAGAATGTCCTGGACTCTGAAGGAGCCCGCTAGCACCTTCCCCTTGGACAGGAGCTGAAAGGGTGATGGGCAGAGGATGCTTAGGGAAGAGGTCTGAAGAGTCCTCTTTGCCTACCGAAATGAATGAATTAATAACCTCTTGGGCACCATCCAACCCCCTCTCCCAATTTAAATGAGAAAACTGAGATCCGAGGGGCGCCTGGGTGGCTCAGTGGGTTGGGCCGCTGCCTTCGGCTCGGGTCATGATCTCAGGGTCCTGGGATCGAGTCCCGCGTCGGGCTCTCTGCTCGGCGGGGAGCCTGCTTCCCTCTCTCTCTCTCTCTCTGCCTGCCTCTCCGTCTGCTTGTGATCTCTGTCTGTCAAATAAATAAATAAAATCTTAAAAAAAAAAAAGAAAAGAAAAGAAAAGAAAACTGAGATCCGAAAAGGAAAAGTGGCTAGCCCAGAGTCATACAGCAGGACCACTGGCACCCTGGAAGGAGAAAATGGGTCTGTGATTTCTGATTCAGAGCTTAGGCAGATCCTCCTCCCAGCTGGACGCCCAGAGCCTTCAAGAACTCTGAACTCTGTGAAAGAATGACCAGGACTCAAGCATAACCAGCTATCCTAGAAACAGAGGCAGAACACGGGCTAGAACACGATCACGTGGCTTCACCTTGGAGTAAAGGAGTCTGGGAATGCAGGCAATGGGACTGCCCAATTGATTGGCTTAGTGACCAACCATGAGCCATAGTCCAAGTCCACTCCTACCTGGAACAAATTCATAGTATGTAAAGAAGTGGGGGGTGGGGCTTGGGCAAATTCTGAGTAACGCCGTCCAACCCAGTGATAAGATTCCGTTCATATTACAAATGAAGAACCCACTAATAGAGAAGCAGAAACGATTTGCCTAAGGTCACAGCTAATTAATGAGCAAATCCCATTTCTTCCTTGATTCCGGAGTCTGAACTCTTAGCTGCAGTGGACTACCGACTTCCAGAAAGAACACAAAAATATGAGATGCTTCAAAAAGGTGAGGGTCATACTTGGTAAAGCTATGCTAATCTTCTTTAAATAATCTGTTGAAAAGTACTTGAAATTTATACACATTTTTGATTCAAAGCAACAAGAGATCATTTTTTTTCTTCACAATAAAAGCTTAAAGGATGAGCCAACAACACAACCCCAGTGGGTGCTAGTCACAGGGAACCTGCATGAACAGCACGCTCAAAGTTGTGCAGTGCACAGCCTGCCCAGCCACACATACTAAACCGTGCTGAATTTAACCTGCATGGTCTCTCCAGTTTCCTCATTTGCAAATTGAGCTGGTGGTTCTGGATGATTCTGAGGTCCCTTGTGAGAGCCTGTGATACTGTGACAAACCATGTGTATTCACACAGGAGAACGATAAATAGCCAAGAATGCAAAGATGTCTTTTGCCTTCCCAGGAAGCCCTGCTGTCGCTTCACCAGATTGCAGAACAGAGAATAGCTCCGAGAGTTCCCATATTGCCCATAATACGGCCTTTTAGTATGTAGAACACCCTTGTCAACAATCCAGAACTCTCTCGAGCTTCAGTTGTCAGAAATAAAGTATGTACTTAGAATCACAAGAAAGGATTCCTTCCTCCTCCTCAGACTAACAGAGAATAGGGCGCTGATCTTTGAAGGACACTATTTATGGGCATGACGCCTGCTGTGAAACGGCATGACTTTTCTTCCTCCTATCTGTTTAGTCTCCAGAGGGATAGGCTCTCTTATTACATTTTCCCAGCCTGGAGTTTAGCTCCACAGGCAAACTCCTGTCATTTGTTTGTCTGATGGGTATTATTTCTTCCAAGAATCTAATTAGGATCTTTTAAAGGATTCAGCCTCAGAGTGCGGGAATTAAATATGACTCAGAGTGTGTGCTTCCCAAAGCCAGGAGAAAAGTGAGATGATCATTCATTTGATTTATTCATACATTATTCAGCCTATAAACCCTACAAGCCTGATGGTGCACCTTTTTTCTTTTCCTTTTTTTTTTTTTTTAAACTGGTGCCAACCTATGGTGAGAGTTAGGCAAGTGGATAGAAATGGATGAGCTCTCTCCACCTTGGGGTCTTACCTGGCACATAGTAATTGATCAATAAACAATGCTACTATCATTTCAGCTCAGATGCAAAAAGACACGTATGCATGCAACATGCTCCTATCAGCCCAGATGGTAACAAATGCAAAAATTTTCTGTAGTAATCAGTGCCTCAGAATTTGTTCTTTTTTGCTGTGGGTCTCCCACCAACATTTTGCTAGCCTACAAACACTTAGTCGACTATTTGCAAAATCTCAGGAAATTGCCCTTTTATAAGCAAACGCAAACAGAAACACCCAGCCTCACCTCCCAACAGAGGAAATGTTAGAAGAAAATCAGAGATATTTAATGCAATGTGGTATGCTGGATTGGGTCTAGAACAGAAATAGGACTTCCATGGCAAACTTGGTAAAATCCAAATAAAATCTGATGAAAGCACATGATTCTGTTAAAGATTAACATCAGGGAACTAAGTGAAGGCTATACTAGAACTCTCTATACTATCTTTGCAACTTTTGTGTAAATATAAAGTATTCCAAAATTAAAAAGATTTTTAAACATCAGTGCTAATGTCTTCCAGGTAATATACATCAGGTGAGTATATGAGCAGCACATAAAATAGAAGAAGCCCCGTTAAATTTGAATTTCAGAGAAACAACTTTTTTTAGAGTAAATATGTCCCAAATATTGCATGGGCTATATTTCCACTAAAAAAATTTATTTACCTGTTCATCTGAAATTCAGACTCAACCTGGGTGTTTTGCATTTTTATTTGCTAAATTTGGCAAGCTTCTCCAGATGCACTACTGATAAAGAAGTATGAATAAATCATATTTTAGGGGCGCTTGGTTGGCTCAGTTGGTAGAGCACGTAACTCTTGATCTCAAAATTGTGAGTATGGGCCCCGTATTATGTGTAGACATTACTTAAAAGTAAAATTTTTTTTTAAAAACCTTATTTTAGAATTTTAAAATGATATCACGTAATGTAGATTTCAACATGTGATAATTAAAATGAAAAGCATCACTGCACATTTCACTTATTTGATATTCATTAATTATAATAGTGAAACATTCTATGTGAACGAGTGATTAAAGGAGTTCATGAAAAAAAACAGGAGGAAGAAAAGAAGGAAAGAATGAGTGTGTAAATAAATAAATGAGTGAGTGAATAAATGAGTGGTATATGTCCACAAATCCCAAAAGAGAAAAAATTTAAATATTAGAAATATGATAGGGCTAGCTAAAATACCTATAACCCGGGATGCCTGGGTGGCTCAGTCGGTTAAGAATCTGACTTCTGGTTTCGGCTCCGGTCTTGATCTCAGGGTTGTGAGATTGAGTCCTGTTGGGCTCTGTGCTCCGCAGGGAGCCTGCTAAGGATTCTCTCCTAATGTCTCCCTCTGCCCCTCCCCCGTCTGCGCATGCTCTCTCTCTCTCTTAAAAATAAAGTACCTGCAGTCCACTTTATGGATTGAGACAGACTGGGGTAAACGGGGAACCACAGCTGTGTCTGTGTCTATTAATGTGGCATCAAGGTTGCAACTTTTTAATCGAGAAGGAAATGCAGGCCTCCTGGCTGGTTCACTGAGTAGAACGTGTGACTCTGGATCTCAGGGTCATGAGTTCAACCTTCATACTGGGCATAGAGATTACCAGAGATAGTAAACAAATAAACTTAGAGAAGAAGAAGAGAAAGAATCCCAGGAGCACCAGGGAAACCATTCAGAACATGGTACCCCAGGCCCACTGCCTTGTTCAAGAAACCTATGTAACCCCCTCTCCCCAAAAAGATAATCTGTGTTTCGCTCATGCTTTTTCCCTCCAAAATTTAATATAAAATTTTTCAAACGTATGAGGAAGTCTAAGGAATTCTACAGTGATCACATAGGCTCTACTGTTAATACTTTACTGCATTCACAGTATCGTGAATCTGTTTCCATCTGTAGGTCCATCTTGAGCTTTGATGTATTTCAATGAAAGTTGCAGTTAGTAGTTCACGTCCTCCTAAATACTTCACCAAGATTCGTTCCCTGGATATCAATATTTGTTTATAGGTGAAAATACATACAGTAATTTTCACAGATTTTAAAGTAAACTGTTCAATGGGTTCTGACAAAGAAACCCAGCTGTACAACCCAAGCCCTTCTCAAAGATACAGAACATCACCAGCACCCCAGGAAATGCCCAAGTTCGTGCTTTGCTCGCCTCTCCTGGTCTACCTTAGTAAAAATACTCATAGGTAAAATTAAACATAAAAGCATGTAGTTCTAAAATAATAACTCAGGGGCACTTGGGTGGCTCAGCCTTTTAAGCGCCTGCCTTCGGCTCAGGTCATGATCTCAGGATCCTGGGATCCAGCCCCGTGTCAGGCTCCCTGCTCAGTGGGGGTCTGCTTCTCCCTCTGCCTTTGCCCCTTCCCAGCTCATGTTCTCCCTCTCTCTCTCTCTCAAATAAATAATTAAAATATTTAAAAAAAAAAAGAATGAAATCTTACCTTAAAAATAATAATAATAATAATAGGGGTGCCTGGGTGGCTCAGTTGCTTAAACAGGTGCCTTCGGTCAGGTCATGATTCCAGGGTCCTGTCGAACCCCACATCAGGCTCCATGCACAGCAGGAAGCCTGCTTCTCCCTCTCCCAATCCTGCTGCTTGTTTCTCTTGCTTTCTCTCTCTGTCAAATAAATAAGTAAATAAATAATCTTTAAAAGAAAAGAAAAGAACAATTCAAAGTCCCACAAGCTGGGGATGGTAAGCTAGGAGGGTAGGGGTTGTGGATCACTGTGGATCCCAGCAGTTCTAGGGGTTCTGGGCAAATCTCTGCTTTGAAAAGCATCCTGCCATCTGTCCTTTTCTCTCATACTCAGGAGGATACAACCGAATCAAATGAGGGAGAGGGAGGTTACTTCCTCTATCCCTACCTTTTGCAGATTGCCCTACTTTGTTATAAATAAGTAATACACTACCAGCCACATCATGGCCCCACCGTGAGGCCATGAACCCTCCCGTCCAGGGTGTTAAGTATGTCAGGTCCTCTCTCCTGACACACAGCCATTCATCAAGCATCAGTCCAGCTCTCACCTCCAGGCCGGGTGTGGGATGAGGGTGGAGGGGGCAGGAGCGACTCTGACATGATCCCTAGCTTCTAGTGTCTGTCAGTCCAGTATGGGGACAGACACTCGGGTCCCCTGGTATACCCCAGCTCCTGGCACGGTGCCTGGGATATCAGAGGTGCTATCAGAGCTCAGATACGGCTGGTCGGTTGAATGTATGCATGACCTCATTCATTCAAGACACACTTACCGAGCACCTACTGTGACCCAGGCACTGCAGATGCAGCAGTGAACAAAACAGACTCCTCCCCGCCCCAAAAAATCCCCATCTGTGCATATCCCAGCGTGGGTGTGGGAGACAACACACATATAAATCAGCAAATACCTGGATTTCCAGATAGTCACGGGTGCTATGGGCCATGAAGCAGAGGAGGGAATGAGGGATCAGGCAAGAGGAAGTGGGGTTGCAATTTTAAAGAGATTGATCAGGAAGCTCTGCTCAGTGACAGCTGCCCACAGAGCTACAGGAGGCCAGCTGGACAGGAAAGTATGAAGAAAGGAGTAAATGTGTCCTTCTGGAAGGGCTACCGCAGCAACAGACCACAGACCGGGTGGCTTAACCAACAGAAATTTCTTTCTCAAAGTTCCAGAAGTCCAAAATTGAGTGCCGGCAGCGTGTATTTCTCTGGAGGTCTCCCTCCTCAGATGCAGATGACCACGTAATCTCTCTGTCCTCTGTCTGGGCCCTAATCTCTTAACGCTCAGTCACACAACCCATATGATTTCACTTTACCTTAATTATCTCTTTAAAAACCCAATCTCTAAATACAGTCACATTCTGATACAGTGGGAGATAGGACTTCAATATATGAATCTGAAGGGGTGCATGCAATTCAGTCCATAACAGTGAGTGAAGGAATGAATGGATGAATGAACGAATGATCGAATGAATGAATGACAAATGAACTAGTCCTCTGCTCCTTTTCTGGGCAGGAGAGTGAGGGTGGTCAGAGAAACACAGAGCCTGAAGGAACAGTGGACAAGGGACAAGTAGGAGCCACATGAGGAGAAAAGCCAGGGATTTGATGTGTGTTGGTTTTTCAAATCCTTCTTGGCCAATGCAAAATGTGCTTTTGGGGGGGGACATCTGGGTGGCTCAGTGGGTTAAGCATCTGCCTTCAGCTCAGGTCATGATCTCAGGGTCCTGGGATCGAACCCCATGGTGGGCTTCCTGCTCAGCAGGGAGCCTGCTTCTCCCTCTGTCCTCTGCCTCCTCCCCACTGCTCCTATTCTGTCTCTCCCTCGCTCTCGAATAAATAATCTTTTTTTTCAAAAATGTGCTTTTTTCCTGGCTCTGACTCTTAACTATTTCCGGAGACGGTTTTATTGACTGCTGGCTTGCTGCAGCATGAGTTTGAGGAAAGCCCTCACCATGGACCAGGAAGGGCTGGGTTCTGAATCTTCTCTGCTGAGTGACCTTAAGGAAGTCACTTAACCTCTCTGACCCTTCTTTGCTTCATCTATAAAATGGAAATGAGAACACTCCCCCTCACAGAACTGCCAGAGAAATGAAGTGAGGCAGCTAGCAAACACATGAGGCTCATAGCAATAGGGCTTTGTAAACAGGAAATGTAATATAAATAAAAACAGAAGGTATTACTGTGAAGCTTGCAGTGGAAACCACTGCAGACAGCTCATAGCTGGGAACTTCCGGCCATTTCCAAGAGAGCTGATTTATTAAATTCCAGCCCCTGTCCTGGCTGCTTTCCCTCAACCCCCTGCCCCCCAGGGCAATCAGAGAGTGTGGGGTTGGGAACAAGGAAGCCTTGTGAAAAGCAGTTAGAGAGGCTGATCCCACCTGAGATGGAGAGCTGGCCATGCCTGCCTCATCAAGGATTCTTCAGAACATAGATATATAGCTACACGTGTAGGTGTATACGCAAGCCAGAGATACTTAATGTATGCAGCTTGATGTGTTTGGAGCTAAGTAAGTAAGTATGCATCGCGAAACCGTCAGCACCATAAATGCTGTAAACTGACACGTTGCCTCCAAAAGCTTCCCCCCATCCCCTTCTGTTCCTTCTCTTCTATAGTAAGAACAGAGAACATAAGATCTACCTCCTAGCCTATCCTTAAGTATGTGCTACAATATTGCTTTGTATAGCCCCCATACTGGACAGTAGCTCTCCAGGACTTACTTATTTTGCATAACTGAAACTCCTACCCTGTGACCAACATCTCCCCATTTCTCCCTCCCCCAGCCCCTGGTAACCACCATTCTACTCTCTGTTTCTATGGCTTTGACTATGTCCGGTTCTCCATGAAATGGAGATCATGCAGTATTTGACTTTCTGTATTTGGCTTATTTCAATTAGCATCACGCCCTCCAGGTCCATTCCCGTTGTTGCAAATGGCAAGATCTCATCCTTTTTAAAGGCTGAATAATATTCCATCATATCTATATCTATATCTACAGAACTCACACATTTATTCCACACATTTTCTTTATCATCAAGGATTCCTGGCATAGAGAGCTGACTTGGATGGGTACCATCTTTGCCAGAGTTTATGCTAAACCCTCTCCAGGTATCAATTTGCTAAGTCCTCTCAGTACCCTCTGAGGTTGGGGACATTATCTACCCATTTTTCAGATGAAGAAACTGAGGCCTGAAGAATATAAATAGCCTAGAGTCATATGGCTCTTCGGAGGCCAAATTGAGCCTGAATCAGCTACTGCATTAACTTTAACCTACCCGCCCCCCCACAAGTACACCAAAGGCCCTGAGGTGTACCTGGCATTTAAGTGTTAAAGATATTTAAGATGCCTGAATTCTCCTGTTTGCATCCCTGTTCTGGCATTGCCCAGTTGTGTGACCTTGGACAAGTTACTTTTCTTCTCAGAGGACCATCCTGACCACCAATCAACTCCATTGCTGCCCAAGTGGGAGTTGGGGGTTTGATCCCTTTCAGAACTTTGTAACAAGAAAATAATTACCTCAGCTAAAGATGGGCTATTTTCCTTTGATTAGAAAACAAAAAATTGGGGCGCCTGGGTGGCTCAGTGGGTTAAAGCCTCTGCCTTCGGCTCAGGTCATGATCCCAGGGTCCTGGGATCGAGCCCCACATCAGGCTCTCTGCTTAGCGGGGAGCCTGCTTCCTCCTCTCTCTCTCTCTGCCTGCCTCTCTGCTTACTTATGATCTCTGTCTGTCAAATAAATAAATAAAATCTTTAAAAAAAAAAAAAAAAAAAAAAAAAAAAAGAAAACAAAAAATTGTGTGAAGCATCCTGTTTCCCTTTTTGCTTTGCCCACTAGAAAGCTCAGAGCTAAACTTAATAATGAGAGAGAGTAACTGAAGGAATCTGGGCTGTCTTCCTTTATGTCATGTGCATTTTAAATTTTCTGTTCTATTGACTTCATTGTTCCTATAAGGTTTAGAGTTAATGTGAAAAAGTCGTTAATGCAGCCACTTGAAAAATAGGCCAGGTAGAAATGAGCAAGACATATTATGTAGTTATAGTTTAAAACAGTGCCTTTGAAATCAAAGCACTACCCGTGACTTGAATTTCAGACAAAGATAAAAGACACTGAGATACCGGAGATTAATTTTAAGGTGGAATTGGTTCAGATGAAGCTTTTAGGGGGGAAAAATAGTAAATCATCCCAGAGCTGGTCAGTCTTGTTTGCAGGCAGAGAGGGGGTCAGCTCTAGTTCCCTGGGCTCCCCCAGGGCTGGCACTCAGCTATTTGAGTCCCATCTTGCAGAGCCCTGCCCTGTGTTCCCATGCCCCGAGGGACTTCCTGTTTATCTTCCCAGATCTGGTGTCCACTGGCACAAGATGTGAATCCACAGCAGAAACCCAGATGACAGGAGCTATTTCTGTACGTCAGTTCCTTGTTGAACATGCTGGGGCTGAAGGAAATTTACATTTAAATGGAACTTTGATCACGTTCCCATTGTCTGGAGTCTCCAGAAAGAGAATCCTTGGGTGGAAGAGAGAGTGTGTATGTGTATACATACAGATGCAGTATTCTGGGGCGCCTGCGTGGCTCAGTTGTTAAGTGTCTGCCTTCGGCTCAAGTCATGATCCTAGGGTCCTGGGATCAAGCCCCGCATCAGGCTCCCTGCTCAGTGGGAAGCCTGCTTCCTCCTCTCCCACTCCCCCTGCTTGTGTTTCCTCTCTCGCTGTCTCTCTCTCTCTCTCTCTCTGAATAAAATATTTCTAAAAAAGTGCAGTATTCTATCTACATAGGCTTTGCAAGGGTTCTGATCCTGCGTTGGGGTGGTGGCCAAAAGACTGGAAACAATACCAAGTTAATCCATGGGAACTGGTAACACGATGTGCCCACGTGATGGGAAAGGATGCCGGCATCACTGAAGAAGAAAACACAGCCACCTTGGAAAACAGCTTGGCAGTGCCTAGTTAACCTCAACATACACGTGATCTGGGTTTCTCGTCCTCTCTCAGCATAAAAACCGAAGTCCTACAACAGGCTTCCTCGACATGGGCACTGTTGACATTTGGGGCCGGATGGTCTCTGTTGTCGGGGAAGAAGTGCTGTTCGGTGAGTTGCAGGGTGCATAGTGGCTGTGCCTGGACCCCACCCTCTAGATGCTGGCAAGACCCGCCACTCCAAGTCGAGACAGCCACTGTCTCCAGACATCGCTGAATGTGGTTACATGCAATAACGTGAATAAATCTCACAAATACAGGTGCCTGGGGGGCTCAGTTGTTAAGCGGTTGCCTTCGGCTCACATCACCATCCCAGGGTCCTGGGATCGAGCCCTGCATCGGGCTCCCTGCTTGCCAGGAGACCTGCTTTTCCCTCTCCCACTCCCTCTGCTTCTGTTCCCTCTCTCAATGTCTCTCTCTATGTCAAATAAATAAATAAAATCTTAAAAAAAAAAAAGGCAAGATGAAGACAGAACATACCATGATTCTGCTTATAAATGATATTATACAACACAGGGAAAGCACACACACTCCCTAGGGAGTGTAAATTGCGAATCATTGCAGAATCACTAGCCCTCACTAACGCTAGGGCTGCCCACACCCTGTAATTCAGCACATCTGGACCTCAGGGATGTGTTAGAGAAACTCCTGCCCATTGCTCAGGGAGACAGGGATAGGAATACTGGACTATCAGGGATAGTGGACTGAAGAACTTTCTACTGTCTTGCACAGGCGGTAGAGTGTCCCACGACAGCTGGTTGACAGCCCTCGGGTCTGAGCTGCAGGTGCTCACAGAAGCAGCCTTCAGAGTGGGAGCAAGCACAGCACCTCTACACATGCTGAGGGTGACCTCTGCCAGCATATCCCCCAGACCTCAGTAGGCACAATGTGTCTGTCTCCTCCCTAGTCTTGAGTTATGCCACAAAATTCCCTCTTTTTCTATTGCCTTTTCCTTAGGAGGTACCAGCCTTGGGAAAACGATGGGGCAAAGGAAAAAAATTCCACTCTCCCCTGTGCCATGGGCTAACCCGGGTTCCCCCTCCTCAGTGCAGTGCTTACTTTGCCCTCAGCCCCAGACTGATGGAGGAGTGACAGCAGACAGCCTGGGCACGACAGGTCCCAACACCTTGTGGAGGGATGCCAAGGGTGGCTTGTGCCTTTGGGAAGGGAGAAGCTGTGAGCTCCCTGAAGAAGATCAAAGGCAGCCCCATCCTCTGGGAAAGCAAAGAGCTGCTCATACTTTAAAAGAGAAAAATGAAATCAACATGGCAATTGTCCCTGGACCGACAAGAAAAGTCACCCACAAGCATGATCACACCCAAGAAACTCTTGCTGGAGCCCAAACTGTGCCCTGCTTTCTCTCTTTTTGCTTTTGGATCACCCACTGAAAAAGTAAAATTCCTTCCCGTGTTGAAAATAATGGTAATTAGTCCCAATCATAACGGAGCTCTCACAACCGAGACTGGTGAGTATCACTTTGGTAAGAGCTTTACATCTAGTGATGTCTCTAATCTTCCCGCTTTCCAAAAAGCCTAAGAAAGAGGTTCTGGGGGCGCCTGGGTGGCTCAGTGGGTTAAGCCTCTGCCTTCAGCTCAGGTCATGATCTCGGGGTCTTGGGATCAAGACCCGCATCGGGCTCTCTGCTCAGCCGGGAGCCTGCTTCCTCCTCTCTCTCTGCCTGCCTCTCTGCCTGCTTGTGATCTCTGTCTGTCAAATAAATAAACAAAATCTTAAAAAAAAAAAGAAAGAAAGAAAGAAAGAAAGAGGTTCTGTTGTTAGCCCCATTTTGCTAAAGGGGAAACTGAGGCTCAGAAAACACGGGTCAGGGACCACAAACTCAAATGCATACAGGAGCAGGCAGGCAATATAAATGGGTCGTTGGAGGATATAAGATATCAGCTGTGATTAATGAGGACTGTGTGAAGTGGATACAGACGCTCATGCTGAGAATAAGGTGACAGCTCGTCCTCGGTCCCATCTCCAATGTTGCTAATTGAGAACGTGGGCCCAGTGTAGCCAGATCTTATTTTTTCAAGTGAAAATAGAAATCTGTATTCAAATGCGAGTGTGACATCTTCTCCATTTTTGTAAGCAGCTAAATCAGCTAGGATTAGGTTTTGCTGCTTACAACAAAACTTCAAAATAACAAGTCTAGGATGAAAGTTTATTTCTCTCACACATAAGAAAGTATCTGGAGAATCATCAGCTCAGGGCTGGAATGGAGTCTCTAAGTTGTAAGCAGGTATCCAGACTCTATATCCCTGCCCAGCCATTCTCAGCTCATGACTTTCATCATCAAGGTCACCTCACAGACCAAAACAGCTGCTGGTGCTCCGGTGGTCTCTCAAAAGTGGGAAAATGAGCAATAGCTGAGCAGATCACTTGATTTTCCTCCCTATACTTGGTCCTCTTCATCTATATTGTGTATAGATCCTCAGTGGGCATTTGAATCTGTAAGCCTTGGTCTGAATCTAGGGTGGGAAACATAGCCAAACTCCAACTGAGTCTCTCTTAATGGGGCTCTGTCTCACCCCAGATTGTTGACAGGAACTAATGTAATTATTACCCATAAACCTGGGATGAATGTCTCCTTAGATGAAAGTCTGGGATTGAACTGAAGACCAACCTTTTTATCATGGATTGAAACACTTTGCCACAGTATTTTGCAACACCTACAGTCAAGAGGTAGGGTCTATTTCTCCATCACCTGCCCCTGGGCTTGGCACATATTTTCTTTGGCCAATAGAATGTGGCAGAGGTGGTGTATGCGTTCTGGAGCCTAGGCCACATCAGGCTTTGCAGCTTCTACTTTTGCTCCCTTAGAACCCTGAGACTGCCATGCTGTGAAGAACCTGAGATGGAAGACAACATGGAGAGAGGTGCGGCCATCTGGCTTTCCCAGACAAACCTAGCCCCCCTGGATCTGCTAACTGAAGTCAGCTGACTGAGCAAAGCCTACAAGAGACCATCAGAAGAACTGCCTGGTCAATCCACAGGATTGTGAGAAATAATAAATGATCCTTCTGTTAAGCCACTACATTTTGGGATGATTTGTTAGGCAGCCATATCTAGCTGATACACTTTTCATTTCTGTCTACCCTCCTGTCCCACATCCTTGCATGGGTCTATAAATTTGCCTACACCTCTGGATAAGACGTTAAATCCTCCACCGTCCTTCCTGATACCAGTTTGGAGACTTGAACCCAGTTGCTCCCTCCTGTAGCCCCTCCCAGCTCCCAGCTCCCACCACGGTCCTCTATTCTGATCATCTCCAGTCCTGTATGATTTGAGAACCTGTCTGTTATCGTTTGCTAGGGCTGCCATAACAAAGTACCGGAGACTGAGGGGCTTAAACAGCAAGAATTTATCTTCTCATCATTCTGGAGGCTGGAAGTCCAAGATCAAGGTGCCAGCAAGGCTGGTTTCTCCTTGGCTTGCCAGTGGCCACCTTCTCATTGTGTCCTCGTGTGGCCTTTCTCTGTGTATGCACACCGCTGGTGTCTCTCTCTCTTCTTATAAGGACACCAGGCTTATTGGATTAGCGATCTACCCCTATAGCCTCATTTTAACATAATCACCTCTTCAAAGACCCTGCGAGTTACATTCTGTTGTAAAAGACTGTAAACACAGTTACTTTCTGAATACTGGGAGTTAGGGCTTCAACATATGAATTTTGTGGGGGACACAATTCAGTCCCTAATACTGTCCATCAGCCCCACTCACCTGCAAGCTCCTTAAGGAAGGTGGAATTCATGTCTGGTCAGAGAAACTCTCATGCTTTTTATAAAGGAGTACAGGTATAATGGGTGGAATCTGACATGCATGGTTTATTTTTTTAAGATGTTTTAAGATTGATTTATTTATTTGATTGATTGATTTGAGAGAGAGAGCACAAGCAGAGGAAGAGCGAGAGACTGAAGGTGATACCTCAAAGGCTGGAGTTGAGGAAACCTGATTCTGAGAGCCAGCTCTGAAGGCAGGTGACCCTGACCTTCTTTCCTGGCACTCCTGCTCCTTAACTGTAGGAACCTGGGCAAGTCACCTGCCTCTCAGAGCCCCAATTTCCTCATTAATCTGATGAGGATTCTAAACAGACCTGCCCCATATGGCTCTTCTGAGCCCCACACCAGCTTCTTGATATGGAGCAGGTGGCTCTGGAAACAGAGCCCATCCTGCCTCCACTGCTTACCAGCTGTGTGACCTTGGGCAAGTTATTTGCCTCTCTGAGCCTGCTTCCTGTTCTATAAGAAGGGCGTAATGGGGGGCACCTGGGTGGCTCAGGTCAGTCATGATCCAGGGGTCCTGGGATCAAGCCCTATGTTGGGCTCCCCGCTCAGTGGGGAGCCTGCTCCCTTCTCCCTCCTTCTCTGCCACTCCCCCTGCTTGTGCACTCACACACTCTGTCAAGTAAATGCACACACACAAAAAGAAAACATATGGTACCTAATTTCTAGAAATTGTCACAAGGATTCGATGAGTTAGTTCACCGTCTGACTGATGTCTGGCACATTGTGAGGGTTCAATCAATATCATAATTATTAGTCGCTCTGGGGACAGCTCTGGCTGCAAGTTGAAATGGTCCCTCACCCCCTGGGTGGCTCAGTCATTGGGTGTCTGACTTCGGCTCAGGTCATGATCCCAGGTTCCTTCACTGGGCTCCCCGCTCAGCAGGAAGCCTGCTTCCCCCTCTCCCACTCCCCTTGCTTGTGTTCCTGCTCTTATGTCTGTCAAGTAAATAAATAAAATCTTTAAAAAAAAAAGAAAAGAAAAAGAAACGGTCCTTCACAGAGGCCTTGATCAGGGGAAAGTCCCAGCTCCAGGCCAAGCCCTTGCCAAAGAGGCTGATGTCAGAATTTGCTGGGACTCCCTATCCTGCCATTGTCCCCAACACCCCAGCTCCAAGGCAGGAGATGATATCATGGGAACTGATGTTTCTTTCCTGAAGGGATGGGGGGGGGGGGCAGCAGGGGGTATGGGAGGAGGGGCACTTGCTAGTGCAGCTCTTCTCTCCCACTCCTTCTCTGTGGGGGGAAGCTTGGCCCTGAAGATCTCCACCTCTTTCTCATAGGATTCTGCATTATTTGAACTTTTTATTTTATTTATTTTTATTACATCTATGGCCTGTAGAAAGCTATTTTTATTTTGAAGAATGAATCCAAGGCCAGTGTCCACCCTTCTAGACAGATTCCCAGGGTCAGTTTCTGATTGATCTGGGTCACTCGCATCTTGGCCTGGCTCTCTGAGAAAATAATTGAACAGAACCAGGAAACTTCTGTGGTTCCTTCAACTGCAGACCACTCTGAGTTTACAGTGGAAGTAGGAACACGAGCTACCTCCTAGGCCCAAATGAGTCATAGCCTGAAAAGTAGTTAGCACACCGTGGGCACCTTATAAATGGCACCTTTATTATTTTTTACAAGTGTCTCTCATGTTCTGTGCCTAAACCATGCATGCTTTATTTTATTTTTTTAAGGTTTTATTTATTTATTTGTCAGAGAGAGACAGAAAGAGCATAAGGGGCAGGGGGCAGCAGGCAGAGCAGTCAGAGAAGCAGGTTCCCCACTGAGCAGGAAGCCCTACACAGCATTCGATCCCAGGACCCTGGGGTCATGACCCAGCTGAAGGCAGACGCTCAACCGACTGAGTCACTGAGGAGTCCTTACATGCTTTACTTTAGGGAAGGTTTCCATTTTATAGATAAGAAAAGGGGGACCGAAAGGGATGTTCCCATTTGATAGATAAGGAAACTGAGGCTCAGAGAGAGAAAGGGACTTTACTCAAAGTTCTGAAGTCAAAGCACATTGTGTTTTCTGTGATGTCACTTCATTTGGCCACCTTGCCTCATCTGCCCCTACCCAGAGCAATACTCCTTGTAGCTCATTCTCTCTTACCGTGCTCAGAGCTCTGTGTCCCTACCTGCACATAGGAATCATCAGAGGAGCTTTTAAAAATCCTCAGTTCCCCAGCTGCAGGCTGATTAATGACATCAGAGTCTCTGCGGCGGACCAGTCCCTTGGGAGCGGGATGGCGTGTTAATCCTGGGGTATTTACCAACACTACCCCGTGATTCTCGTGTGCAGCTAACATTGAGAACAGGTGTTTCAGAGGGATTTGTGGGGTTGTCTTTACTTTCTTAAAAGAAGGGTTAAACTATAGACACTTGGGTCTCTGTTGTAAAATTTTTTAAAAAGGGTCAAAATAGGGGGTGACTAGCTGTCCAGTTGGCTCAGGGCTGAGGAAGACTCCTGAGACACGAGATTTTCAGCGCTGAACTTGGAAAACCCTGGACAAACCGAGACATGCTGGTCACCTTGGCCACAGCCAGGTCCTCCGGTCAGCAAGACCCAAATGACTCCAGGTGCCAGGCCGGCATCTAAATGTGTGAAGGAGCTAGTGGAAGGTGACAGAAGGTGATGTTAGAGAGCGGACAGAAGAGAGCATGTCCTGCCGGCGCCTTCACATTTCACTGATACAGACATACAAAACAGTGCTGCGTTGGCAAACCAGACCCACAAGTGTGGGCCTCTTTGTGTGCAGACAGACTTTGCACAACAGAAGGAAGGCAGGAGGGCTTTCTGGCCTCAGGACACCTCGTGCAAAAGCAAGAAGTCACTGGAACCAATTACTGTGGTCAGCGGAGAAGGATCAGGCTTCATGCAAGTGCTCATGCAAGTGTTCATGCAAGTACATATGTGTGATTACATACGTGGGCGTGGACAGTGTGTAGGCCTGGAGTACGTGTGTGTGTGTGTGTGTGTGTGTGTGTGTATCTGTCCGTGCATATGTGCTAACATGCATGCACGTGTATGCGACCTTGCTTGAGGACTTGGTGTCTGCAGGAGGATGTACAGATGTGACGGTGTCACTGTATAAGGATGTGAACTGCGGATGTGGATGTGACGGATATTTGTGTAATGTATGACAGACAGTGCATGCCTGGGTATATTTGTGTGATTGAGTGTATACGACGTTGTGTGTGTCCCTAGCTGGGTGTTGCTGGGCAAGTTAATGAACCATTCTGTGCCTCCATCTCCCTATGGCCAAAATGAAAAGAAGTACTTACTCTGGTGGATCAAAGGTGGCTGCAAATACTTTACCGGTCCAGCCACAGATAGGTGGGGTCCATTGTCACTTCGCCTTGAACCTGGTCTGGAATTGTGATCTGTTCTGACCAAAGGAATCAGGGCCTCTACATTTGCAAATGTATAATGCTGCCTCTTGGAACCCCGTGGCCGAGCTCTAAGATGCTAGAGGGAGAAAATAAGGCCATGTGGAGGGAAACCAAGGCATGCTGTGGGCCGCCAGTGCCCACTGAGCTCACAGCCCACGGCAGCACCTGCGGCCGGATATGGGAGCAAGCCCTCCTGGAAAGGCCTGTGGTTCTAGCTGATATCACAAGGAGCTGAACTGCAGTAGAGCTCAGTTAGCACACAAAAGCATAACATATAATAATGGTGGTGGCTGTTTCTAAGCCATTAAGTTTTAGGGTGATTAGCTATGCAGCAGTCATACTTTGCAGTTTTGAAGCACTTAGAACAGGAGTTGGCAAACTACCCACATAAAGGGCCAGGTAGTAAATATTTCAGATTTTGCAGGCCATGTAGATGCTGTGGCAATTAGTCAACTCCGATGAGTGGTGTCAAAGCAGCCACAGATAATGCACTCATGAATTCGCATGGCTGTGTTCCAATAAAACTTTATTTACACGGGTTAGTTATGGCAGGCTGGTTTGGGCCCGCCAGCAATCAGCAATCATTTGTCTGTACCTAGAAGACTGCCTGGGATACAGTGAGTGCTTCAAGTATTAGCCACGAGTGTATGTGTTAGAGTTTGAGAGTAGGTATGTCTGCGCACGTATGTGTGTACACACACGTCTGCATGGAAAGCGTGTGTCAGAATGAGTGTAAATGTGTCTATACGTAGAATCAGTTTAATCTTTCTGTAAGGCTCTAATCGGCTAACATTTCGATGCAGCTACCTCAGGCCTTCCTGCTTCTGTTCTGGGGAGAAAGGAAAGCATGGTACAAAGCCAAGAGGAGAAAGAGCTAGTATGTCCCTATCGTTTTCATCTGGGTTAAGTCTGGAAGGAAGCCATCATCTGTCAGTGGCTGGGCTACTGTAGGGCCGGCAACCCACGCCTTCCCGTCTGCTGAAAGGAGAAGTCGGTCCTCTGGGGAGAGGGGGAGGGGACAGTGTAAAAATGAAAAAGGAACGCAGGAGCTTTCAAGGAGGGGCTTGGCAAGTGGGGAGAAAGCTATCCCCCCCTCCTATGGTGGGTGGCTTTTCCAGGCAACTTGTAAACATCTGCCTGGTGGTTTCATTTTGACCTCCCACTGTGGGCCTCATGAGGGGTGACTTCCTGCATGACTAACCTCCTTGGCTCCGGTTTGCAAGAGCCAGAAATGAGTGTGTGTTGTAGCCAAGAAGATGTGGATTCAAATCCCTGTTTGTACTTACTGTGTGGGGTATGTGGCCTCCTTTTGCTGAGCCTCAGTGTCCTCACCGGTAAAGTGGGGTTGGATAGTAGTTGTACTACCTCCTAGGACTGGTGCAGTGGTCAAGTAGGGATGGCATGTGTCAAGTATTTGGCACAGAGCTCTGCACTTAGTAAGTGCTCTGCAAGGTGGCTCCCGAAGACAGACCATCACGGTTAGGGTGCCAGGCTTCAAAATTTTGGAGAAGCCTCCTCTAATTCCCTGGGTTGCCGTAAAGTCCCTTCTGATCTACAGAGTCATAGAAACCTCCTTCCCGCCAAGCATTCACCTCCGATAGTTACTCACCCCTAACTGGCATCCTTTTGGGTCCAGCGTCTGTATCATCCAGCAGACTGAAAGCTGCAGGCAAAAATAAGATGGAGGCTGTTTTGCTAACCACTCTGTCCCCAGGGCCAGCACCAGTCCTGGCACATAGTTGACACTCAGTGATTCTTTACTGAATGAGCCAATGGAGATGGAGCACTTCATAACTGGGGGCCTGGGAGAGGGCGTCTTCTCCCCGTCTAGAACAAACACGGCCTATGAGGGGCTTGCAATGAGATCTTCCCAAATAGGCTTACGACAGGAGCCCTTTTCCATGTCCTGTTGCATGAGTAAGTTCAGCTCAGCTTCTCTGCAGCCACAAAGAATCCCAACATTTCAGTTCGAGAGGCTAACATCACAAAGGTTTATTTTTCCTTCATGCAAAGGCCAGCATGTGAGCCTCCCGAGCTCTTCGTAGTGACTCAGTTCCATCTTGTGATGCCACCATGTTCATGTGTGACCTTTAGCGCCTCTGCAGGACCATGAGAAAGTCCCTTGTGCTCCCTCCTGGTTGCTGGGACCGGTCAGCTGACCCTGCTTGATTGCAGTGGGGCGGGAAATACGGGGTTACTCATCAAGCAGGAGTGTCTCTGTCGCACCTGGGAAGGGCTCAGACTCCTCTGCTGGACTCAAGGGTCTATGTTTAATGACAGGACAGCCAAATGCATTTGGAATCCTTGGAAAATGAAGATCCTTACTAAATAGACTGCTTTGGGAAATTGGGTATTTATCAGAGGAAAAATAATCAATCATCACAAGTCCTCTGCTTAAAACAGAGAGGAACGTTTTCAGCCTGCAGTTTCTGGTCACGTAAGACTCCGAGGGCACCCCCACCTCCAAACGCCACCCCATTTTTCTCCAGGGTTGAAATATGTCTTCATGGTTTTATTTTGATGAGGATCAACAGTCATCAGAGGCTTAGCTCCTAATTCGGGGAGACCGATGATTAAATAAACCATGAAGATAAAAATCTTTTGATAAGGTCTTTAAAAGCTTTTAGTTTGAGTCTGGCACGCAGTAGGACTCCTTATTTCCCCCATCTGCCCCCCTCCCCCAGCTTTATTGGCAGGTGCCTTGATGGACTTTAATGTTTCTTAAGTGCAAGCTCAAAGTCACTGCATCAAAGGTGGTAGTGGGGGGAGGAGGGAGACTGAGACAAAGTGTGGGCAAAACCATTGAATATTCATGAAAAGAGCCAGCATTTTGTAAAGACAGGCTGCATATGACCTGTGTTCTCCCCAGGCTAGAAGACAAAAAGAACAAGGTCGGTGTGCCTCTGAAGCAAGAAGCTTTTCTCTCTTTCTTTCTTTTTTTTTTTTTTTTTCCTGAGAAGTTTCAGGATGACTCTGGTGCCTTTTATAAATTAATTTTTTTTTCTGTTTCCATCTCCTTGGGTTTGGAGAAAAGGGGAACTGCCAGTGGGATTAAATCCTATGCCTGTGTCGTGATTTTTTGCCCTGTATCTCAGCTGAAGAATTCCATCCCAGACTCCTCTAGTTTCACCTTCATCACCGCCCTTAAGCTGTCTGTCTCTGCCTCAAAGCATACCTCCCACATACCAGCTGGTGTTTCCAGGTTCTCTGACCTAAGGGCCATCTCACCGAAGGCCCCATGGTTCATGACCCCGGCTGCATTCTACAATCTTCCAGGGAGCTGCGGAAAACACCCATACCTGGACTGCATTCCCTGAGTTTCTGACTTCACTGGGCCAGGGTGGAGTTCTAAGCAGGGACATTTTTTTCTGAGATAGAGAGAGAGAGAGAGAGAGAGAGAAAATGAGAGATAAAATGCAAGGGGTGGGGTTTGGGGAACAGAGAGAATCACAGGCAGGCGCCAAGCCTGACATAGGCTCGATCTCACAACCCTGAGATCATGACCTGAGCTGAAATCAAGAGTCTGACACTTAATGGACTGAGCCACCCAGGCACCCCACTGAGTGTGGATAATTCTACAAAGCCCCTCATGGATTGTTATAGAGCCAGGATTGAGAACCACCAGCTTGAGCTTTCCACCTAGGACTCAAGCAATGAAAATGAAATTTCATTTGAGAAATGACATAGAGGGAAGCCTGGGTGGCTCAGTCGGTTAAGTCGCTGCCTTCGGCTGGGATCAGGGTCCCGGGGAGCTGGAATCGAGTCCTGCATCAGGCTCCTTGCTCAACGGGGAGCCTGCTTCTCTCTCTGCCTCTGCCTGCCACTCTGCCTTCTTGTGCACTCGCTCTCACTCCCTCTCTCTCTGATAAATAAATAAATAAATAAAATATTTTAAAAAGAGAGAGAGAGAGAAATGACGTAGAGAGAAAGTATATAAGAAAATGACATAATTCAGGGGGGCCTGGGTGGCTCAGTGGGTTAAGCCTCTGTCCTCGGCTCAGGTCATGATCCCAGGGTCCTCGGATGAAGCCCTGCATCGGGCTCTCTGCTCAGCAGGGAGCCTGCTTCCTCCTCTCTGTCTGCCTGCCTCTCTGCCTACTTGTGATCTCTGTCAAATAAATTTTTAAAAAATCTTTAAGAAAATCACATAATTCAGAAGAAAGGGATAATGGGGTTGGTGGATCCTTTCCCTGGATGTCCTCCCTCCTCGGAACAAATATTCAAAACTGGGGCTCCCTCACAGGCCTGAAGGAGAGGAAGCTTGGTGGTGGGGAGGTGCTGGGCAGAGTGCCTGACGGTGACATTCACCCCACTTAAGAAATGGATTCACCTTGGGGCACCTGGGTGGCTTAGTGGGTTGGGCATTTGACTCTTGATATCAGCTTGGGGAATGATCTCAGGGTCATGGGATTGAGCCCCGCCTGGGGCTCCGCTTGGAGTCTGCTTGTTCCTCTCCCTCCCCTATGGCCTCTCCTCCTCAAATAAATAAATAAATAAATGAAATCCTTAAAAAAAAAAAAAAAAAGGTTAAAAGAAACGGATTCATCTTCCTAGTGTTTCAAAGACGCTGGAACACTACTTCAAGACCACAGCTAAAATTTGGATAGCAATTCTCCATTTCGCATGTATTCGTCTTGGATGCTCCCAACAAACCTATAAAAGGTGGGATTATCCCTACCCCCTGCCATTTTGCAAATGAGGAAATAAAGGCCCCGAGGAGTTAACGGACCTGCCTAAAAGATTACGGCCACTGAATGGGACTTCCGTTCTCATATTTATTGAGCATTTACTATATTCAAGGGCTCAGACAATCATATTAGATTGTCTGAGACTTAACCAATCAATCAGTATGGAATGTCTTATGTCTTAGACTTAATAAATCATATTAGTATGGAATTATATATTCTCTACTTTAAGATTTTATGTATTTGAGAGAGAGGGCCGGAGTGCGGGGAGGAATAGAGGGAGAAGCAGGCTCCCCACTGAGCTAGGAGCGGGAGGTGGGGCTCATCCCAGGCCCCGGACATCACGACCTGAGCAAAAGGCTGAGCTTCACCGACGCAGTCACCCAGGCGCCCTTAATGACTTCTTTGACACCCTCTTCTGCTCTTTGTTGTTAGCATTTCTCTGGCAGAATCTTACTTACCCACTGACATCTACTCTTCTTCCTATTTGGCTCAGCGCCGCTCCATGCCCGGCACCAGGCTTTCTTTCCCAGCATCCCTTGCAGCCAGGAGTGGTCACGTGACACCATCCTGGCCAATGAGATGGAAGGAGAAATCGGCCGCGTTGCCTAATCTGTTCTCTCTTCTCCTGGCCCGACGCGAAGCCCGCAACTGCAGTAGCAAGTGTGGGCTCCTGAGATGACACGTAGGACTGGAGGAGCAGAAAGAGGCCTGGGTCCCTGATGCATCCCCGAGCTGCTAGCTGTCCACGTCCAGGCTCCCGCAGATGCAGAAAAATCAGCCGCTATTTGTTTAAGTCACTATAGGTTAGGTTTTTGCAAATTGTGGCCAAATTTTTTTTTTTAATTCTATTTATTTAGGGGCACCTGGGTGGCTCAGTGGGTTAGAGCCTCTGCCTTCGGCTCAGGTCATGATCCTGGGATCCTGGGATCAAGCCTCACATCAGGCTCTCTGCTCGGCCTGCCTCTCTGCCTACTTGTGATCTCTGTCAAATGAATAAATAAAAATCTTTAATAAAAAAATTCTATTTAGGGGCACCTGGGTGGCTCAGTGGGTTAAGCCGCTGCCTTCGGCTCAGGTCATGATCTCAGGGTCCTGGGATCAAGTCCTGCATCAGGCTCTCTGCTCAGCAGGGAGCCTGCTTCCTCCTCTCTCTCTCTGCCTGCCTCTCTGTCTACTTGTGATTTCTCTCTGTCAGATAAATAAATAAAATCTTTTAAAAAAAAATTCTATTTATTTATTTGGCAGACAGAGATCACAAGCAGGCAGAGGGGGGGGGGCGGGAAGCAGACTCCCTGCTGAGCAGAGAGCCGGATATGGGGCTCTATCCCAAGACCCTGAGATCATGACCTGAGTGGAAAGCAGGAGCTCAACCCACTGAAGCACCCAGGCACCCTGTGGCCAAATGTATTCTCAAAGGATACAGTTTCCTACATGCCCTTCAATGCTGGTCTTCACTTTCTTTACACCGCCCGGCTGCTCAGGGGCCCAGGAGGGCATCCCACTGCCGCTGAAGCTTGGCCACTGTGGGCACGTGGCATCAGTGTCCCCATTGTATTACCTTGGAGACCTGGGGCGTGTTGTCACCTGAATCGGCACTTTGGTTTTCCCGGCCTCTGCTTGTTTTTAGAAGATAAGGGCAAGTGCGAGAACACGGTCAAACAACAGTGTACACACACGGCACAAAGATGGGGCCGTTGGCCCAATTCAGCACCCAAAGGAAGGCCGACACCCCGCTGTGGCAACTTGTGAGGGAAATCTGGATTCCTGTGGGCAAGGTGGTTTGGGGTGTCAGTCAAGCACTCAGATCTAAGTCTGGCCATTTCCAAAGTCAAATGTCCCGAAGTCCAGGACAGCCTGTGTGTAACCCTGTGGCATCCCATGGATGCCAGATTGGTCTTTTAAGCTTCCAAATCAGTTAAGCTATCACTGAGCCACCAACTACCACTAACTCTGTGGCTTAAAACAATGTCTATCATGTCTCAGAGGCTATGGGCCTGCTAAGTGCTTCTGCTAATCTGGGCCAAGTGTGACTGGCTTTGGCCAAGCTCACGCAGGCGTTTCAGTCCGTTTGTTGTCAGGTCGGTGTGGGATGGCTTCGTTCCCATGTCTCACAGGTGGCTGGCTATCCGCTTTGGGGACAGGGCTGATGCGGCCATGCGGTCCCTCATCCTCCCCCAGGGTAGTTAGTCACACGGTGGCAGAAGGCTTGTAAGAGGTCAGTCAGAGGCAGACAAGGCCTCTTGAGTCCCACCTTCTACTGACTAAAGAAAGTCACAGAGTCATGTCCATATCCGGGGTAGGCGAGAAGCCTCCTCTTCCTGATGGGGGAGACCGCAGAGGCATCAGGGCAGGAAGAGGAGGACAGGGGCCATTTTTGTCATTAGTCCACCATCGTACCCAGAGTGAGAGAGAGCCTTTCCTTGAGCAGACTGCTGTGGACATCAAGGAAAGAGATGAACAAAATTGGAGTAGCTAGAGAGATGGTTGTGTGGACAAAAGGGAAACCACCCTGTAGCGGAAACGGAATGAGCCACACAAGGAACCGAGGAAGAGGTTGGAGACGTGGACTAAACGAAACCTCCATTCCAATAATTACTTCTACACTGACTGCCAATTCTGGTGCTTGGAACATGGAACACAATCTCACTAAATCCTCGCTCACTCCTACGAGGGAGGTTCTACTATGAACCCCACCTTCTAGATGAGGGAATCAAGGTTGCGAGAGGATTAGGTAATTGGCAGAGAGACGCGCGGATGAGAGACATGGCACGCAAGACTTGAAGACACATCTCTTGGCGTCAAAGCATTGGCCCTAGCCAGGACTCTATTCTGTCTTTAGGGCAACTTGTTTCTCTGTCCCCAGCTTAGGCCGCCTGCCCAGGCCTGGACTGCTGCAGCATCTGAAGACTTCCCAGTCTGATTACTTCCAGCCGTTTTTTTTTTCTTTCTTTTTTTTTTTTTTTTTTTTTCTATAAAGGGCCAGAGAGTAAATATTTGCAGGACTGTATTAGTTATTCAGCTTTGCCAGGGTGAGCTGACTTGAGCCAGGGATAGTCTATAAATGCATGGGCATGGCTGTAAAAATTTTATTTATAAATATAAATACACTGCCAACCCTTGCTTAATCCATTCCCCTCTACCTTGCGGCCAGAGTGAGCCAAACTCAAAGGCGACCCTGCTGCCATTTCTTGCCTAGAGTGGTTCACCAGTATTTCCGGGGACCATCCCAAACCTTTATCAGGGTGTCTAGCCCTGTGATCGAAGTGTGGCCCCCAGGGCCAGCAGCATCACCATCACGTGGAGCTTGGTAGGAAAGCAGAATCTCCAGTGGTTTGCACAGTCCCGTTGGAGAAGCTCTGGCTTCAAGACCCCTTTCCTCCCTCCTCAACCTCATTCTTTGCCGCTGGAGCCTCCTCCCTCCCGCCCGCCCCCACTTTCCAGCCAAACTGAAATGCTCCGTTCATTTCTGTCCTTGATACCTTGCTCTCCTGCCCAGCTCCCTACACTTAGCGAATTCCTACCAGCCTCTAGATCTCAGCGTAGATGTCGCTTCTTCCAAGCAGCCCTCCCTGAAATTCCCAAACCCTGTGAGATGCCCCTCTTCTGTGTTTCCACAGCCCTTCCTCACCACACTGCATGGCAACAACGGAACTGCCTCTCACAGGGAGTTTGCGAGCTCCTGAGAGGGAGACCCCGTCCGTTTGGGTCACTTCTGCATGTGTCCTCAACACCGGGGACAATACCCAGTCACCAGCTACTTGTTGGAAACTGAGTAAGACACACCCACCGCCTCTGCCCCGTGAACTCCTGCTTCATCAGCCTGTGGCTGCAGGTTCTCTTAACTTCCACCTGGCTCCAAGACTTCGAGGAGTCCTGCATCGTCTCCAAGATTCCATCTTTCACTAAGCCCCGTGGTTTTTCACTATTAGCAAATGTTTACCATTTGGGGAGCGCCCGAGGGCCTGAGAGATTTCTGAGCAGAATTCTTGAGCAATAAATGAGCCACAGGCCAAGACTTGAATTGTGTTACAGGGTGTGTGTTGGGGGGGGGGGGGAAGCCAGGCAGAAGGTTCTAGGCAAGGAAAAAGACTTGAAGGCAGGACCCTGGGCTGCAAACCTACAGGGCTGTGAATTAACATCCTTGCCTGTCTGCGTGCAGTGCCAACTGTATACAATTATTCTAGCATTGCTGAGTGAGAAAGACTCCCAGGCACCCAGATGCTGAAAGCGAGTGAGCCTGTGTAAGGAATCATAAGCCAGGGCTGCCTTTCAGAAAGAGGAGAGCCCTCCCCAAATCTGACATTCAGTCTAGAGTTTTCTACAAGTTCCTTTATTAACAAAGCAAAGTATAAAAGAACAAGCCCGCCCCCCCCAAAAAAACCTCAAAAGATTAAAAGTGCAAATTTACTCCAACCTGAAACAGAAAAACAAAAGGAGGCCTCAACTGTTTGGGCCACAGAAGTGGGGTGTGACCTAAAATTCCTTTTAATCACACAACTGTAGCAGCGGGATCATATTTGATTGATTAACCCTTTGGTCTCTGTTATTGGAACCAACCATATACTATGACTGCAGCCAACAGACTACATTCATAATACACAGTTGGGGTCAGAATACACATTTAAAATAACAATAAAATAAGAGGAATGTTTTAAAGTCAAGTCACTGAATCAAGGCACAATTTTTTTTTAAAGCAAAAGGTGCTAAAAATCTTCCTGAATATCGGATACTTCAAAAACCAGAGTATGTATAGTTTTTTTAAGGCTATTCTCTCTATATAGATGATTGCATATTATCTTCACCCTCTCCCAACTTATACTTGCTAAATTCCCATCAAATCATGTGCTATGTAGGCATAAAAGAAAACAAACAGTAGTGTCTAAGTAACAGACGTGTGTTTAAAAAAAAAAAAATTAACAAACACCAAGATGATAACACTGAACCTTTTTCCCCTCTCAAGGATCTCTGGAAATTAGTAAGGTTCATTTCCCTCATTACTGGGGAAGGAGGTAATAGCCTTCCTCCATGTGGGTAGTTAAATCTTCTTCCCCACCACCCACCCACATTTTACAGAAAGAGTGACTTATTCCAGGAGGTTAAAAGAGATGCTCTGGAAGCATGCATGTTAGGCTCACCCCTTCCGAATGCCAGGATGTCAGTTTTGGTGGGAGCCAACAGTGTTCTTGGTGGTAGGAATGGTAACAAGCCTAAGAAGGTTGGCCTGAAGACCCAGCCTTAGTTTTCTGGGGTCCAAGACCATCCACCATCACTGCTAAGCCACAGACTGGCATACTACTAAAATAAATGATTAATTTTAAAAAGAAGAACAAAATACAAATAAAAAAGAAACAAGTTATTCTGCAATCCTTCCTGATTACTCATCTGTGAACTCTGAGGCAGAGCAGAGGAGTTTAGCCTCCACTCACCAGGAAGGAAATGCCAAGAACTGACCCCCAGTGGTTTGCTTGGAGGCGGTGTAGCTGGACAAGAACAGCTCCGGGATGGAGGGTCCTTCTGGGAATTTTGAGTTAAGTGTTATCTGTGGCCTTGTTAATTTTTTTTTTTTTTTTTTTTTTGGTTTGTTTCTACAATAAAGCTTAGCTCTGAGAAAGAAGGACTTGGAATATCACACCCCCAACTATGTATAACAACAACATCTCCAGAACAATAAATATAACCTTATACATACTTGGAGGGTTCAGCAGGGGTCGCAAACTGGTGGCCCCAGACTTAAGCAAATGTTCTGTTTGGCCCACGTGGTGTTTAGGACAATTCAAAATGATTTTGTTTCAAATTGAGAAAGTCTCCCTTTAAAAAAATTCCTGATTTCTCGCCCCTCCTTACCTTTTTCCCAGCACAGAGCTGACCAATGGCTGCCATGCTTAAGGGGGGCACAGTCCCCACCCTCCACCCACCCACCCCTTCCCATACTGATCTCCCTGCCTGGCTTCTGCAGGCTGCTGAGTTTGCGACCCCTGGTTTGAAATAGCACATACCTAAAAAGGTGTTTCCTACCCAAACCTCTTACACCCTCATGTGATTCCCCCCCCCCCCCCGGGGTTCCCTTTCTCTCCATCTCTTCCTTTGGTTCCCTCTTAAGGCCTCCCTCCTGAATTCTTCAGATTTCTCTTGGTTCTCTTGCTTCCGGTCTTTCTTATAGCTTCTTCCACTCCTCTTGCCAAAAAAAAAAAAAATCTCTATTTCTCAGCCCACAACCATGAGCCTTGCAGGATAGCTCCCAAGACAGGTCAGTGGGAGTTACTGAAGGGTATCTTTTGGAAAAATGGCTGAGTCGTCCTCCCCAAAACTTTTCTTCAGGCACTGGCTGGACAGTTAATCTTTTCTTCTTCTTCTTCTTCTTCTTCTTCTTTTTTTTTTTTTTTACTATGAGCAATATTGAGGCTTCTTGTGTAAGAATCTTTGCGTACGTGAATCTCTAGTACCAAGTATACACCAAAAATGTGCACATTTCAGATCAAGGAAATGACGGAGCCCTGATAAAAGACAGAGATGAGCTTAATTTAAGTGCCTCGGGCAACCATCACACCTGGCTAAAATGTTGTATTATTTCATTTGTACACAGTACATGTTTGGGATCACTAAATATTGATCAAAATTGATCGAAATCTCTAGGTTTTGGTTGCCATGTACAGAGAACTATCACTCAGCATGGCACTTAAATAAAACATTAATATTTTAACAATTCACAAACACAATGCCCCATTAATTAAAAAATAATAATAAAATTTAAAACTCTTGAGGATGGATGAGGCTTTGGGTAATTAGCCTTAAAATAAAAATACTAAAACACTACAAGAACAAAATGTTACCAGATTTAAACTTCAAAAGACTAGTTAAGATTTAAAAAAAAAAAAAAAAAAAAAGGAACCTATCAACTCAACTAGAGACATTTGGAAAGTTCCGCTTTTAAAGCTTTATCATCCCTCCAACAGCTTTGCTATTCCCCACTTCAGTAGACTTAATGACTACAGGGGGAATTGGAGCCAATATGGAGACAATATAAATATATATATATATAGACAGAGAGATCTACTTACTCTTTGCATCTGTTTTAAAAAGTAATTTTAAGAAACATTACTCAGTTTATATCTTTGCAGGAAGCTGGTAGACTGATCCGTTTGCTAAACTCAGTACCTTATAACCTAACACTGACCTTAAAAGCTGGGAATGACCTTTGCGATATAAAGAGGAACTGTCCCCAGAACAACCTCAAAGAGAAGGCAGGACATTTGCAACTGTTTCTCTTCCAGTCCAAGGTTGCAAAAGATCTCAGGCTCTGCAGCTCCCGAGAGGATTCCCTGCAAATCATTTATTCACAAGGATTTCCTGCCATGGCCAAGTAGGTCCCCTAAAGAAAGTTTAAAGAATTCCCTCAAAATAACTCAGAAGTTAAAACAATGGCCCTATTCAGGTGGCTATTTCTGTCTTCCAAGTTTTACCTTTAAGAGTCTAAGGAAATACATGTCTCTATTAAAAAAAATTTCAAAGTCCCAAAGTCTAACACTGGGTGGGACTGGCTGCATTTTCTATTAGGCAAGCAGATGATGGACTATTCTGAACCTAAACTAAACCTAAAGTGAGTTGGGGATATTTATGTGCAAAGGGAAAAAAAAAAAAAAAAAAAAGACTGCTGGCAGGCGGCGTGGCCCCCTCCCCTCCTCCCTAGCTCTCTTCTGCTGACTGCTGGTGGGTGGTCAGGGAGCACAGAGCCCAAGATACTGAATTCTATAGGAAATGCTTTACAAGACCTGGGTCCAGTCAACCGCTCCTCCAAGTCGGCATTAGGACCACTTAAAGGCCACCAGGGAGGGAAACGTGGTAACCACTAACCATAACTGAGCACTGACCAAGAGAGCTAACTACACTCAAGGCACTAAGACAGACATTTGCGCATTATCTCGTGAAACTCAGAGACTCCCATGCAGAGGAGTTTGTTCAAAAGGCTTCAAACAACAACAAAATGTTTCTGTCTCCAGCCAGCAGCATGTCTGGTGAGTCACCTGGATAGGCAAAGACTGAAATGTATCTTTCTCAAAACCCCATGTGTTTTACCTGCGCACCAGTGTGGTCCTAAACATGGATCTTTTGCTACTTTGCACCGTGCCTGGCTCACGGTGGGCTCTCCATGAATGGGTGTGGACTGGTACATAGTCCAGGGTAGGCCTGTAGGGATGTTAGGCAAAACTGCTTTTTAAGACTGCACATTTCTTACTAATAAATGTAACTGGCCTCCCTTTCTGATGCAACACTTGG
This sequence comes from Mustela lutreola, assembly GCF_030435805.1. Lineage (NCBI taxonomy): Eukaryota > Metazoa > Chordata > Mammalia > Carnivora > Mustelidae > Mustela > Mustela lutreola. Next base: position 9,289,815 of record NC_081306.1, on the reverse strand, counting down.
CAGTGGCAATTACCACAAAATGAAAGGACTGATCAAAATAAAGTGCTATTTGCTCTGGAAGTTTCTCTAACCAACTCTTGACTGCCTCTCAACCCATATGACTTAATTCTTTGCAATCCTGTCAAACACCCGTGATGGTACCACTTAAAATAACACATCAGTATTAATTTGAGTAGTGGAAACAGTGTTCCTCAGAACATTAGCCCCTAGAATAGAACTTCAATTCCAGTTGTAGATAAAGATTTACACTTTTTAAAAGACAATCAGGAACCCAGGACAGAGCAAGTAGTTACAGCAAAACAAAAAACAAAAAAACAACAACAACAAAAAACACATTAGCTTCTTTAAATTTGGGAGCGAGGGCACTTTCTCTGCAGCTAGTTCTTACTTCCTTCATGGGGCTTTCCTAAAAGCTGGATTCTTCTGCAGAATCATTCCACACAAACCAACATTTGAACCAACCCTTAGCTGCTGGTGTTGGAGGCCTTTCTGTAGCTCGCTCAGAATACGTTGGTGGGAGTGAACAAGATGCCATAGCTATACTGGATTGTGGGGCCGGGGGGACATATAAGCCACCAAATGTCACTCTCCCAATTTTCCAACACCTCTGGCACCTCATTTCCTTGCATGAAACCGGCTTCATTGCCATCCCCACCCCATGCGGTGGAAGAAGCTTTAGGAGCATTAGGCCAGGTGGGGAACACTATCAAGGTTTATGGTTGATCTTCAGGAAATCCCTGTGCCCGCTGACTCCGGGGTGGGGGACACCTGTCAAGGTAGCGAGGACCTCCGTAGACCCGGAGCAGCTGGGGCAGCCTTCGCCAGGTGGACAGCAACCTCGATGCGGCAAGTTCCCGGGCTTGCCTGTCGAATGCAGCCAGGAGGTCAACAGGGGCGGCCTCACGCAGTACCTTGGGCAGGGGGCCCACCTCGGCAGCTGCCCCACCAGGGCCCAGGACGCAGTGGAAAAGCGTCTGGCGTCGCAGCAGGCAGTCCCTAAGGAACTGCACTAATTCTTCCAACCGATCGCACAGGTGTGCCTCATCCCAGCCTTGAGCAGGAACCCCCTCACGCAGCAGCACCGCCAGCAGCGCTGTCTTGAGCATATATGAGGACAGGATGCGTCCCCACTGGGCTGTGGCCGCTGGGTCCAGCCCGCGGGCGCCCAGGTCTCGCAGAGCTTTAAGTAACTGTAGGCACTTGAGGTAGCAGGCACCTGGAGGGGCCCGTTCCTGCACCCAGCACAGCAGCTTCTGCTCCTGCCGAGCTGTGTTCACACCCCACAGTGCATCCGTGCGCAGGCCTCCCGGGAGCTCTGACGGGGGCCCGACGGGTGAGGGGGATGGTGGTGGTGCCACGAGGAAAACGCCATCACCCAGATGTACAGCGGGGATGAGACGCACTGCCATGGACAGGCGGCAGCAGCCATAGTCGGTGCGGCAGGGCAGGATGTGCAGGGTGGGAGGCTGTTCCAGGCCGCCCGGGGTCAGGCTGACCCGACAACGCCCCTCCAGACTGTAGCGCACGGTAGCCAGGGAGCGCTGCAGGTGCGCCTGGAACCAGCGCAGCACCAGCGGGGCAGAGAGGTGACGCCGCCCGAGCACGTCCACGCAGAAGCCGTCGGCGAAGGGTTTGCAGTCCCGGAGCCAGTGGCTCCCGGAGGCCCCCGGCGGAGCCTTGAGGGCGCACACGAAGCAGCCGTGGAAGGCTGGGGCCAGCGCGGGCTCAGGGCCCAGGCTCCTGGGCTCCAGCGCCACCAGCGGCGGGAGACGCAGGGGCACCAGCACGTCGAAGCCGTCGGGCCGCCGGATTTTATGCTGCTCGTAGGCGCTGCCCACCTGGATGAAGTCCCCACGGAAGGCCAAGGCCAGCGCCCCGCCGGGGATGGGACCAGGGGATCCCCGGGCGCGGCCAGCCCGCACCAGCTCGCCCACGATTCGGCTCACGTGCGCCTTGCTGTGGCCCAGCACGTGCGGGGACAGGCGCAACTCGTGCTCGTAGTAACTCTCCAGCAAGATGCCAAGACTCGGCTCTGGGAAGTGTCCAGCAGAGAAGGTGGAGTGGCTCCCCAGGCGAGGAGACCCTGGGAGGAAGCGCTGCCGAACTGCGTGGCGACAGCGCAGGAGGATGTAGCCGAGGAAGAGCAGGACGGCTACCTTAAGCAGCGGGAAGCCGCCGTCCGTGCCGTCGCGGGGCTCGGCCCGGGCGCCCCCGCTTCCCCGGAGGACATGGTAGAGGCACACGAGGGCAGTGCAGAGGCCGGTCACCAGGGGCCAGAAGACGCGCAGATTGAGGGTGTAGTGCACCGACATACCGGGCGCCCGGGACCGCGGCGGCCTTGCAGTCCAGGGCGCGAGCCCCGGCGGCGCCCCCGGCCCAGCATGCGGGCAGCGCCCGAGCAGCCCCGCGGTCCGGGTCTCCTTCGCCTCCGCGGCGGCTCCCCCCTCGCAGGGCCGGGGGAAGGCGCTCTCCAGCTCGACCCCCTCTCCCAGCTCAAGTTTTCCTTCCAGCTGCGGCCCGCCCTGCACTCGCGGGCCCCGGGCCGCGCCCTGCGCCGGCTGCACGCCTGGTCCCGCCCGGCGGCTCTCCCCGCCCGGCGCCCCGGCTCGCTGCCGGCGGCCAGCTTCTGACCCGGCCGGGCTTGCCTCCTACCCTGGGCGGCACTCCCGGGCTCCCTCTCGGCGCTCGTTCTCGCTCTCCTCCGCGCTTGTTCCCGTTACTCGGCCCCGGGAGTTCCCTCTTGCGAGGGGAGAAGAGTCCGCGCCAGCTAGCGGGGAGGAAATGCCGAAGTCTGGAGCCGTGCGCGGAGCCGGCGGGTGGCGCGGCCCCCTCCCCGGCCTCCGCCTTAAAGCGACGCGGGGCGGCGGGAGGGACTTCAGGACGCGCCTGGAACTGGCTTCTCGCGGGCCACCGCCCCTCCCTTCTCCCCAAAGGCAGAACCGGGAAGGCCCGGATTCCGGGGCGGTGGCCTCGGCCTGGGAGCCTCTGGAGTGGTGCTCACATAAAGTTACACGGGGAAGTTGAAAAGCCGAGAGAAGGGCTCACACCCAGCGTGTCCCTCCCCGCCCCCAGCCAAGCAAGTCGTGGCGCTGGTGGCGTGGCAGGCTCTGGCACGGAAGTGGCCGCTGCCACGGGGCTGCCGTCCCTTATTCAAACCACTGTTTACTGAGCACCTACTACGTGCCAGGCCATAGGCCAGGAGCTGGGGAAACAGTAGTGGGCAAGATGACCCGAGGTTTCTGCTCTTCGAAAAGCTTACAGCCTTTCTTAAAAAGGAAACCAAAAGAGAAAGGATTCTGTAGCAGAAAAAACCGTGAAAGAAAAAAAAAAAAAAAGAGAAGGCGGGGGGCTGCCCCATGGAAGCCCGAGGCTCACGGTGCGCTGAACCAGGGGGAGCCAGCCTTGGGGATAACAATTGCAGCTTTTACAGAGGACTTACTGTGTGCCAGTACTGTGCTAATCACCTTACACATACCCACTCCTCTTGTCAATCCTCTGAAATGTACACTATTATTTCCCCATTTTTCAGATGAGGAAATGGGCAGAGCCGGATTGGGGGACTTACCCAGGGTCACACAGCTTTAGCAGAGCTGTGTCTTGAATACAGACATCTAGATCCAGAGAAGCCAGGGGGCAGGACCCCGGGAGGGGTGCCAGAGAGTCCCCCACTCACCGCTGAGAATTTGTGTCCTTTGTCAGGACCTGCACTGGGACCTCAGTCCTCGGGAAGCTTTGGTTCATTTCATAACATGGAGCACTGCCTGAAATAATCTGGACTTGATCAGTCAAACTGGATTTATTGAAATAATTATCTTTACTTATTTATGCTCATTGCACCTTCCCACCCCATCCCCCAAAAGAAAACATTTAAGGAGAGCAAAGGTGAATGCATTAAAAATGTCAGAACTCAGCTGACCTCTGGGACTCAGGACGCACAGGGTGGCTGCGGACTTAAGCATCGGGATGACTCCCAGGAAATCCTGGGCTGAGCCTCTTGGAGCTAAGGAGACCGGCTTTCAGCCCATGGTCTACTAGTCCAGGTTCTTCTAGACTAGAACCTACTAGTCCAGGTTCTACAGCTCATGGTCTACTAGTCCAGGTTCTTCTGATGCAAGTCATAGAAACACAGCTAAAAAAATAACTTACTGTGTCACATTAACTGAGACGCTCAGGGAAGCCTGCTTTGGTACAGTTGGATACAGGTACTGTCCTTCCTTCTTTTTTTTTTTTTTTTTAAAGATTTTTTTAATTTATTTGACAGACAGCGATCACAAGTAGGCAGAGAGGCAGGCAGAGAGAGAGGAGGAAGCAGGCTCCCTGCTGAGCAGAGAGCCTGATGCAGGGCTCGAGTCCAGGACCCTGGGATCACAACCTGAGCCAAAGGCAGAGGCTTTAACCCACTGAGCCACCCAGGTGCCCCTCTCTTTCCTTCTTAACTCTGTTAGAAGAGTTAAGCAGCCCCTGGCTGCTCTAGCCTTATCTCCTATTAACCTCTGTGGCGAGGAAAAGAGAGCTGTGCTTGCCTGAAAATTGTAGCAAATGCCATTCCTAGAGAGAGTCTTGAGAAATATGCTAAAAGTGACCAAGATCAGGGTACCTGGCTAACTCAGTTGGTAGAGCATGTGACTCTTGATCTTGGAATTCTGAGTTTGAGCCCCATATTGGGGATAGAATTTACTTTAAAAAAAATTTTTTTTTTAAATAAATAGATGGGCTCCGTGCTCAGTGGGGAGTCTGCTTCTCCCTCTCTCTCTGCCCCTCCTCCTCCGCTCCTGCTCTTTCTCTCAAATAAATAAATAAATAAAATCTTACCAAAAAATAAAATAGGAATGTTTCGGTGGCTAGGTCTTTTAAGCATCTTCCTTCGGCTCAGGTCGTGATCCCAGGGTCCTAGAATTGAGTCCAACAGCTGGGCTCCTTTTTCAGTGGGGAGCCTGCTTGTGCTTGGGCTGTCTCTCTCTCTCTCTGGCAAATAATTTTTTTTAATATAAACAAACAAACAAACAGTGGTCAAGTTAGAGAACACACTGATAAACCTGGCCTGGACTGAGTTGTGTCCCCTCAAAATTCATATATTGAAACCCTAACCCCTAATGTGACTATCTGGAAACAGCTTTTCCAGGTTCATTAAAGATAAATGGTTATAAGGATGGGCCCTAACACAGCAAGACTGGTGTCATTATAAGAAGAGGAAGGGTTCTATGGGTGACTCAGTGGATCGAGCCCTGACTCTTGGGTTTGCTCAGATCATGATCTCACAGGTCCTGCGACGGCACCCCAAGTAGGTCTCTGTGCTCAGTGGGGAGTCTGCTTGGAGATTCTCTCCCTCTGCCCCTCCCCCTGCATGTTCACTCTCTCTCTCTTTTTCTCTCTCTCAAATTAATCTTTCAAAAAAAAAAAAGAAGAAGAAGAAGAAGAAGAAAAGGAAAAGACACAGAGGCCTCTCCCCATACATATAAACACACACCAAGGAAAGACCTTGTGTTGGCCAGGGACAGACATCTATTGTCCAGGGAGAGAGTGCACCAGAAACCAGACCCTCTGCACCTTGACCTTGGGCTCTCCAGCCTCCACAACTATGGGAAAATAATTTTCTGTTGCTTAAAGCCATTCGGTCTGTGGTACATGGAGCCCCAGCTGACTAACACAGTTGAAGTTGGGGGAGCCCTGCCCAAACCAGGGGGACTATGGGAGGGGTATCCCTCCTAGAAAGTCACAGCTGGCATGCTAGAAGAGGGGGGAATGTTTTGGCATGCAAAAACAACAGGTGGCCACCATTCGGGATAAATCTCTTAATCTCACTTTGCTTCAATCTCCCCTATAATCTCTGGAGGAGAGTGGGGAATTTAATAGAGTAACATGTTCTCCCTAGTGGAAATGGTGGCGTGCCGTCTTCAGCCATATAACGTAGGGCAACTCTCGATCACAGGAGAGCAAACATTTTGTATAAAAGGCCAGAGAATAAATATTTCAGGCCCTACAGTCTTTGCTCTGACTACTTGGGTCTGCTATTATAAACCCAAAGCAACTGCATTCATTTCCTGGGGCTGCCGTAACAAAGAACCACGGGGACAGGGCGGTAGGTGGTGGGGGATGAGCTGTTTAAAACAACAGACATGTATTCCCTCACAGTTCTTGAAGGCAACAGGGCTGTGCTCCCTCAGAAGGCTTAAGGGGAGGATCCTTCCTTGCCTGGTCCAGCTTGTGGTGGCCCCAGGCCTTCTTTGGCTTGTGGCCAGATCACGATGCTCTAACCCCTGCCTCTCTCTTGCCATAGGCTTCTCCTCTGTGTCTGTACCCTTTTCTGTCTCTTGGAAGGACACTTGTCACTGGATGCAATCCTGGTGATCTCATCTGGAGATCCTTAATTACCTCCGCAAGGATTCCCTTCCCCAATAAGCTCACATTCATAGGTTCCAAGGACAGGGACTTATCTCTTTGGGGGAGGGGACTTATTGGAAGAGCCTCAGTTTTCCTTCTTACGTGTCTCCTTTGCTACTCACGCTGCAAACCCCACTTCTGGCACTTCTGGCCATCAAACACAAGGAGCTTATCCCCCCCACAACAAACAATTCTCTGTCATACCAGCTGGGTGTCCTACAATTTACCTTGATTGTGACACACTATCTCCCTGGAGATGGTATCAGATCCCACAGGTTAAGAGCTCAGTCCCACCAGACTGCCCCCCACACACACACCTCAGACACCAATCACAAGTAGTAGGTCTCCCCAAATGACCCACTATTCTGTCCAACTTGGGTGCACATTGGAGGTTCCTATAACCCCCTCCTCAAGTTTGATTAGTTTGCTAAAATAGCTCACAGAACTCAGGGGGGCATGTCTCCCAGTTTATTAGAGGACACGATAAATGTACTTCCATCCGTATGGAGTTGGGATGCCCCCCTTTTTTTTACAGGGGGGCATGTCACCCTCCTAATATATGGATGTGTTCACCAGCTTGGAAGCTCCCCAAGCCTGGTACTATTGAGAATTTACGGAGGCTTTCTCACGTGGGCATGATTAATTATTAAGATTTTATTTATTTAACAGAGAGAGCGCGCGCACAAGCAGGGGAGTGGCAGGCAGAGGGTGAAGAAGAAACAGGTTCCCCGCTGAGCAGGGACCTTGACACAGGCTCCATCCCAGGACCCGGAGATCATGACCTGAGACAGATGCTTAGCTGTCAGAGCCCCCTGGGGCACCCCCAGGCATGATCAATTATTAACTCAATTTTAGCCCCTTGCCCCTCTCTGGAGAAGTGGTAGGGCTGCTGAAAACACGCAGCTTCTCAACATGGCTTGGTCTTCCTGGTGAGCAGACCCCATCCTGGAGCCATCCAGGAGCGCCCCCAGAGTCACTGCATTAGAATAAAAGATGCTCCTAGTGCTGTTATCACCTAGGAAATTACAAGGGTTTTAGGAGTTCTGTGCCAGGAACCAGGCACAGAGACTAATATATATATTTTCTATTATCTCACAGTGGGCCACAATTCACCCCACTACACTGAGCAAATGATGTATCACTGGTACTGTTTTTCCTGCTTCTAATCGGTTGCCATAGCTCATTTCCTCCAGAGAGTTCAAGGAACGGGCCTCAGAACTTTGCCCTTGGAAAATCTCCTGTATGTGTCAGAACAAACACAAGATCGTTTATTATTAATTTATTACATACCTCTGCGGGTTCTCACCTTGTGCCAGGCAGAGAGGAATGCCGAGGAAAACAGTCAGGGTGCTCTATCTACACAATATGGGCGGATTCAGAAAACTGCCACCCCTTCAGTGACTTTTGATAATTATTTCCTTTAAAGTATCCTTTAAGGGTACCTGGGTGGCTCAGTGGGTTAGGGCCTCTGCCTTCAGCTCAGGTCATGATTCCAGGGAACTGGGATCGAGCCCCACATCCGGCTCTCAGCTAGGCAGGGAGCCTGCTTCCCTTCCTCTCTCTGCCTACTTGTGATCTCTCTCTCTGTCAAATAAATAAATAAAATCTTTAAAAATAAATAAAGTATCCTTTAATGTTTAATATTTGACAAGGGCCCCTCCTGCTTTTTTTTTTTTTAAATAGATCAGCAAATATATACACATGGTCCTTCTAGCATTTCTGATATGCCAGAGGTGTGTCCCTGCCCACGGAGGAAGAATGACAACACTGATAGAGGAAGAGAGAAGGCTGAGGTGACTCATTTCTCACAGGAGGCTTAGGGAAGGTTCACGGCGACGGGGATGAGACGTCTGATCAGGCTTTGAAGGATGGGAAAGGTCATTATGTTTGATAATATCATGGGCCCTTGGGCCTCCTGGATGCAGCTTTTCCGAAGCAGCATCTCCTTGAATATTCAGGACAAGCCCAGTGAGGCAGTGTTGTTATCAATGCCCTTTTGTACATGGGAAAAGTGAGTCTAAGAGAGGGTGAGTAACTTACTCCAAGTCACACAGCTGGCAAACCTGACCCCAGAGCTGAGCGCTTCCACCTGGCGCTTCACTCCCTTTCGCATTGTAAAGGGTTTTATGGTACAGAAAGGGGGCATCCTGGGGAGGCAGGTTAATTTATGTGTCTATGTCCCTGACCAGGAGATGAGGTTCTTGGAAGCAGGGATATTGCCAGATGCAGCTTGGTATCCCCAACCCCCAATGCCATGCTGGGCACTTCAGAGATTCCTTGAATGAATGAATAAGGTTTTGAGCCACAGAAATGCAGGGAGGCCATCTGGGGTGATGGCAACAGAATGTACCATGCATGGAGGTCCAGGAATCATGCGACAGTCGTGGGGAGCGGGATGTGTGAGTCCTTTTGTTGCGGGAGTCTGGAGTGGGTGAACAGACACTGTGGGATTCTCACACCGCCCTTTCTAGCCTTCTCCAGCAAGCCTTCTTCTGGATCTAGGGCTGGAAAGCTGAACACATTCTTAGATTCTCTGGCGCAGGGACAGAAGCTGCCCAAGATGGCCACTTTGCTAGTAAGGCTGGCGGCAAAGGTGGGTGGTTCTAACACCCATGGCTGGGTCTTGATTCCACAGGCTGCTCTCTGGCAGGGTCAGAGGCAGCAGCTCCCGTGATGGCCAGGTTCTGCTGTGTGGCTTAGGAATCTTTTCTGGAAGGTGGGCTCAGAGTCCTTTCGTGTAGCTTTCTCAGTGCCCTCAACTGTATATGATAAATGATCTATTGCTGTTTCTTTAGAAGTTTCCCGTTGGTTCTGCGATGTTGTCACACAGCTCATCTCAAAGGCAACTCAGAAAACCCGCGCTGGTCTATCCTCTATTCCGAGAGATATGCCCATCAGTCATTTTTTACAGATGTTACGGCAATGTCAAAGGTGTATGTTTCTAAATATTTACTCTTAAGGGACTGCACCAGGACGGCTGGCAACAAAGGAGCCTGCCATATGGCTTTGCCAATAATGCCACCCAATACTAGATGGTGACTCACTGACTCAAACTCATCTTTTCCCTTGGGGATTCTGAATGGGACAGAGAACCTGAGAGGAAGCAGGATTCAGAATTAAGCAGAAGCCACAGAATACGCCAAGACCTTGGGGGAAATAGATACCATGGCGGGTCAGGGGAGGGTAGGAAGGAGCAGCTGATCCAAGAATGCTGAGTGTCCGAGTCAATGTTGGGCCACTAACGCCGCCATGTGCCTGAATGACATTCCAGACCTCATTCCTGTTGGAGTGCGCCCTGTGGCCTCTTTGCCTCGGATCCTTATAATAATCCCCACTGGGGTCTGAGGTCATGTGAGGATGCCTCTTTCTGGTAACTATGACGCAGGGGTGGTGGTGGCACGAGGTGGGAAGGCGTTTTAGCCCCATTTCCTGGAAAACAGAACCTAGTATGGCTTGCATCTGAATGTGTTACTGGGGATGCAGATCCCAAGGGAGGAAGTAAAAGGACCAAAGAAAGGCAGTACAGGGAATTGCCAACACTGCATCGGCCATAACTTGTCACCGGATAGGATGGTGTGATTTAGAATAAGAAATGTATATATGGTCGGGGCGCCTGGGTGGCTCAGTCGGTTAAGTGTCTCCCTTCCGCTCAGGTCACGATCCTGGGTTCCTGGGATGAGACCCTCCACCCTGCTCCCTGCTCAGCAGGGAATCTTCTTCTCCCTCCCCCTCTGCCCTTCCCTCCACCCTTGCTTGCTCCCTTGCTCTTACATAAATAAATAAATAAATACAATCTTAAAAAAGAAAAGAAACATATATACAGGCTTCATCCCCATTCCTGGCACAGAGCAATTAAAACCTTTGGAAAGGTCTACTTGGGGAAAGCCATCAAGGTGTCTTTTGTTATGTTAATGAGGCGGCTTCCCAGCGCCCCTAAGGGTGAGATTGGTTGCTGGGAGAACCAAACAAGCCTTTACTAGGTTGAAAACTTTTAGTCCTACCCCCTGACCTCTAGATAGGGGAGGGGCTGGGGGTCGAATCAATCACCAACGGCCAACGAGTTATGAGTTATTCAATCACGCCTACGTCATGAAAAATCCAAAAGCTTGGGGTTTGGAGAGCGTCCAGTTGATGAACACGTGCAGATAGGGGAGGAATGATGTCTGGAGAGGATGTGGAACACAGCCCCCTCCACCACCACCACCCTTTCCCAATACCTTGCCCTATCTATACCTTCCACCTCTGTCCCGTGAGCAACTCTAGCAAATTGATCAAACCCAAGGCCGGGTGGTGGTGGCGTTTTGGAACCTCTGACTATAGAACCTCCCATTGGTCAGAAGCACAGGTGACAACCTAGCCTTGTGAATGGCACCTAGAGTGAGGTGGTGAGGGGCCTTCTTGTGGGACTGAGCCCTTAACCTGTGGTGACTCTGTCTTCAGATACATAGTATCAGATTTGATTGGAACTGTAGGACCCCCAGCTGGTGTTGGAGAATTGCTCGGTGGTGTGCGAGAACCGCCTTCTACACACTGGAATTGGTTCCAGAATCCTATGTGGCCACATAGAACAACAAAGGAGGCTGGGAAATGTAGTCTTATCCTAGATAGCATGTATCCTACTGAAATAAGTGTTTTATGACTATGGAAAAGGAAGAAAGTAAATATCAGGGGACAATTATCAGCCTTTGCCATAGCAGGCAACCAACAGTACCTGCTCCAAGGGCTGCTGTTGGACCAGTCTGTCCGAACTGTGATTCATTATTTGTGTGACTACTAAATCAATGTTGTATTTCTAAGTATATTTTAAGAGTTTTTGCGAACAGGGGCCATAACTGTCTCATACACACTCAATTACTAATTGTTGAATGGCTGCCTGAATGAAAGAAGGAATCTTATTTCAGAAGTCCAGCAAAGTATCCCTATATTGATAAAGAGTTTTCCACCGGAAAATGTCCCTCCCTGATTTCCGTTTTCAAAGACGCTGTTTATTTAAGAGTCCCGAATAATGAAACCAACATCAGTCAGAGGCAAGCTCTGTTTATTTAAGAGTCCCGAATAATGAAACCAACATCAGTCAGAGGCAAGCTTCGGTCTGTCGGAGATGAAGCGCCAAGAGAGAGCTAATGTGTCTGTAATGCAGTTCGGTGCCAATACAATGGCGCAATATTAAATTCAAGGCCACGAGGTTTACACTAAAACCCAACACAATTAGAGGGTAAGAACCCCATCCCCCACCTGCTCCAGTTCTAATTTGAGTCATTTTATGGACACAGACTTCCCACTGACACTGTCTGGTGATGTCATGATGAGAATTTTGACAGTCATTAAAATTCTGGCTGGAGGACCAATGCGGCCAGAGAGACTCAGCACCGAGAGGAACATAAAAATCACTGAGTTCAAACAGCCACTACCTACAAAGTTAATGAGTCAGATACGAAACCTCCTCCAGTCCGTCTCCCGCTACCAATGCGGTGATAGGGGTCAGTGTGTCCTGAGTGTTTGCTTCTTGGTGGGCAATGTTCTAATTAAGCTCTGTATGTAATTTAATTAATTCAGCCCTCAACACACAGAACAACCCTATGAGGCAGGTTCTACCTTTATTTTGTAGATGGGGAAACTGAGGTATACAGGCAGGGCACCTACTTTGCCCTAGTTCATAGAGTCAGAAGCTGGCAGAGCTGGGATTCGAACCCAGGCTTTGTATGCTGACAACTTTTTTTTTTTTTTAAAGATTTTATTTATTTACTTGACAGACAGAGATCACAAGTAGGCAGAGAGGCAGGCAGAGAGAGAGAGGAGGAAGCAGGCTCCCTGCTGAGCAGAGAGCCCGATGTGGGACTCGATCCTAGGACCCTGGGACCATGACCTGAACCGAAGGCAGAGGCTTGAACCTCTGAGCCACCCAGGCGCCCCTATGCTGACAACTTAAACCACCCCCTAAACTCCTTTGAGTCAGTTGTTTCCAAAAGGGCCTCTGATGATGTTTTTCAGGGCCTGGGGCAAAATAACAAAATAAGATAGGCGTCGAGAATTTTTCATAAGGCTCAATTTACGGTGGAGTCTCTTCTTACAGGGTAGGGACATTTCAAAGTCAGCACATAGCAAAAGAAAATTGTATTTCGCTCAAATTATCCTTGATAGATCAGCATAGGGATTTGGATTACACATTTGTCAAAATTCAGTGAATAGTCAGTCTACTTCAGGCATGTGCCTTCCACTGCATCTCAGTTTTACCTCAAAAAATCATAAACTGAAATTGCATTCTAGTGAGTGATGTGCTTGTTGAAGTGTTTTGGGGTGATGTGTCGCGGCCTCAGCTGAAATGGATCCAAAAGTGAGCTAGAGGGGCGCCAGGTGGCTCAGTGAGTTGAGCCTCTGCCTTCAGCTAGGGTCGTGATCCCAGGGTCCTGAGATCGAGCCCTGCATTGGGCTCTCTGCTTGGCTTCTCCCTCTCTATCTGCCTGCCTCTCTGCCTACTTCTGCCTGCTTATGATTTCTTTCTGTGTCAAATAAATAAATAAATAAATAATCTTTTTTTTTTTTTTTTAAGTGACCTAGAATGATGGGTGAGACAGAGGTGGGTGAATGGACAGACATGAGGAAGCAGGTCAAGTTAAACATTCACGGTAGACTCTCAATGGTGGGTAGATGGGCGTTCTCTGTACAATTTGTTCGATCTCTCCGTCTGCTTGAACATTTTTTTTCAACCTGATGCTGAAAGGAAAAAAGTACATTTGAAAAATCTATCTAGGACGTTGCTGTTTTGGAAACTGATATGCTGTCTCTCATTGACCATCACCGTCCGATTTTTCTCTAGCACTGAAACCATCCGTTGAGCGCCTGAGGAAGGAGCTGGTTTGAGCTGTGGGCCACGTTGCATGAATAATGCGTATCTTCAGGCATTCAGCCTGGCGGGGGAGAGGGAGCCCTTGTAAGGCATGCAAATGGGAGACAACTGGGGAAGCCAGCTCTTGAAGTAAAGGGGTGAGCGAAATTGCCTACAGTCTTTAAAGTGTTCTCTGTCACACCCGAAGCAGTTTTGTTTACGTAGCTGAATCCCAACAACGGAAATTTGCACATGAAAAGGTTTTAATATAATCACTGAGAAAAACCTATCCTTTTAAGAGTACGCCCAGGGTGCCTGGCTGGCTCAGCCGGGGTAGCATGCATCTCAGGGGCTGTAAATTCAATCCCCGTGTTGCATGTAGAGATTACTTTAAAAATAAAAGCCTTAAGGGACGCCTGGGTGGCTCAGTTGGTTAAGCAGCTGCCTTCGGCTCAGGTCATGATCCCAGCGTCCTGGGATCGAGTCCCACATCGGGCTCCTTGCTCAGCAGGGAGCCTGCTTCTCCCTCTGCCTCTGCCTGCCATTCTGTCTGCCTGTGCTCGCTCTCTCCCCCTCTCTCTCTCTGATAAATAAATAAAATCTTAAAAAAAAAAAAATAAATAAATAAAAGCCTTAAAAATATAAAAGCAGGAGTGCCTGGGTGGCTCGGTCAGATGAGCAGCCGACTCTTGCTTTCAGCTCAGGTCATGGTCTTAGGGTGGTGAGATCGAGCCCCAAGTTGGGCTCAGCATAGAGTCTGCTTGTCTCTCTCCCTCCCCCTCTGCCCCTCCTCCCACTTGCGACCACGCGCACCTGCGCGCTCGCTCTGTCTCTCTCAAATAAATAAATAAATAAAATCTTAAAAAAAATAATAATAAGGGGCGCCTGGGTGGCTCAGTGGGTTAAGCCACTGCCTTCGGCTCAGGTCATGATCTCAGGGTCCTGGGATCGAGTCCCGCATCGGGCTCTCTGCTCAGCAGGGAGCCTGCTTCCCTCTCTCTCTCTCTGCCTGCCTCTCCATCTACTTGTGATTTCTCTCTGTCAAATAAATAAATAAAATCTTTAAAAAAAAAATAATAATAAGAGTTCCTTTCACTCTGTTGGATATTAAAGCAGTCATTTTCTTCTAAGTAGAAATTGATAACAATGATGATCATGGGGAGTTGTCTCCCTCCTTAAATCCTAACTTAACAAAATGACAAGTGGGCGATCCTAGGTCGGAGTCCCGATTCACGCTCCTCTCCCACTGGAATGTGGCAGGGTTTTCATCAGCTTGGTACCCCCATTATCTCCTCAGTGCCTGGCACAAGAATCACCCAATAAATAAATATTTGCTGAATTTATTTTGCCGGCCCGTGAAAACTGGGGAGAAGAGAAGCCTGCCCCAAGATGGGAGAACATTCCTGAACCCACGAATGCTAGACAGATGTGCCTGTGCTATGGCAGAAAGATGGGGGAGGGGCACCTGGGTGGCTCAGTGAGTCAAGCCTCTGCCTTCGGCTCAGGTCATGATCTCAAGGTCCTGGGATCGAGCCCCGCATCTGGCTCTCTGCTCAGCGGAGAGCCTGCTTCCCCACCACCACCCCGCCCCGCCTGCCTCTCTGCTTGCTTGTGATCTCTGTCTGTCAAATAAATAAATAAAGTCTTAAAAAAAAAAGAAAGAAAGAAAGATGGGGGAGTGGGGAGAGGGGAGAGAAAGAGAGAGTCGGGGTGGATACGAGAGTCACAATATAAACACTGATTCCAGGAAAACCACCCGTCTACTGCTGACTCTGTCAACTGCATGGCTCCCGGTTGAGGGCGAAATGAATGCTGACGATCTGCTTGTCACCTCACTCGATCCAGGGTGCAACTAATATTCAAAGATTGTTATTTCCCTTCAATACAGTCCCAAGAAACAACTTACTGAGCTCAACCAGAGGAACGCAGTGATCTGTTCTGGCCCTGACAAAAAAAAAAAACAACCCAAAAACTAAATGTATAGGGATGGTACAGTGTTGTATATTCTAGGGATTTAAGAAATTATTTCAAGGGTATCTTTGTTTTTTGTTGTTGTTGTTGTTTGTTTGTTTTTTAAAGATTTTATTTATTTATTTGACAGAGAGAGATCACAAGTAGGCAGAGGGGCAGGCAGAGAGAGAGAGAGAGGAGGAAGCAGGCTCCCTGCCGAGCAGAGAGCCCGATGCGGGACTCAATCCCAGGACCCTGAGATCATGACCTGAGCCGAAGGCAGCGGCTTAACCCACTGAGCCACCCAGGTGCCCTCAAGGGTATCTTTGATACTATGTGTTTTTTCACCGTCCCTGCTGACTCTGGAACCTCCCCATCCCATCCGTAGGCTGCAAAGGATGGGGAGACCCAACAGGCCACTCACGTTGTCTGGAACCTTCGGCAACGTCATCCTCTTGGATGTTGTAGTCATCGAGCATGGAATCCTCTCACTGGAGGGTAGGACACCCTTCATCCTACTGGTTTGAGCCCATCACAAATGTAGATGTGATTTCTTTTTTTTTTTTTTTTTTTTTTTTTTTTTTTTTTTTAAAGGTTTTATTTATTTATTTGACAGTCAGAAATCACAAGTAGGCAGAGAGGCAAGCAGAGAGAGAGAGAGAGAGAGAGAGAGGAGGAAGCAGGCTCCCTGCTGAGCAGAGAGCCTGATGTGGGGCTCGATCCCATGACCCTGGGATCATGACCTGAGCTGAAGGCAGAGGCTTTAACCCACTGAGCCACCCAAGCTCCCCGTAGATGTGATTTCTAAGCCCTTGAGAGTTAGCTTTGTCAGGGATCACGGACTCCTGGCTCTGGGGGCTCTCCGGCAGCTTCCTGAACGGCCTCCAGCCCCAGCCTGACGGTGCTGGAGGGCTGGAGGGCAAGGACGCCCCTCTCTGCTGGCAGCACCCCCATCCGGCTCTCGCCTGGCCACATCAGGCTGTCCCCGTCTAAGCAGCATCTTGCTTGCCATTCTGTGCTCTGGCCATGAGCTTGACAAAATGCCAAGTTGCCTTTGTGTACCTTTCACTTGAACACGGAGATCCTTCACTTGTCTTCCTTTGTGGAAGGTGCATTGTGGGGAAGAAGGAGTGAATGTGGCTGTCTTTTTATAGCCCCTCTCCAAAGGTCAGGCTTTCTTCTTCAGCTGGAAGTGGCCCACGACATACTGTGTGAATAAAAGGGATGGATTATCAGCCCTGCCTTCATGTCAGGGCTGTGCTGAGCACATAATCTACCTTGCTTTTCTTTGGCAAAGCCACCCGGGGCTCAATTTCATGTGTTTAATTTCCGACCCTGCATGAGGGGGCCCCTGTCCCCTGGTCCCCCATTCTTTAGGCGGCCTTGAACAGTACTCACCTCGTTCATCTGGGATGCCGAACCGTATCCGGTATGAAGTGGGTGTTCAATTTGTGTCGCTAAAATCCCCCAACCCTGGGGCGCCTGGGTCGCTCGGTGGGTTAGGCACCTGCCTTCGGCTCAGGTCGCTATCTCGGGGTCCTGGGAAGGAGCCCCAAATCGGGCTCTCTGTTTGGCAGGGAGCCTGCTTCCTCCCATCTCTGGGCCTGCCTCTCTGCCTACTTGTGATCTCTCTCTCTCTGTTAAATAAATAAATAAAATATTTTTAAAAAATAAATGACTAAATAAATAAATAAATAAAATCCCCCAACCCCAAACGAGGCACAGTTTGCTGTAACCACACAGAGGACCCAAGAGCCAGGCATGCAGGCATGTTCAGAGTTATTTTTAACAGAACAGTCCTCTCCCCCGTGTGGCTCCTGCTCTCTGGCAGCTACCTGTGTGGGTTACCGATAAGTCACTCAACATTCCGCTGATTCAATACACACTTACTGACCACCTACTATGCGCCACACTCTGTTGTAGGTGCTGAGAACCTGCAGTAGACAAAACAAAGATCGCAGCCCTCACTGAGCTGGTATTTGAAGGGTCGTCCTTTACAGTGGGGACCTTACTGTCCAGACTCACACTTGAGAGGGAAAAACAGCTGCCTCGGATAAGTAAGCTGGACAAGAGGCACTGACCAGGGGCGCCTGGGTGGCTCAGAGGGTTAAAGCCTCTCCCTGTGGCTCAGGACATGATCCCAGGGTCCTATGATCAAGCCCCGCATCAGGCTCTCTGTTCGGCGGGGAGCCTGCTTCCTCCTCTCTCTCTGCCTATTTGTGATCTCTGTCTCAAATAAATAAATAAAATCTTTAAAAAAAAAAAAAAAGAAATTAAAAAAAAAAAAAGGCTCTGACCAGGATGGTCATGGGCAAACCACGGGTGAGATGTGCTGTGGACATAGCTCAACAGTGAGGTGCTTCTCTCATGGAAAGAGCGTATGCTTTGGCGGGGGGGGATCAGCATCAGATTCGAGTCCCAGCTCAGACTTCCTAAAGGGGTTACAGACTATGCACCCCTTCTTTCTGAGCTCCAAGCGTCCTTTCCTGGGTAATAAGAATTTAGGGAAGTAACACAGGAAAGCATCTATCCCACACCTGGTGCATAGTAGAGGCTTGACAAATATTGGTTTCCTACCCTCAAGCTGGTGCCAACTCCCCCAACACACACACACACACACACACACACACACACACGTTTACTAGATTTGGAAACTATTCTTTAATATCTTAAGTAATTTACTTGGACCTGCAAAAAATTTACACTTGTTAAATAGCTGCAGGGAAGTTTCCATTGGAAGAAAAAAGAGTAAGATTCAGTGACAAAGTCATAATGATTACCCTTGTTCATGGAGGGGTTTACTATAAATGCTAAGTAGTTTTTAATGCTTTTGTGTTCCATAATCCTTAAAATCTCCGTGAACCAAGGCATGTTTCTGCGAACCCATTTTAGACATAATGAGAGCAAGGCCTAGGTCAGGAGTCACAAATGCTTTCTGTAAAGGGCCAGTAGGTAAATAATTTAGATTTGGTGGGCTGTAAGGATTCTGTTGCAGGTATTAAAGTGTGTTTTGTAGGGGGAAAGCAGCCATAGATATGTAAATTAAGAATAGGGCTGTGTTTCAATAAACACTGATTCACAGTAACAGCTAGATTTAGCCCGCTGGCCCACCCCCTCATCGGGCTAGTGAAGTGGTTTAGCTGGGGGTTGAGCTGTACTTATGTACTCTGTCCTGCATCTTAGTTTACTCCCATTATAGTAAGTCTTGGAGAGGTCTCCATATTACAACAAATAGAGCCACCTCGTTCTTCTTAATGGCTGCAGGGTATTCCCTGATGTGGCTGAATCATAAGTTGCTTGCTGGTCCCCTCCTAGCAGATACTGAGATTGGTTACTTTTTTTTTTTTTGCTATTTTGAATGATGCTGTATACATGTGATTTTGCACATGTGGAACTGATGCTGGAGTTCCAGCCATCGTATCTACATCCCAGGTGGAAGCAAGATTTGGGGGAAGGCAAGTAAAGGCTTTAGCTACCTGCCCCCATTTCTAAGAAGCTTTCCCTGAAGTCCCACCTAAGAACTTCTGCTTATATTTTACCAGTCCAAATGTATCACATCCCATGGCCGTGTAGAGGGAGACAATGCTGGCTGCATAGAACCCAACTTGGAGACTGTGGTGGCATCAGGTAAGAGAGGATGGTGGCCAGTACTTGTGAAGAGGTGATGGGAATGCGGGGAAGATGGTATGCGTTTGAATTTTCTTAAATCTGATACAACTTCCAAATATTCTCCAGCTTTGCTCAAGCCTGCTTAGAAATCAATATCCAAAGCAGAGTCTCTTGTAAAGTGATTTATTCCCTCTTTTATGTCTGTTCATCTAGAACAAAAAGAAGGAAAGGGGGAGGGAGGGGAAGGCTTCGTGTTGTTAGATTCACGCCCTGGAGAATGGACAATCCTCCAACCCCCTCACCCAAGATGATTTAACAGTCTGAGCACCTCTCCTGGGCTCCCATGGAAATGGGCGGATAAATACAAGGCCCTGTGGAAGTCCAGGGAGGCAGGGGTGGTCCTTGCCATGTCTCTTAAAGTTCCCTTCCCTTAGAGGGGGATAAAGCATGAAGCATGAAGGGACTCTCAGGAGGCAGAACTCTGAGGCTCAGCTGTCACCCAGGATGGGCGTCTTCTTCCTCTCTTCCTGGAGATGCCCTCTGACTCCCCACCCATCTTTCTGCTACTCGGGGGCCTGTTTGGACTAATGGCATTTTACAGAATCACTGCAGATCATTTTTCTTCAGACACCATCTCACCCCACAACAAACATTTAAGATTGTTAGCAACACCCTGCCTAGCACCTTGAATCACGTGGAATTGCAAAATATACTTTATGTCCATGTGCTTTGATCAATCCCAGTGACTTTCTCTTTTCTGATTCCACATACAAAAGCTCTTCGATGACCTCGCCCTTGTCCATGGTCCTCCTAAGCCCTGAATAAAAAAATATGTTGTGGATCTAAAAGGATGGGGTGGGGGATGGTGATCCTAATGGAAACCCTTTCTACCTGCCAAAGAAATGGACTTGAAGGCAATTCAGGGAGACAAATTTAATTCAATATTGAGAGTGAGGCTGAAGAGAGAATCAAGGTATAGTCAACTGGGTGGATTTTTTTTTTTTAATAATTTTTTAAAAAATTTATTTATTTGACAGGCAGAGATCACAAGTAGGCAGAGAGGCAGGCAGAGAGAGAGAGAGAGAGAGAGAGAGAGGAGGAAGCAGGCTCCCAACTGGGTGGATTTTTAAATCCCCAGTGACTGGCCCTCCATCTGGTACAGGACAGATATTAAATAAGTGTTTGTGAATGAAAAAAAAAAAAATGTCTTCTCCCCAAACCAACCACTTCCCTTGATTCGATTTCCTTATTTCTGTCCTATATTTTGAGAATGTTCCTAGTCAATCAGCCTGAAACTCATCATTGACTCATCTTTCCTTTGGGTCCTGTATTAGTCAGGGTTCTCCAGAGAAACAGAACCAAGAAGATCAAGATATATAGAAAAAGAGACTCACGTGAGTATGGAAACTGTTAAGTCCCCAAATGTAGTCCGCAAGCTGGAGACCCAGGAGAGTCGACCGAATAGTTCCAGTCTGCAAAAGACCAAAGAGCCGAAGTTTCAGTTCAAGTCTTGAGTCGGGAAAAGACTAATGTCCCAGTCCAGCAATCAGGCAGGAGCCCCCTCCTACTTCTGGGAAAGTCAGACTTTCTGTTCTAGCCAGGCCTTCAGCTGACTGGAACAAGGCCCACCCACTTTAAGGAGGGCAACCTGCTCTACTCAGTCTACCTCATCAAATGTGAATCTCAACCAAAAAGACACGTAGAATACTGTATGGCCAAATGTCTGGGCACTCTGTGGCCCAGTCCACTGAACACAGAAAATGGATCCTGCTTCTCCTCTGGAGAGGTGGTCTTGATATGGTGAGCCCAGGTGGTGTAGACCATCGTGCTCTGCTGCCTGTCATCATAGAGCCCTCACCCAGGTCCTCATCCACCCCCAAGGGGAACCCTATAGTAATGTCTTCCTCCCCTCCCCCATTAGTCTTCCCTGCCACAGTCCATCCTAAACCTAATGCCCCATTTACAACCACTCAGGTTCTGTCTGCATCGTGACCTCCAGGCCTCAGGGAACATCTGGTGTTTTGTCCTGCTCAATATCTGTTCTCCCTCCTCCCAGTGAGGGAACTCTGGCTTCCCGTGTGGGAACCACCCTCACCCCACTCTTGGCCCATGTGGCTTGGGTGGAGCCGTCTCCACTCCACTTGGTTCAGGAGCAGCCATGTGATTAAGTCTGGCCAATGAGAGCTCCACAATCCCCTGGGCCCAAAGTGATTGGCCGATGGTGAGGACTGCAACCTGATTGGAGAAAAATGAGTCTGGAGTGGGGAGGGGTATGTGCTGTGGATTCTGGGAAATCAAAGCTTCCTCTCTTCTGCAGAAGCTAGAGGAAGAGATCCTCACCTTTCTTGTGGATGGAAGAGTGTTAGCAGGTGATGTTGGAAGTGGTGCCCTGATTCTGCTGTCACACACAAGGAGAGCCACTGGGGGCTAGGGGTCATTGTGAGCCTAATATTGACACTGTGCAAAGCAGAGAGGAGAGAGAGAGAGAGAGAGAGAGAGAAGACAACATTTTTGGTTTGAACTCCTGGATCAAACCCTACCTGAAGAAAACCTCTGGATTTTTCATTTAGCAGAATTAATACTCCCTATTACAGCAAAGGTAGGATGTTTTGTGTCTTTTTTAAATGCTATAAAAAAGCGACTATGAAATTCACATTCTAAATTTTTTCTATTCCACAGGACTTAGAATAATATGCTCCCTTAAAATCAAAAGATTTAGATAATTATTCTTTGCATAACCATGTATTCAGAGTAATATGTTCCCTAAAAATCAAAAGATGGAGATAATTATTCTTTGTATAACCGTGTCATATTTAAACATAAATACACACAGCATCAGCAAGCAAATGCAACAGGTAGCATATCAACACAATTTTTTTCATTGTTTCAATAAAGCCAGTTGGAAGCTAAGCATGGAAAATATCATACAAAGGCTGCTCTCCCCGCCACCCTCCTGCGCCCAGCACAACAGGGAACCACTGCTCTTCACCATTGTTTCCAACCCATGAAGACAACTTGGTCTGGAACATGTTTCCAGCTGTCATGGCACTGAATGGGCTGGAGAAAACTGGAACAAGTCACATCTTAACAGAAAATAGTGCAGGAAGAGAGTGGGACAGAATGGGAGTCCGGAATCAGCCCAGAAAAATAAAATGTAAAGCAGGGGAAAAGCATCCATTTTCAGGGCAGATTTAAAATAAAGCCCTTGGGGAATGAAACCACTGATTCTTAGCCAGGCCTGCACATCAGAGCTCCACGTGACTTTTAAGATATATTCATCCCTTAGGCCAGCCATGGAGCTTCTGTTTCAGTAGGATTGAGTGGAGCAGGAGCAACTACAGATTTTTTTTTTTTTTTTTTAATCTTGAGAGCTGATTCTGATATGCATGCCCAGTTACATATTCCAGGAATAAGAATTAGAAATTCTGTATAACCCTAGAAATAGAACTGAGATTTTAAAAAAGGAAGAAAGTATCACGAAGGGAAATCCTCAAAAAAAAAAACAAAACAAAACACAATAGCCATAAATAAAAGGCGTTTTGAGGAAAAAGAGTTGAAACAGGGTCGCAGGTTACAGGTCTGCCAGGCTCACGCCGGGTCCAGGATGCAGATGGACTAGAGGACTGAAGGACACTCCAAGACTGACCCTCCTTCCCAACTTTGGACTTTCATTCAGAAGTTTCTGTAGAGGCTGCTTTTAGGCAACAGGCTTGAGCAATGGAAAACCATGGAAGGTCCAAGTGTCCACAGGGATCACTAGGCTGAAGGCACACGGGCTCAGTAGGCGACCCATCTCCAAATATCCATAAGCCCCAGCTGACCAATGGACTCCTTACAACCAGGCACAGGTACCAAGAAAGGAGACTTCCACACGTCCCCAAACTTGTCACTTCCCCCTTTAACTAGAGCCCCCAGCTCCTCCTTGCAGACAGCCTCTCCTCTGTGGTCCCGCCTGCGCCTTCCTTGCGATGCAGCCATTAAACTTCTAACTCCTTTGTTCTGCCTCCAGTGAATCCTTTCCTCTCCTGTGCTTCCGGCCCCCACCGGAGCGGGTCCCTCTACAGCTTCTGACTGTGTTTCATGTGGGGATCAGGAGGATCGTCATGATTTGTGATTACTGTGTCAATTCATTTTGTTTCATTTTATGTGTTCACATGGGTGCTTTTTTTTTTTTTTTTTTTTTTTTTTTAAGCGAGATTTAGTTTATCTGACATTGGCTGAGGACCAGTGAAGACCAGTGAAGGGTGGGAACAGCCCCTGCCTCTAACAGGGTCACACTCTGTGGGGGAGAGGGTAGGAAAGCACGGAACAGCAGGACGATGACAGAATGCAGTACCAGGGCAGGAAGCTGAAGTATGGAGATAAGGCACAGGGTGTGGGAGGACGTCACTTACAAGAAAAGTGAGTTAGAAGGGCAAATCGCTTTCCTCAGAAAAAGGGCCAATCCTCTGAATCAGAAGAAGGTATGTGTGAGCAAGGTGTGCCAGGGAGCAGCCTGAACTAGTGAATAAGCAAACATTCAGTGCAGTCCTTTGGATACTATGTAGTGCTTGAAGCTGATGTTCTCCATGTGGTGCCCCTGGACAGAGACCAATCTTCCTCCCCTGTGTTTTCTTCCCCCCCCCCTTTTTTTTTAAGACTTTATTTGTTTATTTGACAGACAGAGATCACAAGTAAGCAGAGAGGCAGGCAGAGAGAGGGGGGAGGAAGCAGGCTCCCCGCTGAGCAGAGAGCCCGATGCGGGGCTCAATCCCAGGACCCTGGGATCATGACCTGAGCCGAAGGCAGAGGCTTTAACCCACTGAGCCACCCAGGCGCCCCTCTTTTTTTCCCTTTCTTAAAAAGAAAATGCATCCTCCCTCTGTCAAGTCTCAAGTCCGCTCTCAAGTCTGGACCGGCGCAGACTGCAACAGCCAGCTAAGCCCTCCGCCTCCTGCAGTGTGCAAATGTAAGAAGCCATTCCCGTTCAGCAGCCATCAGGAGGTGGGATTATTAGGGTCCGAAGATCACAACACGCCTTGTTCACCAGGCGTTGTCCCTGTGTCATTCTGGAGGTGACCAGCAGGGCAGGCTGCCACGGCCCAGACTCGGAACTCAGGGCGAGGACGCCCTCTGGTGGCCGCAGGCGGGCGCCGTGACGCTCAGGACCTTCCTTTGCCCTTGGCGCGCCCGGGAGCCCGTCTTTCTACATGATCCGGATCAAAGGACCGGTCTTGTTCTGTCGCAGCCCTGCAGGGCTGCCATTTCGGGAGACAGGAGTGGGAGGAAGCCTGTCCCCGAAGGCAAGAGAAGGCTTTTAAACCTTTGAAAACATATTCAGCAGGAAAGTGCTTTGTGCTCCGTTAGAGCCAGGAAAGAGCAGTTTTGACGAAAGGCTTCTTTTGTTCCCCGGGTTGAGGAAGGTCACATTTTCTTCTCCAGATCAAGAAGTTTTAAAGAGGGCCTTAAGAAGGCCCTGGGGTGAGGATCCAGACTTCTTATCACGTTCTCAAAAGAGCAGTGAATCTCTAAAAGGGCTAAGAACCCCAAAGAGATCTCCACTCCCGAAATTCCAGACACTGTGTTTTCAGTGATCCCCAAATTTTTGTGTTATTAATAACCCAAATGTCCACCGGTAGAGGAAGAGGGGAAATTAGAGGCCAAGTGGCGTGGTGGTGAAGTTCAAGGCTCTCTGGCACCTGCGGCAGCTGCAGACTGTTTCTGTAAAGGGGGATGGGAGAGCAGGGGCTCCGGGGGGCTGTGGTGGGAACTGGATGGGGGGGGGGCAGTCAGGGCAGGATGGGTGGGAGGCGGCCTCTGGGTGGAGCTGGTGGCTCAGGTGTGAAATGGAAGAGTGTTGCGCCAACCAGAGGAATGTGATGAATCTATAGGTATTGATTTTCTGGAAAGATGGCCAATGGAGGTCACCAAAAGGAAAATGCAAACTGCAGATCAAAGATGCACGTCCCATGTGGGGAATGATCCGACTCCAGAGGTGTGTACATGTATGGATAAAAGATTTTTTTTAAGAGTCTGGAGAGGTAGGACGTCTGGGTGACTCAGTGGGTTAAAGCCTCTGCCTTCGGCTCAGGTCATGATCCCAGGGTCCTGGGATCAAGCCCCACGTCGGGCTTTCTGCTCAGCGGGGAGCCTGCTTCCCCCCTCTATCTCTCCCTGCCCCTCTGCCTACTTGTGATCTCTGTCAAATAAATAAATAAAATATTTTTAAAAAAAGAGTCTGGAGACTCTTTAAATAATTATTAATATTTTATTATTAATTATTATTAATATTATATATTAGATTACAGATTATATTATTAAATCAAAATCATTAAAATAATCATTAATATTAATAATTATTAATAAAACTTATTTAATAATGAATTATTAATAGTGGTTACTTCTAGATAAGTTTGGAAGCAGTGTTGTGTGTTTCTTAAACCTATGTGGAGTTTATACCGTTTCATTTCGAGGCAACTATGTTTTTGGGAAGTGAGGGTGGAAAAGAAAGCAAGCAATGCACTGTCTTATGCGACAGTAGCTAATCACAAAGTAAGGCAGGTGGTCACAGTTTCCTGATAAGCAACAGCAGTCTACAGAGAGATTTTCTTGTCACTGTACCCTTTAGCATTGTTGGAATATTTCACCATGCGAATGTATGCATTATTTTTTACAAAAAAGTTTTCATTTCCTAACAAACAAACAAAACAAAACAGGGCAATTTAACCTTATATTTGGTCCAGCAAAAATTTACTAAGTGTGAGGTGCTGTGCTAAGCTCAGAAGGTACGCAAATGACTAAAACGGCCTCTGCTGTCTAGGAGTTCATGGTCTAGGTCAGCTTGTCGCACTGATGTGCTTCCAAATCACCTGGATGTGTTGTGTGTTGGTTAATTGTTACTGGATAGCAAATCACCCCAAAACTCAGCAGCTGAAAACAATAAGCATTTATTATCAAAAGTAGCTGCTGACAGTCAGGACAGAGTGGTTTACCTGGGTGATCCTGGCTCCGGGTCTCTCGTGAGGTTGCCGACAGGATGTCGCCCAGAGCTACATTATCTGAAGGCAGTACTGGGGCTAAAGGATTCTCTCCCCAGATGGTGACCATACCTGGTTACTGGCAGGTGGGCTCAGCTCTTCGCCATGTGACCCTCTCTACAGATTAACCGCTAGAGCGTTCTTACCACATGGCAGTGGGCTTTCCCTAGACTGAGTGATCCCAGAGAGAGAGGTGAAAGCTGAAATAGTCTTTTATGAGCTGGCAGCCCGGGCGGTCACACTCCATTTCTACCACTGGTGAGAAACAAGTCACCAAGTACACAGCCCACACTCAAGGCAAGGGGAATCGGGCTCCCCGAAAAGAGGAGTATCAAGGAATGTGGGGACAGAGTCTAAAACGACCACATCTTGTTAAAAATGCAGATTCTGTTTCAGAAGGTCTGGGGAGGAGGTCCGAGTTTTGCATTTCTAACATGCCGCCAGCTGGTCTGTGGACGACACTTTGAGTAGCAAGAGAATCAAATACATGCAAAGAACTGTACCTTGGGTTGCCTCTTTGGAACTATGCTGCTTGCAAAATAACATCCTTTGTCCTCCTGGCATCATCTTTGGATGGTGTCCAATTTTAAAATCACATTTTCCCTGAAAGGTCAGAGCCGTAAAGTAAGGGAAAGACAAGATTACCTTGTTAATACACGAGGACAAGCTGTAATGGAATTAAAAACAACCACAGGGGGATTCAGAAAATCTCTCTGGTCTTGTTCTGGAAGCTCTCAGAAGCATAAACCATCAGCCATCAATTCTGAAGGGGTTGCTAAACAAACAGCAAGAAATCTGTGCTTTTAATAAGTATTGTACAAAATGTCTTTATATGACTAAGATTCCTGGCTGCACCGCTTACAAAATTAGCTTTGATATCGGAGGGCAAGAAACAAAACCAGCATCTCAGAAAATCAAGGCTCTGACATGCTTTGCTGACTTGAAGGGTGACACATTAAAAAAAAAAAATCGTTTCCCTATTCAATAGATAGGATCAAAATTTGCTTTCCAATGCAGCATAAAACTATAAATCCTGTATTTTATTTTAAAGATTTTATTTATTTATTTATTTGTCAGAGAGAGCGAGCAAGCGAGCGCACAAGCAGGCAGAGTGGCAGGTAGAGGTGGAGAGAGAAGCAAGCTCCCCTCCGAGCAAGGAGCCTGATGCAGGACTTGATCTCAGGACCCCGGATCATGACGTGAGCCAAAGGCAGTGGCCTAACCAACCAAGCCACCCAGGCGTCCCAATCCTGTATTTTTTCATTGCTATGATTCACATGCCATAAAAATCGTCATTTTCAAGTGTACGATTCAGTGTTTTTTTTTTTTCTAATGGTTGTGCAACCATTACCGCCAGCTAATTCTAAAACATTCATCACCCCAAAAAGTAACTGTAACTGTGTCCATTAGCAGTTACTTCTATTACCCCCCATTCCTTACAGCCATAGGGAACCGCTAGTCTGTTTTCTGTCTCTATGGATTCGCCTCTTCTGGACATTTCATATACATGGACTCATACAATATGTGGCCTTTTTTGTCTGGCTTCCTTCACTTAGCATTTTTTTTTTTAAAGAAGATTATTTATTTATTTGACAGAGATTACAGTAGGCAGAGAGGCAGGCAGAGGCAGAGAGGGGGGAAGCAAGCTCCCCGCTGAGCAGAGAGCCTGATGCAGGACTCGATCCCAGGACCCTGAGATCGTGACCCGAGCCAAAAGCAAAGGATTTAACCCACTGAGCCATCCAGGTGCCCCAGAATTTTTTTTTTTTTAAACTATACATAACAATTCCCATTTAACTGTGTTTTGTGAAGAGGTCAGTGGCATTAAGTACATTCACATCATTGGACAACGACCACCACCATCCATTTCCAGCATTTTCATCTTCGGTTTTGAAGCTTTGTGTCCAAAGATCACATTTTTAAGGTTTATCAATGCTGTAGCACTTATCAGTACTTCCTTCCTTTTCTTTTTTGACTATATAATATCCCATAGTATAGATATGCTATATTTTGTTTATCTGCTAATCAGCTGATAGACATTTGGATTGGTTCCATTTTATGGCTATTATAAATAATGTTATGAACTTTCATATATCTCTATTTATTTGAACTCTTTTTTTCATTTCTTTGGGGTTTACACCCAGGGGAGGAGTTACTGCATCATATAGTAACTGTATTTAACTGACTGAGGAACTGCCAGACTGTTTTCCAAATGGGCTGCACCATTTTATACTCCCACCAGCAGTGCATGAGGACCTAGTACCTCTACACCCTTGCCAACACATCATTTTCTACTTTGAGTACAGCCATACTTGTGCACAAAGTGTTACCTCATTGAGGTTTTCCCTAAAGACGAATGTTTCTGTGCATTCATTTCAAATGCTTATTGGCCATGGGTACATCTTCTTTGGAGACACATCTCTTCAAACCCTTTGCCTGTTTTTTTTTTTTTTTTAAAGATTTTTATTTATTTATTTGACAGAGAGAAATCACAAGTAGGTAGAGAGGCAGGCAGAGAGAGAGAGGAGGAAGCAGGCTCCCTGCCGAGCAGAGAGCCCGATGCGGGACTCGATCCCAGGACCCTGAGATCATGACCCGAGCCGAAGGCAGCGGCTCAACCACTGAGCCACCCAGGCGCCCCACCCTTTGCCTGTTTTTAACTGGCCTATTTATCTTATTGTTGAGTCGCGAGACTTCTTTATATACCCTCAGTACAAATCCCTTATCACATCTATGATGTGCAAACATTCTCGCCCATTCTGTGGGTTCTTTTCCCTTCTTGAAAAGCACAGTAGTTTTTATTCTGATTAAATCCAATCCGTGTGGGACGCCTAGGTGGCTCAGTTGGTTGGACGACTGCCTTCGGCTCAGGTCATGATCCCAGAGTCCCGGGATCGAGCCCCGCATCGGGCTCCCAGCTCCATGGGGAGTCTGCTTCTCCCTCTGACCTTCTCCTCGCTCATGCTCTCTCTCACTGTCTCTCTCTCTCAAATAAATAAATAAAATCTTAAAAAAAAAAAAATCCAATCCGTGTTTTTCTCTTTTGTTGCCTGTACTTTTGGTGTCGTATCTAGGAAACCATTGTCTCATCCAAGGTCACCAAACTTACCCTTGCATCTTCCAAGAGTTTTAGGGCTTTAGCATTACCATTTATATTTTTAATCCACTTGAGTTAATTCTTGTAAAAGCTTTTAAGGGTCCAAATTCATTCTTTTGCATGGGGATGTCCAGCCTGGTTTTTGTTGTTGCTGTTGTTTTGTTTTCTTAAGTCATCAGCAAGAAGCACGGAGAATGGCTTTTCTTTGGTTTCTTGGTAGCATTTCCCCCCTCTCTTGGGCAGGCATTGAGTTTTATAGTAAAGCATACTCTACAGAAACCAGAACCCAGGGGCCCAGCCTGCCTTGGTAGCATCTTTTCAATAAAACTCTACTGAATTTTGCAGAGAAGCACATGGAGTAGTCTTGAATTACTAGTTATATGAAAAGGACTGTGAACAACGGAGAGCTATTTCTTCATTGAATCCCCTTGATGACTATGTGCCAGTGATTAAAACAAAGATTCCTGCCCTACAGCCTTTACAGTCTTGCAGGGAGAAATAGACAAAAACCAAGTAAGTACATTATATAAGATGCCAGAAGGCGGTTAAGTGTTGTGGGGAAAGAAATGGAGGAGTTGAGCACACGGCATGATGCATGAGTGGGGTAGGGTTTGCAATTCTGAAAAAGGTGGTCAAGGTGGGCCTCCTTTAAGAGGTGACATTTGAAACGAAAGTCTGAGAATTGGTGAGGGATTTGGCCATGTGGCTGGGAAGGAACACTGCGGGGAGAGAGAAAACAGCCATTGCAAAGGCCCTGAGACAAAAGAGTGCCGGTATTTTGAGAAACGGCAAGGAGCCCAGCGTGGCTGCAGCGGACCGAGGAAGGGGGAAGCGGTCAGAGGGCCAGATCACACAGGTTCTTAGAAACCCTTTTAGGGACTTTTGACTTTGATGCTGAGGGAACTGGGAAAAGCCACTGAGGGGTTCTGAGCTGAGCCGGAACATGGCCTGGCTTACAGTTCAAAGGACCACTGTGGCTGCTGGGTTGAGCACGGATTGTCGGAGGACAGGGAAGGCCAGAAGAATAGTAAAGAGGCTTCTAAAATAATCCAGGCTTTGGCAGAGCCTGTAGGATATCCTGGGTGAGCAGATAGGGGAGGGATTTAGGTAGGTGTCAAAGGTGAGTCCAGAGATTTGGGCCTGAGGACCAGAAGGATGGAGCTGCTATTAACTATGATGAGGAAGGCCGGCTAGTACGGCACCGGGATGGAGGAGGGAAGAGGAGCTTGAGGTTCTCCCTGATGTCCAAGTGGAGGGGCTGGGTAGGCAGCAGGATATTTGGGAATAGAAAGCTAGGCTGAAATAGGAATGTGGAGGAATGAGCCACAAGGCCGGATGGGATACCAAGAAAAAGAGGAGAGACAGAACAGGGCCAAGAACCACACCGTGGAACCCTCTAGCATGTTGAAATCCAGAGGAGAGAAGGAACAGCTAAAGAGGCCAGAAAACAATGACAGTCTTCCACTCCATTGAAGGATTTGACAGTCTGGCTTTGTCGATCTTCAACAACCTCGTGTTTTAAATTACCTTTGGTTATAAGTGAACTCAAAATTTTTATTCTTAAAGATTTCTGTTGGGGCGCCTGGGTGGTTCAGTGGGTTAAGGCCTCTGCCTTCGGCTCGGGTCATGTTCTCAGGGTCCTGGGATCGGGCCCCACATTGGGCTTTCTGCTCTGCAGGAGGCCTGCTTCCTCCTCTCTCTCTCTCTGCCTGCTATTCTGCCTGCTTGTGATCTCTGTATGTCAAATAAAATAAAAAATAAAAATCTTTACAAAAAAAAGATTTCTGTTATTTTGGGGACACTTAGGTGGCTCAGTTGGTTGAGCGTCAGACTCTTGGTTTCGGCTCAGGTCATGATCTCAGGGTCCTGAGATAAAGCCCCACGGTGCGCTGCACTGGGTTCTGAGCTCAGCCGGGAGTCTGCTTGGAGATTCTCTCCTCCTGACCCCCAACCCCGAAACACATGCACATTTCTCACACTCTTTCTTTCTCCAAGGTTAAAAAAAAAAAAAAAGATTTCCATTATTTTCTTAACGATTCATTCTTGATGTTTTGCAAAAAAATTAACCGTGGACCAAACAAGGACAGGCTTCGTCTGTTGTAACTGGAACTTGGTGAACAATCGGCCTTCTGGCATAAGGCAGCACAGGAAAAAAATCAACACTAGAGAGTTTTATTAATGAAAAAACAAAAACTTCTTAAAGTTTATTAACAAAATTCACATAACGATAATTGCACATTTCCTTTTCTGCCAACGCTACTCATTTAGTCACTGTCATCCTTTATAAACAGGGGAAAGTGGACATACTTTAAAATCTTTCTGATAAATATATCGCCATGCTGCATCCGGCCTGGATGAGGCTCTTCAAGACGGTGTAGGCTGGAGCCTGTTAAAAATGACAATAAGCAAACGAAAGAAGTATGTTCTATGTTCACTTGTAGCAGTAAGACATGGCCTGGTCTGGCCAGGCTGGAACGCTCTAGGTAAGACGTAAGATCTAACAGACTCTTAATTCACAAGGTTGGGATGGTTCCATAACTGCCAGAACATCTGAATCACCTAGTGTCTCATCGGGAAGGGGGAAGCTGCCAGGGGAGATGGTGAGGGAGGAAGGAGGAAGTAAGATTCCTAGTGGGGAGCACGGATTTGCTTGCCTTTCTGTCAAAGCCGTATATTGGTTTGCTTTCTTGGGTGGTTACTTTGAAATCTATTTCTCTGGAAAAGAAAACCCTCCCGCCCCTTAATCTTCCTAATAAGGTATTCAAAGCACCACCAGCAAACAGTACATAGGAAGGTCCCCTACCAGTTGTGCATCATGTTCAAGGCCTATGTCATGGTGCTCCAGCTCTTCATCCCGAAATTTCTTTATCACCTGGTTAAATACAGAGAAATCAGAGTAAGTCAGCATCCAACTCTCCCACTGTCCAGTCTTCTTCTGGAGGCTAAAGCCTCATACTACTGCCCAAGACAGGGGTAGGCAAACTTTTCCTACAAAGGGTCAGGGAGTCAGTACTCCAAACTCCACAGGCTGGATGGTTCTCTTCACAACTACTCCATGCTGCCAGTATATGGGGAACAGCAGCCACAGACATGTAAGCAGATGGGTACGGCGCTGTTCCAACAAAACAATTTAGAGAAACAGGTGGTCTGCTCCAGACCGGGGTTTACCAACCCCAAACTTAGACTTAAAAAAAAATTGAAGTTCCCTTATCTGCTGTAGAAAATTGCCTGAAGATACCCGTTAGCTCATTTATTTAATCTGAAGAGTCTGTGCTTGCATTTGCTGAGCAGCTATGGATGACCCAGAAGTGGAGGATAAAAGCATGGGCTCAGGAGACACAGCTTCTGGTCCCAAGTCTGCCGGAGACAGGGCTGGGTCACAGCCGGGACCAGTGCCCATGGCTTTGGCTTTCTGTTCTTCCTGCCTTAAGAATGAGGCACTGTCCTAGGTTTCTATGGCCTGTCATTCCCTACCTTTCTATTTTTTTCCTTCTTATTAAGTTGCATACCTACCCTTTTCTCCCTTATTGGCCTCTTTCCAGAGTATATTCAAATACCTGAAGAAGTTCCGTGTATTTTTCAGGTTCCTTCTCCATCAGCGTCCTGATCTGGTTGTTATAGTGATGTGCTATGGACTCTTCCACAGCCACAGTGCAGGCCATTGCTCCCTCTTTCCCAAGCAGGGCGGTTCCCGCACCTGGAACGGTCAAATCCAGAGCAGGAAAGGATGGGCCTAATACCACACTACGGAGGGAGATCATGTCAGGTCAGGGTTCATCCACCTCGACACTACGGGCTCTGGGGCTGGGTAATTCCTTGCGGGGGCCATCCTGGGCATCATAGGCCACTTGGCAGCTCCCCGGCCTCTACCTACTACACGTCAGCAGAAGCCCTGGTCATGACAACCAAAAATGTCTCCAGACGCTGCCTAGTATCCTTAGGAGCAACCTACCTCCATGAGAACTTCTGTGTTAGGTGGTATCAGGTCACGAGGTGAAATCCTGAATCACAGAATAGGAATACTATTCTCTTTTCAGGGCTCTTCTGAACCTTCTGCTTACGGCAAGAAGAGAGTCTTCATTTGGGGTGAGTGTGTCTTTGATTCTCTTTTAACATTTACTCTTCTCTCTTTTTTAAAAGCGTGCTATCTCAGGTTTAGAACCTGTGTCAGGGATTATCACTTGGCCACACCTGAATCGCTCTTTCTTTCCCTCCTCTGTTGTATTTGTTTTTATTGTGCCTTCTATTTATAAAAGTACTGATTTAAATAAATAAATATTTAAATAAATTTAAGCAAAAAAAAAAAAAAAAGGGGCCATTTAGCTTTTAAAAAGACTAAGGAAATAAGAAGGTTCTAAGAGAACATGAAAAGAATTATGGAATCGGTACTTTAACAATTTAATTGTGCCAGACCCCTAAGCTCACGTAAGCTCTTCTGGACAGACACATACCCAGTGCAAACCCCGCCACGTTCCAAAAGGGCATCAGAATCGTCGGCCGCACCCTGAATGCAACCAACAACTCGTTGAACTTTTTCAAGTGATCCTTTTCTTGATCCCACATTTTCTGTAAAAAAAAACAGTAAAGACATTTGAGCATCACATGGAGGCCACGTGCTGTATACCAGGCAAGGTACATGCCCTGTCCAGGGCGGGAAAAGGAAGCAAAGTGGAAATGGAACGAATAAATGGGAACTGCTATTTCCCCCGTTCCCCTTGAATCACTGGAGGGAAAAAGCAAAACATCAGACTAAAAAGCACTGTGGATACAGAGAGTGCCAACAAACCGAGAGAAGAGCCTCTCTCTCAATTCCCATTAAGTGGGCCCAAACCTTGGTTCCAGCAGAAGTTCTCGGACCTGCACAGCCTATTAAGGGACAAGGCCCACACTAATGAGAAATGAGATGTTCAGCCCACTCCGACATCAGGAGGGCACCGTTAGCACCTATTGGGTCATTGCCTTCTCAACTGCGAGAAAGCAAGTATCATTTACATCAAAGGAAAAAGGGGGGCGCCTGGGTGGCTCAGTGGGTTAAGCCGCTGCCTTCGGCTCAGGTCATGATCTCGGGGTCCTGGGATCAAGTCCCGCATGGGGCTCTCTGCTCAGCAGGAGGCCTGCTTCCCTTCCTCTCTCTCTGCCTGCCTCTCTGCCTGCTTGTGATCTCTCTCTGTCAAATAAATAAATAAAATCTTTAAAAAAAAAAAAAAGGAAAAAGGGATAATGATAAAAGAGCTAATACTTATATGCACTCCTAAGCGCCAGGCGCCGTCAAACAGCTTTAAGAAGGCAACTCATTTAATCTGCACAAACTACTATTGTTATCACCCCCATTATACAGATAGAGGAAGTGAGGCACAGAGAGGCTAAGGAACTTGTCCGAGAACTCAGAGCAGGCAATCTGACTTGTGCTGAGGGTCTACTGCACGCCGGACATGGTATTAGCTGCTCTGTGCCACTTCATTTATTCCTCACCAAAACCCAATGAGGTAGATGTTATTAGCTCATTTTGTAGGTATGGACATGGAAATGGAGACACAGAGAGGTCATGTAACTTCCCCAAGGTCAGTCACACAGGTAGGTGGTGGAAGCAAGCTGGAATGTGAACCTGGGTCCTTATGATTACAAAGTCCAGGCCCCCCCCTCTGCTTCTCAGTAGAAGATATAAAATATCCCCGCTGGGGACAGGCTCACACCCTCTCCGCAACGGGTGCTCTCACCTAATGCAATGACTCTTAACCATTTTTTATCCCACAACACGATGAAATTTTAGTACCTCATATATACCACATATCCGTTTATGTACTACATGTCTGTTTGTACTTTATACATAAGAATAATATACTTTTCACTCCCAAGCTCCCACCCTGATAGGCAATTTTTGCTCTCCCTTGCAAATGCATAACGTAATGTGATTCATGACTCTAAGGCCTTTGGATCCCCACGTTGCTCAGTAAGACCAGGCTGAGAGGGACAATGAAGTACCCACCTGAATGACTGGCCCGACACTGGTCCGGCCCAGGACGGCCATCTGTCCTGCATAGATTCGGTTCGCTCCATATTCACCTGCGTGATCCACCCGGATTATTCGATCCACAGCTGCCCGACTCATACTGTCTAAGGTCATTCCTGAACTGGAAAACCTGACACTGATTCTTCTTCCAAAAGCTGCAATGCAAATGTTTATTCTTTATTACTCTCGGGTAGAAGAGATGTTTCCTTCTACAGGAAGAAAGGGGCACCTCAGAACAAAGGTCACAGATGAGATACCATAAGTATGATATATGCCCATAAATGTATTGTTTAACCTGCAGTGGTTTGTTGTTGTTGTTGTCATTGTTTTTAACAGACAGAGATCACAAGTATGCAGAGAAGCAGGCAGAGAAAGGGGGAGGCAGGCTCCCCGCCAAGCAGAGAGCCTGATGCAGGGCTCGATCCCAGGACTCTGGGATCATGACCTGAGCCAAAGGCAGAGGCTTTAACCCACTGAGCCACTCAGATGCCCCTGTTTTGTTTTTAAAGCAAGCTATCTGCAGGGCACTTGGGTGGCACACAGTTGGTTGCGTGGCTGCCTTCAGCTCAGGTCGCGATCCCAGGGTCCTGGGATGGAGCCTCACATCAGGGTCCCTGCTCAGCCAGGAGCCTGTTTCTCCCTCTCCCTCTGCCACTGCCCCTGCTGGTGCTCTCCTGTTCTCTCTCTCTTTCTCTGTTAAATAAATAAATAATCCTTTGAAAATAAAAAAATAAATAAATAAAGTAGGCTCTACACCCAACATGGGGCTTGAACTCATGACCCTGAGATCAAGAAACACATGTTCTCCTGTCTGAGCCAGCCAGGCATATACCCCACCTTTTAAAAAAGTGAATTAGTTACCAACACTTAAAACATATATTTTACCTAAAGATCTGGATTTCTGGCTTCACATGAAGCATAAAAAGATCTGGAAATACTGAACCTGGCTTTTCAGCAGGCAGCTGACGTGGCAGTGAGACATGGGGCCTCTAGAAGAGCTTGGTTCTCCGGTTGACCTACCCTCCAGGCCTGCTTTGTTCCCACCCTTGGCTGCACCAAACCTCCTAGGGAGCTTTCAAAACCAGGATGCTCCTCCCCATTCGATCTTGCCGTGGATTTTTTAAAAGCTCTGTGCACGAATCTTTTCTGCAGCCAAGGTTGAGAACCACAGATTTAAGTTCTCTCAAAACGCCTGGAGCATGTGATTTGGTGAATAAGCCTTAGAGCTTAGGTTTGATATTGTTATGGTACATTATCAGTTCAACTCCTCTCTTCGAAATATAAATTCTTCAGGACGGATTAAATTTTGTCTTTTAAAAAATCTCCTAGTAGTAACACCTTGATTGTATTCTCTGAGCTTTGCATTAAGGCATCTCCAGTTTTTCCCCTAAGAGTTTTACAATGTGTTCAGGTATATAAGGGGTTATCAGCTCATTAAGCAGATATGAAAAAGAGATCCAGTGAGGCCAGTCAGTTTGTAATGTGAATTGTGATGTGTGTTGGTATCACCCTGAGATGTGTTTCAAGGCTCTTAAGCACGACTACCAGATCTTTAATATAGACTTCTTTTCATTTAACCTAACTTCTACAGCCTAAAAATGTGTGGAAAACTTCACTTTGAGTACATCTGTAGGGTTTTCATTAAAAGGCTTGAGTGCTTTGGACACAAGGTGATGGGACAGGCTGGATAAAATTTGAACTTTTCGACCAGGTTCAACCAGGGTTTTAAATGCCTCACTAAACAAAGGAGCATGGACATGGGGGTCTGAAATATGGTGACCTAGCTTTGAGCCATTCCTCTGCATGAACTGCTCCATCTCACTGAACATATCTGATTCAAGAAACTGACGGAGAGGGACCTGGATGGCTCAGTCGTTGAGTGTCTGCCTTCGGCTCAGGTCCTGAAATCAAGCCCTGCATCTGGATCCTTGTCGGCAGGCTCCTTGCTTGGTGGGAAGCCTGCTTCTCCTTCTCCCACTCCCCTTGCTTGTGTTCCCTCTCTTCCTGTTTCTCTCTCTCTCTTCTGTCAAATAAGTATATATAATCTTAAAAAAAAAGAAAAGAAAAGAAACTGATGGAATCCAGGAGATGGACACCAACAACTGGATGGAGGCAAGTTCTGCCAGGTATAATGTACCACTCAGATCTGTGCCATAACACAGCAGGTCACTCTGGTCATGACCATGTTTTTACATGGAGAACAATTTGGCACATTTGACAAAGGTAAGGTAGCCTGTCCCAAGTTGTTGCCTCCAACTCCAAGGACCTGTGCTCCCACTAACCTGGCCTCCTCGCAGAAAGAGGACTCCTACAGATTGAAACTGAAAATGACGTGCTGGCCCTATTTCTCAAGATAATCTTGCATGCTGCTTCTTTCATTTGTTACTCCTATCTCAAAACATGTTAATGGGAAAGACAACCAGGTACTTATTAAAACAAACAAACAAACAAACAAACACAACGTTTAAGGGGAAATAGCAAAGGGCTGAGTACACAGGATGAGTTCAAATACACAGCTTCTAATGGGCAGGACTGTATTTCTATTAAAAACATACTATGGGGGCAGATGGTTAAGCACCTGCCTTCAGCTTAGGTCATGATCTTTAGGTCCTGGGATCAAGCCCCACATTTGGCTCCCTGCTCAGCGGGGAGTCTGATTTTTCCTCTGGCTCTCTCCCACTCATGCTCTCTCTCAAATGAATAAATAAAATCTGAAAAGGAAAAAAAAAATACTACACAGTTCCCTAGCACTGCCACCACTTTTCCAGATTCCGGCACCTAATAAATGATTTATTTGTGGGGTGTGTGGAAGATTGGGTCTTGAAATGTATGCCATTTACCTTTTCACGATCTCTGCACGGTGTCTTTAAAAAGTATGGGATGGTTGGGGCATCTGGCTTACTCAGTCAGTAGAGCATGAGACTCTTAATCTTGGGGCTGTGTTTAAGCCCCACAGTGGAGGCAGAGACTACTGATTACTTAATGTGTTTCTTGTCTCTAACAGTAACCTTGGACAAATCAAAATCACCATTACTTACAAATAAAATTGGCAATAATAATCAGGTTATTTCGTTTTTAAGGAAACATATAATAGTAACAACTTTCGTAGTTATCATAAAGATAAAACGAGATACAGGAAGCAAAGTAACTTTATAAATGAAAAAGAATGATTCTTAATCTGCTATGCTCATTGGCTCAACAAAGGAACATTAAGTCACGTTTAACAATCCTCTGAGTTTTTCCCTGCACTGTCACACATTTTAAATTTGAGTAAAATAAAGTTGAGGCCAGTGCTTGAAGCTCTCAAATACATCATTTTACGTTAGTGCTTTTCCAAACTGTGAAACACCTAACAATGATGATACCTAGGAGATTTTAAATGGTATATGGGAAGATCTTAAGTGGTTTATAAACATGCATTAAATACACCCAGGTAGTTAGAGTTACTCTCTTTTAAATCTTTCTCAATTCCTCTAATATCATTGAAGAGAATGTCTCAGTTAATAAATACCTTCCTAATACTTGCTAATTCCCTCTCCCCGCCCCCCCCCCTTTAAGCATAAAGACGGTTTGGGGTTCAGGCCTTGGTAGACAATCTAACACAATTCATTAATTTGTTTTCAGCACTTTAAAAAAAAAATTACTCTATTAGGAGCCAGCAATACTGGTTTTCCGCTTTTACCATGAGGATTTAATTTCTCTGAAATTATTTAATTTAAAAATGGAACACGGCTGCAGAAAAAGCACATTTAGTCATCAAAAGCACAAGTGGTTATTTCTAAAAGGCAAAAATCTTTAGGTGGTTCCGGAATGCTTTAACTTTTGGAGAAAACGACCTCACAACAATTTTCTGACGCAGCTCTGATGAAAAAAAGGATAGAAAGACCGGGGAATGGGAGAAGGTCCCATCTCCCTATCCCGATTACTATGCTTCTACATGCTTCCACCACCCTGGTGCTTCTCAAACTTCATGCAAGTCATTCGAAGGTCTTGGTAAAATGCAGACAAAGCGACCGTGTAAGTCGGGGGTGGGACCTTTGACCCTGCACTTCCTTCCCCACTCCGTTAATTATTTATTAATTTTATAATAATATGCAGTTTCAAAAGCTCACAATCTATTTCGTGATTATTTTAGTCTTGGAGGATTGGGTAGTTTTTACTGAGCAGCTTTGAAAATAAGTCACGTGCTTCCAGAGTTTTCTATAATGATATATATATGTAAAATTTATATTTTAAATTTATATAAAACATATTTAAATTTATATAAAATTTATATATATATAAAGTGAATTTTTTTTCAAATTTCTTTTCAGCGTTAACAGTATTTATTGTTTTTGCACCACACCCAGTGCTCCACGCAATACGTGCCCTCCTTAATACCCGCACTTCTAACAAGCCCACGCCTCTGGTCGCTTGACCACACTGTGCCTACGGAGGCCCTGAGCGAAGGCTAGAATAACACCCGCAGGGCACCGAACGTTCAAGGTCGCCACCTGTACTCAGCCTGGAATGCCCACCACACCTGCAGAGACGGCCCGGTACAGGTGTGCCATTACGTCATGCCACAACACGCCGACCCTGAGAGGACACTTCCGAGCGTCCCCGCTGACCACCACGCCCCTCCCACCCCGCATTCTCCCTACGCACTACGGTTCCCGCCCCGCCTATCAGCGCCCCGAGGTTCACGCCTCGAAGTCGCTCTCCGTCGCAGCCTTATGACGTCTATGAACGTCTGACCTCCCCCCCACCCCCCGTGACCTCTCCAGTGCAGGCCACATGCTAAAATTCCCTGGACCGCCGATTCAGGGCGCGGCCGCGGCCGTCCTCCTACTTTACCTGAGTACGGCCGCAGAGCGCCCGTGCGCAGCTGCCACAGGGAACGACCCGCCGGCTCCGCGGCGCAGCCCATTGCTGTGACAAGATACCCACTCCCCTGCGCGAGGCGGGATAAAAGTGCTTTCAGCGCAGACTGATGACGCAGAGCAGACGTATGACAAGACACTGCGTGCCCTCCCATCGGTGGACACGCCCCTAGGCCCCTGCTTCCATTCGATTGGCTGGAAAGGGCAAGTGGAAGGAGACTATTGGACATGATCACCATCAATCACTCAGGTGAGCAACGGTTGTGAAAGAGGCTTGGGTTGCTAGAGATGAGGATGCTGAATTGCTCTTCCCGAGATCCTGCCAGGGTAAATTCCTGGGAAAAAGGATCGTGAAGGGATCTTTTACTGGCACAGCCATTGTATTTTTTGCTCTACCAACAGGAAGGAGAGTTTTCTCTGTGTGTATCCTACATTGGCTTTAAAACAGTAGAAATTGCATGTTGAAATTAAACTCACATGGTCAATAGTGTCTCTAGGTGGTGAGACTAATATCCGAGGAGCCTTAGATCTCTTTTTTTTTTTTTTTTTTTTTTTTTTTTGTACAAAGAATGTGGTTTTAGGTTTTTTTGTTTCCACTTCTCTCTTGGTATTTATTTTGGTGCAAATTGTTTTGGGTATGGGATGGGCTAGGGAGAGGACTTAACACTTCTAACAAATGTACCACTCTGAGGGGGGATGCTGAGAATGAGGGTGACTATGCATGTGGGGGGCAAAGGGTATACGGGACATCGCTACCTTAATATTTCTGTGATTCCGTAACTGTTCAAGTTTTGTTGTATATTTTTAAAATAATGCAAATCCAATGATACAGCAAACCTCCTTCAAGGGATCTGTCCAACAGAAATAAATTTTCAGGGGCGCCTGGGTGGCTCAGCCATTAAGTGTCTGCCTTGGCTTGGGTCGTGCGGTCCTAGGGTCTTGGTATGGAGCCCCATGTTGGGCTCCCTGCTCAGTGGGAAGCCTGCTTCTCCCTTTCCCTCTCCCCTGCTTGTGTTTGCTCTCTAGCTGTCTGTCTCTCTGTTAAATCAATAGAATCTTAAAAAGAGAAAGAAAGAAAGAAAAACGTGTTCCTGGGTGGCTCAGTCGGTTAGGAACCTGTGCTGGGCTCAGGTCATGATCCTGGGGTCCTGTGATGGAGTCCTGTATCCGGCTCCCTGCTCATCGGAGGGCCTGCTTCTCCTTCTCCCTCTGCCTGCCGCTTTGCCTACTTGAGCTATCTCTCTGTCAAATGGGTGAATAAATTCTTAAAAAAAAAAAAAGTAAAAAAATTTTTTCAGATGTGTAGGGTATATATATGAAAGGAAAAAGTCAAAGATGCATTTCTGGAAGGATATAGAACAAAACATTTAATATTGGTAACTTTAGGGCGCCTGGGTGGCTCAATGGGTTAAGCCTCTGCCTTCAGCTCAGGTCATGATCTCAGGGTCCTGGGATCAAGTCCCACATTGGGCTCTCTGCTCAGCGGAGAGCCTGCTTCTCTTCTCTTCTCTCTGCCTGCCTCTCTGCCTACTTGGGATTTCTCTGTGTGTCAAATAAAGAAATAAAATCTTTTTTTTTTTAAGATTTTTTTTTTTAATTTGTCAGAGAGAGAGAGAGCACGAACACAGACAGACAGAATGGCAGGCAGAGGCAGAGGGAGAAGCAGACTCCCCGCCAAGCAAGGAGCCCGATGTGGGACTCGATCCCAGGACGCTGGGATCATGACCTGAGCCGAAAGCAGCTGCTTAACCAACTGAGCCACCCAGGCGTCCCAAGAAATAAAATCTTTAAAAAATATATATATATTGGTAACTTTAGAGGGTTGGGATTCTGAGAAGGGGCCTTTCACTTTCTACTTCACACCCTTGATCATATCTTTTTTCCAAATTACTATAAAATATTTAATATACTATAAAATAATTGAAGGTGCTAGTTATTTTCAAACTACTCTAACTACAAATAACAAACTATGGAATAGTTTATAAAATCCAAATACTTAGTGAAAGCAAGGATGATGTAACATTCTCATGTAAAGCTACTGAGAATATAAACCTCTCAAAGGCCCAGTGTGTTCTTTCTAAACCATCATAATTCCACTTCTAGGGGCACCTGGGTGGCTCAGTGGGTTAAGCCGCTGCCTTTGGCTCAGGTCATGATCTCAGGGTTCTGGGATCAAGTTCCGC
The DNA here is from genome assembly GCF_030435805.1 of Mustela lutreola. Taxonomy (NCBI): domain Eukaryota; kingdom Metazoa; phylum Chordata; class Mammalia; order Carnivora; family Mustelidae; genus Mustela; species Mustela lutreola. The sequence continues at coordinate 9,247,881 of NC_081306.1, read as the reverse complement.
ATCGGGCTCTCTGCTCAGTGGGGAGCCTGCTTCCCTCTCTCTCTCTCTCTGCCTGCCTCTCTGCCTACTTGTGATCTCTCTCTGTCAAATAAATAAATAAAAATCTTTTAAAAAACATAATAATTCCACTTCTAGGTCTCTGTCCCTAAAAAGAAAATATGTTAACAAAAATTTATAGGTGTCCCAGTTATTGTCAGGAAAATTTCAAAACAAAATGTTAAGCAGCAAAGGTATGTTAAAAATTAAGACCCATCTGTATGATGTTATATTATGTAGCCCACTGAAATGTTTATAAAGAACTTTTGAAGAAACATAGTAAGTGAAAAAGAAATGAGAATACCAACATGTTTTTTCTTTGTTTTCATCCCATCCTTCCTTCCTCTGTGCTCTTTTGTTTTTCTTTTAAAGATTTTATTTATTTGACAGACAGAACACAAATAGTCAGAAAGGCAGGCAGAGAGAGAGAGGTAAACAGGCCCCCCAGCGAGCAGAGAGCCGGATGAGGGGCCCGATCCCAGGACCCTGGGATCATGACCCAAGCCTAAGACAGAGGCTTTAACCCACTGAGCCACCCAGGAACCCCTCCTCTGTGCTCTTTATCTGAAAAGGAATTTGGCTCAAAGATTAACAGTGACTGTTCATAAATGGTGCTTATATGTGATTTTTCACTTTTCTTCTCTGTAGCTTTCAGTGTCCCTGTATTTTCTATAATAAACAAGTATTTTTAAAATGAGAAAACAAAATTTCAAAAAGAAAACACATATTAGGGGTGCCTGCGTGGCTCAGTTGGTTAAGCAACTGCCTTCAGTTCAGGTCATGATCCTGGAGTCCTGGAATCGAGTTCCACATCGGGAACTCCCAGCTTCGCAGGGAGTCTGCTTCTCCCTCTCACCTTCTACCCTCTCTTGCTCTCTCTTACTTCCTCCCTCTCTCTCAAATAAATAAATAAAATCTTAAAAAAGAAAAAAGAACTGGGCACCTGGGTGGCTCAGTGGGTTAAATAAAGCCTCTGCTTTTGGCTCCAGTCATGATCCCAGGGCCCTGGGATTGAGCCCCGCATCAGGCTCTCTGCTCAGCAGGGAGCCTGCTTCCTCTCTCTCTGCCTGCCTCTCTGCCTACTTGTGATCTCTGTCTGTCAAATAAATAAATAAATCTAAAAAAAAAAAAAAAAGAAAAGAAAACACATTAGTCTCAAATTCCATTCTCAAGCATAAAAGTAAATATATGTATTATTTTCCATTTAAAGATGAGGGAATTTCATCTGGGTGAAGACACCTGTACAAAGTAATACAATTAAGCAAGTAGCAAACCCATCCCAGGTCCCATGCACCCCATGCATTGGAGAGAAAATATACCAGATGGAATTTACTAATAAAATATACCCTATATAAAGAAGATATACCCTATATAAAGAAGATACATTCAGAAGTCCTATCTTCCTCGGGATCAGACCTTGCAGCTCTACTCTGGCAAAATTAATTCCTTTCTTCATTATTATTTACTCGTGACTAGCTGCAATCAGATACTACCAAATAAAAACTTGCCTAACTGGATTCTGCTCTTTGCTGGGATGAGAATATTTTGTGATTTCAAGAATATGGAAGCCTGCCTTGATAAAGAACAAGAACCTGTTCTTTAGGAGAATGGGGCAGAACAGAGAAACAGAGACAGGCTTGGCACTGACTTCTAAAATTCCAGCTCCCCCTGTTTGTAACAGGATGGGGGATGGGAAGCAGCTTTGGTGGGTTGCAAACAAAAGTATCTAGCAAGGAGTTAACCCTTGCACACTGATACAATGGAAGCTATGTATTAAAAAGAATGACATGGCTACTTATATGGAAAGATCTGCAAGATGTTATTAAGGGGAAAAAAGGGAGAAGCTCAGAAATATGTATTTCATATATTCAACCACACACATATATATCTGTCTGAACATGTACTATGATTTTCTGGGAGAATTAAATAAACATCATTAGCAGTGGTTCCCTCTGGAGTTTGCGGCTGGGAAGGGGAGTGCTTGAAATAGTTTTATGTCTTTTCAGTTTAAAATATACACATATAGGGGTGCCTGGGTGGCTCAGTGGGTTGAGGCCTCTGCCTTCGGCTCAGGTTGTGATCTCAGGGTCCTGGGATCAAGTTCTGCATCGGGCTCTCTGCTCAGTGGGGAGCCTGCCTCCCCCCCACCGCCTGTCTCTCTGCCTACTTGTGATCTCTGTCAAATAAATAAATGAAAATTTTAAAAAATAATAAAATACACACAATATACCTCTCCCTTAGATTCAGCAGAGCCAAGGAGTCTTAAAATCACTCATCTGATGGATTGCATTAAACACTTGTGTGATTCTAGGAAAAAGCAAAGAGCGACTTTATCAAGTTCCATGATCACTTGATTGCTGACAAGAAACCTCCATAAATTCCAATATGCACACACACATTTTAAAACTTTCAAGATACTGTTTAATCAGTAGTTATAAGGCACATTTGTTAGACCTGCGCTTCAACAATTACACAGACATCCCTTGAAGTTATTAAAGTTGTCAAAATATATAAAAACATTCAAGTAAGAGGTATGCAAACCAGCAGCATTTAACCGAAACAAAGATATTAGCATAAATCAGTATTGATTTTATAACAGGGAAAGAACGGAGCTTCCATCTCACACATTTACACACACACACACACACACACACACACACACACACATCTTGACTGTCCTCAAAAGCATGGTGAAGGCAAAAACATCTCTATAAGTGTGCTTGGCAAAAATGCCAACAATTAGATTTTTTTTCAAGTGAGGACAGAGTGAACTTTTGATTACTCAAAATTCCATGATACTAATTATTAGCTTGAAAATCTCATCGGTCTCACAGGTACATAAATATCCAGTGTTAATGCTAACTTTGGGGAAGAGGCGGAAAATGATCGGGCAAAGGGGCAAATACACAGAAATGTGTGTGCCACGGCAAGCTCGCTTTGCTTCTCGGAGCAAGGAATCATTCATTTTTGAGTAACGGAGGATAGGGGTGATGGTGGGAAATACTGTTAGCAGCAGCTTTCTAAAACCTGTGCCAGCTTTAAACTCCAGGCTACTCCCTAGGAAAAGCTTTTGAGCCAGTGAACGGAAGGAAAACAGAAGAAAGGCTCACACAGTCTGTTACAAAACTAAGTACTTTGGAAAAGATCCCGAAGACGTTAAGACGAGAACTGATTATGTGAAACAATAATTTAGGCTTATATTCAAAGGTTCAGAGCTATCAATTTGGGGTAAGCTTATGATGAGGTATTTACTGCACCTTTTTTTTTTTTTTCCTGTAATGGAAACCCTGAAGCAATTCTCTGCGTATTTTGTAAAATATAAAAGAGCCCTTAAAAAATGGATATGTGCCTTGAAGATGTCAGGAGTCAGTGTACTCCAGGTCACTGGCACAGGCTGGTCTGAGGCTGCGACCCACAGCCCTCCAGCGCTCTGTGCCATCCTCTGTGCACGTCCTCACCTGCCCTTTCCAGCCTGGCTCCAAAGCGTGTAGTGTCCTTCAGAGATGGGGACCTCAGTGCAGCGAGGGAAATGGCATTTTGGAAGACTTGAAAGACAAACTTTGCCTCTTAGTTTTGATGACCCAGGGCCAGGACAGACCCAGCACCGTGGAAGCAGTTTCCCCCTGAGCACGAAGGCTGTAGCAAAATGCCCCGGGAGCTAAGACGTCAACGTCCTAACAAGGTCACCAAAAACAACGCCACGACACCCGCACGAAGGGAGCCGCCTTCAGGAAAGACCTGAACTCCAGAAAAATATATTTTACAAGTTCCGCTCCAAACCCAGGTGGACTGTGTAGGCTCGGCTGGTCACAAGGTCAGCTTAACGAGCAGGTTCCTCATTGTCCATCCAGTCGGTTCTTCATATCCTTCTGGGCTTCTGTTAGTTTCTGGATCAGGTAACGCTTGTCACGACTTTCCTAAAGGCAGAAATCGGCGCAAGAACACATTCAATATATTTGAAAACAAATGTCTTCATTTCAACAAAATCAATTACCCGTCAGACTCGGGGTTAAGGATCCCAACCCCTGGACTGTGGTAACGGCCTCCAGACTGGTCTGCCTCTTGCTCTCTTGCCCCTCCACAGCCTCTTGTCCACAGAGGAGCCAAGAGTCTTTAAAAAAATAGACGTCAGACGGATGGGGCGCCTGGATGGCACATTCGGTTGAGAGTCCGACTCCCGGTTTCTGCTGTGATCTCAGGGTCATGAGACTGAGCCCCAAGTCGGGATCCGCAATCACTGTGGTGTCTGCTTGATATTCTCTCTCAAAATCTCCCTCGCACCGGCTCACGCACACGCTCTCTAAATAGGTAAATAATCTTTTTTTTTTTTTAAGATTTTATTTATTTATTTGACAGAGAGAGATCACAAGTAGGCAGAGAGGCAGGCAGAGAGAGAGAGAGAGGAGGAAGCAGGCTCCCTGCTGAGCAGAGAGCCCGATGCGGGGCTCGATCCCAGGACCCTGAGATCATGACCTGAGCCGAAGGCAGCGGCTTAACCCACTGAGCCACCCAGGCGCCCATAAATAGGTAAATAATCTTAAAAAGAAATGTACATCAGACTGCTACTGTGATTGGTTTCCCATCACACTCAGAATTAAACCCAAACTTGTCACCAGAGCCCTCACACTGTGCCGTGACCCTAGCGGACAATCCAGGATCATCTAGACTCTTTGGCCATGCCACCTGTCCCCGGGAGTGGCCTCGCTGTCCCCTCTGCCTGTTACTCTCATCCCCGAGGCCTCCCACAATGGGCTCCTCGTCCTTCAAGTCTCAGCTCCAATGCCACCTCCTCCAAGAGGCCCTCCGTGACCACCATCTACAGCCCCGGAGGGCCGTTCCTCACCTAACTCTACCGTCCGTGTTATCTTCACAGAGGCTCCCGCTACTGGAATTCATGGTTTCTCTGTAACTATTCAGCAGTCTCGTCTCCCTCTGTCACCACTGTATCCCAGCACAGTATGAGGGGCAGGCAGTGATCACTGTACACACTGAAGGCATGGACAAGCCCATGACTGCGTGAAGCTGGAGAAGGCCTGGCCCCAGTGCAGTTCTGGGAAGCAGTGGTGAGCCGCGCCACGGCATTCCATCCCCTCCCTGGGGAAAGCGCCATTCTCCTTTAGTTGTCCTGGGTAGATGTCCCCAGCCATGACCCCCTGGACCTGCTCTTCCTTACCAGGGACAGCTGCTCTCGGAGCTGGACCACCACCCGCTTGTGCGCTCCGGCCAGGGCGATGAAGTAAAACATGATGAGGCTGTAACACAAGGAAGCGGTCACTAAGGAGTCTGTGCCAGCTGAAGGGCCGCTGGATAAACAACCCGGTCCATTTTGCCCAGAACAGGTTCACTTCTGTTAGGAAGAGAAAGAAAGAAGAGAGAGGGAGGAATGGACAGACAGGTGGAGGGGAAGGAAGAAAGGAAGAGAAGGAGGTAGGGAGGAAGGAAAAATCTGGGGTGTGACGTTCTGGGATCCAGCCCCGCACTGGGTGTAGAGATTACTTTAAAAAAAAAAAAAAAATGGGAGGGAGCGAGGGAAGAAGAAAGGGATCTCTCCTAAGCAGAGGACATAAGAAGCAGCCCCAGAGGGGTATTTAGTTAGCAGTGGTAGTAGAGACTGATGCATGCCTTGCTTTTTAAGTCAATATTAAAAGTTGTTGTTGTTCCCCTGGCACACACGGTATGACAGGGAAAGAGAAAGAGATAGTCCAGACAGCTCAGTATGGAAGGAACTGGCTGTGGATGATCACTTCCCCGGCCCCCGCTTCCTCATCTACAGCGAGGATAATACAGTAAAACCTGGGGAACAACAAGCCTAGGATAATAGATCTTTGAATAAAAGCAACGGGCTGTTGGCTCCTGTCTTCTGTGTGGTCCCAGATCTCAGAACGGGGGTGGCTGAAGTTATTATCTTTGGGGACAGGGGCATGTGGAGTGGAGGGCGAGCCGCCAGGAAAACCGTAGGCAATCTCATTCCATTCCATGAAGGGGCAGTGGTTTCCTGTCTAATCCCCCCAGACAGGGCTGAGGAAGTCATGGAATCGCTCTTATCAATGATACTCTTCTGGAACACACTGTGGCCACAAGGCAAGAATGGCCAGATCAGGCATCTGCCATCAGATGGTGCCAGCCAAGCCATAGCTTGGAGTCAAACCCCCCAGGACAGAGTAGCTGGATCCTGAGGTACTCAGAATCCCAGGCTGACTGTCTGCCTAGCTTCCCCAAGCCATTTTATTAATCTCTATCAAAGGTATCCTACCTTTAGCAAATAAATTTTTCGGGTTCTCTTCTTGCATGGTGGTGGGGTTTTACTGTCAGAATATATCAAGAGATAATTGCAGTGATTTCATTACAGTTAATTCATGCCAGCTATAATCAATTCTAGTTATCTGTAGTAGTTACATTCCATAAAGCCTCCAGGAACACTGACCTAGTGACTTCTGAACCAGTGCCCCTAGGGGACGAACTGGGGTAGGTTCCTTGAGTCACCGGTCACAACATTCTTGTCAAATGATCAATACCCTATTTTATGTTTCTTATTTATTGAGAAAGTTATCAAAATATAACCTTGTTTCTGTTTAAAGACATCTTATTTAAATATTATTGTTGATTCCTTAACATTGAACCTGGCATCACCAGCGCTATCATGCATGCCCGAATGAAGCTTATCTAACTTACATATTTTCTTCGCAGGGCACATCCCAAGCCCTCTTGCACCTAGGAATGACTAGAAGCCCTTCAGTATGCTTGGGGCCAATTTAAACAGGGAAATGACCCACCAAAAGCACAAAATGCAAGAAACCTGGCCCCACAGAGATCACAAAAGGACACTTACTTATAGTATGAGAGCTGAAACAAGAAGGCAGACTACTGAGCATTGTTCAAGTCTAGCCGGTAACATGCGTGCTATGGCATGAATGTTTGTGTGCCCCCCAGATTCATGTTTGAAATCCTAATCCCAAGGTGATGGTATTAGGAAGTGGGGCCTTTGGGAGGTGCTAAGGTTATGAGGACGGTGCCCTCATGAATGGGATTAGTGCCTTGATCAAAGGGACCCCAGAGAACTAGCTCATGCCATCTGCTATGTGAGGATATGAGAAGTCTGCAAGCCAGAAGACGGCTCTCACCTAACCACACAGATGGACACCCTGACCTTGGACTAGCAACCTCCAGAACTATAAGAAATAATTGGTTATAAGCCACCTAGTCTATGGTATTTTCTGTAGGCAGCAGCCCAAACAGACTAACATAGTGATTTTGGGGTGACTCCAATTTTTTGCCACTGGGTGCAAGTCCACAAATAACCATGAACTTGCCTCAAGCACTGATTTTGGGGTTACAAAATATTTTAGCAAGTAGGCATATTCATAACACAGACACAAAAAATGGAATCCATTAATAATCAGGACAGACTATAATTAAAACAACACCCAGCACATAGTAAGACCTCAATGTACATTTGTGATTAGAATTATTTTATTATTATTATTTTTTAATGTAGGCTCCACACCCAGGATGAAGCCTGATATGGGGTTTGAATCCCTGACCCTGAGACTGAGACCTGAACTGAGATCAAGAGTTAGACACTTAGGGGCACCTGGGTGGCTCGGTCAGTTAAGCATCTGCCTTTGGCTCGGGTCGTGATCCCAGGGTCCCAGGATCGAGCCCTGAGTCGGGCTCCCTGTTGAGCAAGGAGCCTGCTTCTCCCTCTCCCTCTGCCTACCGCTCCCCCTACTTGGATTCTTTCTCTCTCTGTCAAATAAATTTTTAAAATCTTAAAAAATTTTTAGATTTTTAAAGAAATTTTTAGAAATTGAATTTTTAGAAATTAAAAAAGAAATTTTTAGAAATTAAAAAATTTTTAGAATTTTTTAAATCTTAAAAAAAAAAAAAAGAATCAGACACCAAATGAGCTACCCAGATAGCCCTAGAATTACTTTAACCCTCAAAATGAATCACTATGCAGAAAAGCTTCTTGTCACCTTGATATAGAATACCTGTCATTTACTGTGCCTTTACTAAGGGCCAGGTCCTCTGCTACCCATTTCACTATGTTAACTGTATTGCCTTCTTCTCACAACCCTATGAGGTATGTGCCATTCTTACCTCATTTTCCAGGTAAGGAAACTGAGGCACAGGGAGGACACATTCTATGTATAAGTAGTGGAGACAGGGTTCACGCACATGCTTCTAATTCAGTGCTCTTCTCTCTCCCCAGTAATCACTTTCTTTATCAAAGTGCAAGTGATTTTGTAAATAATACTATTAATCAGCAATGGTTATTGGGTTTTTATGGCAGGCATTGGGCTAAGTGCTTTAGCTGCAGGATCATTTTTTTTTTTTTTTTAAGATTTTATTTATTTCTTTGACAGGGAGTGAGAGAAGGAACACAAGCAGAGGGAGTGGGAGAGGGAAAAGCAGGCTTCCCACACCCGATGTGGGGCTTGATCCCAGGACCCTGAGATCATGACCCGAGCCAAAGGCAGATGCTTAATCTTACTATTCCTGCTCAATAACCCTCTTAAAGAATCACAATTTTGGAGCCTCCAGGTGGCTTCCAACTCTTGGTTTTAGCTCAGGTCATGAGATCATGAAATTTTAATTAGGAATTTTAATTTCTAAAAATTCTCAAGGTCCTGAGATCAAGCCCTGTGGCAGACTCCGGCTCAGCACAGAGCCCGTTCGGGATCCTTGTCCTCTCCCTCTGCCCCTCCCCTGTTCACATGTGCATGCTTTCTCTCTCTCTCTCGCTCCCTAAATAAATACATAAAATCTTAAAAAAAAAATCACTATTATGATGCCCATTCTAAAAATGGGGGAGAGAGAGAGGAGAGAGAGCACACAAGCAGGGAGGGGGCAGAGGGAGAGGAGAGGTTCTGTAACTTATCAAGTGTAGCAGGCGAGCTTGCTACACTTGCTAAGTTAATGTTATCAGGTTCACAATAATGTTTTGCATTATTGCCTTCTCCACGGGCCTGCACGGAAAATACTTGCAAGGGTCCGGGCGGTTCTTACTCACCAGATGATCATGAAGAAAGGCACTGCGAAGGCTTCCGATGTGACGCCATAGACCAGGGACTGCAGAGAGCTGGGAAAGGTGCTCACTGTCTTGGGGACCACCTCCCACGTGGTGTTGAAGTTGGTGAACGGCCCACAGGCTTTCGAGGAAGGGATGCTGCCAAGACATAGACCCAGGGGCTCAGGGCGAGGCACCGAGCACAGGCTGAGCATCTGTCCTCTCACACCCACAGGCTTGTTACCAGTGACCCGAGAGGAACTGCCTGGTCTTACGGGCCGAATGGAATATTCTGGTCAAAAACGCTGACGCTGAAACTTCATCTAGTCTCTAGACTGACTTTCAGGTCACAGGAAATTTAGCACAGAAGAGTAAGTTAAATGGCACTGTGAGGTAACAATGTGATTTTATTCACCGATCTCTTAATTTGGAGGTGAGGAAACTGTTGTGGACTCTGCAAAGAATCAAAGATTCTGTTAAATGAATTAATTTTTTAAAAAATATGCTCCACACCCAACATGGGGCTAGAACTCACGACCCTGAGATCAAGAGTCATATGCTCCACCAACTGAGCCAGCCAGGCGCCCTTCAAGAATCCAAGATTAAAAGAGTCAGCTTGGCTGGCTTGGTCAGATGAGAATACAACCCATGATTTCAGTCAGGGTCAGGAGTCCGAGCCCCACACTGCATATAGAGATTACTTAAAATAAAATTAAAGGAGAGTAAGGAGACATAGCAATTAAAAGCAATGGGTAGGGGTGCCTGGGTGGCTCAGTGGGTTAAGCCTCTGCCTTTGGCTCAGGTCATGATCTCGGGGTCCTGGGATCAAGCCCCACATTGGGCTCTCTGCTCAGCGGGGAGCTGCTTCCCCCTCTCTCTCTGCCTACTTGTGATCTCTCTCTCTCTGTCGAATAATAAATAAAATCTTTAAAAAAAAAAAAGCAATGGGTAAAACATGAAAGATCCTCATTTTAAAAACAAGGCCATAAAAGACTATCTGGGGACAAATGGAGAAATTTGAAAATGGCAGAAATATTAGTATTAATTACATCGAATAATGTTATTGCAGATGCGTGAGAAGGAGGATGCTTATTTTTAGAAGCTGCACGCTCAAGTATTTAGTTCCAATTTTCTGTGCACCCCCAGATCTCAAGATGGGGGTGGCTGAGCTTATTATTGAGGTATGCCGTGGTGTCCATAACAATCTCAAATGGGTCATGACAGCCATAAAAAATGTAGGTGCAGAGAGAGAGAGAAAACAAATGCAGCGAAATCAAAATGTTAACAACTGGGACATCTAGTTGGAGGGTATAGGAGTCTTCACTGTTGCTATTTTTTCAAATTTTTCAAAATAAAAAGTAAGGAAAAATCAAAATTACAATGGAAAAATTTTGTCATTAAGACCTACAAAGGGGCGCCTGGGTGGCTCAGTGGGTTAAAGCCTCTGCCTTCGGCTCAGGTCATGATCCCGGGGTCCTGGGATCGAGCCCCGCGTCAGGCTCTCTGCTCAGTGGGGAGGCTGCTTCCTCCCCTTTCCTCTCTCTGCCTGCCTCTCTGCCTCCTTGTGGTCTGTCAAATAAATAAAATCTTAAAAAAAAAAAAAAAGATTAAAAAAAAAAGACCTACAAAAAGCTCCCTATATTCACATCACAAAGATCCGTGTGTATGATTTTCCATTGCAGCCCAACTTTATGGGTTAAAAAACACTCTGGGAAGGGGCGCCTGGGTGGCTCAGTGGGTTAAGCCGCTGCCTTCAGCTCAGGTCATGATCTCGGGGTCCTGAGATTGAGCTCCACATCGGGCTCTCTGCTCAGTAGGGAGCCTGCTTCCCTCTCTCTCTTTGTCTACTTGTGATCTCTACCTGTCAAATAAATAAATAAATAAAATCTTAAAAAAAAAAAAAAAAAAACACTCTGGGAAGCAATCTAACTATTCCGTAAGGAAATGGATGAACAATTTATGATCTATTCATAAAACAGAATGCTAAAAAAAAAAACACTGAAAGAGACACAGAGATCTGAAAAGACTGGTTCCCAGGCAGAAACTAAGTAGTTGGGAAATAGGACTGGAAAATGAATTCCCATCATATATTCTTATACTTTTTGAATTTTGTGTCATGTGAATGTATGTATTATATAAAAAAGTCAAAGTTAAAAAACATTTTAAAACAATGAGAGTTCTATATATGTTGGTATGGAAAAGGGCACAATATAAAATTAAGTGGAAAAGAAAAGCAGTCAATCAGAGTTACAGCATTATTCCATATGTGTCTTTTAAAAATAAATACATTGTTCATATGAATTTCTGGAAGTATCAATAAAATATTAATAGTGGTTACTTTGGCAGAATAGGACCAAGAAGGGATGATGAGGGGCACTTTATTTCTCTTTAATTTATACTCTTTTGTACTGTTTGACTTTTTATATAACATCTATTATTATAACAAGAAACAATAAAAATATATATACTCAAACTGGTTAAAAAACAAAATCTGACAGATTCAAAGTTTAAGAATTCCAATTTAAAGATGAAGAAATGAAATTGCATGAGAATAAATCAGAGAGATTGGTAAACTATAACCCATGGGCCAAATTTGAACCATCATCTGTTTTTTATAAATAAAGCTTTATTGGAACACAGTCATGCCCATTAGTTTGTATACTGTCTGTGGCTGCTTTCATAATGTCACAAGACAGTTAAACAGTTGCTACTGACACTATATGGCCTACAAAGCCTAAACATTTAGGCTTGCCCTTTACAGAAAATGTTTAATGGCCTTTGATATAAATGGCTATACTCCTAGGAAGTAGGGTCACTGGAGTTTGAAACCCCAATTTTTGATCCTTAGTCTTAAGCATTTCTACTCTTACCGAATTCCACACTACACTCTATATTCCTTGTGGCATGTCTGAATCATCTCTATACTCCTAGCACCTAGCACAGTGCTTGTCACACTGAAGACACTCCAGGTCTTCTTATTTTTGTAACCAGAAACAAACGAGATTAGAAGAGAGGTCCCAGGCAAAGAGAGTAGGGCAGGACAGACCTGCTGGTACTCTCTAGAACAAGTGCAATAGTATAAGCCCAGCTTCTGGAAGTGGACCAGGACATTCCAGCATCCAGAGAGGGATTCCAAAACAAAGGTGGGCCTGGCCAAACCAGGAGTGACTTACCGACTTCTGTAGATGGAACCTCATGAGGAAAGCCAGTAAAGAATTCAAGGGATCCTTGAACAGAAAAGAGGGATGTCCCAAGAAGCAAACAAATGTTCTAGAAAACAGAGTCATATTTACCGTGCCATGCTAATTGTCAGAGGTATTATGGCCAAACACAACCCGATCAACAACACCAACAAGAAGAAGAAATTAGAATTGGAGGCTCTGAACTGCCTGGGGGAGGGTCGGCAGGTATAAAGAAGACTCATCTAAAGGGAGAGAAGGAAAGAGAAAAAAAAAGTAAGAGTCTAGCTTCCTTGAAGATCAACGAGCCCATTCATGCATTCTAGTGGGAATGTAAACGGGTAGGACTTTTCCAGAGGGTAGTCAGCAATCTAGATCAAAATGAAACATGATTCATCCAGACCCTCGACCCTGGAGAAATTCATCCCAATGAGAAAACAGAATAAAGGGGCCAAAATACATGGATATGGATGTTTACTGCTGCAGGTGCTCATGTGTGGGGGTAACTGGAAGCAACCAAAATAGCGATTAACAGGGGCTGCTTGAAGGTTCAAGTAGTGTACAGTGAGATACTGGGGAACGCTTCGAGAGGGTGAGAGAGCTCTACGTCCTGGATGGCACTGTGAAATGTGCCCTATGATCTCATTTACGTTTTTTGTTTTTGTTTTTGTTTTAAATTTGACAGAGAGATAGATCACAGGTAGACAGAGAGGCAGGCAGGGGCGGGGTGGGGGGAAGCTGGCTCCCCGCCAAGCAGGGAGCCGTTGCGGGGCTCAATCCCAGGACTCTGGGATCATGACCTGAGCCGAAGGCAGAGGCTTTAACCCACTGAACCACCCAGGCACCCCCTCATTTACGTTTTTTAAAAAGTATTCTTCATAGGATTTTAAATATGCATTAAATGGATCTATGCTAACAAGACCAAGAGAGATTTTGTTTGATTTTTTATAAGCATATTTATTCTTCCTCTGTATTAAAAACCAATATTTCCAGGGTGCTTGGGTGGCTTAGTCAGTGAAGCAGCTGTTTTTGGCTCAGGTCATGATCTTGGGGTCCTGGGATCCAGCCCCATGTTGGGCTCTCTGCTCAGCAGGGAGTCTGCTTCTTCCTCTGCCCCTCCTCCTGCTCTGTCACTCTCTCTCTCTCTCATTCTCTTTCTCTCTCTCAAATGAATAAATAACATCTTTTAAAAAAAGCAATTTTTTTTTTAATAAAAACAAATTTTAATAAAAGCAAATTTTCTACCAAGGTGAAAAAGACTTGTGGAAACATCAAGTGGAAAGGAGTGACGGGTACATTTATAGGCATACAATTTTTCCTTAATATTTTTAGAGACTACGTTACTGGGAGGGGGCCTCAAGCTGCTCTTACCTCAGCAGTAGCCAGAAAATCTTGTGAGCTGGACAGCAATAAGCGCCAGGGACCCCTGGTGTCCTATTCAGGGGTGGCTGGCTGGTCTGGCCTGTGGTGTCACAATTCAGCCCAGTGCCCATGACCTACTCTATTACCCCCACATGTCTTTACTAAGCCACACACCAGAAAAGCACTGGGTGACCAATATTTTCAGGGAAAGGAAAAAGTTCTAAGTTTTCTGACATCTATCTCTCCTTTGGTGCTTTCAACCAACTCAAGTTTCCACATGAAAGCACCAGAACATTCTTCAAAGGCCAAAACATCTGGGTTGGAAATACAGCCCAATTCAAGGTGCTGCTTACCTAAGGATTAAATAGCTTAGGCCCTCGAGTGAAGTAAATCTGGAGTCACTTGTAAGCTGTGTGACCTGGGGCTACTTACTTAACCTCTCTGAACTTCAGCTTTCTGATTTGTAAAATCAAAAGATGAGTGTAAGCATTCCATGATGACCTGTGTAAAGTGTTCAGCAGAGTGGGGGCACATGGTATTCTTACAACTGTTATTACTGTCATTATTTATTTTTTTAAAAGATTTTATTTATTTATTTGACAAAGAGATCACAAGTAGGCAGAGAGGCAGGCAGAGAGAGAGAGAGAGAGGAGGAAGCAGGCTCCCTGCTGAGCAGAGAGCCCGATGCGGAACTCGATCCCAGGACGCTGAGATCATGACCTGAGCCGAAGGCAGCGGCTTAACCCACTGAGCCACCCAGGCGCCCTGTCATTATTATTAATGCTATTATTATTACCTCCATTTCTGAATCCTTAGGGCTTGGCATAATAGGTAATAAGCAAGCGTGGGGCCTGTTAACACAGAGCAACTCCAGAAGAAGGGTTGGAAGTTACTGTATACATGTCTGTATATAGTTTATAAAGGTTTTTTTTTTTTAAGATTTATTTATTTGTTTTGAGAGAGAGCGCCTGGGGTGTGCGGGCAGGGGCAGAAGGAGAGACAGAGAGAATCTTAAGTAGACTATACTGAGTCTGGAGCCCGATGCAGGGCTCGATCTCATGACCCTGAGATCAGGACCTGAGCCGAAACCAATGCTCAATTGACTATGCCACCCAGGCACGCCTGTCTATAATTTAATAGTGAGCATATATTGCCTCAGTAATAATAATAACAACAGCTCAGTTAATAAGCCCAGATCAATTAGTCATTCACAGAGCACTCTACCCAATAAGCACTTAGTTCAGCCACAATGCTCGGGCCTGTGAGCCATTTGAGGAGCGACACAAATACTTGAGACCTGAAAATAAATACATCGGCCCCAACATCCAAATGGAAAATGATAAAACTTAATTTAATAGATGTTTTGTGAAACATCACCAAAATATGCCACTGCCCACTGGATGGCTCAATTGTGGCTCCCCTCTTAGACAGTTACTTACAAAAACAACATTTAAATCATAGGGGCAAAAAAAAAGGCTTAACAAAACTCTCAAAATTATAAAGATGTGGAAATCCATCCCAAGTCTTTTTTCCACAATAAAAGTACACACCAAATAAGGGATGTAATTTTGATAAGTCTGATGGGATGTGTGTGTGGGGGCTGTAGACACACAACCTGCTGAATGCCTTGGGAGATCAAGAATAGTCCAGAATAGGAGCTCCCCCACCCCCCCTCTCCTTACCTCTTTCACATAAAAGATGATAATGAACTTCAAGGTTGCAATGGCAGGGAGAAGCGGTGAGAAAAAAGCTCCAATCCAGCAAATGGTCTGCCCATAGACGATCCCCAGGACATTATCGGGAATGGCGAATTCCTGTTGTCCCCAGCACTGAATCAGCTTCCAAGAAGAACAGTAGGTCACCAGGAGCCTGGACACAAATGGGACAATATGTCACCTGGACTGCCAGTGCCTGCCACGACCACAGAACCACATCTACCCTATCAAGGCTGTTTCTACACACATTTCTCATGCCTTATAATTTGTCAGGGTAGCCCCTCCTGATGGGCATTTAGGTTGTCTCCAGTGTCTTTGCTGACATGTGGCACTCTACAGTGAGCGACTGTGTGTGTGTTAATCTCAGGTCCCTGGTCCTAGGGGGCCAGATGAGTTAGACAAGGTTCGTTTGCCTCATTGGGAATGTGGGGGAATTTTAACCCAATGTACTTCACCAGGTTGTGGTGACAACGGATGACACAGGCAGTCGCTATGCTCGTTTGCCACTCAGCCCAAACAGTAACGAGCATTCACACAGAAAATGGCTTATGAGAACCCTACCACCTAGCTTGCCACTTCTCGGAATCCTACCTTCTCTCCCTCTGCCCCTCCTGTCACCACCCCCCAACTCTCTCTCTCTCTCTCAAAAAATAAAAAAATAAAGAAAAATAGAGTCTCCTGGGTGGCACAGTCAGCACGAAGCTTAAATAACTTGCCCAATCACATGACCAGCAAGTGGCAGTGCTGGGGCATGAACCTGGAGGGTCTCCCCTGACAGTAGCTGTGCTGATGGCCAGAAGCCATCTCCATGGGAAGCAGAGCCTTTCAAGGGGGCACCTAATGGACTATGGGGTCAATGGCCTAAAGGCAACTGTAAGTCTTTGGATGGTTGTCAGTGATTTCTGTGAACTGAAGAGCAGCTGTGATGGGAGCCTCCACTGGGGATATGAAAAGGACTGGAAGGGGTAGGCGGAAATCAGAGGGGTACCTCTCATACTTACTTTCTGGGAAAATCCACAAAAAGCGTCACAGCCAAGATGATGATGAGGTCAAAGATCATCAGCTTGTACATTTCCTGCCCAACCTGGGTCTCCCAGCACTGAAACCAAAGAGATCAAGAGAAAATGAGGCCCAACGTGGGGCAGAGAAAGCCAGGTTCTCACACTCCTTCCAATAGCCCTGTCCACCCTCAGATTCTGCTGCCTCTGGAGGCCATCCGCTGACGCTCCCCCGAGATGCAGCACACACTCTGGTGTTCAAGCTACAGAAGGGCCTGCTGTGTGAGACTCGGCTACACATCAGGAAAGCAGATCAGGTGGGATTCAAACCCATAGCTTTGAGGGCTGTTCTCTTGACTTTGAGCCTGTCATACACCTCCCCCCCTGCCAATTACCGCCCCCTGCAGGACGCCCCCATCCCTGCAGGCTCACCGGGTAGAGTTTCTGGTTGTAGCCACACAGCTCACAGGAGTAGTTATCACAGGATGTAATCTTGGAGCCCAGAGTGAACACCAGCACACAGATGGTAGCCAGCCGCATAAAGACACACCTGCGGGGGCGGGGGGTAGGGGAAGAGGCCTCAGGGCAGGCTGGCTACCTGGAACTAAGGCTAGAGAGCAGAAAACCTTCAAACCAAACCCACAAATAATCAGTTTCTGTTTGGGATTCTGAGAACATTCTAGAAATGGATAGCAGCGCTGGTGGCACAGCATGGGGAATGTACTTAATGCCACAGGACTGTACACTTACAAATGTCTAGGGGCACCTGGGTGGTTTAGTCAGTTAAGTAAGTGTCTGACTGTTGATTTATGATCTCAGGGTCCTGGGATCAAGTCCCATATCACGCTCCGTGCTCAGCATGGAGTCTGCTTGAGATTCTCTCTCTTTCTCCCTCTGCCCCTCCCCCACTTGTACATGCACTATAAATAAATAAATTTGAATTTTATTTTTTTTTAATTTTTAATTTTAATTTTAATTTTTTAAATATTTTATTTATTTGAGAGAGAGGAGGTGAGAGGGAGCAATAGAGCAAAGCAGGGGGAGCAGCAGGCTGCGGGAGAGGGAGAAGCAAGCTCCCTGTTGAGCAAGGTGCCCGATGCAGGGCTGGATCCCAGGAGTGGGATCATGAGCTGAGTGGAAGGCAGACACTCAGCACCCTAAGTATTTTTTTTTTACTGTCTACAATGGGGGCACCTGCGTGGCACATTCAGAGGAGCATGTAGTCTCAAGGTTGTGAGTTCTAGTCGCATACTGGGTGAGGAGATTACATAAAAACCAAATCTTTTTTTAAAAATGTCTAAAATGAAGGGGCACCTGGTGGCTCAGTGGTTTAGGCCTCTGCCTTTGGCTCAGGTTGTGGTCTTGGGGTCCTGGGGTCGAGCCCCACGTCGGGCTCCCTGTGGGAGCCAGCTCTCTCAACAGGGAGGCAGCTTCCCCCCTGCCCAAACCCGGCCTGCCTCTCTGCCTACTTGTGTGATCTCTGTCTGTCAAATAAATAAACAAAATCTAAAAAGCAAAAAAAAAAAAAAGATAAAAAGATGGAAAATAAATAAATAAAAATGTCTAAAATGGCAATTTTATGTTATATACGTATTTTGCTACAATTTTTTTTAAACGGTAAGGGAAAAAACAATGAGCAAGCTGGGAATTCCTGAACCCATGATGTTATAGCCACACTACAGAACATGATGCATTGCTGAAGGGAACTAATGGAATCTTTTAAGTATGAGCTTTGAGTGACGTCTGATATACTGAGAAGGGGAAAAAGCATGTTACGGAGTGTCACTTATATATGATCTCGTTTCTCAAAGAACATAAAATGGGCGAGTAAACACCAGGAACCCCACAGATGAGGGCTCTCTTGGGAAGCAGGATTCGAGACAGGAGGGCAGAGTGAGCTAACCTTTTTGAAAGATGATTTTCTATTGTTTGGCTATAAAAAAAAAAAGAAATATGAAAAAGTGGGGGGAAAAGCAAAGCCATACATCTGCTCATTCTTCTCATTTCGTAGCATGCCACCTGACAGCCTATTCCTCCTACTGGAATTCAAGGAACCAGCACCACTCAGGAGGGGCCCATAACTAAAGATGGAATCGAATAAAAAGTCAGAATCTACACTGTAGTTTATAGCAACTGTGGGCAACAGAATGCAGAACACAAAGAAACAATGAATTAAATCCACACAAGGGGACATGCTACAGGACAAATGTTCATTTCTTCCACAAATCCATGGCCTAATGAAAGGGGTAGGGGTTCTTAAAAGAGTAAAGGGGGCTTAAGAGACATAACCACCAAACGTAGCATGTGGCCTTTGTCTGGATCCTGCTTTGAACCAACTAATCCTGGAAAGTCCTTTGCAACTTCATTGGAAACTGACTTAATTTTATGAGGTGTGATGATGGTCTGTTAAGGGGGGATAAAGGTGAAAAAAGATTTGCTTAAAATAATCCAGCTAAAGTTGGGGGCGGGGACAGATGAAACAAGATCCGCAAATGGTTGGTAATGATCAAAACTAAGTGATGGAAGTTCTATTTTTAATTTCTTGAGGAATCTCCACACTGTTCTCCAAAGAGGCTGCACCAACCTGCATTCCCACCAACAGTGTAAGAGGGTTCCCCTTTCTCCACATCCCCTCCAACACCTGCAATGCACTCCTGGGTATCTACCCCAAAGATACAGATGTAGTGAAAAGAAGGGCCATCTGTACCCCAATGTTTATAGCAGCAATGGCCACGGTCACCAAACTGTGGAAAGAACCAAGATGCCCTTCAACGGATGAATGGATAAGGAAGATGTGTTCCATATACACTAGGGAGTATTATGCCTCCATCAGAAAGGACGAATACCCAACTTTTGTAGCAACATGGACGGGACTGGAAGAGATGATGCTGAGTGAAATAAGTCAAGCAGAGAGAGTCAATTATCATATGGTTTCACTTATTTGTGGAGCATAAGAAATAGCATGGAGGACAAGGGAAGTTAGAGAGGAGAAGGGAGTTGGGGGAAATTGGAAGGGGAGGTGAATCATGAAAGACTATGGACTCTGAAAAACAATCTGAGGGATTTGAATTGGCGGGTGGGTGGGAGGTTGGGGTACCAGGTGGTGGGTATTATAGAGGGCACGGATTGCATGGAGCACTGGGTGTGGTGAAAAAATAATGAATACTGTTATGCTGAAAATAAATAAATTTAATTAAAAAAATAAAGAAAGAAGCTCTACTAGAATAAAAAAAAAAAAACAAAAAAAAACTAAGTGATGGGCATACGGAGGCTTATTATACCTTCCGTTTCTGTTTGGAATTTTCCAAAATAAAGTTTTTTAAAAAATACAAATGCCATCTGAGGCATGAAACACTCTATTTCACACAGTCCCCAGCTGGTCCTCTAAACTTACTTGTGTTAGCTCCCTAGACCCTGCTTTACAGCTGTCCTTTCTTTCTTTTTTTTTTTTTTTTGAAAGATTTTATTTATTTATTCATTTATTTGACACAGAGAGAGAGAAAGAGAGAGAGAAGAACACAAGCAGGGGGAATGGGAGAGAGAGAAGCAGGCTTCCTACTGAGCAGGGAGCCCAACACGGGGCTCGATTCCAGGACACCGGGATCATGACCTGAGCTGAAGGCAGACACTTAACAACTGAGCCACCCAGGTGCCCCTCTTTTTTTCTCTTTAAGAAACTGAGTGTTTATTTAGAATGAGAAGAGACAGTCCAACAAATTATAAGCAGTCAGCTACCGTACACCCAGTCAGTGACCTGGCAACACTTTCTCGGCCCTTACTAACCCAGCAGATGCTGCAGGTTCCTGGTCAATGCACTTGTAAGTCTCCTCCCCTCTCCTCCCAAGGCCCATGCACAGGGGCTAGCGAGGTGGGAGCATGGGGAGTTGATGCCTCCGGGAGCCGGCCACCCTTATGAAGTACAGGACAGACACCTTGGTGGGTAGGAACTCACTATATAGATATAATCTATATCCCACCCAAACACCCAGTTTCCTGGTAGGGCCGAGCCCCGGCTGCCAACAGCCCCAATAAGATACGTTTTATCAGCTGCCTTCCCTTTGCTGTCTCATTTCCTCATTTCCCTGCTGGTATACTGTCATTCCTAACATCATCTGAGAAATCCCAGGGCCCCACCTTATGCCCTCAGCTGTCGATGTGCTAATACGTGAACCAAAAATATAATACCACTGAGTACATGCTTAAGTCAAAGAGATTTCACTGCATGGGCAAACTCTGATTCATTCATGTGGGCTGTCTGAAGGTTGTCGAGCATTCTTGGGTCAGCAGGAAAAGGGGCCGCAAGTGATTAACAAGGTCTGCCATGGGCAAGTGGTGACCTTCTTGGCATGTCTAGGCATTACCTAAGGATTGTCAGCCGGATCTCAAAGCCTGGAGAATAATCCTCATAGTGGATGATCTTGGCAAAGATCATTGGGGTGATAAAATTGGCCAGAGTGATCACAATAGAAGGCAGGTACAATATCAAAAGGTTCTCTCCAAAAACCATCTTGTCAATTTCCTATGAAGATAACAAAGGGAAGTTGTATCACATACGAAATGACCTTGAAAGAACTAACTACACAGACATCAAGTCATTATGCTATACATTTTATGTTATATGTCAACTATGTCAATAGAACCAGAAGAGAAAAAAAGAACTCTGCTATATATATTTAAATAACAAAACATATATGTCATTCAGCTTGGCCCCTAAACATGAGCCATTTTCTGGGGTCCTTGGGTCACTCAGTGGCTTAAGTGTCTGACTCTTGATTTTGGCTCAAGGAATGATCTCAAGGTCGTGAGATCAAGCCCCATGTCTGGCTACGCACTGAGCATAGAGCCTGCTTGGGAGTCTCTCTCTCTTTCTTCCTTTATCCCTCTCTCTCTCTGTTAAAAAAAAAAAAAGGAGGGGG
Organism: Mustela lutreola; assembly: GCF_030435805.1. Lineage (NCBI taxonomy): Eukaryota > Metazoa > Chordata > Mammalia > Carnivora > Mustelidae > Mustela > Mustela lutreola. Next base: position 9,226,665 of record NC_081306.1, on the reverse strand, counting down.
GCCCGAGTGGCTCAGGTTGAGCCTCTGCCTTCGGCTCAGGTCATGATCTCAGGGTCCTGGGATGAAGGCCCGCATCAGGCTCTCTGCTCAGTGGGGAACCTGCTTCCCCCTATCTCTCTGCCTACTTGTGATCTCTCTCTCTCTCTGTCAAATAAATAAATAAAATCTTTTAAAAAATTAAAAATTAAGGGGCACCTGGGTGGCTCAATGGGTTAAGGCCTCTGCCTTCGGCTCAGGTCATGATCCCAGAGTCCTGGGATCAAACCTCACATCGGGCTCTCTGCTCTGTAGGGAGCCTGCTTCCTCCTCTCTCTCTGCCTGCCTCTCTGCCTACTTGTAATCTCTGTCTGTCAAATAAATAAATAAAATATTTTTTTAAAAAATTAAAAATTAAATAAAAATAAAAATAAACACAAGTCATTTCCCTTTTTGGATGTTCAAATAGAGGAATCATGCTCTAGTATCAGAGAAAGAAAAATTAGCTCTATTGAATGAGTTAAGTTCAAGTATTAAAAAAAAATTCATACAGTCTATATTAATGGGTAATCTAAAGTATTTTCAAGGCCATAGTAGTTATTGATTTGGACTAGCCATTCTCTCCTTTCAGAGTACTAGACTATTTGGCCACATACACAGCTATCTGGGGAAAAAACTATTATTTCCTGGCCTCTCTCAGAGTGAGTTATAGCTTTCTGACTAAATTCTGGCCAAAGGGATGTTAGTAGACATTTTGAGTACAAGCACTTAAAAGGTCTTGCCCTTGAAGAAAAGGGTATACCTTCCCATCCTTCCCATTGGCTAGAATGTGGACATGCTTAACTATCTCGTACCACACAGAAGAGGGCATCCCCTAAGGATGGCAGAGCCACAAGATGGAAGGAACCTGGGTCCCTCCTCCAATGATTGATTTCATTAATCAAAGCCACCAGACCAACGTTGATTTTTAAAACCACTGCTGTTTTAGGTAAACTGGGGCCACAGGTAATCAGTAATGGAGTTGAGGAGTAAATGTAGGTAGGCAAACCTGAATTTGAGTATTGTGGATTCTAGGAGGAATTCCAAACACTCTCGTTGGATGGTCTTATATTTTTATTAAAAGTAGAAATTGGGGGGCGCCTGGGTGGCTCAGTGGGTTAAGCCTCTGCCTTCGGCTCAGGTCATGATCTCAAGGTCCTGGGATTGAGCCCCACATCAGGCTCTCTGCTCAGCAGGAAGCCAAGCCTGCTTCCCCTTCTCTCTCTGCCCATCTCTCTGCCCACTTGTGATCTCTCTGTCAAATAAATAAATAAAATCTTAAAAAAAAAAAAAGTGGAAATTGGGGGCTACTGGATGGCTCAGTGGGTTAAAGGATGTGCCTTCGGCTCAGGTTGTGATCCTAGGGTGTGGAATCAAGCCCTTCCTCGGGTGCCCTACTCAGCAAGGGGCCTGCTTCTCTCCCTTCCCCCTGCTCATGCTCTCTCTCTCGCTCGCTATCTCTCTCTCTCTCAAATAAATAAATAAAATCTTCAAAAAAAAAAAAAAGTAGAAATTGGTTACCTCTGATTTTTAGTTCTCTGTCTAAACAGTCGAACTTAGATCCTTACATATAAAACAGAAATGATGATGGTCTCTACGTCAGAGGCTAACACACTTGACACACCTAATGTCCAACCAAGGTAACAGTTAAACTGACTTTCACAGAGTACTCACTTTTTTCATGTGCTCTTGTGAGAATATTGTCGCTCTATAGATTGCGTAAAAGCATGCGGCTAAAACGGCTAGAACGATACAGTTCAAAAACAGTCTCAGAGAGTAAATCCGTATGGTCTCTTCTGATGTCCTTTCTGCTATCTTCTGCCGAATTCTTTCTTCCTCGAGATCTGCCTGAGGGCCAAAGAAAACTCATCTGTGAGCACGAGGGGAAGGGATACTCAGGGGTAGAACCTGGAATTCATCATCATGGTCCATCCATCCATCTTAACCCTTAAAGGGTTAAGAAGAGGGCATATCTCTTCTTAAAGGGTTAAGACCTTCTTTAAATGTTCACGTCTGCCCAGATATCTTCCCAGACCAAGCCCAACCAGCTTTCATGTTTACTAAGGCCTAAGTCAAGGTAGAATCTCCTATCTATGACTTGCAGTTAGAGGCACCTGGGTGGCTCGGTTGAGCATCTACCTTTGACTCAGGTCAGGATTTCAGGATCCTGAGATCTAGCCTCATGTAGGGCTTCCTGCTCAGCAGGGAGCCTGCCTCTCCCTCTGCCTCCGCCCCCACTCATGCTCCTTTCCAATAAATAAAATCTTAAAAAATATAAATAAATAAAAAGATTGCACTTAGACTTCACAGTAACTGTGAACACATAAGCAAAACCTATTCCTGGCACTACTTAACTGTAGTATGTGTCATGCCTTTGAACAAATCACACATTTGGGACGCCTGGGTGGCTCAGTTGGTTAAGCAGCTGCCTTCAGCTCAGGTCATGATCCCAGTGTCCTGGGATCGAGTCCCACATCGGGCTCCTTGCTCCGCAGGGAGCCTGCTTCTCCCTCTGACTCTGCCTTCCACTCCGTCTGCCTGTGCTCGCTCTCACTCTCTCTCTCTTACAAATAAATAAATAAAATCTTAAAAAAAAAAATCACACATTTGATTTGATTCCTTCCATCTCCCTTTATTAAGCTTTTGTTATGATCATCCCCTCCTCCTATTTTTTGGTGGGTTTGTCCAAGATACTGTTTGCTCCTCTTTCTCCCCTTAAGAATCTGGAAATTCTCTTGTATTTTTCGTATGCTCCCCACTTCACCTTGTCTAGTTCTGTTTCCTGGTGTAAGGGATGCATGATAGGTTCTCATCAGGTGGAAAAATAGCACTAGAAGGTGGTGGGGAAGGAGGGCAAACACCACCCCCTTCCACCCACCTTCAGTGAAGGTGATCAAACCCCGGAGGTGGTTCTTCATGGAAAGTTCTGGAAGATGACACAAGGGCAGCTTTCTAAGCACTAAAGAGAGCTTGGCCTTCACCCAGGTTCTTCCACCCACCTTCAGTGAAGGTGATCAAACCCAGGAGGTGGTTCTCCATGGAAAGTTCTGGAAGATGACACAAGGGCAGCTTGCTAAGCACTAAAGAGAGCTTGGCCTTCACCCAGGTTCTCTGCCAGGTGCAACCCCCATAGCTTTCCCAGGCGTGACTTCACTGGCAAGGAACCGGCTGAGAGAAAACCCAGCAGCACTCACTCGGAGCTCATACCGCAGGCTACTGTGCTTCAGGTCCGCCATGCTGCGGTTGGTGATGCAGAAGTCCCAGCCGGCAAAGATCTTGTTGCAGTAACTCTGGAAGTGCTCCTCACTCCGGATCAGGTTGATTTTGAATCCTTCCACCGACCTGACCCCAAAACACGATGACCCTTCTTAGAAGAACAACAGTGAAACACGGACCTGTGGATTGGCTTTGCTGACAACATAAAGTTACACATGGCTGTTTTCCACTCATTTTCACAGGGACAAGTTTTGGACCATGCCACGTACATGGGGCAGCTAACCAGGTAGCTCATTGTGAAAAAGAATCTCATCTATCCAAGGGCTTCTCTCATAGTTGGAATAAAATCCAAACTCTTGACCACAGCCTAGAGATCCTGCACTATGCCATCCTTCCTACGGCCATGCTGCTGCGACTACCATGGCTTTTTTCCCTTTCTAAAAACTCACAAACAGGGCGCCTAGGTGGCTCAGTGGGTTAAAGCCTCTGCCTTTGGCTCAGGTCATGATCCCAGGGTCCTGGGATCAAGCCCTGCATCGGGCTCTCTGCTCACCAGGGAGCCTGCTTCCTCCTCTCTCTCTCTCTGCCTGCCTCTCTGCCTACTTGTAACCTCTGTCTGTCAAATAAATAAATAAATAAATAACTCTTTAAAAAAAAAAAAAAACTCACAAACTTCTCTGGCCACAGGGCCTTTATACTTACAGGACCCCTCTAAGAACTCCTCAGAGAGTTCTTCCCCTGCCTCTTCCCATGGCTGCTTCTTTCTCATCATTTGGGTTTAAGCTCAAACATCCCTTCCAAAGATTCCTCACCATGCCCTCTAAAGTTCTGACCCCACTTCAGCTTAGTCTACTTAGTCTACTTTCTTCATGGCAATGACCCTAATAGGCAATTATTATGGGTTTACTGCTTGTAGCCCGTTAACTTGACTACATTTTAAACTCCTTGAGGGCAGGTAATGGGTGGTCTTGCCACATTTATATCTGGAATGTCTGGACTGTAATACGACCACTAGAAATGAATGAATCGATTACTTAAATCATAAAATAACCCAATATTTAGAAAGCAAGCACCCGTTCAGGTCAGATGCCACACTGCTGCACACTTTGTAACTTTAATTCATTTAACTAACTAAAATTTAAATTAAAAGTTTAAATTTTTAATTAATATTCCTTGCTATTCATTTCTTGGGAACTGGCATCTCCCACTGAAGCACCTGTCTACCATGGAAAATGTGAGGTTCTCATACCATCTGGACCCACTGCCTTTAGTTGAAGGGTCAGAGTTGGGTATCTGAGTGAAGAGCCAAAAAGCCTCTTAAAAAGGATTTCTGAACCTGTGACCTTCGGAGTCCACATAAGAAAGCCATCACCAGGGGCGCCTGGGTGGCTCAGTGGGTTAAGCCTCTGCTTTCGGCTCTGGTGGTCATGGTCTCATGGTCTCAGGGTCCTGGGATACAGCCCCGAGTTGGGCGCTCTGCTCAGCGGGGAGCCTCCTCCCCGCACCCCCCGCCTGCCTCTCTGCCTACTTGTGATCTCTCTCTCTCTCTCTTTCAAATAAATAAAATCTTTAAAAAAAAAAAAAAAAAGGAAAGCAAGCAAGCAAGCAAGCAAGCCACCACCAGAAGAATCACCAGAGATGAGAGAACCCTTGCTTTTGGTTGTTTGGAAGACATAACCATATCCTTCCCTTTCACCCAGTTTGTCAGAGTTGGATTTCTGCCATTTACAACCCAAAAAAGACCTGATTAGCAACCATACTAGATCAGAGATAAGGTTACATTACAGTGCTGGCAAACGTGAGCAATGATGATTTGAGTGCTGTTCCAGCTACCAAATCTTGCCTCTGTTACCTCTAAGTCTCCTTGGCATACAACATACTCACAAACTTTTTTCCCATATCCCTGGAATGGGACTCTGAACTCTGCTCATCCCTTAGGCAATGGCTCCCAGACCGCGAATAAACTCAACCATCAACAGTAATTCCAAAAGAACACAATGGCCTGATAAATTTTACCTTTTTACTATCCAAAGAAGGCTCAGGGCCAGGTAGGCAATTGTGCTTAATAAATAAGCCAGGGGCAGATCATAGGTGAAGTTGTGAAATTTCACTCCATCAATGGTGTAATGTCCATAAAAGAGGCAGGTCTCCTCCAAGAAACCCTGAAACAAAGCCAAAGGCATGAGGTCACACTGGTTATGCTCACTGCAGGGAACCGGGAGACCAGTCTCTGCCTCAAGGAACCCACGTTTTAGTGTCATAGTTCATCCCTGAATTCCCAGACACTGGAACAATCCTACAGTTATAAGGACTGCTCAGCTAGTGTCTGGGGAACAAAGCATTGATAAAACCCCAAGCATTAAAAATACAGAGGTGGGGTGCCTGGGTGGCTCAGTGGGTTAAGCCTCTGCCTTCAGCTCAGTTCATGATCTCAGAGTCCTGGGATCGAGCCCCGCATCAGACTCTCTGCTCAGCGGGGAGCCTGCTTCCCCTCATCTCTCTCTGCCTGCCTCTCTGTCTACTTGTGATATCTCTGTCAAATAAAAAATGAAGTTTAAAAAAAAATACAGAGGTGTATGATCCAAAAATGAAATTAAGAAAATAATTCCATGTGCAACAGCAGCAGAAAGGGTAACATACTTAGGAATAGATTTAACAAATGAAGTATAAATCTTACATGTTTAAGACTAGAAAACATTGTATAAAATATTAAAAATCTAGGGGCGCCTGGGTGGCTCAGTTGTTAAGCAACTGCCTTCGGCTCAGGTGATGCAGCTGGGCTCCCTGCTCAGCTGGAAGCCTGCTTCTTCCTCTCCCACTCCCCTTGCTTGTGTTCCCTTTCTTGTTGTCCCTCTGTCAAATAAATATATAAAATCTTAAAAAAAAATTAAAGATCTTAAAATTAAAGGGGCACCTTGATGGCTCAGTCAGTTAAGCATTAGACTCTTAATTTTAGCTCAGGTCATGATCTCAGGGTCATGAGATTGAGCCCTGCATGTGGCTCTGTGTTCAGCATGGAGTCTGCTTGTCCTTCTCCTCCTGCTCCTCTCCCTGTCTCTCCCTCTCTCTCAAAGAAATAAAATCTTTAAAAAAAATTAAGATCTAAGTAAATGGAAAGCATACCATGTTCATGGACCAGGAAATTCACAGCAATCTCCAAACTCATCTACAGATTCAACACAAACCTATCAGAATCCCTGGTGTCTTCTTTGTAGAAATTTACTAGCTAATCCTAAAATGAACGTGAAACTGCAAGGGACCTGGAATAGCCAAAACAATCTTGAAAAAGGGGGCACCTGGGTGGCTTAGTGGGTTAAAGCCTCTGCCTTTGGCTCATGTCATAATCCCAGGGTCCTGGGATTGAGCCCTGCATCAGGCTCTCTGCTCAGCAGGGAGCCTGCTTCCCTTTCTCTCTCTCTGCCTGCCTGTCTGCCTACTTGTGATCTCTGTCAAATAAATAAATAAAATCTTTAATTAAAAAAAAAAAAGAAAGAAATGGTGCTGCTGGTGTTGTACATAAACCATGAATCTTGGAACACCACATCAAAAACTAATGATGTATTTTATAGTGACTAACATAACACAATTAAAAAAAAAAAAAAAAAGAAATGGTGCTGAGACAGCTGGATAGCACATGAGAGAGAAAGAAAGAAAGAAAGATCAATCCTGGAGTCCTGGGATCGAGTCCCGCATCAGGCTCCCTGCTTGGCAGGGAGTCTGCTTCTCCCTCTGACCCCCCTTCTCCTCATGCTCTCTCTCTCTCTCAAATAAATAAATTAAAAAAAAAAAAAAGAAAGAAAAGTTGAACCCCTACTTTATCCCATATGTCAGAATTAACTTATGGATCAAAGACTTAAATGCAAGAGCCAAAACTAGAAAACTCTTAGAAGAAAACAGAGGACAAAAGTCTTTATGACTTTAAATTTGTTCATGAAATCTTAGATAATGAGCACCAAAAGCCCAAGCAACGAAAGGAAAATAAAAAGGACTTCATCAAAATTACAGATTTGGGGGTGCGTGTGTGGCTTAGTCAGTTGACCATCTGCCTTTGGCTCAGGTTGTGATCTCGGTGTCCTAGAATGGAGCCTTGCATCAGGCTCCCTGCTCAGCAGGAGGCCTGCTTCTCCCCCTCCCTCTGCCTCCTGCTCTGCCTACTTGTGCTCTCTCTCTATCACTCTGTCAAATAAATAAATCAAATCTTAAAAAAAAAAATTACGAATTTTACGGGGTACATGGGTGGCTCAATCATTAAGCATATGCCTTCTGCTCAGGCCATGATCCCAGGGTCACAGGAGAAAGCCCCACATTGGGCTTCCGCTCAGTGGGAAGCCTGCTTCTCCCTCTCCCTCTCCCCCTGCTTGTGTTCCCTCTCTCGCTGTGTCTATCTCTATCAAATAAATAAATTAATTAAGTTAAATAAATTAAAAAAATAAAAACTTTTGTGCTTCCAAGGACACAATAAAAAATCTGTAAAGACAATCCAGAGAATAGAAGAAAATACTTGTAAATCATGTATTTGATAAGGCACTTGTATCTACAATATATAAAGAACTCTTGGGTGCCTGGCTTGCTCAGTTGGTAGAACATGCAACTCTCGATCTTGAGGTTTTAAGTTTGAGCCCCACCTGGATGTAGAAATTACTTAAAAATAGAATCTTTAAAAAAAAAAAAAGAACTCTTAAAACTCAACAATAAAAAGACATAATCCAATTTAAAAATGGGAAGGGGGGGCGCCTGGGTGGCTCAGTGGGTTAAAGCCTCCGCCTTCGGATCAGGTCATGATCCCAGGGTCCTGGGATCGAGACCCACGTCGGGATCTCTGCTCATTGGGGAGCCTGCTTCCTTCTCTGTCTCTCTTTCTCTCTGCCTGCGTCTCTGCCTACTTGTGATCTCTCTCTCTCTGTCAAATAAATAAATAAATAACATCTTTAAAAATAAATAAATAAAAATAAAAATGGGAACAGGGGGCGCCTGGGTGGCTCAGTCGTTAAGCATCTGCCTTCAGCTCAGGTCATGATTCCAGAGTTCTGGGATTGAGCCCCACATCGGGCTCCCTGCTCAGCAGGAAGCCTACTTCTCCCTCTCCCACTCCCCCTGCTTGTGTTCCTGCTCTCTCTGTGTCTCTGTCAAATAAATAAATAAAATCTTAAAAAAAAAAATGGAAAGAGGATCCAAATAGACATTTATTCAAAGAAGATACACCATGGGGGTGCCTGGGTGGCTCAGTTGCTTAAGTGTCTGACTCTTGATTCCTGCTCAGGTCGCGATCTCAGGGTGGTGAGATCGAGCCCTACGTTGGACTCCACGCTTAGCACAGAATCTGCTTGAGACTCTCTCTTCCTCTCCCTAGGCCCCTCCCCCACTTATATGAGGGCTCTTTCTCTCAATAAAAAAATAAAATCTTTAAAAGAAGGTACATAATGGTCAATAAACACATGAAAAGATAGATGCTCAACCCCATTACTCATTAGGGAAATGCAAATCAAAACCACAAAGATGCTCCACTTCATACAAACTACACTGGCTATAATCAAAAAGTCAAGTAAATACCAAGTATTGACAAGAATGTTGGAGACATCAGAACCCTCACACACTGCGGGTGAGAATGTAAAATGGTGCCACCACTTGGGAGAAGTTGGGCAATTCCTCAAAAAGTTATACAAGGGGTCACCATCTGACCTAGGATTCCACTCCTAGATATATACCCTGAAGAATTAAAAAGATCTGTCCCCAACAAAAACCTCACCCATGAACGTCCATAAGCAGCATTATTCATAATAGCCAAAAAGGTGTAAACCACCCAAATGTCCATCATGAATGGACAAACAAAATGCAGTATATCTGCACAATGGAATCTTTTTCTGCCAGAATAAGTAATGAAAGATTGATACGATGTCACACATGGATGAACCTTAAAAACATGCTAAGTGAAAGCAGCCTGAGATAAAAGACCATGTACTAGAGGATTCAGTGTTGATGAACACTGAATTGTTGATGAAATGTCCGGAACAAGCATTTCGTAGACAGAAAGTAGATTCATGGTTGCTTAGGGCCGGTTAGAAGGACTGGTAGGCGATATGGAAAAGGTGATGGAATTATTTTAAGGCAATGGAATTATTCTAAGATTGACAGGTGGTGACAGCACCTATACACTAAAAGAAAATTGAATTGTACACTTTAAAAGAGAGAACTGTATGCTATGTGAATTATCTCAATAAAGCTGTTACCAAAACCAAACCAAACCAAACCAAAAAAACCCAAAGGTGCCCTATGTGAAAATATAGAACAGAAAAGTTCCTGACTCCTTAGGGTGGAAATAACTGAACACACCACACGTCTCCTTGGACAGTGGGAAAATTCTAGGAGAGTGGGAAGACAGTATATCAAGAAAGTAGAAATAGTATATACATAGTACAGAGATGTTCAGTATAGTGTTGTTTATAAAGGGGTAACATGAAAGCAACAGAGGACTTGCAAGACCATGAAAAAGCCATATTATAAAATATGAAGCAACACCATAAGAAGTAAGTACACGAGAAAGGTCAAGAAGGCTATGAGCCAGTATGGCCTCTGGGAGAGGTATTTTTATCTTTCATTCAATAAATTCTTAAATTCATAAATTTTTTAAATGATTTTATTTATTTTATTTGTAGACAGAGATCATAAGTAGGCAGACAGGCAGGCAGAGAGGTGGGGCGGGGGGGAAGCAGGCTTCCTGCTGAACAGAGAGCCTGATGTGGGGCTCGATCCCAGGACCCTGGGATCATGACCCGAGCCGAAGGCAGAGGCTTAACCCACTGAGCCACCCAGGTGCCCCTCATAAATATTTTTTATGATAACCATATATTCTTATATTGAATATTAAAGTGGTTTTTTTTTTTCTTAGGAGAAAAGTGTAGGAATAGAAGACTCCACCTAATTTTTCTAAGGGCTGGGGACACAGGCCATAAAAACTTGCCCAACTACAGGAAACCTGTTTCTATTGCCCCAGGTTGATATCAGGCTGTCATTGATATGTCCCTCCAAATAATGAAATATGATAGGGCAACAATCCAGTGGGCCTGGAAAATAATCTTTCTGATTTGATTATGAGCTCAACTGTTTTCAGCAAAGACAAGCTAGTGTCTAAAGTTCATTCATTCATTCATTCATGAGAGAGCGAGAGAGCATGCTCCAGAAGAGAGTAGGCGGGACAGAGAGCAGGCAGTGGGGAAGGACACAGAGAAGCTGAGCAGGGAGCCTGATGTGGGACTCGGTTCCCCAACCCCAGGATCATAACCTGAGCCAAAGGCAGACCTTAGCCAAACGAGCCACCCAGGCGCCCCGACAAGCCAGTGTTTAACCTCTCTGACCAACTCTTCTGTCATCACATACAGTCTATGGAACATTTATTAAGTGCATCTATCAAGGGTCCTACAATTTTTCCTATAAGGAAGGAGGTTATACTGTGTGGAGATCCACAAAGAGAAACTTCTCTTGTGGAACGTCATCTGCACAAACAGGCCCAACAGTAGTTCTGGGACTCCAATCCCACTTTGCTTTCACTAGTGACCTTGGGTTAGTCCCTGAATTTCTTTCTTCCTTACATGTTTTAGACAGCTGATTCCATTTCATCTTTTGCATGGTGGACATTTTAATAATCACCTAACAGTCCCTTCTCATTGCTCCAAGGAAAATATGAGCTCAGAGATGTAAAAACTGCTTTTTCAAAATCAAATGCAGTGGACAGACTCAAAGCTTTTTACGTTTCGAAAAGTGGACGCTCAATGACATGGCATTTTAAGACCAGTAACTTTCAGAAAGATTTATTTTATTTTATTTTTTAAGATTTTTTATTTTATTCATTTGACAGACAGAAATCACAAGTAGGCAGAGAGGCAGGCAGAGAGAGAGGAAGCAGGCTCCCTGCAGAGCAGAAAGCCCTATGTGGGGCTCAATCCCAGGACCCTGGGACCATGACCTGAGCCAAAGGCAGAGGCTTTAACCCACTGAGCCACCCAGGCACCCCAAAGATTTATTTTATATATTTGTATTTTTTTTAAAAATCTAAAGGAGTGGTTCTTCTTCCTCTTCTTCTTCTTTTTTTTTTTTTTAAATAGGCTCTGTACCTCCCATGGGGCTCAAACTTCTTGCCCTGGGATCAAGAGTCACATGCTCTCCCCCACCGAGCCAGCTAGGTGCCCCTCAAAAGGAGTGGTGGTGGGTTTTTTTGTTTTTGTTTTTGTTTTAAGATTTTATTTATTTGACAGATAGAGAGCACAAGTAAGCAGAGCAGAAGGCAGAGAGAGAGAGAGGGAGGCAGGCTCCCTTGTGAGCAGAGAGCCCAATGTGGGACTTGATTCCAGGGCCCTGGAATCATGACCTGAGCCAAAGGCAGCCACTTAACCCACTGAGTCACCCAGGCGCCCCTGGAGACATTTTTGATTTGTCACAACTGTGGCTGCTACGGGCATCTAGTGAACAGAGGTCAAGGACACTGAACTTCCTATCGTGTAAAGGAAAGGCCCCCACAACAAAGCAGTGTTGGTTCCCAAACATCAGCAGTGCTGAGGTTGAGGGAAAACCGGTCTAGAAGGCAGACACGGCCACTTTTCATAGCTACAACCTTATTTCCTGAAAAAAAGAGGGTTATACAAATGGATGCACACACAAAAAATCAATTTTTAGAAGAAAGAAGATAAAAAAAAAAAAACAACTCTTGGAACTACGATAGGAAGGATGAACTTAGTTCCACTTCAGAGCAAGGCTTTAACAAACTGGGGTTACTTTGGATTTGGGGGAATGTATATGGACATGTACGCATGTGGTGTGCACACACACACGAGCATATATATGTCTGATGCATCTCTCTGTGTGTGACTACTGGGAGGCAGAGGTGTGGCTTTCAGCGGGGTGGTCTGGGACCCTACCATGTAAGGCTTTACAGTGTCTGAGAAATTAAATAGATTCTATCTGGGGGGATTTTCACTGATACTTCTGTCTTTGGGGGAGACTCAGTATTTTGTTACAAGTCAGTCCAAAGGGGGCTAGGACTAGGGAATGGCCAGTGGCTGAAAGTGACAAAGCCTGTTTTCTCTATGTTCTAGCCATGGGTAGGGGAACATTATCATTGCTGATGAAGTCCCTGCAAATCCTGTTTCTTTTACTCATATTTGTGTCAAATCCTGTGCCTGGCTCTCACTGCAGACAATCAGGAATCTGATCTTTAAAATAACCTACTTTCAGGGTGCCTGGGTGGCTCAGTGGGTTAAGCCTCTGCCTTCGGCTCAGGTCATGATCTCAGGGTCCTGGGATTGAGCCCAACATCAGGCTCTTTTCTTGGTGGGGAGCCTGCTTCCTCCTCTCTCTGCCTGCCTCTCTGCCTACTTGTGATCTCTCTGTCAAATAAATGAATAAATAAAATCTTTTTAAAAAATTAAAAAAATAAAAAATAAAATAACCTACTTTCAGTCTATTGAGGGTCCAAATACAGAATTATGTTAAATACTTACCGTGCCAGAGAGCAAGTCTATGACATAACTATAAAAGTATATGAGTCCAGAGCTACTTATTGGATATATGGTGCACTGAACATCTGTAAAAAACAAAAACAAGATCAGTGGAAAAGAGGTTTACAGTTTCCACAACGTGTCTATCATAAATTGTATATATAGGCCTGCACATGTATGTTCCTTTAGAGATGTCACATATAATCATGTTTGGATGTTTGTGAATTTATGGTTTTCTATTTGTAGTACCAACCCCAATATACCAAGTATAGCACCATTTTCTCCCCTCCCTACACACCTGTTGATATATGTTTTTTCCTATATACTTTTTTCTATATACTTTGTATATACTATTTGTACATATTTTTTTTCTATATACTTTGTATGTAGGTCCACTTACATACAGTGCACATTACATACAGTGGAATCATTGCGATTGCGATTGTGATCACAATCATTGTGATTCCACTGTATGGACAACCAATTTTTTTTAATAAACAATTTTTTTAATTAAGAAAAAGTAGCATGGAAACAATCCAGGTGAAGGAAAACCAATTTTAAAAAGATCTTGGGGCGACTGGGTGGCTCAGTGGGTTAAGCCTCTGCCTTCGGCTCCGGTCATGATCTCATGGTCTTGAGATGGAGCCCTGCTTCGGGCTTTTTGTTCAGCAAGGAGCCTGCTTCCCCCTCTCTCTCTGCCTGCCTCTCTGTCTACTTGTGATCTCTCTCTCTGTCAAATAAACAAATAAAATCTTAAAAAAAAAAAAAAAAGATCTGTACGTGTGTGTAAATAAACACACAGCTTCATTAAAACAACCTATGCATTTACATATGCACAGGAAGGCCACCACTAACCAGAAATTATCTGAATGTCAATTTTAATGACACTACCTTATCCTTGAACGGCTCATTCATCAACGGCTCATTTTCCTGTATCAGTGAGCTACTGCTTCGTAACAAAGAACCACCAAGTCTCAGTGACCAAGTCTCCATCAGCTTTCTCATTCATGGAGCTGCAACTTAAGTTCATTGAGTTGATGCAGGCTGAGCTAGGATGGAACCCAGGCTTCCACATGGGCTCAGGTCTGCACCATATGACTTCATTCTGGGGACCAGGCTGAGGCAATGGTTATCTGAGCAGTGCTCTTCTCATAGGCAAGGCAACCACAGAAGACATTTCAAGCGAATACTCCACTGGACAAAATCAGCCACATGGCCAAGTGCAATACCAATGGGACAGAAACTATTCTCTCCCCACAGTGGGAGGCCCTACAAATCACAATTACAGGGGAGTGAAAAATTGAGGAAAATAACCCAATCTACCACCCCTTCTCTGGGCTTTAGTTTCCCCTTTGTTAAAGAAGGGAGTAGAACCAGTTCTGTCTGCCAAGGCCAATTCCAGTTCTGCCGTTTTATAATTCTCACTGAAGTCAGGCTCTGACTCCACTTGCCTACTTCTGGCCCCCAGCACAGAGCTTCATACCTAGAGGGGAAACAGTAATGTCTGTAGAATGACAAAGACTCTCCGTGCTTTTGTTTGAAAACACAGGATGCCCCAAAGATGAGACTTATGTTGATTATTCAATAAGAAAACACAGGTCCAGCACTTGGTGTAACATCTGGCACATGACTGGTGGAGGCCTGAGTGTCCCCATTACCAGACAAAAAAGTCTCAACGTAAAGTTACAGGAGTAGGTTATATCATGTTTGCTAAATTTTCCTTTTAGCTTGCAGTGCTTTCCTGATTTCAGCAAATGACTTGCTGAAATCAGGACTGGCCAAGTGACTTGCTTTGGGTAATGAGATGCAGCAGAAATGAAAAGTGTCATTTCCAGGCAGTAGCTTTAAGAGATGTTTGCCATTGGTTCCTTTTCCTTTGGACATAGTGACCATCAGTGGTCCAGAGAGAGGCTGCTCCATCAGCTTGGGCTCCAGAGTGAAGATAATACAGAACAAAGCCACCGCCCAATAGTACCGGGGTGAGAAAGAACCTTTTGTGGTTATTAGGTGCTGAGAGTTACGGAATCACTTGTTTCTGCAGCATACCCAAGCCCATCCTAACGTAGGCACCAACAACTTAGAATACAAAGATTCCCAGAGAAGGAAGCTGTGTAGACAGGTACACAGCCACAAGAACATTCTCACAGCAAACCAGGGCTTAGACTCACCTGTGTCTTCGGACGGAATGAGCACGAAGGTGCTGTTGGTGATGTTGTATTTGGTGAGCAAGACTGGGAGCAAAACCAGCATAAAGATGATCAGAAATATCACCAAATTCAGCAACACCAGAAACCGCAAGAAGGAGAAATAGGACTGAATCCCAGTGCCAAATTTCCCTGGAAAAAAGAAATCCAGACATCACTGACCAGGACTATTGACCCACATGCATTACCCACAGTAGAACCAATCAGCCAAAAAGCTGAATTTCGAGTAATATTGATGGGAGAGTGAAGAAGTATTTTGGTTTTCTACCGTTGGTTTTAAGGTTCTCCCTCTTTCTAAATCTACCCTTGACCTTGAATTAACTACTTGACAATGTTGAGGCAGGACTCAATATCTATCTTTTCTTATATGAATATCTAATTGACTCAATGCCATTTTACTGAAAAGGCTACACTTTCCCCAGTGGATTAAGTGAGTGCTTTTGCAACGAACCATAAATGTATGACTCCAAATAAAATAAAATAAAATACAATAAAATAAAAGTATGAATAAAATAAAATAAAATAAATGTATGAATCCATTCCTGAATTCTGACCAGCCATGCGCTAAACAAAAACCTCCAGGAAGGCCACCACTAACCAAAAAAGGAAGCTGGGTATAGTGGCTGAACCCCTGGGCTGGGAAGCTTGGATCGGCCTGGATCAAATCCTTCAAATCCTGGGTCTGCCTCATCTTAGCTGAGTGGACTTGGATAAGTATTTTAACCTCCCTGAGCCATGCAAATGATGCCTACAGGGAATGCTCTTATGAGGATTAACTAAGCCCATCCAAGGAAAACGTTCAACACAATGCACAGCTCACAGAAAAAGGTCAGTCAGGGTTAGCTTTTATTATTTGGCTCCAACTGTGATGCTATACTTAGATCTCAGAAAAAGTACAACCAGACGATTAAGTTTTAAGTGAGCCCACGAAGCCCCTCGTGATAGAGTTTACATTCCCCAAAGAAAACAACAATTGAAAAAGGTACTTCATTGAGTAAGTTACCAAGAGTATTTTATAGGTCTTAAAATAGTAATAATGACAGCATTTCTTCCATTCATCCTGCCACATTCCCTACGAACTTGACAAAATTCCTACATTAGCAGATTTGAGGAGTTGTTTGTAAATCGTTTTTGCTTTATGGTAGAAACTATGTCATCCTAAGAGGTATTTTCACCCTGGCTCTGCTATGTCACCCAAGTGTTTCAATGTTTTCCCCTAATTTTTTATTTTGGCGCAACTTCCAGTTTTTGTATACTTGCTATGGACTGAATTTTATCTCACCCCTCCAACCCCCACCCCTTCGCCCTACGGTGAAGCCCTACCCCCTAATGTGATGGTATTTCAAGGTGGGGCCTTCGGGAGGTGATTAGGTTTAGATGAGGTTGTAAGAGTGGGTCTCCATGATGGGGTTTAGTGGCCTTACAAGAGGGGATCAGAACTTTCTCTCTCTCTCTTTCTCCTTCTCTTTCTCCAAGAGCACACAAAGATGAAGTCATGTAATGGTCATGTAAAGACACGGTGAGAAGGCAGCCTGGTCTTGAACTTCCAGTCTCCAGCATTTTGGGGCACCTGGGTGGCTCAGTCAGTTAACTGTCTGCCTTCAGCTCAGCTCATGATCCCAAGCTCTGCATGGGGTGAGGGGCAATCAGCAGAGAGTTTGCTTCTTCCTTTCCCTCTCGCTCTCACCTTCTGCCACTCATGCTAAAATCTTAAAAAAAAAAAAAAAATTCTGTTGTTGAGGTCACCCTGTCTATGGTATTTTGTTACAGCAGCCAGAGCTGACTGACCATACTACAACCCAATCCTTACCCATGTGGAAAAGTAGGGATCTTCAATATTTTTAGGGCCATGGGTACTTTTAGCAGTCTGGCAACGCCTAACGAACCCCATCTCAGAATAACATTTTAAATGCACTAAGTAGGGGCGCCTGGGTGGCTCAGTGGGTTAAAGCCTCTGCCTTCGGCTCAGGTCATGATTCCAGGGTCCTGGGATCAGGCCCCGCATTGGGCTCTCTGCTCAGTGGGGATCCTACTTCCCTTCCTCTCTCTCTGTCTACCTCTCTGCCTATTTGTGATCTCTGTCAAATAAATAAATAAAATCTTTTAAAATAAATAAATAAATAAATGCACCAAATATTATATGTTAACAAACTAGAATTTAAATTAAAAATTGGAAAAAATTGGGGTGTCTGGGTGGCTCAGTGGGTTAAAGCCTCTGCCTTCAGCTCAGGTCACGATCCCAGGGTCCTGGGATTGAGCCCTGCATCAGGCTCTCTGCTCAACAGGGAGCCTGCCTCCCCCTCTCTCTCTGCCTACTTGTGATTTCTGTCTGTCAAATAAATAAAAAATCATTTTAAAAAATTGGAAAAAGTAAATGGAATCATATATTTTGCATATATATATGACAAATAAAATAAATATAACAAATAAAATACAAAATGAAATAATAAATGTACCAAATATAGGGGCACCTGGCTGGCTCCGTCAGTAGAACATGGGACTCTTGATCTCAGGGTTGTAAGACTGAACCCCATGTTGGGTGAATATATTAGTTTAAAAAAAAATAAACTCTTAAAAATAAATACAAATGGGCATACAGTTATAATACTAAAAACCAAATTTGTGCTAGAATAATACATGAGCATCTTTATTAGCACATTAAATAATAAGACCTAGTGGCTGATCTTGCAGATTCACTGCTGCAATTTCAAAGCAGTGATGAGCATGAGTGATATTCCAAGATAATACAACCAGAAGGGAAAGGAAAATAACTGATTTTCCTGGGGACGAAGACACAGGTTCTGCTAATTCTAACGTGTGCCATTGCTCCCATTCATCGTGGAAGGAAGTGCCAAATTTCATCTAGAGGTTAGAGAAAATATAGCTGTACTTTCCCCCAGGCACAGGGGTCTCCTGCAGAGGAGCACGTGCAGAGAGGGGGTTTAGTACCTTCTATGCTTCGAATGTCCTCCCGCCACAGCTCCAGGTGGGTGGTCATCTCACGAGCCTTCCCTATGAACCTCTTCCAAGACTTGCTGCTGTACCGTTTCCACTGGTCCCACTCAGATAAATACTTCATTTGGGTCTCCTGAATGTTCCTGCGTTAAAAAACAATATGACAGGGGTGCCTGGGTGGCTCAGTGGGTTAAAGCCTCTGCCCTCAGCTCAGGTCATGATCCCAGGGTCCTGGGATTGAGCCCCACATCAGGCTCTCTGCTCAGCAGGAGGCTGCTTCCCTTCCTCTCTCTCTGCCTGCCTCTCTGCCTACTTGTGATCTCTGTCAAATAAATAAATAAAATCTTTTTTTAAAAATTAAGGAAAAAACCCCAACATGACAATGATCATTAAAGCGTCCTTAAGCCTCAGCATCAAATAAAACCCCAGCCAAGAGGATGTGGAAAACCTAGAGCCTTCCTACACTGCTGGTAGAAATGTACAATGGTGTGCCCTTAGGGAAAAGAGCCTGGATATTCCTCAACACGTTGAACACAGAATTACCACTATGACCCAGCAATTCCACTCCTAGGCAGATATCCCCAAAGAACTGAAAACAAGGGGGTCCCAAACAAAAACTTGCACACTGCAGCACTATTCACAATAGCCAAAAGGTGGAAACAACCCAAATGGTTGGGAAAATGGTGGGAACCCAAAACCCAAAATGGTGGGAAACAACCTACCAACAGATGAATGGACAAAAAAACCGAGGCATATCCATCCATACCATGAAGTGCCGTTCAACCGTAAAAAGGAATAACATACAGATACATGCCATAGCTTGGGTGAGTCTTGAAAACATTATGCTACGTGAAAGAAGCCAGGTACAAAAGGTCATATATTGTATGATTCTATTTACCTGAAATGTCCAGAATGGCAAATCTACAAAGAGTAGATCGGGGGTTAGCAGGGGTGAGGGGAGCGGAAACAGGGAGGGATTGCAGATAACAATGAGGCTCTAAACAGCTGCAGAGCCACAAGCTGGAAAGAGCCTGGGTCCCTGAATGACTACAAAGTTCCCCCTTGATCTGAAGCCAGAACTGATGTGAACAAGAAACAAATTTCTAATATGTCGAGCTACTACATGTTTGGGTAACTTTGTCGCTGCAGCTTGGCTGACCCTGAGTCATACATTTCTAATTACGTGAACTCTTCAGGAAATGCATTCCATGCATAAAGCACACCTCTGCCCAAAACATACATCAGATGGCTTCTAGATGGCCACCAAACAAACCTTAGCCTCCGCTTCTCAGAGATGTTCAGTGCATACTTCCGAATCGACTGGCTATTGAAGTTTTCGGTGATTCCTCCCTCCAGCTGGGAGCTGTAAGAGTCTGTTGGCTTCAGCAAAGTGCCACTTTGCTTGTCTCGGGAAAGAATGGTTGTCCTCCTGCGTGCAATGGACCGATAACTTGGCAATTCTTGAAGGAAATTAACAGGTGGAGAAGAAAAGCCACTGGAATCCACAGAGAGGTTCTCTGGGCAAGAAGAAAAAGAGAACCATCATTGACCACAGTGAGCTTGGGAGCCAATTAAAAAAAAAAATCTTTGTTGGGTGCCTGGGTGGCTCAGTGGGTTAAGCCGCTGCCTTCGGCTCGGGTCATGATCTCAGGGTCCTGGGATCGAGTCCTGCATCGGGCTCTCTGCTCAGCAGGGAGCCTGCTTCCTCCTCTCTCTCTCTCTGCCTGCCTCTCTGCCTACTTGTAATCTCTGTCTGTCAAATAAAATAAATAAAATCTTTAAAAAATAAAAATAAAAATAAAAATAAATCTTTGCATACCTAAATTGTTCAGATGGTCACTAGCTTGCACCACTGACAAAAGCATTTGTGCTTTCATTATTCTATTTACCAGGATGGTGATCGGGACAATACCATCATCTGCAAACAGTTCACTTTCAGCAGCTGTGTGTGCAAATACGCTTTAGGTTACATAATATCTAGGTTCTAGTGTTTGGATGCAGCCACTAGCTAGATGTGTGACCTTGGGCAGTTATCTGAACTTGTTTACATTTGTCAGATGGGACCAGTCCTATTTGCCCCAACTATCTTTCCAAAGTATAGGCTATAATGATTTGTAGAACTCCAAAATAAAGCATTACTCAAATGCATAGTGATACCGTAAACAGTAACAATAATAATAGTATTGACAGAGAACTTCCTGTGCACCAGGCACTGTGTTAGGAGCTTCACATGCACTCATGGATCTGGGCTGGCTGTGCGATCTGCTCAGACCAACAGAATGCAGCAGAAGTGATGCTGGCCAGTTCTAAGCCTTATCAGCTTCTCTGCTCTCTGGATCCCAGCTGCTGCCATGTGAACAAGCCCAAGCTACCTGCTAAAGGTTAAAAACAGTGGAGCAGGGACGATCACCCCAGCTGAGACCATCCCAGGCCGGCTTGCAGCCTGCTGTCATTCAGCTGACCACAGAGGCTCACACATATTGAGGTAGGTACAATTATCAATCCCATTTTAGAGATGAGAAGGTTGATGGGTTGCCCAACCCCATGCCAGTCCTCAAAGCTCTGCATGGTCGGACACTCATCTGTGTCTAGAGGGCTCTTTGCTCCCCAACTACATATTTTTTAAGATCTTTCAGAGACCAAGATGGTTTCCTCCTCCGATTTCCTCTTCCTCAGAGCCTTTGCATATGCTGTTCCCACTGTCTGCAATGAACTTACCACACCTATTTATCCTTTTAGCTCTGACTCACATGTCATTTCCTTAGGGAAACTGCCTCTGCCCCACTGCACTATTACAGGTGCCTTGTTACACATTCCCCCCAACACACACACACTAAGTCCTTTATAGCATGTAACAATTTGTAAATAAATATATAATATTTGCAAATAAATTTGTGTGACTGTGTGAGTACATCTGTCTCCTCTAGGAGACTGGAAGAAAGTTCTCAGAGGGCAGGAACTGGGATCATGTCTTTACCACTGCACCCCAGGACCTAGCATCATCCTTGATTCAGAAAGTAATTTAATAAATGCTCATTGGGTGGATGGATGGATGGATGGATGGGAAGAAAGATTGAAAGATGGATGGATGGATGGTTGGATGGATGGTTGGATGGATGGTTGGATGGGAAGATGGATGAATGGATGGATGGATGGATGGATGGTTGGATGGATGGATAGAAAGATGGATCGATGAACGGATGGATTGCTAATTTGCCCATGCTTAATCTGTGAGTAGGGGAACTGAAAACAGAACCAGGTCTGCCTGACTCAGAAATCTGTATTTGTTCTACTACATCAGGCCACTGTTGGAGGCCAAGTTTTGCTGTGGCTTATGCTGTGGTCTAAGAAGGGAGGGCCTTCCACTGAAGCTGAGGGACACCACCTTCAAGATGGGTTTTATGCCTGATCCAATTTTAGTTGCGGAAAGATTACCTTTAATGGAGAAAGGACACAGGGAGTGGAAGTAGGAAACAGCCATAATTACCTAAGCAATTACCTCTATAGGCAGCAAAACTTCTAAGGCTTAATATTAGATGCTAAATTGCTTGGGTTTGAATCCTATCTCGGTCGATCATTAATGTGTGTGTCTTTGGGAAAGTTACTTAACCTTTGAACTTCAGTTTCCTCATCTCAAATATTCATTCAACAAATGTATCTACCATGTGTCCTATCTGGAGCTAGAGATACTGCCGTGAACAAAGCAAATGCCCTATTCACATGGCACTTACATACTGAGGTGGGGGCTGGGGAAGATTAGACAGTAAACAGGTGATGTATATTATGTCAGGAGGTGATAAGTGCAAAAACAAAAACAGAGTGGGGTAAGGAGACACAGAATGCACCAGTTCTGAGAAGGTGGGTCAGGTATGGTCTCCGTACTAAAGTAGTATTTAAGCTGAGGCTGAACAGAGGGCATAAGCTCTGTGGATATTTGGGTAAGGGCAACCCAGGAGAGGGAAACAGCAAGTGTAAAGGCCCTGAGGCAGGGTGTGTAAGATGGGCTTGAGGAAGAGCATGGAGACCTATGTGGTTGGAGAAGAGTGAATGAATAGGAACTTCATTGTCTCTGTTGTTTTTGACCTCTGATGAGCCACACCAGCCCCTCCACAGTCCCCTCCCCTTGAATCTGTGTTAGATCTGTGACTTGCTTTAGCCAGAGGTTGCAACAGAAATGTTGCTCTGCCAATTCTAGCCTCAAGCCTTAAAAGGACCTGAAAGTTCCCACTTCTGTGCAGTTGGGACCCCAAAGTGGCCATGTAAGAAGTCTGGCAATGCTGCTGGGACCATCATGTGGAGAGGAAGAGGCCCCAAGTGCCCGAAGAAGAGACCCCAAGGAAACAGCGAGAACCATAGTCTCTGCCTCTGACCTCAGTGAGCTGCTGCAGCCAGCCCCCAGCTCTTGGGCCATCCTCATGGAGCACCACCATGGGCATGAAGAGGACTTCTGGAAGCTCCAGACCCAACAGACATGACATACAGCAGAGCAAACCATCTCTTCCATGCCCTGCTGATTCTGGCGCACAGAATGAGCAGAAACAATAAAACAGCATAAGCCATCATGTTTGAAGTAGTGTGTTAACAACAGGTAGATGGGACAGGGAGCATGGAAAAGCAGAGGTTAGAGAGGTGCCTGGAGCCAGACTGAGTCAGACTCTGTGGGCTGGCTGTGATGCTTGAATGTGGGGGACGGAGGGCTTGGAGCCAAAGCCCATTGAGACCTAACCATATTTTCAAGGATCACCCTGGAGGCTGCTGGGCCAAGCACGGGACCCATGAGGCAGGGGGGTGGGAGCAGCTTCTGAGCATTAAAGGCAACCACATGGGGAGAAACACTCAGCATAGCCGCTGGCACACAGTGGGCTCCATCAGTGTACTTACAGCTAATAGGAGGAGGGAGCCCTGGAGAGGGGGAAACCAGCCAAGGCCTCGCTCTCTGAGCAGGAGTCTGACAGTGCAGATTTGTAACGTTGGCCTCTCTGATGAGCATGTTCAGACACAACGGGACAGCTGTCCCACTGCAGATGACACACAGACACGCGCCTGGAGCCCTGCCAGCTGCCGGGTGCAAGCCGGTGAGTCTTACTCAACCTTCCACTTCCCTGCTCCCGCGCACCCAGAGGATGTGATCCACTTCCATTAGTAACAGTGGGCGTGGGGGACTGGAGGCTAAAGGGTCCAGGCCCTGGCTGGAGGCCACTCCTTCTGGAGAGCAACAAAGAGCTCTTATTAAGAGCAAACAAAGGTCTTTGAATACAGAGCACCACCCAGCAACTGAATATTCAGCAACTGTAGGGTCAGGAACCAGGGCAGGAGCTGGAGCCTGGGTTGGCTTGTCACCCACTAGCCAGGCCACCCCAGGCAAGACAATGACTGCCTCACGGTCACATGTTTTTCTTTCTCAGGAATGGGGCATATGATATCATGGACCTCATCAGCATGATCATAACAGTGGCATTGCAAACCACACGAATAATATTAGCTAGGATTTACCAAGCCTGTACTTTGTGCTAGGCTATGGGAGGTAATCAGTATGCTTCAATAGAATCATCCCATTTTGTGGATGAAGAAGCTGAGGTTTGCAGAGGTAAAGGGCCTTGCCCACGCACCCAGCTAGGAACTGTTGGAATAAGCAACCTGTCACAGGTCTGCCAAATGCCAAAGCTGTAGTCCTTAGCGTGACATGATTCAGTAGGCCACGGATTTGAGAGTGCTCTGTGAACACTAAAGATAGAAATTATTTCATGGCTCCTCTCTATACTCCTATTCATATTCCATAACAACAGTTCCTGGTGGAAAACTGTAGTTTCAAAATGGCGGCCATCGAAGGGGAATGACTTATCCTCTTCAGACATTCTTGGGAAATGCTGCATCTTCAAACAGAGAAAAAAAATCACAAGCCTACCTTTGAGCACAGGCATCACTCTTTCTGTCAAGGAGATCCACCTTCCCTCAGTTTCACACAGGACCACACATCTGTCAAAGCATGACATCACCTGATTTCCCACACCCACCTGCAGCAGTAGCCAAGGAAGGCTTCACTGGCCCAGCTTTTCAACAGGGAAATTGGGGCTCTGAGAAATGGTGGCTTGCCCAAGGCTTTGCTATCATGAGACTCCAGTTCTACCTTCTTAGAAAGACAGGTTGCATCATCTCTCAGAGCCCTGCTTTTTTCTCATCCTTCGAGAATAAGAATGTCTCCTTACGGCTACTGTCAGATATTCTCCTGAGTTGGTCCAGCTGAGAGTGTCGTCATCGGCACAGCCAACGAGGTCCTGTGCTCAGTGTGTGGCAGCCTGTTGGCCATTTGTATGGGAGGCAGGAGGGGTTTTGAGACATTGGGGGGGCCTCCATCTAGGAATGTCTAGAATCTGTTGGCCATTGGAACCGGATTTCAGCAACTAGGAGATTCTTATTTAGGTGGGGAGGATGACTGGGTAATTACAGGAGATGTGGGGTCAGGGGTGGGCATTAAGTATGTCTTTGGATATCTGGCATCCTTCCAGGGTAAGGAAAAAGTTAGCCTCTCAGACTTAGAGCAGTGTCTTGCTCATGGAGAGCCCTCCATCTGAAGAATGAATGAATGAATGGGCAGAGGAATGGGCACCTGGAGAGCCTCTTTCAGTCCCAACTTTCTTGGCAGTTCTTTCCACAGGCCGTGAGATCCTACCCATAGGCACGGACACTCCCAGGATGTGGGCACAGGCCAACTGTGACCTAAATGGGACTAACACCACCACCAGCCTCCCTCGAGTGCCTGCCAAGAACCTAGCCCAACCGTATTTGGTGCTGGGTTCACATCAGGGTTTTTCTTTCCCCTTGCAGAATCACGGAAACTCCCGGCACTAAGGGACCTTCTGGGTCATCTGGTTCAGGCCTCTCGCCAGCTGCTGGGGGAATGAGTTCTGTTTGACAAACTGCATGGAGCCCCTCTCTGCAGGAGGCTCTAGAGAAGAGGGTTTTGCCTGCCTCAGTGAGCTTTCACTCGCTCCTTCTGCCCTATCTTCTGAGTGCCCATCCCACTGCAATCATCCCTAGTCCTATCCTGTCAAACTGTTTACTTGCACCTTGTCTCTGACCTTCTCCCTCCCCACGCTTAGGACTAGCAACCTGCAGGGGCACGGAGCCCATCTCTGTCCTGCACTGCTGAGTCCCCAGGGTCTAGCACAGAATCCAATATACAGTGGATGCTCGATAAACACCTGCTGAATTAATGAATAAATAAATGAATGAATGAATCTTATCCATGGGAAACAGGCAATGTTGGCTCACCTACCAGGCAGACCAAAGCGTGTGCTTAGCACACTAGCAAAGCAGGGTACCAGAAAGGGAGAAAAACATTAAGGAATTTACCCACTGAATATCATTCTTTTCTATATGGATGATATATACTCTTTTTTCACAAACAAAAATTTAGAGGAAGAAAAATAAGCTGGCAAGAAATAATGATTGGGATGTTGATGGTATGTTATATCCTTCTATTTAAGGTACTTCACACAAACGAGCCTTACTAGAAGCAAGCTTTGCTGTTACCAAGAAATGATCAAATTGGGATGCCTGGGTGGCTCAGTTGGTTGGACGACTGCCTTCGGCTCGGGTCATGATCCCGGAGTCCTGGGATTGGGTCCCGCATCGGGCTCCCAGCTCCATGCGGAGTCTGCTTCTCCCTCCTACCTTCTCCTTGCTCATGCTCTCTCTCACTGTCTCTCTCTCAAATAAATAAACAAAATCTTAAAAAAAAAAAAAGATATGATCAAATGGCTTGGGTACATCCATTGTGAGGTTACCAATAAGGCAATGTAGACATTGATTTCAAAAACTTTTTGCACTTCTTTCCACTCAGATTCTCTGATATTGTTATTTTGGATGCTAAGTGGAGGTAGAGGACCTCAAATAATTTGTGCTCACAACTCATCCTAACCCTAAACCAAGGGGTCACAGTTGAAGGAATCTAGTTGCAGCCGCTAGGACCTCTCCACCAAGTGGTCCAAGGCCAGAGTTTTATTACTGTCCTCCTCATGGAAAGGCCACACGCCTGCCCATCCATCCATCCATCCATCCATCCAGTCGCTCACTCCAAAACATTTACTGAGCAACTGCTAGGTGCCAGCCAAGCATTGTTCTAAGACTGGGACATAGCCTTGAATACATCCCACAAATTCCCTTGCCTTTATGGGACTTACCTTCTAGCCAGAGGAGACCAACAGCAATCAAGTTAAGAACAATATATTTCAGATGCTGACAGTGCATACAGAAAAACAAGGCAGGGATGGGTTTAAGCAAAGGCTACAGGAAGGGAGGGAAAGAGCCACATGGCTATCCAAGGGAGAGAGAAGAGCAAGGGCAAAGGCCCTGCGGCAGGACTGTGCCCGGTCAATTCAAGGAACCAGAGGAAGGCCAGTGTGGCTGAAGGAGAGTCAGCAGAGAGGAGAGTGATGGGGTAAGAGTTGTGGGAAGAAACAGGCCAGACCACACAGGGTCTGTGGGCCATGGTGAGGACTCTGGCTTTTGGTCTAGTAAGGTAGGAGCCATGCGGGGTTTTGAGCAGTGGCACGACATGATCTTACTCAGATTTAACAAGATCTTTCTGGCTGGCCCCGTGGCTATTTCTATCCTTGAGCTGCACAGCTTGGCATGGCTATATCCCATGCCAGGGCATCATATGACAGGCTGCACTGTCCTTTTGCAATGAAGGACATGTTCTGTATCTGCACTGTCCAGTACACGGACCACCAGCCACACTGAGCAATTGAAAGGTGGCTGGTAAGACTAAGGAATTTTTAGTTTTATCAGACGTCATTAAATTTATATTGCATAGCCCCATGTGGCCAGTAGCGACTGGACTGGACAAGGTAGAGAGGCCTTGTTCTTTACAGTCCAAAGCCTGGTCCCAGAGGGGAGGAGCCAGGGGCCTTGGGAGCCTCCTCCATCTGCTAGACTTCAGAACTAACTGCCAGGCTGGGAGAACCTGTATGAATCATGCTACCTGGCCCCTGGGTGGGGCCTAGGGACTGGCTGGGGCCAAGGCTTTATGACCAGATGAGCAAACAGTCTTCCTGAGGAGTGACTAATTGGGTAATCAGAGCGATGCTGGGTCCTAGACCCGAATCTCCTGGCTTTCAGGTGGGTGGGGCATCCGGTGGGCTATCTGGGGAGCAATCACTGTGATTCTGTCTGTCTGGGCAGGAGACAGACAGGACAGACAGAGTGGTTCAGAGCACCTCCTCCAAAGCCCACAACCTGGATTCAAATCTCAGGCCTACTTGTTACCTTATTGACGATTCCATGCCTCAGTTTCCCCACTTATAAAATGGTGATAGGAGTTCCCACCTGACAGGACCACCCTGAGGATTAGGCGGCAACTAGACACTTAGAAAAAGGTCAGCAAACCTTACAATTTCCTTACTATCTATCCTCACCCAGGCTCTTGCCACAATTACTCATCTCTGCCATTGTTGCAGAAAAGCAGCCATAATCCACAAATGAATGGGCATGATTGTGTTCTAATAAAACTTTATTTATTAAAAATAGGTGGTAGGCTGGATTTGGCCCGTGGGCTATAGTGTGCAGACTCCTGGCATAGAGCAGTGCCTGGTATACTGTGCTATACGTCTGGTTATTTACTGAAGAACTCAATGTACAGAAAGGTTTCATGTTTGCTGTGAGGGATTCTTGCTACGGACCACGCTACTCCTTATGTGGAATGTTTCTCTTCCTGACCAAGACTTTTCCAAAAAAGATTTCCAACGTTCCTGGAAGCAACAACAAAAACAACTAGACTTCACTGAGCATTTACCAGGCACCATGGTTATGCCAAACCATTTATATACTTAGCTCCCATGATCCTTACCATCATGTCACTGCATGGGTCCTTCTTTTTTTTTTTTTTAAGGACTTGATTTATTTATATGACAGACAAAGATCCCAAGTAGGCAGAGAGGCAGGCAGAGAGAGAGGAAGGGAAGCAGGCTCCCCACTGAGCAGAGAGCCCGACGCGGGGCTCGATCCCAGGACCCTAGGATCATGACCTGAGCCAAAGGCAGAGGCTTTAACCCACTGAGCCACCCAGGCGCCCCTGCATGGGTCCTTCTTGAGTGTTACCTTCATCTTGCAATAAAGAAGTTCAGAGAACTTTGCACAAGGTCAAGCCAAAGTCTGACACTCCCGGCAATTAGCATGGTGCCCGGCACAACATAAATCAAATAAACATCTCTCAAATGAACACACGGACACATTGGCTCCAGAGTCACAACATTAATGTCCTTCTATTTCAGCAGCTCGTCAGTAACTTCTCAGAGCCTCAGTTTCCAGGGGTGTAAAATGGGCAAATCACACTTGGTGAGTTGCTGTGAATAATTTAAGAAATCTATGGGAGTCCAAAGCCAAACTGCTGACCGGCCAACTGGATCCTCAGGACCCGGCTCCTGCCTGCCTGACTTGGTCCCCTCTTCTCCTCCCCTAGGCTCCAGGCTGAGCCCTCCTCAGATACACCAAGGTCATGCCCACCTCCACCCCAGAAGTCCATACCTCGGCGAGACTTCTCTGATCACCTCAGCTAAGTAGGGCCTCCCCCTCTCTAGCTCATCACCCCTTTAATTCCTTCTCAGCAGTTACGCTTAGCTGTTAACTACCCTATTTTCTTCTTTACCTGTTCAGTGAGTGTCTCCCCTGCTTGGCCAGACACTTCCGGAAAGCATGTCTCTGGCCTGTCCCTCTCACTACTTGGTACCTCGCCTGGTACTGGGTCACGGTTCATGCACGGTCAGTTCCCTTCCTCCTCCTCCTCCTCCTCCTCCTGCTGCTGCTGCTGGTGGCGGGGTGGGTGGGTGGAGGGAGCCCCACCAAAGGTCTAGGTGGTCCCACACTCAAACAAAGCTCCTTTAAAAAGCAACCAGACACAACAAAGCTTACAACACTGAAAAGTCATTTCCCCCTTTTATCCCTCTAAATTCTTCACTTCCTGAAAAAACAAAACAAAACAAGCCAAAGAGGGCCTTTGGGCCTAATCTGGCCTGAGTTGCTGGGCAGAGCTCACTCAGCCTCTTCAGACAGAGGGGGAAAACACAACTCAAGTCAGATGGCTGGCTGGCTTACCAGAGAACCATCGTGGCCTTCCGTGCCCTTTCATGGCCTTCTGTGGCCTGTGCAGTCTCTGGCTGTGTCTAGACCTGCAGAAGATCCCTCTCTCCTGGGGCACCTTTAAGGGTGACAAGTCACCCTGATGCATGGGCTTAGCTGATAAGGGGAACAAAATAAATACTGCGGGATTAATGGTTACTGTCTTCCAGTTTAAGACAAGGTGTCAGATTAAAATAACCCAAATAGTTGCCTAACTATATAACTAATAGCATAACCCCCAAAATATAGGTATATGGCACATGAAATCATCAAGGTTTACAACAGTAAGGCTAGAGAAGATCCAAGCAATAATAATATAATAATAACAGCAATAAGACCTTTGGAGTGTTCAGCATCTCCCAGGTGTGGTACTCACTCTTCAACGTGCCTATCTCAGTAAATCTTCTCAGGAACCAGGGCGCCTGGCTGGCCCAGTTGCTAAGTGTCCAACTCTAGATTTTGGTTCAGGTCATGATCTCAGGGTCGTGCTATCAAACCTGGGTGTTGGGCTCCATGTTCAGTGGGGAGTCTGTTTGGATTCTCTCCCTCTGCCTCTCCCCCCAGTGCTCTCACTAAAATCAATCAATCAATCTATCTATCAATCTTTAAAAAAAAAATGCTCTCAGTGAGCCTGGGCTAAGCATCTACCTTCAGCTAGGGTCATGATCCCAGGGTCCTGGGATCGAGCCCCATGTAGGGCTCCCTGCTGGGAAGCCTGCTTCTCCCTCTCCCACTCACCCTGCTTGTACTCCTCTCTCACTGTCTCTCTCACTCTGTCAAATAAATAAATAAAATCTTAAAAAAAAAAATCCTCTCAGCGACGTCTAGCTGATAGGAATACAGCTATTCTCATTTTACAGAGAAGAAAACTGAAGGTCAGAGGAGTAACAGGACTTGCTCAAGGTCACACACCAGATAATCACCCACATTGGGAATTATACTTGGACTGGGCAGATGTCTTTATTTACCTTAACACAAAACAACAACAAAAACCAAACCAGGTCCCAGCCCCCACTCGCAGAAGGAGTATAGAGAGGTAGCTTCGTTTTATTCCTTTACCTTTCCAAATGTTCCTGCTCCAAAGGCGCAGACCGAGTCCCACCCTGTGGAAAATAGGGTCAATCCAAACCCAGTCACCCTTCCCCGAGTGCTGCCGGTGATGGCTGAAGCCATCACGTAAGTTGCAATCCTGACTGGTGGCCACATGATGACAATCAGTCCATCTTGGTTGAGTCTGTTGGGTTCCCCTGATGAACTATGGGGTAATGGTCACAGCAAACCCCCACATAAGGGTTAAGAGTCCCTGAGTTTAGGGGCGTCTGGGTGGCTCACTGGGTTAAGTCTCTGCCTTAAGCTCAGGTCATGATCTCAGGGTCCTGGGATCAAGCCCCACATCGGGCTCTCTGCTCAGCAGGAAGCCTGCTTCCCCCTCTCTCACTCTGCCTGCCTCTCTGCCTACTTGTGATCTCTGTCAAATAAATAAATCTTTTAAAAAAAAAAAGAGTCCCCGAGTCTGGCCAATCCTCAGAAAGTTAAGCACAGAATGACCATAGGATCCAGTGACTCCACTCCTAAGAATATACCCAAGAGAGCTGAAAACAGATGTTTATCAAACACTTGTACACAAGTGCTCACAGCATCCTTTTTCCTAATAGTCCGAAGACGGAAATAATCCATCCATCAACGGATGAACAGACACACAAACAACGGGATAACTACACAAGGGAATATTACTCAGCCATAAAAACAAATGAAGGACTGCCACATGCTGCCACATGGAGGAGCCTCGAGAACTTTCTTTCTGCTAAGTGAAGAAGCCAGTCACAGAAGGTCACGGTATTGTATGAGCCCATTTATAGGCGATGTCCAGAATGGGGCCATCCATAGAGATGGAATGCAGATTGCTGGTAGCCAGGGGCTGGGTGGAGGGGAAATCTGGGAGTGATCGCTTAATGGGCACACAGCTCCCTTTGGGGCTGAGGAAAATGTCTAGGAACTGGACAGAGGCAGTGGTTGCACAACACTAGTGTACTAAATGTACTAAATGCCACTGAATTGTATGCTTTCAAGTGGTTGATTCCGTTACGTGAATCATACCTCAGTTTAAAAGTCACTGCGTGCCAGTTGAAGATGATCTAGGATGAAGTATTTACCGAATGGAATGTGATAAACATTTGGTAAACGGGAAAAGCCACCAGGAGTCATACCATGCAGTAAACATAGAACATCCTGGGAACCATGGGGCTCAGGGACCTGGGGGTGGGCATATGCCTCCTGGGGGGTACCTTAGGTAGGGCGGGGTCTTTGCCTCTCTGAGGAGGTGACATTTAACTGAGATCAGGCAGAGGAATAGTGACTACAAGACCTCAGGAGGAGAACACTGGAAGGGACCAGTAGCCTGAGGCGAAGGGAAAGCAGCAGGGTTTGGGGGGTGATAGCCAGGGGCCGGCTCAAGAGGCAATCCTCTCTAGAGGCCCTGGGAGAAGGTGGTCTTCCAACTTTTATTCCTGTCAGAACCTTCATTGATAGGGGTGGAAACTGAGGCAAATCTTGTCTGAACTTGGGTCTGCTCCATTCTGAAATCCCTGCTCTTAAAAATGATATAACTCGGGGCGCCTGGGTGGCTCAGTGGGTTAAAGCCTCTGCCTTCAGCTCAGGTCATGATCCTAGGGTCATAGGATCGAGCCCCGCATCGGGCTCTCTGCTTGTCGGGGAGTCTGCTTCCTCCCTCTCTCTCTGTCTGCCTCTCTGCTTACTTGTGATCTCTGTCTGTCTGTCAAATAAATAAATAAAATCTTTAAAAAAAAATGATATAGGGGCCCCTGCGTGGCTCAGTTGGTTAATCCGATGCCTTCGGCTCAGGTCATGATCTCAGAGTCCTGGGATCGAGTCCCGCATTGGGCTCTCTGCTCAGCGGGGAGCTGCTTCCCTCTCTCTCTCTCTCTCTGCCTGCCTCTCTGCCTACTTGAGATCTCTGTCAAATAAATAAAAAAAATTTTTTTCTTAAATGATATAACTCAAGAGAAGCGAGAATACAGCTCAACGGATGCTTGGGCAGGGTGAGTCCTGTGGGCCAGGTGGACACGGATCAGGGACACAGAGTCCAGCCTGCGAGAGGGGAGGTAGTCGGGGAAGGCTTCCAGAACGAAGTGGCACCGGACTGAAAGAGGAGTATGCCTTATAATGGAACAAGGTGATGAATGGCACCCATGGCAGAGGGAACAGGAGGGGCTTTATATGCTCTAGAAGCATCATTGGATGAAATCATGAAAGGCATCCCACTCAACTAATATTCCCTGAAGGCCTACTATGTACCAAGCACAGTACTAAGCATGAGACATGATGGTGAGCCAAACAGGCCCAGCCCTTGTCTTCCTGGGACTCATCATCTAGTGGGGAACAGAGATGTTATCAACAGCAGTTAATAACTGCTGTTATTTACATGGCGCTGTGGCAGCCAGTCTCCAGGGTGGCTGCCAGTGATCCTCTCTCTGCAAATACCCTGACATTCACACCCTTCCATGGGTCCTTTCTACACTGAACAGGGCTGATCCATGTGACCAATAAAATACTGCAGAAATTAAAAAAAAAAAAATACTGCAGAAATAATAGGGGGTAAGGGGCACCTGAGTGACTCAGTGGTTAAGCATCTGCCGTCGGCTCAGATCATGACCTTAGCTTCCTGGGATGGAATCCCACATCAGGCTCCCTGCTTAGTGGGAAGCCTGCTTTCCCTCTCCTAGTCCCCATGCTTGTATTCTCTCTCTTGCTGTCTCTCTCTCTGTCAAATAAATAAATAAATAAATTCTTTAAAAAGAAAAGAAAAGAAATAACAGGGTGTGATCTCCAAGCTCTCCAGATGATAAAAGACATTAGGCTTCTTCCATGCTCTCTCCTGGATCACATGCTCCAGGGAAAGCCATGTCCACAGGGCACTCAAGCAGCCTCTGGGAGGTCAGTACGGAGAGGCTCCCTGCCAACAGCCAGTGTCCATTTGCCATTCCTATGAGCAAGTCATCTTTGGAAGGGATCTGCCGGCCCCAGGCAAGCTTTCAGAGGATGGCATCCCGGGCCCTCACCATGAATCTGACCTCGTAAGAGACCCTGAGCCAGAACCAGATAGGTCATTTCCAAATTCCTGGCTTGCAGAAACTGTGAGATAAAAGTGATTATCACTATTCTAAGCTTAGAGAAGTTTGGGAATAATTTGTTACACAGTATAGATAATATACAAGTACTTACCAAGTTTTTTATGTTAATTAACTCCTAATCCTTATACTGACCTCCTGAAGTAGATACAATCATGACTTCCATTTAATACATAAGGAAGCGGCACCTGTGTGGCTCAGTCGGTTAAGAGTCTGCCTTCCGCTCTGGTCATGTTCCCAGGGTCCTGGGATGGAGCCCCGCATTGGGCTCCCCACTTGGCAGGAAGCCTGATTCTCCCTCCCCCACACCCCCTGCCTGTGTTCCCTCTCTTGCTGTGTCTCTCTCTGTCAAATAAAAATCTTTAAAACATACACACAAGGAAAACTGAGGCACGAAGCACTTAAGTTCTTTGCAGAAAGGCAAGCCCAGGACATGGAAAATGAGGATTTGCATATGGAAGTCCAGAGTCTAGATTCTCAACCTCTACACCACGGATGCCATCGTGGCTTTGGCTACACTTCATTCATCCATTCATTCATTCAACACATATCCATCATCTACTATATGCCAGACATTGTTCTATATCCTAGGAGAAGAAAACAAAGCCCCTACTTTTCATGGGACCCACATTTGAGGAGAGACAGCTAAGAGACAAGAAAAGCAAACCAGATGACTTCAGATGGTGGTAAGTGCTTTGAAGACATAAGCAAGGAAACCAGTCGGGGGAAGAGAGAGGAGGGCTGAGCGCAATGGGAAACCACTGGAAAGTTTTAACTTAAGAAGGGGAACGATATGATCTGTTTCATCATTTAGAAGGATGTATATTTCCCGATCTGTAAACCAGAACCCCTTTGTCTCCTGTCTGGCTCCAACTGTCCTCCCGCGATGCCCATACAGCAGGCCACCATTTACAAAGTACAACAAAGTTACAAACACCATCCCTTCTGAGCCTCCCAGCCATGCTGGTGGATACAAGGTCATTTGTCCGAGGGACAGGAAGACCTTTTAGTCAGAGGGGCCAGTTATGACTCTTCTAAAAGAGATGTCTAGAGAGTCTCCTTTAACACCCAGCAAAGATCCATGATAGATGAATTTCATCATGCCCCCTGTAGGGAAACCAGGGTCAGCATCTTAAAGGGGATGGATTGTGCTAAAATAAGAGGAAGATAAATGGAAACCAACTAGGAAAATACTTGAATGGCTGCCATTAAAAGGCTGAAGTTGGGCTGATGTCAGCACTATTAACAAGCTAGAAAATAATTAGCATCAAATGGAACTTGACTTCTGTCTTCTGATTCCTGAGCAAGTTCCCAGGGTTTGGATCTCTTTAAGATGTCTTTCTTCTTCTTTTTCTTCTCCTAGATGTGAGGAACAATCCAATCATAAGGGCCCCATGTCCAAATCCACACCCATGGTTTACTGTAAATCCTTGTAACAAAATTTCTATTCTCAAATTGAAATAGAGGAAACGCTGCTTATAAAACTCACAGCAGGGTCTTGTGTTTTGTTAAGGACAAAGGTTAAGATGGGAATGCTGTAAGAAGCCTGCCTAGGTGCTGGCAACTTTTCTATCTCAACTGGGTGGCAGTTGTACATGTTTAAGTAAAAATCCACAGAGTTTAGACGTCGACGTAAATTTTACTCAGTAAAAAAAGGAAAAAGGTGGTAACACTTGGCTATCTACCGTTTTTTTGGTGCCTTTCGATGTATCAGGCACTTCACATATTTTTTTCACCATTGGTTCTACTAACATCCTAGTCCCATCTTACTGCTGAAGAATCCGAGGCTCAGAGAAGGCAAGCCATTTACCAAAGATACACAGCAATACAGAGCCAAGGCGGAATTCGTTTCCAAGCGTGTCTAATGGTAAAGCCTGCAATGTCTGGGAGGCAGTCACCTCGTGCCAAGAATGGTAGGGCTGGCGGGGCGCTCATACTCTTTTCAGTTACCACCTAAGGGATCCCTAAAGCAGTAACGGGAAGGCACCACACGGTCAGGACTCCCATTCTGATGCTTCTTTTGGGAGAGGGCAGGCGCCCTCGGAACTGGGCGACGGCGGGTTGCAGAAGGGAGACCAGGAGGAAGAGAAACGCGCTTTCCCCCAAAGCCAGGAGCGCCCGGCGCGGGCAGGTGGCGAGGGGCTGGGCCCGCGCCAAGCTCGCCGCAGCTTGCCCGCCGGCCGCCGGGAGCGCGGTCCCCGCCGTCCTACCTGGGTGGATGAAGGTCTGCCTGCTGCGCCTGCCGGGCGGGAGCGCACTGGCACTGGACTCGCTCATGGCTGCGCCCCCGCGCCCGGGAGAGCCGCCGGAGACCCGCTCCGGCCGCTACCACCTCCGCCGCCGCCGCCGCCGCCGCCAGCTCCCCGGAGCCGAATTCCAGGTTCCGGCGCGGACGTCACAGAGGCCGGGGCGGGGCGCGGCGCCGAGACGGCCCTTTTCCCCGCGCGCCGCCGCCGCCCGACCACCGGGGGGCCCAGGGTTGGGGATGGGAGTCCCGGCGGCGGGCGGTGGGAGCAGGGATCCGACCCGCGGCTGCGGAGCCCCAGGCCCGGGAAGGCTTCACCCAGCGGCCGAGATCAGGGGCGACCTCCCGGATGTCTTAACTAAATTTAAAGAGTTATTCATAAAAATGAATAAAAACCGAGACTCTGAACAAGTGTATGTATCTAGTAAGTCAACTTGTGGGTCCGTAAAGCGGGGCGGCGGGGAAGAGTATTTGTTCATGTTTGTAAATGCGGTTGGGGACCGGAGAGGCTCAGTGAGGTGCAAGGGAGGGTCTCACGATCTAATGGGTTTGGGTTATAAATTTCCCACCAGATCCGTGCTTCATCGCTGGACGTCGACCCATGGCCAGTGTCAAAATTAAAAGTAATCGCTGAGTATAAATAAATGTAAAATGGTTAAGTACATGTAATTCTGTGTGCATTTATAAATAATTGCACACAGAATTGCCAAATTAAAATAAATAAATGAGGAAGTGTAGGTAAATTTCCTGTGCAGGATTTCGGATAATTTATGTGGAAACTTCAAGGCGGTATAGCCTCACTCTCTACTCTAAACGGGGGCTGCACACTGTGATTTCCTCCCCAACAGGGCAGTATGGCTGCGAGCGCAAGTAACTTTACCTGGATAATACTTGGCAAACACTTCCTCAGACAGACAGTCAAGGTCAACACCCACAGTGATGATGTCACGTTGATGGTATGCGCTCTCAGAATGATGGGATGAGAATCACACTAAAACCTGTCACCCTAGTCCAGTCATAAGAAAACATGAGACAAACCCCACACGTGAGACATTCTAACAGGATCCCTGGTTACTACTCCCCCAAATTGTCAAGTTGATCAAAAAACAGGGAGAGTCTGAGAAACTGAACAGCTAAGAGGAGCCTTAGGAGAGATGAACCCTGTTAAGTGTAATGGAGATAGGGAAGGGGAGGGATGTGGAACCAAAAGACCATTTAAGCAAACCTGAATAAAGGTTGGACTTTAGATAATAAGAACGTGTGAATATTGGTTCATCTATTGTGAAAAATGTCAAAGGGAGGTAAGATGGTAGTAATCAGAAAAACCGAGTCTGGGTATATGGAACCTATGTCCTATTCTCTCTATGGAAATTCTCTGTACTCCCTGGGCTATTTTCTGTAACTCTAAAGCTGTTCCAAAATAGAAACGTTATTTATTTATTTTACAGTAATTGCTTGGCTCAAAATAAAGGCTATTTTTATTATAGTTAAGGGTGGGGTCACTGGGTTTCCCTTTGGAACCTAGTTTCCTATTATTCCCTGAGTGAGCTGGACCCCGGGTCGCTACCTCTCTGAGACTTTGTTTTTTTCACCTGTAAAATGAGGATATATATTACTAGGTCCTGGGGTATAGTGAGAATACTCACCTGAAATGCCCGGTAGAGCATTTGCTGGTGAGACTGGGGAGGAGATCCTAATCTGGATGCCGATATCATACCATACACAAAAGAAAATCCAAAAAAGATATAAATAATTTTTTTAAATATTGTATTTATTTATGAGAGATATAAATGAAAAAGAAAACCATAGAAGTACTTAAAAAAGGAAAAGGAAGTTTTTCAACAGGAATCCTGGGTGGCTTAGTCAGTGAAGCATCTGCCTTCAGCTCAGGTCATGATCCTGGAGTCCTGGGATCGAGTCCTGCACTGGGATCCTTGCTGACTAGGGAGACTGCTTCTCCCTCTGCCTGCCACTCCCCCTACTTGTGCAGGCTCGCTCTCTCTGACAAATAAATAAATCTTTTAAAAAAAGTGGGGGGAGCCTGGGTGGCTCAGTAGGTTAAGGTCTCTGCCTTCGGCTCAGGTCATGATCTCGGGGTCCTGGAATCGAGCCCCACGTCAGGATCTCTGCTCAGCGGGGAGCCTGCTTCCCCCTCTCCTCTGTCTGCCTCTGCCTACTCTCTGTCAAATAAATAAAAAAAATCTTAAAAAAAAAAAGTATTACCAAGAGAAAAGCCTTAATGAATATGACCCAAACCAAGAAGCCAAAGAAACATGATAAATCAAACTCCATAAAAATTTAAAATTCTGCACCACAAGCAATGACATTTGTATAAGTATGTTCTTTATAATGCTGTTTATAACAGCAAAAGACTGGAAATAGTCTACATCTCTGTATGTAGGAGGCTGGTTAAAGAAATTTTGACACCTATGTCCAACTATTACATAGCTCTATATATAGACATATAGGAAATTATGCATAGAGAGTTATATAATTAAGTGACAAAGCAAGATGCCAAAGTGCATTAAGTAAGCTACCATTTGGGTTAGAAAGTCGTCTGTAAATGCATACAATATCTCTAAGTAAGAGTTGGGGGGTATTTAGTAATTATCCTTTTTTTTTTTTTTGGTACTATGCAGATGTATTACCTGAATGTATGTGATTGTATTTTAAAAAATTACCTCCAGGGGCGCCTCGGTGGCTCAATGGGTTAAAGCCTCTGCCTTCGGCTCAAGTCATGATCCCAGGGTCCTGGGATCAAGCCCGACAGTGGGCTCTCTGCTTGGCGGGAAGCCTGCTTCCTCCTCTCTCTCTGCCTGCCTCTCTACCTACTTGTGATCTCTGTCTGTCAAATAAATAAAATCTTTTTAAAAAATCTTAAAAAAAAATTACCTCTAAAGTTTGTGGAATGTTGACAAATGATGGCTATTTCTGTCAGGCAGTGCCTCCCTCATCTCCTCACTCCCTCATCCCCTTGCTCAACAGAGGCCACCTCCTAGTCCCCAGTCCCAGCCTACAGATCCGGAAGGGGAAGGCTGGAACCCAATGGCCTAAAGGGGGTGGAGTGACCTTAGAGAAGATGTCGTAGAGAAGAACTCCAGGTGTGAATCTCCTTCCTGCTGGTCTCACCTGGCACCTGGCCCTGGTTTGGGTTTGCACCCTGGGCTATGTGGGGTCTTAGATTCTCTCCAAGGCAAGGGAATGAATCCAGGCTCCTGAAGGAGACTCCTTCCTCCCAGGAAAGGACTAATTTTACAGGACTAGAAATTGGGTAGTTCTGGGGCTCCTGGGTGGTTCAGTCCATTAAGCATTTTTCGGGTCATGATTCCAGGGGCTCCCTGCTCAGTGGGGAGTCTGATGCTCTCTCTCTCTCTCTCCCTCTGCTTCTCTGCTCTGCCCTTGTGCTCCCTCTCGCTGACTCTCTCTCTCTCTTTCAAATAAATAAATGAAATCTTATTTTAAAAAAAAATAGGGTATTTCTTTGGGAAATGACCATAAAAAAATCTCCTGTTAGAAAGAAATAAGAGAAAGAAGGTTGTCAGCTAGAGAAGCAAATTCAGACAGAAGGGCCCTAAGTAAGACAAAACAGAACAAGAATGAAATTCTTGATTGCTTAATTGCTTTTATTTCCAGGGAAGGCACATGTCTTGCCACAGTGCCCCCCATCTCCTTTTTACTACTTGTTTTGTCTATTTTCTTTCTAAAGAATTTATTTATTTATTTGATAGACAGAGATCACAAGCAGGCAGAGAGGCAGGCAGAGAGAGAGGAGGAAGCAGGCTCCCTGCTGAGCAGAGAGCCCGATGTGGGGCTCGATCTCAGGACCCTGGGATCATGACCTGAGCTGAAGGCAGAGGCTTTAATCCTCGGAGCCACCCAGGTGCCCCTGTTTTGTCTATTTTCCACACTAGAATGTAGTGAGGCTCCATGAGGACTCTTTTTTATTACTAGGGGAATAATAACAATAACACCTACCCTTACTGAAAAATTACTTTTACCAACTGTTTATCCTGTGTTAACTCCCTTAACTTTCATCATTCCTAAGAAGGTAACGGGAGCCTCTAAACCCCATTTTAGGGAGAAAAGAGCCATGTTTTCCCCTGAGAGGCAGAGTGAAATCATTCGTGTTTCCTCCTTCCCACCATCTCCCAGCAGATCACCTACCTCAAGCACCACTGCCTCCCCCAGAGCAAGGACTACTTCTTATCTCCCTTGTCCAAACATTGTCCACGCAGCGGTCAAAGCCATCTTCCCAAAAAGGAAGTTGATCTTGTCATTTTCCTGCTTAAACACCCCTTCCTCCAACGGTTTCCTCTTGCCACTTAGAATATACACTCAGCCTCCCTATCATGTGTGAATCAGGCTTTGCTGGGTTCCCCCCAACCCCGTCTCCTCCCATCACCACTGTGGCTGGCCCCTTGAACACACCTAGCATGTTCTTGCCTGTGGGTTTCATGTTTGCTGTTTCTTTACCCTTGAAACCTACATCTCACACATGCCCCTGGTTTGTCGGCTGCTCCCTTCCCACGGCAAAAGATGGTCACATCACAGCTCCAAGTTTTACACACGCTGCAAGGACTGAGTAGAGGTCTGTGAGTCATTATTCCCAAAACCTGGGTGAGGAGAGTCTGGTATACTTACACCTAAACTGATATACATGCCTTAAATCAAGAGTAAATTCCTGGGGACGCCTGGGTGGCTCAGTTGGTTAAGCAGCTGCCTTCGGCTCAGGTCATGATCCCAGCGTCCTGGGATCGAGTCCCACATCGGGCTCCTTGCTCGGCAGGGAGCCTGCTTCTCCCTCTGCCTGCCATTCTGTCTGCCTGTGCTTGCTCTCTCCCCCTCTCTCTCTTTAATAAATAAATAAAATCTTAAAAAAAAAAAAAAAAGAGTAAATTCCTGGCCCCATCAGCCATGTTCTTCATGTAGGTTGTCCTGGTACAAACAGGGTTCTCTGTGTTAAGAGTGAGTTGGACAGTAGTTGGACAGTAGTCAGGGTCAGGGGCCCCAACAAGAAATTACGGAGTCAAGATGATGGAATTGTAGAATATAGATTAGGTTCAGTGGGGTGGAGTCTAGAGCCGATGACCACGAAAGAATTCTTGAGACATTTTTGGTGCACAGTGGTGGTTTGTTAAGGCATGGGACAGGACGTATGGGCAAGAGGAGCTACTGACACTCCTCCCCCACCCCCCACCCCCCTGTTGGTTGTGAGGTTGTGAGGGGTGGCAGGTTATGTACATACGTTAAGGTTGGGGGAGGTAAGGAAAAAAACGGAGGTTTCAAGAACTTTCATATGCTAAAGAAGATCGGATACCAGAGGCCTTGTCATTCTCAAGGTCTATTTTTCCCTTCTTAGCAAGGTATTAACATTAAGATAGTTGGGAGATTCCTAAAAAATGTCACATAAGGGGCACCTGGGTGGCTCAGTGGGTTAAGCCGCTGCCTTCGGCTCAGGTCGTGGTCTCAGAGTCCTGGGATCGAGTCCCACATCGGGCTCTCTGCTCAGCGGAGAGCCTGCTTCCCTCTCTCTCTCTCTGCCTGCCTCTCCATCTACTTGTGATTTCTCTCTGTCAAATAAATAAATAAAATCTTTAAAAAAAAAAAATGTCACATAAGTCCCACCCAGGAATGGGGATGGGGGGAGGTTGCAGGATGTCAGCCTTTTGCTTTGTCCTCAGCCACCCTTCTGTTCCCTCATCAAGGGAGAATAAAACATCACTGCTTTGCGGGTTAGACAGGACCACACTAGCCTTCTGCTTTGTAGCCTTGGCGGAAATGACTTTTGTAAGATGTACTAAAATAAGGCAGTTAATCCCAAAGCATTTGTCAATATCATGGGCAAGGGGAAGTTAAGACATAAGCCCCTAGATGTCAACAAAAAAGGACCATCAGCATGTTGACAGTAATCTAGTAGGTAGACAGATGCATGACCCAAGCCCTGATTGGCAGGGCTCAGCACCCCATGATTGCTTAAGGTAGTTCTACGAAAGATCTCATAAAACCTCCTAAACTTAGAAACTCCAGGGGCCACCCTCTGGCCTGCCCCCCTTCCAGAAGCTTTATACAATTATTGAATAAACTTTGCTTTTCTGCCCACCACTCTTCCTCTGGTCTATGTCTTCATTCTTTGAAGTGAGGTGACCAAGAACCGTGGGCACTGAAGGCAGAGAAATCCTACAACACTTGGGCATCCTACTGATGTCGTTTGGGAATGTTGGTGAGGTCTGGAGCAGGCCAAGGAAGAATTCTTGAAACCTCCTTGGTGCAAAAAAAGGTGGTTTTTAAAAAGCAAAGGGACAGGACCCAGGGGCAGAAAGTGCTGCTACACAGGGGTTGTGAGGAATGCCTGATTATATACGTGGGAGTTGGAGGAGGTAATGAAAAGGGAGATTTTCAAAAGGACTTTGATATGCTAAAGAAGATTTACAGGATATGGGAGGCCAGGTATTGGCCAAGTTCAGGTTGCTTTTCCTTCTAATAAGGCACTAACAATAGGACCCTTGGGAGTTTCCTTGAGGCGTCTTATACTTTGCCTAGCTCAGGTTCTCTAGAAGTTAGGCTATTGATGAGAAGACTTTCTCCTAGTAAATCACAGAGACAGAGCACTTTGGTGGCTCAGTTAGGTTAAACAGCTGCCTTTGCCTTGGATCATGATCTTGGGGTCCTGGGATCGGGCCCCACTTAGAGCTCCCTGCTCAGTGAAGAGTCTGCTTTTGTCCCTCCCCTGCTCACGCAAGCATTTGCTCTCCACGTGCACATGCACTCTCTCTCTCTCAAAAATAAATAAATAAAAATCTTGTTTAAAAATCACTAAGGGACGCCTGGGTGGCTCAGTTGGTTGAGCAGCTGCCTTCGGCTCAGGTCATGATCCCAGCGTCCTGGGATCGAGTCCCATATCGGGCTCCTTGCTCCGCAGGGAGCCTGCTTCTCCCTCTGACTCTGCCTTCCACTCTGTCTGCCTGTGCTCGCTCTCACTCTCTCTCTCTCACAAATAAATAAATAAAATCTTTAAAAATAATAATAATAAAAAAAAATCACTAAGGGACGCCTGGGTGGCTCAGTTGGTTAAGCAGCTGCCTTCGGCTCAGGTCATGATCCCAGCGTCCTGGGATCGAGTCCCACATCGGGCTCCTTGCTTGGCGGGGAGCCTGCTTCTCCCTCTGCCTCTGCCTGCCTCTCTGTCTGCCTGTGCTCGCTTTCGCTCGCGTTCTCTCTGACAAATAAATAAATAAAATCTTTAAAATAAATAAATAAATAAATAAATAAATAAATATCACTAAGACCGGGGACACCTGGGTGGTTCAGTTGGTTAAGCAGCTGCCTTCGGCTCAGGTCATGATCCCAGCGTCCTGGGATCGAGTCCCACATCAGGATCCTTGCTCCGCAGGGAGCCTGCTTCTCCCTCTGACTCTGCCTTCCACTCTGACTGCCTGTGCTCGCTCTCGCTCGCTCTCTCTCTGACAAATAAATAAATAAAATCTTAAAAAAAAAAAAATCACTAAGATGGGACACCGGGGTGGCTCAGTCGGTTGAATGGCTGCCTTTGGCTCAGGTCATGATCCCAGTATTCTGGGATCGAGTCCCGCATCGGGTTCCTTGCCCCACGGGGAGCCAGGTTTTCCCTCTGCCTCTGCCTGCCACTCTGCCTGACTGTGCTCTCTCTCTCATTCGAACAAATAAATAAATAATTTTTTTAAAAAAATCGCTAAGACGTTGGTAAACAGACAGAGACTTGAGTCTTGCAGGAATCTGATCTTTATCAGCTCACCATTTGACCCTTCCTCGTAGTTTTAGGGCAGTGGGGAGTACCTTAGGAATGTCACACATATCCTCCCTGGGTTGTGGGGTGTCAGCTTGTGTTTTGTCCATCCTCAATTTGCCTTCTGCTCCCTCATCATTACTGCCTTGCAAATAGCCTCCTGCCCCCACCAGTTGTCATTCCACAAGTTGCCTAAAACAGAAATGCTTTGTAAATTGTAACTCTGTAAGTAAATGTTTATATAGTAGCTTGGCTGTGTAAGACTCATATAACTAGCAAAATCGGACAAAGACTCATATAACAAAGACACACATATAACAAAGACTCATATACCTACTGAAATCAGACAAAGAAGATAATTTTACATACCGATAGATGCATCAAATAAAACGTATCATTTTAGATCATTTATGGAAAAAGAATTAGCCAATGTCTTTGCTACTTTGAATTCTCGTGGGTAATTTGAGATTGCCATTGCTTTGTTTTTCTTTTTACTCA
The DNA here is from genome assembly GCF_030435805.1 of Mustela lutreola. NCBI lineage: Eukaryota > Metazoa > Chordata > Mammalia > Carnivora > Mustelidae > Mustela > Mustela lutreola. Next base: position 9,183,016 of record NC_081306.1, on the reverse strand, counting down.
TTTGGATTTTTTTTTCTTTTTTACTCATTTTAAAACGTTGTATAGGCTGATTTGCTCTTACTTGGGAGCAGTGATAACCCACTGAGATTCTCTTAAGGGATATTGGGAATTTACTGAATTTACTGGAAGGGTAGTGGGCAGTGTGTTGCCGAACCCCAGGAGAAGATGGAATCAATTACACCAAGAGGTTAGCAGTACTTATCTCTAGGTGATGACCATAGAAGTCTTTTTTTTTTTCTTATTGCTTTTCTATATTTTCCAGCTTCTCTACAAAATTGCACTCATAACTGAGAAATGAAAGTCATCATTTTTATTTTTTTATTATATTTTTTAAAAGATTTATTTATTTATTTATTTGACCAAGATCACAAGGAGGCAGAGAGGCAGGCAGAGAGGTGGGGGGGGGGGGCGAGTAGTTTCCCCGCTGAGCAGAGAGCCCGATGAGGGGCTTGATCCCAGGACCCTGAGATCATGACCTGAGCCGAAGGCAGAGGCTTAACCCACTGAGCTACCCAGGTGCCCCTTTTGGGTCAAACTCTTAACAGAAAAACAAGAAGTTGTTGAGCATATAATTTTTATCTTTGCTATAACTGGTAATACTAATGTAGGTATACTGGTTTGACTGTGTGGTCACAGACAAACCATTTCACCACAGAGCCCTTAGAGTTCCCATTTGCAAAATAAATGGATTAGAGCAGTGGTTCTTAACCTGGGGTGATACCCACCACCCAGGAGCACTTTGGAAATGTGGGGAGGCAGGTTAGCAGTTACCATGGACAGGGAATGCTACGAACTTAATTCAAAGGTGAAAGCCATGTTCCTCCCTAGCAATGAGCTGATGGGTCCTATCCCACACAATGAACATCCTGTTTCCTGAAACACAAACCACCCAAGATCTAAGCAGACATGCAAGCAGGTTAAAACCTTTTCTAATGATCTGAGCCAAGAACCAGACTCTGTCTGACAAACAGCCAGGATTTTTGTATGATTTGAACCTGTATTGAATTTTCCAGAACATAGCTATGGTGTACATTTTTTCTTTTTTTTCAAAGATTTTGTTTATTTATTTGACAGAGAGATCACAAGTAGGCAGAGAGCCAGGCAGAGAGAGAGAGAGGGAAGCAGGCTTCCCACTGAGCAGAGAGCCCGATCCCAGGACCCTGAAATCATGACTTGAGCTGAAGGCAGAGGCTTTAACCCACTGAGCCACCCAGGCGCCCATCTACGGTGTACATTGAGAGTGTATATCATCTAGCCTCTATTTCCATCAAGAGTTATTCACTATTTCAGAAAATCAAAGCCGCTCAGGGTACTTGGGTCATCACTGATGTGGGAAACAAAGGCAGAAGGAAATATAAATAAAATTAAATGTCTACTTACAACCTGCAGCTGACTGACAAATACTTGAGGCAGGCACTGTGTAACATATCCCCAGGAAGCTCCCACTGTCTTTTTTTTTTTTTTTTTAAGATTTTATTTATTTATTTGACAGAGCGGGAGAGGGAACACAAGCGGGGGGAGAGGGAGAGGAAGAAGCAGGTTTCCTGCCGAGCAGAGAGCTGCACACGGGCCTTGATCCCAAGATCCTGGATCATAACTGGAGCTGAAGGCAGACACCTAATGACTAAGCCACCCAGGCGCCCCTCCCACTGTTTTTTTTTTTTTTTTTTTTAAAGAGAGAGAGAACAATAGGGCGAGGAAGAGGGAAAGAGAGAGAAGCAGACTCCTTGCTGAGGGACCCAGAGATCACTGTGTGAGCTTGTGAGGGCCTACTCAGCCGGAGTAGCCCCACCTCGTTAGAACAGCCATTTTGTTGTTTATGCAGTGGACTTGGATTGACCCTGCCCCTCAGAGGAACTCTCTTAGAAACGGGTCTGGGAAACCGGTAAAATATGGCCGACCAGCCCCTGATAAAAGAGCCCATATACCAGGACAGGTCAGTTCAGGGAGAGATAACAGAGCCCAGGATGCAAGGTCGAGTCCAGCCAGGTAGAGACAGCCAATCAGTAAAGCACACGTACTATCTCCCTGACTGCCAAAGAATGTGGGCCCCGCCTTTTGGGCACCTTTGGGGCACCAATTCTGACCAAGGTGATAGGCTAGTTCAAATAGCTACTATAGGGTGAATTGTAATTCAATTGGCCACCTATTTTTGCCCTAGCATGCCTGTGCAGCTTTCTCTGTGTGTTACAATCTCATTGGCCACCTGTGTGTGGCCAGGCCCAACCACATGGCCTTTGCTCTACAGAAGTTAGTTTGTGAGGCAGAGAGAGGTTGCCTCTTTGCAAGAGACGGCCCAGGCCAGTCGATTTGATTCTCAATGCTTGGCGCAAAATAAAGCTTTGCTTGACCTTCACTTTGAAAAGTCTCGTTCCTTTGACCATGCTGAAGCTGAAGGCAGATGCTTGACCAACTGAACCATCCAGGATCCCCAAGCTCCCAACTGTCTTCTTGCCCGCTTCTTCCTCTCCCTCTGCTTGCTGCTCCCCTTGTTTGTTCTTAATCTCTCTGTCAAATAAATAAATAAAATCTTAAAAAAAAAAAAAAGTTCTCCCTCTCCTTCTGCTTGCCCCTTGCCCCTACTCATGCTCTCTCCCTCTCTCAAAATAAAACAAAAAGTAAATTTTTTGCCTCATCAACCATGTTCCTCGTGTTGGTCATTGTCCTGGTACAAACAGACCTCCCTGGGCATCCCACTGCTTTTACCCTTCATCCTCCTGTCCTCCACAACAGTCATTCCAGAGGCTGTCTGCAACAGTCTATCCCTGCTTTGTATGATTTCTTTTTTTTTTTTTAATGTCAGTCATTACCTTCTAATATAATGTACAACTGACTTTTCCATTTATTGTGTGTCTTCCTCCCTAAAAGGAAAGTCCCACAAGGGCAGGGATCCCAGTATGTCCACGGTCACTGATAGGTTCCACATGTTTAGACGGGCAGACACACAAGAGGAACTCAGTGACTCTAGATATTTGCATAAGTTGGGTTCCTGAAGTTCATTTGAGGATTAGAAAGGGGGCTCCAAACTCTAGTCAGCTCCTGATGAAATGTTTTCTGGAAATGTGAAAAATAATGGGTGAGGGAGGGGACTCTCTCTTCCTTTTTGGTATAAATTGCTCCATGATTTTTAAATACAATACTTCTTTGGTTGCAGGCATGAAAAGTAATTTTAGGGCAAACTGCAAGGTAATTCAGAAAATGTCAAGCCCCTCTGAGGTCAGGAGAGGCTGAGCCCACTTCTAGTTTTCCAGGCTCTTGGCAGACAGCAAAGGACTCTTAGCAAAGGTTCCCTCCCTGCTGGAGAGAGCCCAGCTGCTATTTTAAAGAGTGTTTGCAGTCTGGCCTTCATGCACATCCCGCTGGCCTGTCCCTTCCCAGGGGGCTCAGAGATGGACCAAGGTCCCGCCCGTCTGGAACACACTTCCTTCCTGCCTCCAGTCCCTTCTTGGACTGCAGCCTTAAACCACTGCCTCGTTTTCCCACAAAGCACAGACCATCCCCCCTCACCTTGGGAGGACCCAGTTTTAACCCCCTTAGGCCAGAAGCTGAATCCTAACAAAGGTGGAGCATTTTCCCCTGGGGCTGCTCACAAGCCTAAAAACCAGCTGTTAGAGCTCACAGTGGCCCCTTCAGTGACAGGGGAGTAAAAAAATCACCCTCTCAACTTGTTTTGCTCACACCACTTAGCTGTGGAGCACAGGACAATTGCTACATTACATTTTTATTACAAACCCCTAGGTCCACCTGTGCATTTGTGTGTCAAGCTGCAAAACTTTCTTTTTTGGGAAGGACTGTTGTATTCCGCTATGTTATCCTTTTTCATGTTGAAATGTACTGTCAGCAAGGAGAGGTGGCTAAGAGCATGGGCTGTGGAACCAGATAGCCTGGGTTCAATGGCTCGCTCTGCCACACCCTAGCTGTGTGATCTGAGGCAAGTTGCTAAACCTCTCTGTGCTGTTTTCTCATCTGTCAAGTGATTCTAATGGCAGTATCTACTGCCAACTCAGTTCTGGGACTAGAGTAAGGCAGGCAAGAGGTTTGGGGGCAATATTTAAGGAGATACCCAGGGTTGCAAGTACAGGGTTGACACCTGAGAGTATCTCTCTCCTCCACCCTCCCCCCTACTTCCCCCAATACTCCCCCAATACTCCCAGGGCAGCTGTTAAGTTTCTTGGAATGACCTAAGGAGGTCATTTCTATAAAGCACTTAGAACAGTGCTTGGTCCAGAGTAAGTGGTATGTAAATGTTTGTTAAAAACACTAAAGTTGTTTCATTAAATGTTTAGGTTAGTAAATGGTAATGTTATTTTCTTTTTATGTAATTTTGTCTACTGTGGGCCATATGAAAAAACAAAACTGGTGATCCCCACTTTGTTCCCAAAGTGTATAGGAAAAATGTTACTGCTTTGTATATACTTCTCAGTCCAACACGCCAGGAGGCCCATGACGTCAGATTGCCCCGCTACTGGCGATGTTAAGTTTGTCAGATTGTCCTGCTGTTGGTGATGTTAAATTTGTTCGCCTTGTTGAGATGGGGGAGTTTGGGAATTTTACTTTCTAGGTTAACTTTATTTTCGGTATTTTACTCTTCGGGGTGCAATTTCAAATGGAGTCATTTTCTTAATTTTCTCCAATTTGGGAATTTAAAAGCACCCCATTTGGACCATTTTAACTTGCTAGCGTTGTTGCTCTGTAACCAAACCACCACGAGTGGGATCCTTGGGGAGTCACAGAAACGGCGCCAAGGGAGTCGTGGCAAAGAGAAACCTTTATTTGCAGCAGATGAGGAGATCACAAAGCGGAGACTCTCCGAGACCAGGCGAACGTGTAGCTTGGGTTTAGGATGAGGATGAATATTTAGATCGGGAAGCCTTGGTCATTGGAGGTAGAGGTGGGTTTAAGATTGCGCATGCGCCTGTAAAAAAATAAAAATAAAAAAAGATTGCGCATGCGCCCTAGGGAAACATGACCGTATAGACGTCCTACGTGGTGATGTGAGCGAGGCTTGAGCTCCTTCTGGGGCAGGGATTTTAGTATCCTAATGAGGTAAAGGTGATGGTGGGTTGTTTTCCGTCAGTCTGTGCAGGCTTGTAGGGGGTTTAGGTCCAAGGGTTTGGGTGGGCTGGGCGGCGGGAGGTCTCCTCAGGGCAGTCGCCCTCCCCTGAGGGGTGGTTTTGGGTTTCAGTCACCTGAGGTAAGAGGCAAACCCGAATGAAGACCTCAAGGAAAAATGCAAGAAAAAGTCTAGTGAGTACAGGCAGGTGGACCCTAAAAGTCAGGTCTTGGGGTCTAGCTGGTGAGAAGTTCGTTCCTTGGGGGGTTTATGGGGAGAGACGACACCCAGTGGAGTTGTCACACTGAGGAAACTTGATTTGTAGAAAATTAGGACAACATGGGGAATAACTTGCAAAGTATTAATTCCTCAGGTGGGGATGAGTAGGTTTCTTTTATTCAGGGTCAGATAAATACTCAGAAAGGGGAGTCTTGTCACGCATGTAAAGGCGGGCTAAAGTTGGTGCAGGCGAGCTTAGAAAACGTGCCTAGACACCTGTCCTGTGTTGTGTTCCTAAAGCCTGTGGAGATTAAAAAAAATTTTTTTTTTTTTTGTTTTTTAAAGATTTATTTGTTTGTTTGACAGACAGATCACAAGCAGGCAGAGAGAGAGGAGAAAGCAGGCTCCCCGCAGAGCAGAGAGCCCGATGTGAGGCTCGATCCCAGGACCCTGAGATCATGACCTGAGCTGAAGGCAGAGACCCTTTGGGATCAAGCCCTGATCGTTAAGCAGAGGCTGAACTAACTGAGCTACCCAGGCACCCCTTGGGTGGAGATTTTAATATTATAATGAGGTAGACATCACTGTGGGACACTCCAGGGGTGAGACCATGGTCAAGCTCAAACTGGTCCAGGCTGGTTGGAGCTCTCCTTGTCTTGCCTCTTCCTGGTAAGGTTAGGGTTTCTGTCCAGAAAAAAAGCAGGATCCATGAAGGTCCTGCTGGTGGCAGTTTTAACTTCATTAACCCCATAGGACAGGGTTTCAAGCCTGCAGAAAAACTGGAGAATGTGCCTTAGGACAATCTACTTCTGAAACAGCACTGGGAGTTTTACCTTTGATTTACGCCTGATAGGGTTGGGTTTTCTAACTGGCCTCCTAGACACTGTTAGGTTTTGCATTGCCTTTGTTCCCTTAAAATCCTTAACCACTGAGGTTTTTGCATTTCCTTTTCCTAACAGCTCCTAGGAAGTTTTGCAAGAAGTGTGCCAGGCCAAGTAATACCAGTAAAGCGTAGATCACAGAAAATAGCTGGGGTTCCAAGCCAAGCGCTGCATCACAAGTGCTATGTCTCATCTTGCTTTTTCTCGGAAACCCCTAACTCTGCTAATATCTGTAAATTAGATTCCTTTTGTTAATGTTATAGGATTCTTCTTTAGGGTCCTTTCTCAGTCAAGATTTGGGCCCATTGCATCTTTGCAATTTCAAAAAAAAAAAAAGTCAAACATCAGAGTGATTTGTGGTCGTCAGCAAGAAACATTATCTGTGGGGCGCCTGGGTGGCTCAGTGGGTTAAGCCGCTGCCTTTAGCTCAGGTCATGATCTCAGGGTCCTGGGATCGAGTCCCGCATCGGGCTCTCTGCTCAGCAGGGAGCCTGCTTTCCTCTCTCTCTCTCTCTCTGCCTGCCTCTCCGACTACTTGTGATTTCTCTCTGTCAAATAAATAAATAAAATCTTTAAAAAAAAAAAAAAAGAAAGAAAGAAACATTATCTGTGCATGAGAGAAACACGTGAGCTCCCAGATGGAGACGAGACGTGGGTCAATGACACCAATGGGATAAATCACCTCACCTGATACAGCTTCTCCGTTAACTGGATCTATTCAGGGGGAACAGAGGCAAATCCAAACCGTGGGATTGCCAACTGGCTGGGATGTTTCAAAAATGCCAGTGTCTTAAAAAAAAAAAAAAAAAGGGACAAATTAAAATTAAAGGAAAAGGAGAGTAAAGAAGAATAAAGAGGCATGAAAGTGAATGCCATTCATGATCCTTGTGGGCTCTGCCAGCTCAGCTTGCGTATCCTCACAACATGGCGACTGTCTTCTCCCAGAGTTGGTGATTCAGGAGAGAGAGAAAGGCAGAAGTGGCAATATCTTTTAGGACCTAGCCTTGAAGGTCACCTACTGTCATTTCTACAATATCTTACTGGTTATACAGATCAGTACTATTCAGTGTGGGAAGAAAATATACAGGGATGTGAATACCACGGAATGAAGGTCACTGATGGCCATCTTGTGATGGTGGTAGCCTGGTTACCACCAGTACCTAACGCACAGGGTGGTTGTGGGAAAGAAATGCATTAGTACACGGAAAGGACTCCAGACCAATGCTCTGCATACAGTAAGTGCCTATAAATTTTAGCTTTTGGTATTATTGGCCCATAGGGTAGGTGTTTCCTTTTCTTCGACTCCATATCACTCTCACAATTTTTTTTTAAAAGATTTTATTTATTTATTTGACAGACAGAGATCACAAGTAGGCAGAGAGGCAGGCAGAGAGAGAGGGGGAAGCAGGCTCCCCGCTGAGCAGAGAGCCCGATGTGGGGCTCAATCCCAGGACCCTGGGATCATGACCTGAGCCGAAGGCAGAGGCTTTTTCCTCTGAGCCACCCAGGCGCCCCTACTCTCACAATTTTTAAGGCATTAATTATCTTTCCATCTTTAACCTAGGAGGCCCCTCAGAATCACCTGTGGGATTTTCAGTTTACTATTGCTTTTTAAAACAATTTTAGTATCTTATATATATATATATGTGTGTGTGTGTGTGTGTGTGTATTTTCTCTTTTTTTCTTTTTCTTAGAGAAAAAGTCGGGGGAAAAGGAGAGAGAATCCCAGGAAGGCTCCACGCACGCTTTGAAGCCCGATGGAGGGCTTGATCTCACGACCCTGAGATCATGACCTGAGCCAAAATTAAGAGTTGGGCACTTAACCAACTGAGCTACTCAGGTGCCCCTAAAACAATTTTAAATGGTTTTTAAATTTATACAAACAATATGCTTGTTCAGCATTACAGGAATATGTATAACATACGCTTGTTCCCAATGACATAGAAACAGGAAGAATAAAAAATATCACCTCTATCCGGTTTCCCTCCCTAGGAGTAACCACTGTTCAGTTGATATTCTTCTTACCACTTTATCCTAATTTATAGGTGTGTTATACTAGTGTTCAATAATTGAGATTCTACTGTATATATGGGTGAGTGATTTAGAAATTGGTTTATCTTGGGAATAATGCATGTTATGTCAGCGCATTTAGATGACAATCTTTAGTCCCACCCCATTCCCCAAGAACTGAACTTTTTTTCTTTTTCCCAAAGGGCTTGGGGCATGTTATCATAATTTGCGATTTCATATGGGATGGAATAATGGAGTTGTGTCAAAGTTTGGTCCCCAAATAGCTCAGTAGGCTTAACCTACTTTCAAATCAGAAATGCAGTGTTGGGGAAAGTCCTTCAGCTCTGGATTCAAATGTTGGCTCTGACGCTTATTAGTGGAGTGACATCGGTCAAAATTTCTTTTCTTTGTATTACTCTCTCTCCTTCAGTCCCCATATTTGTAAAGCCTCCTCATGGAGATGTTAAATCGGGTCATCCATGATGTCAGTTGCCAGGCGGACTCTTTAGCGAGTACTCAGTTTAGTACTAAACTAAATTATTATTACACTTAGTACTAAAGTGTACTCAGTCTAGTTTAGCGACGTTTGCTGTCACGGCACAGAGTGCGGGCACTCTGTTTGGATAGAGTGCGGAACTTGCCACAAGAGGGCGCAAGTGACCAGGTGTGAGTGCACGGCAGTCCTTGGGCTGTGCAGGCTAACAGAGGTTCCAGAGGCACCAGAGGCACCTTTGTATGAATTACAAATAACCCTGCAGGGTGTAAACACCATCCTCTCAGGAGATGGCAGAATAAAATTGTGTCATGAGTATAATTAGTGCTCCAGGGGGCGGCGACAACTCTGCTCTGCCTCTGGGGAGGTTGCCTTCTGGTTGCTATGGAATTTTCACCTCCCTTCTCCTCCCAAAAGCACCAAGTCAGAGCCATTTCGTGACCAGGAGCCTTGGTTTCAACACCTTTAAAATGGATGGCATCATACTTTCCATTGCCTCCCCATCAAGTTAGCTAGAGAAATTTGGGCAGAATTGGGGGCCACTTGCAAAAGTGTTTGAATGAACACAAACTAACATATTCATATTTTTTAAAGTATTACTATTTTTAGGGGGGAGGGGCAGAGGGAGAGAGAATCTTTTTTTTTTTTTTTTTTTTTTTAAGATTTTCTTTATTTATTTGACAGAGATCACAAGTAGGTAGAGAGACCGGCAGAGAGAGAGGAGGAAGCAGGCTCCCTGTGGAGCAGAGAGCCCCATGTGGGGCTCGATCTCAGGACCCTGGGATCATGACCTGAGCCGAAGGCAGAGGCTTTAACCCACTGAGCCAACCAGGCGCCCCGGGAGAGAGAATCTAAAGCAAGTTCCACGCCCAGTGCAGAGCCTGACACAGGGGTCTATCTTAGGACCCTGAGATCATGACCTGAGCCGAAGGCAGAGGCTTAACCCACTGAGCTGTTCAGTTGCCCCCAAAAGTATATTTTTAAACTGGTTAATCATGCAGTGCCTGGTGGCTCAGTCAATTAAGCTTCTGACTCTTGATTTTGGCTCAGATCATGATCTTAGGGTAGTGAGATCCAGCCTGTGTTGGGTCCATAATCAAAGGAGCGAGGCTGATACAAAGCAAAGGTCAAGCAAAGCTTTATTTTCGTGCCAAGCATCGAGAATCAAACCGACCGGCCGGGGCCGCTCCTTGCAAGGAGGCGACCTCTCTCTGCCTTACAGACTAGCTTTTAAGGGCAAAGGCCATGTGGTTGGGCTTAGCCATGCACAGGTGGCCAATGAGATTGTAACAGACAGAGAAAGCTGCACAGTCGTGCTAGGTCACACATAAGTGACCAACTGAATTACAGTTTACCCTATAGTAGATATTTGAACTAGCCTATCACCTTGGTCAGAATTGGCACCCAAAAGGCGCCCAAAGGGCAGGGCCCATACTCCTTGGTCGCTCGAGAGACAGTATGCGGCCCCCCACTGTTTGGATACCTCCACCTGGCCTGACCCACCCTTGGATTTGGGCTTTGTTACCTGGGGCTGGTTTTGGGGACTTGTTTTTAAATCAGTCCCCTGGTGGTGGTGGGGGGAAGGGACAGTTTAAGTTTTACTGTATAAGCAACAAAGTCACTGTTTAACCGGGTGGAATTGCCCTGGCTGAATAGGCCCTTACACCTGCATGGCTCCTCACTGAGCCGGGAGTCTGCTTGAGATTCTGTCTCTCCCTCTTGCCCCTCCCCCTACTCATGTATTCACTCTCTCTAAATAAATAAATGAATAAATAAATCCTTAAAGAAAATAAAGCTGGATAATCATGACATACCAAATCTTTTCTCATTCAACCCTCAGAACAATCCCATGCAGGGGATACTATCATTATCCCTCCTTGATGATTGAGAGAATGGGAGTCACAGAGAAGGCTAGCAACTTTCCCAACACCACACAGCACAACTAGGACGCTGTAGAGGCAAGTTTCAAAGTCGTGTTTGTCCAAACTCCACAGCTCGTACATCTAACCACTGCATATACAGCCTTTTTGCTTGAGGTCAAGACTCTTGGACTCAGAGTCAGAAGTCGTGGTTAAATCACAGCTCTTTCACCACTGGGTAAACTTGCTGTGGGCAAGGCTCAGCAGTTTTTTTCTGTTTCTCCATGAAAAATCGGGGTCTGGAGAGAGTGTGACTCTTTAGTCCACTAATATCCCTCTCCTGGAGTAGCACATGTGACATGTGAGTGTGAACGTGCTTTGCAAATTGTAAACGTGTGGTAGGCTGACGAAGTTGAGGATGCTGATGGTGGTGAGGAAACAATCAGGGGTTGCAGGGTCTCACTGAATTTGTGGGTTGGTCTGCTTCCTTCTCCTTTCTTACTCTTAATCCCATGACTGTACTCATTCACCAAATATCGAGTGCCCACTATGGGACACCCTCTGTCCTGGGCACTGGGGATTCAACAGTCAGACAACAGAGCAGGCACAAGTCCTTACTCTCAGAAAGCTTCCATTCTGGTGGAGGGAGGCAGACGAGATACTCTTGTACCTGTAATGTGTCAGAGCACGAGTGCTTTGGGGCAAAAATAAGCAGGAAAGACTAGGGAGAGGACCCAGGCTGGGAATAAGGTGCGGATGTAACTTGAGTGCTGAGGAAACGGGCTATAGGAATCAGCAAGAGGGGCACCTGGGTGGCTCAGTGGGTTAAAGCCTCTGCCTTCGGCTCAGGTCTTAATCCCAGGGTCCTGGGATCGAGCCCCGAATCAGACTCTCTGCTCAGCAGGGAGCCTGCTTCCTCCTCTCTCTCTGCCTGCCTCTCTGCCTACTTGTGATCTCTGTCTGTCAAATAAATAAATAAAATCTTAAAAAAAAAAAAAAAGGAATCAGCAAGAGACTGTCATCATCCTTTTAAGAGCACAGCTCTGTTGTGTTAAGTACGTTCACTCTGTCGTGCAACAGATCTTTAGAACTTTTTCATCTTGCAAAATCGAAACTCTGTACCAGAAAAACACTGATTCCCCCTGGCCCTCCCCACACCCTTTCTACTCTCTGTTTTCATGAATTTGACTACTTTAGGTATTTCATATGAGTGGAATGATATACAATTTGCCCTTTGGTAACTGGCTGGTTTCACTTAGCATAATGTCCTCAAAGTTCATCCATGTTGTAGCATGTATTAAAATGTCCTTCCTTCCTTTTTTTTTTGTTTTAAGATTTTATTTATTTATTTGACAGAGAGATCACAAGTAGGCAGTGAGAGGGGGAAGCAGGCTCCCCACCTAGCAGGGAGCCTGACGTGGGGCTCGATCCCAGGACCCTGGGATCATGACCTGAGCTGAAGGCAGAAGCCTTAACCCACTGAGCCACCCAGGCACCCCTGAACTCATATTTTCTTTATCCAGTCTTCTGTTGTTGGATATTTGGGTTGCTTCTACCTCTTGGCTATGGCAGATATGTCACAGTGAACATGAATGTGCAATATCTCTTTGAGATCCTGCTTTGAATGCTTTTGGATATATACTCAGAAGTGGATTTGCTGAATCAGATGGTAGTTCTCTTTTTAATTATTTAAGGAACTGTGTTTCCATGATGGCTGCACCAATTTACATCCCCACCAACATTGCCCGAGGGCTTCAATTTCTCTACATCCCAGCCAATACTTGGCTATTTTCTGTTGTTTTGATAGTGGCAATCTTAATAGATATGATGTGATAGCTCATTGTGGTTTTGATCTGCATTTCTCTTATGACTAATGATGTTGAGCATCTTTTCATGTACTTGTTGGCCATCTGTATGTCTTCTTTGGAGAAATGTCTATTCAAGTCCTTTGGCCATTTTAAAATCTAGTTGTTGTTTTTTTTTTTTTTTAAAGATTTTTATTTATTTGTTAGAGAGAGATACAGAGCGCAAGCACAGGCAGACAGAGTGGTAGGCTAGAGGCAGAGGGAGAAGCAGGCTCCCTGCTGAGCAAGGAGCCCGATGTGGAACTCGATCCCAGGACGCTGGGATCATGACCTGAGCCGAAGGCAGCCGCTTAACCAACTGAGCCACCCAGGCGTCCCTAAAATCTAGTTATTTTTGTTGTTTGTTGTTGGGTTGTAGAAAAAAATTTTTTTAAGGATTTTTTTTAAGGTTTTATTTATTCATTTAACAGAGAGGGAGAGTACAAGCAGGGAGAGCAACAGGCAGAGTGGGAGGGAGAAGCAAGCTCTCTGCTGAGCCCGGAGCCAGATACAGGACTCGATCCCAGGACCCTGGGATCACAACCTGAGCTGAAGGCAGCTGCTTAACAAACTGAACCACCCAGGCATCTCAAGGGTTGTAGAAATTCTTTATATATTCCGGATATTAGCTCTTTATCAGATATATAGTTTGCAAATATTTCCCCCCATTCCTTAGGTTGGCTTTTCTACTCATTGTTCATTTTATTTAATAGACCTCTCCTGACTATCTCTGAGGTCACTGGCAGTGTCTTTTTGCTTACCATCCCATTCCCCCAAGTCTAGCTGTTGGAGGGTGTCATGGAGAGGACATGGACATTAGTTGGCCCTTGAGCTGGCCCTGTGCAATGCTGGCTTCTCACCCTCTCCTCTGTCTTTGGTATGTACATTCTGCCTACTGTTTCCACATTTGGAGCTGCTTTCAAAAATGCAAACTTGAGAGAGTAAGGTGTTGTTGAAAATATCTGGACTTGCTACTTGACTAAACCCCATTAAGGCTTCTATATAAACTATATAAGATTCTAGAAGACAGGTATAGAGTTCTACTTGTCTTGCAACTGCCCATGACAAGCCTGGTATATGTCTCCTTGCTTATTAAACCTGCCACCTATCAGTCTCTTTCTTGGGTCTTTCTTTGCCCTCTGTGTACAGGGCCAATTTCAAATTACACATGGGAAGCTCCTGAATTTGCAAACCAACACTAGCACCATGCCTGGTTCCCACCAGCCTTCCCCAAATGTTTCCTGGAGGAAATAAGGAAGGGCTGAATAAATTCTAGAAGAGAACTGGGAGAGGTATTTGAGGAACATCCTATGGGTTCCTGCCCCAAACCAGCAGTATCCAATGGAAGTATAATAGGAGACACATAATTTTAAAGTCTCTAGTAGCTGTATTTTAGAAAAGGAGAAATAGGAGAAAATAACTGTAATAATATATTTTATTTAACTATCTGTATCCAAAATATCATTTTGGATGCAATCATTTTAAAAATTCTTCTTTTAAAAAATATTTTATTTATTCATTAGAGAGAGCACAGCAGAGGGAGCAGCAGAGGGAGAAGCAGGCTCCCTGCTGAGAAGGGAGCCCTGCTCGGCTTGATCTAGGACCCAGAGGTCATGACCAGAGCTGAAGGTTGTTGTTCAACTGACTGAGCCAGCCAGGTACCCCCATTTTTAAACTTCTTAATGAGTTTGAAAAATGTGTTGTTGGATTTTTTTTTTAATCCTATGTCCTTTTTTTAAATGATTTTATTTATTTATTAGAGATCACAAGTAGGCAGAGAGGCAGGCAGAGAGAGAGGGGGAAGCAGGCTCCCCACTGAGCAGAGAGCCTGATGCAGGGCTTGATCCCAGGACCCTGAGATCATGACCTGAGCTGAAGGCAGAGGCTTTAACCACTGAGCCACCAGGCACTCCCCCCCCCCTTTTTTTTTTTAAGATTTTATGTATTTAAAATACAGTGAGAGAGGGAGCACAGCAAGAGGGAGTGGGAGAGGGAGAAGAAGGCTCCCTGCTCTGGGAGCCCAAAGCAGTGCTCCATTCCAGGACCCTGAGCCAAAGGCAGATGTTTAACGACTGAGCCACCCAGGCACCCCTAATCCTATGTCTTAAAAACATCTCAGTACATTGGTGCCACAATTTCAAGTGCCGCATAACCGCATGTGGCTAGTGGCCAATGTTTTGGAGAGTGCAACCCTAGCCTGTGGCCCTTGGGAACTTTTGGGTGCCGGCACGTGGCAGCCAGTGGGAGCTTGGGAAGGTTTGCTGGATGGAAGAAAGCAATGAACGCAGATCTGGGACCATGAATAGAAGTCTCCAATGCCAACAGGTATACTAACCCAGCACTTGCAGGAACTTGGCTAGATTCCAGGAAAGCGATCTCCCCTCCAGGCAGGAAGTCCGGACACGCAGCCTAGCTACCTGCTGCCCCAGCCAGGATGTGCTTTGCAGGCAAGCAGACGCAGTAGCGGCCAGAGCTCCAGACTCTGGGGACGTGAAAGCCGACTGGAGGTAGGGCAGGTTCGCCAGGTCTCGGGGCCAGCTCAGGACTGTCTTCCCAGGTATCTACCAAGATTCAGCGGCTTTGGCAGAGCCTCCTCCCTGGCTCCGAGAGAGGGGACCAATGCGCAGAACCAGGCGCTCCAGCAGGGTTTTCCCCCAACTTGGGGTGACTGGGTTGTGGCCCTGTGGTGGGGGGAGCGAGCTGGGATGGGGTACAAGAAATGGGTGGGGAGAACCACCCCGGGCCTGGAATCTTAGAATGGGAGGATCCAGACTTTGGCATCGAGCTGATCCATTGTGTTAAGAAAGCCTCTTAAGAGTGCACACAATACGTAGCCCTGTGTAGGGGAAAGAATAATTGCACCCAATTATCTGGCACTCAGGAACGTGCGTGCTGGGCCACTGGGTCATGATTCAGAGCTCACTTTGGAATTGCACTGTTATGCGCTCTGTGCCTCTGGGCAAGTTACTTACACTCTCTGGGCTTCAGTGTTCTCCTCCATAAAAAGGGACTCAAAATAAGACCCCTTTCCTAGGGTTTCTGTGAGCCTTGTGTGTGCTGGGGACACAAGAAGCACTTCCTGAATGTTAGGTATCCATTTTTTCCCCCAGACAGTCTCCTGAGATAGTGCCTCCCAGTTCCTTTTCACCCATGAAGAGATTTGGGCTCAGACAGGTTAAGTAACTTGTCTGCAGCAATTAGATGGAAGCAGCAGAATTTGAATCCAGGAAGTGGAGCTGTAGAGACTGGGCATAATGTCTAATCCAGGTCCCACTATTTCCTAGAAGGTTGAAGGGAGGTGGGAGAAAGCTGCTTCTGAGACCCCTTGTCCCTGTCTGTGTAATGGGTACAATGATGTAATGGTGAGGGGTTATTGTGAGGACTAACTGAGTTAGCACACATAAGTGTATCCTACTAGAGTGCCACAAGGGTAGGCTCCTTCTGTTCTGTTTGCACATCTAGCCCCAGTGCTTGGCACACAGTAGATGCTCAGTAAACACTTGATGAGTGGATGAGAAGCACATATTAGTTGTTATTCTTACAACAATCCCTGCTACTGATAAGGAGACTGAGGTTCAGGGAGGTTAGGTAACTTGGTGGATGTTACCTGGGTGCCTGGTAGAGGAGTCAGCATCTGAACCCGGGTCTGTTGATCATAAAGTCTGCATGTTCTTGACATTCAAGTTCCATCATCCCCTAGTTGAGTGACTATGGCAAGTTATTGCTCTTCTGGATCTCAGTTTCCTTATCTAGAAAATGGGGACAATAATGATCACTACCCCACATGGTTTTCTTCTGGATCAAATAAACCTAAAGCACTCAGAACAGTGCCTGGGACTTCAGCAGATGCTCAGCAAACACTCGCTGCAGTGAATGCTGTGACTTTCCCTGCAAGAGTAAAGCGGATGGTCTAGCAGTCGTGTTCATTTAGAGGAGGCGGAGGGAAGAGTGGAAGTGGCAGGAGATGGAGGGGGGGACCAAGGAGCTTACTTGCCTTCTGTGTAGTTCACAGAGCCAGGCCCCTGTTTGCTATCTGGAACATTCCTGAGAAACTCCCTACACTCAGTGCAGAGGGAGGAGTGTCACCTGGTATCCTAGTCTCCATCCAGTATCAAAGCGGCTGTCACTGGGAGGCTTTTGTTGTGTAAAGAGGGCCCAGTGCTTCAGTGCATTACCCACTGCAGCTGATGAGGCTTTGGGGAGGAGGGTTTCAGGTGGCAGGGACAGTTACATAGTAATTATTCTGGCTAGACCTGGATTTAGATATTGTCTTGGAGTATTTCCCAGCTCCGGGACTTTTGCAGGTTGCTTTCTGAGCTTCAGTTCCCTGATCTGAAGGGGCTCAATATGTAAAAATATGGTATAGTTTCTAGAAGTGGGGAAATGGAGGGGCAGAAAAATTTTCCTAGAGGAAATTGCTGAGGTGCTGATTTCCTTGTCTTGTCAATGGGAATTGGAAGATACTATCCAAAGATTGTGACACACTGTATCATTCACAGCAGTGGTTCTCAACTGGGGGTGATTTTACCTCCCAGAGGATACTTGTCCATTCCTGGACTTATTTTTGGTTGCCCACAGCTTGTGGGGTTGGTGATGGGGAATGTCCTACTGGTACCTAACGGAGGGAAGTTGGGGACACTGCTAAACATCCTCTAATACTCAGGAGAGCCCCCACAACACAGCGTATCTCACCCAAAATGTCAACAGTGCTGAGGTTGAGGGACCCTGACTTATACCTACTTGAGAATTATTGATTTGTCCTTTTGCAGTCAAATGCTCTACCACTGAGCTATACCTCCCCCTTAAAAAAAAAAAAAAGATTTTATTTATTTATTTGACAGAGAGAGATCACAGGTAGGCAGAGAGGCAGGCAGAGAGAGAGGGGGAAGCAGGCCCCCTACTGAGCAGAGAGCCCGATGCAGGTCCCTATCCCAGGACCCTGAGATCATGAGCTGAGCCGAAGGCAGAGGCTCAACCCACTGAGCCACCCAGGCACCCCTGCCTGGCATATCCTTTTGCTTTGGACTCTGAGTTGGCTGGGCTTTTGTAATCCAGGCATTCCACAAGTCGCCCCACGGATGACAGGTCTGGGAGCTATTAAGCCCAGTGGAGGTAGAGTGTATTGTCCCCATTTTGTAGATGAGGGTGGGGAAAATTGAGGTTCAAAAGGATAGAATCGTAGAGCCTCAGACGGGTAGAGTTGTAGAGCACTAAAGTAAGGACCCAAGTCAGCTTGCTGTGAAATGTGGGCTGGTTCCACGCTGCCTGTCCTTTATCTCTGGAAAGGCCCTGCCATCATAATCATGGAGTTAACTTATAAGGTCTGAATGTTGCCCCCGGGGCTGTTCCTGCTTGAGGATGTCTAGTGGAGCATAATGTTGTGGAAGAATGCTTCGGTGAATACAGGAAAAGATAGGCTCTTTTCACTCCACCTTACTCTCTGGGATTAAAAAAAAAAAAATCAACCTAATTACTTCCTTATGGCATCTAAGAGATAAAATAACATTTAGTAAGGACTTTGCTCTTTTTAGTGGGCTGATGCGAAAAGAACAGTGTTGGGAGGGCGGCCCTGGGGTTCAGGAAGAAAGTACACAGGTTGGGCTCCCAGGCAGGGTGTCTTTACACACCTGGCACTCAGAGGCCACGACACCATCATGACATTGCGGATCAAGGACTGATCTGCATTTTAAGTGGATGTGACCCGGGGTTATTTATTGGCTGATGAGGGGAGAGAAGCTGGATGGCCAGTCCCAGTAGGGTGACTAAGAGAACAAGCAGGGCTGTGTCTCAGACACAAGACGATTGGCTTTATGGGTTAGTATTAAAAAAAAAAAAAAAAAAGAGGACTTGTGTCTCTGCAGAGTGGAGAGGAAACGCAGGAAGGCAGGTAAGAAAGGGTTTTGTATTTTGTTTTTTAAGAGCTTATTTATTTATTTGAAAGAGAAAGTGTCCAAGTGAGGGGAGAAAGAGAGAGAATCCCCAGCAGACTCCGCGTTGAGCATGAAGCCAATGCAGGGCTCAATCCCCGAGACCCTGAAATCATGACGTGAGCCGAAAGCAAGAGTTAGAGGCTTAACTGACTGAGCCACCCAGGCACCCCAAGATACGGTGTCTTGAAAGTGGTGTGGGGGTTCCAGAAATGATAGAGAACCCTTGGGGATATGCCCCGGGAGAAGGCAGAAACAGGCTGTCCTGTTGCTTATCACCAGGTGCCAGGTCCGGAATAAATGTACAATTTCCTGTTAGAGGCAAGAATGATTATGGGGAAATGGGAAGCAAGGAAGCGTGTCGGTGAGCAAGCTCCAGAGCTGTCTTCCTTTCCTGAATCAAAATCTGGGCTTCTGGGACGCCTGGGTGGCTCAGTTGGTTAAGCAGCTGCCTTCGGCTCAGGTCATGATCCCAGTGTCCTGGGATCGAGTCCCACATCGGGCTCCTTGCTCAGCAGGGAGCCTGCTTCTCCCTCTGCCTCTGCCTGCCATTCTGTCTGCCTGTGCTCACTCTCTCTCCCTCTCTCTCTGATAAATAAATAAAATCTTAAAAAAAAAAAAAAATCTGGGCTTCTCCAGGTCCTGCTGTGCCACTGTGTGTGAGTTATTGTTACCTTGCAGGGCTCCGTTTGCTTGTCTGTAGAATGGGTAGAGTGCTAAGGACTGCCACCTCCTCTTGATGTAGCAGGGTTAGTAAGACAGTATGGTGCACGGTAAGCCACTCAAGAAATGTTGGTTCTAGTGCCTTCTTAGCGCAGTAGGCAGCGCATCAGTCTCATAATCTGAAGAAATGTTGGTTCTAACTCCCCCTCTTCCTCTTTGCCCTTCTCTTCTTCCTCTGATAACAGTGAAGATGATGACCATGATCCAAGTTCAGAGATACATGGGTTAGAATCCCATCTGCTTCTATTTAGCTGTGTGATCTTGGATAAATTACTTAACTCTCTCTGGGCTCCAATGTAACCGTCATAGAGTGGGGATAATAATACTAATAATATCTCTCCATAAAGTTGTTGGGGGATATGATTACTAATGCATGTGAGGGGCACAGCATGGTGCCTGGAACTTAGGAAGGCACTCAGTAAAGTGGCGCTGGCTTTGTGCTTATGGATACCAGTGTTGTCTGACTAGTTCCCTTCTGCCCTGGAGAGGGAAAGAAGAGCTCAATGGATATGGATGTTGAGGAAGTAAGGTTAATAATCATGTTCTGCCAGGCAGGGTGCTCTCCCCTGAGGGAAGGGTCAGGATGAAGGTATATACTTCTTTCTAGAAGTTCAATGAATCACTCCGTGGTTTATGTTTGCCAGGAGTTCCCAGAATGGAGTGCCGTGAGACTGGATTATATTACTGCTCAGGCTATTCTCAGCCACCTCAGGTTCAATGTTCCCAGAGATAAACCCAGGCTGATGCAATGCTAATCATCGGTAGGGTCATGTCTGGAAAGAACACTCCTTACCTATAAGAAAAGAAGTAAGGGGCTGGATAAGTTTTCTGTATTTTTACAAATGCCAGAAGAAGCAAGTTCTATTTTCTATGGCATTTGAATCAGGGTAGATAGCATTTTATTTTATTTATTTTTTTTTTAATATTTTTAAACATTTTATTTATTTATTTGACAGAGAGAAATCACAAGTAGATGGAGAGGCAGGCAGAGAGAGAGGGAAGCAGGCTCTCTGCTGAGCAGAGAGCCCGATGCGGGACTCGATCCCAGGACTCTGAGATCATGACCTGAGCTGAAGGCAGCGGCTTAACCCACTGAGCCACCCAGGCGCCCCTAGATAGCATTTTAAAAGAAGAACAGAAAGTCCTATTTCTATAAATTCACAGGGAGACTTGGAGGTCCAGAGTTGCTGTTCCCAGTCTTTCATTTGTTAGCACCCCCAACAAATGAAAAATTGTGGCTCTCCAAAAGAGAGGTGGAATCTTCTCCTGTGGCAGAGACTTGACTTACAAATTTTATGATCAGAGGAAAGCCCTTAGCAGGAGAGGAGGTAGGTGGAAATCCCAGGAAGACGGTTTAATTCGCCCCGCTGGAACTGTCATTCCTGGGGTGACTCATGAGATGCCTGAACTGCAGGGTCCTCTATGCCAGTCACTGTGGAACAGAGCCAAATTGGAAGAAAAACACAAATCAGTAACCTTTAGCCTGTTCTGGCATGTCTGGGTGGTTGGTTGGTTAAACATCTGCCTTAGGCTCAGGTCATGATCCTGGGGTTCTGGGATCGAACCCTGCCTTAAGCTTCAGGCTTTTTGCTCAGCAGGGGTATACTTCTCCCTCTTTCGCTCTGTCCTTACCTTGCTTGTGCACCCTCTCTCTCTCTCTCTCAAATAAATAAGTAAAATATTAGAAGAAAGAAAACCCAGGTACCCTCTGCTTCTGTTTTTTTTTCCCCCCCTCCAAATCTGGAACCATAATACTTGGGTTGTATTATATAATGTTTGTTTGTTTGTTTTTAAGATTTTATTTATTCATTTGACAGACAGAGATCACAAGTAGGCAGAAGAGGCAGGCAGAGAGAGAGGAGGAAGCAGGCTTCCTGCTGAGCTCCCTGCTGGGCTCGATCCCAGGATCCTGAGATTATGACCTGATTCGAAGGTGGAAGCTTTAACCCACTGAGCCACCCAGGCGCCCCCATATATAATGTTTGTTTAAATAGGCATTATAAGGAACGAGTATAGGGATCTGAATTAGTCTGGTTAAGAACTAAGTTTTTAGGGGTGCCTGGGTGGCTCAGTCAGTTAAGTACTTGCCTTCAGCTCAGGTCATGATCTCAGGGTCCTGGGATTGAGCCCTGCATGGGGCTTTCTGCTAAGTGAAGAGTCTGCTTCTCCCTCTCCCTCTGCCTGCCACTCTGCCTACTTGTGCTCTCTCTCTCTCTCTCTCTCTAATAAATAAATTAAAAAAATTTTTTTTTTTTAAAGAACTAACTTTCTAGTCCTGGAGGTGGATCCAGAAGGGGGTTCTTTTTCTTCTCAAAGAGAGAGGCTTGCTACAGACCCTGGGTGTGGATAGAGCTCACCCTGGCTTTACTCTTCTCTCCTGCCTTTCTGAGACCCAGTGGTAGAGAAAGCAGTAGGGGATCTAGCCACAGCAGATATTAAGGTTTATCATTTTTCCCTGCTCCTGGCAGGAGTCTGAGCACATGGATGGTGGCAAAGGGGATGAGGAGGGGTTTCCACTTCTCCTGGAAGTGAGGTCCTTCCTTGGATTGCAGAGGAGGCCACTGCTTCTAGCAGCTCTCAGTGGCGACAAGAGCTATTACATATCTTGTGTTGTGTCTGGCTCTCCCAGAGAGGGGTCCTTGTTCTTCTGGGACAGATTGGAGCAGGCCAGCCATGCAGGAAGACACTGAACTGCCAAGGTGCAAGTAACCCACCACTTTTCCTTCCCACCTCTCTCCACCTGCTTTAGCCAGCTGCTTTGTACTGATTCTTAAACCTTGGGGTACAAAAGAATCTCTTGGAAACCTGATAAAAAAGCGAATTACCAGGTCCCATTCTAGATCCACGAAATAAAAACTTGTGGGAATGGGCCCTGAGCTCAAGTGGTCTTCCCAGGACTGGTGGGTTCCCAGGACATGGAACTTCCAGTGTTAAAACCAGGTCAGTTCTGGGTATACTGGGACTGGTTGGTCATCTGATGATCCACAGGCCCCCGTCTCCAGCAAGCTCCCAGGTGAGTCTTGTGGGCTCCTCAGCTTGATGTGCACTCATTAGTGAAGCTTTATTATTTTTTTAAAAAGATTTATTTATTTGAGAGAGAAAGAGAGGAAGGGAGGGGAAAAGGGAGAGGGAGAGAGAGAGAGAGAGTCTGAGATCGTAACCTGAGCTGAGATCAAGAGTCAGATGCTTAACCGACTGAGCCACCCAGGCACCCTTGATCAGCAAGGCATTAAATATTGGAGTTTCTGGGGTACCTTGGTGACTCAGTCTGCCTTTGGCTCAGATCATGATCCAGCCCTGCATCAGGCTCAGTGGGGAGTCTGCTTCCCCCTCTCCCTCTGCACCTTCCTGCCACCCTCCCTGCTTGAGCCCTCCGTCTCGCTCTGTACTCTCTCTCTCAAAAAAATAAAATCTGGGGCACCTGGGTGGCTCAGTGGTTTGCGCTGCTGCCTTCGGCTCGGGTCATGATCTCAGGGTCCTGGGATCGAGCCCCGCATCGGGCTCCCTGTTCCGCAGGAAGCCTGCTTCCCTCTCTCTCTCTCTCTCTGCCTGCCTCTCTGCCTACTTGTGATCTCTGTCTGTCAAATAAATAAATAAAATCTTTAAAAATAATAATAGTAAAATAAAATCTTTAAAAAATAAGTATTGGAGTTCATTTAGGCTTTATTCTTCCCTAGACTTGCACAAATATAACATCCTCATGGCTACTTACTGCTCTTTACATTAAAATTAATTAAAATAAAAAAATTAATTAAAATTAGGGGCCTCTGGTGGCTCAGTTGGTTAAGCATCTGTCCTGGGCTCAGGTCGTGATCCCAGGGTCCTGGGATTGAGCCTCACATGGGGCTCCTTGCTTGGCAAGGAGCCTGCTTCTCTCTCTCCCTCTGCCCATAGCATCTCTCTTGATCTCTGCCTTGGTCTCTCCCTCTGCCTGGGCGCACACTCTCTGTCAAATAAATAAGCAAAATCTGTAAAAAAAAAAATTAAATTAAATTAGGGGTGCCTGGGTGGCTCAGAGGGTTAAGCCTCTAACTTCGGCTCAGGTCACGATCTTAAGGTCCTGGGATTGAGCCCCACGTCGGGCTCTCTGCTCAGCTGGGAGCCTACTTCCCCCACTTCTGCCTGCCTCTCTACCTACTTGTGATCTCTCTCTCTCTGTCAAGTAAATAAATAAAATCTTTTAAAAATTTTAAATTAATTGGGGTGCCTGGGTGGCTCAGTCAGTTAAGTGTCTGCCTATCTGCTCAGGTCATGATCCCAGGCTCCTGGGATCAAGCCTCGCATAGGGCTCCCACTCGGCGGGAAGCCTGCTTCTCCCTCTTCCACTCCACTGCTTGTGTTCCCTCTCTCGCTGTGTCTCCCTCTGTCAAATGAATAAGTAAAATCTTTTTAAAAAATTAAAAAAAATTAATTAACTAAAATTAAACAAAATTAAAATCCAGTTCCTCCCTTGCACTAGCCACATTTTAAGTACTCGGTATATACATGTAGCTAGTGGCTGCTGTAGTGGACAGCATTGTATAGGATGATTATATCATGGTAGAAAGTTCTGTTAGTATTGCCTTAGATGATCTCTCGAATGGGCTTTCTCAACCTCACCACTATCAACATTTTGGGTCAGATAATTCTATTTTGGGGACTGTTCTGTACATTGTAAGATGTTTAGCATATCCCTGGCTTCCTCCACCTATTAGATGCCAATATCACACACCTCACCCTGAGTTGTGACAACAAAAAAGGCTTCCAGAGGTTGTCAAATGTGGTATCTGAAGGCAAAATTGCACTGATTGAGAATCAATGCCCGAGACACATGGCTTCTACCAATCTCTTTCTTTCTTTCTTTCTTTTTTTTTTTTTTTAAAGATTTTATTTATTTATTTGAGAGACAGAGATCACAAGTAGGCAGAGAGACAGGCAGAGAGAGAGGAGGAAGCAGGCTCCCTGCTAAGCAGAGAGCCCGATGCGCTCGATCTCAGGACCCTGGGATCATGACGAAGGCAGAGGCTTTAACCCACTGAGCCACCCAGGCGCCCCTACCAATCTCTTTCTGAAAGAAGGAAAGCCAGCCACACACCCTGCATTTCAGACAAGAGCGTTGGTACCTTAATGCAGATGTCATTTTGCACTTTCCTTGCATTGGTCTGCTTTACATAGAAGGCCTGTGGGCCTCACCTACTTTGGGGACAGTCTTATATACAAGAAAGTCTTGTTACAAAATGTTATTTGCAGGGCACTTGGCTGGCATGGAAAGAGCATGCAACTCTTGATCTCGGGGTCCTGAGTTTGAGCCCCACATTGGGTGTAGAGGTTCCTCAAAAATTACTTCAAATAAAATATTTAAAGTTTTAAATATTTTAAGATTTTTAAATTAAAGTATTCTTAAAATTAAATATTTTTAAATAAAATAAAAACTTAATATATTTTTTACAATGTCATTTGGATGGAGAGGGGTTTTGGTTTCAGTAAGTGTGAGACTGCTGGAAGGAACCTGGGGAGTCCTGGGAGAGTCCAGAGACTTCTCACCAAGAATGGATTGTAGTAGAAAAGGAGGTATCTTAGCTAGTGTAATGAGATTTGAGAGCCTTCAAAGCATCTATATCAATAAAAGAGTGATCCTATCCTAGCTTTTACTTGAATTTTCCTCTGAAGTTTACTTGGTGACATTTGTCAGTTCTATCATCCCAAGTATCCCAAATTATTTAAAAACAATGTTAGAGTCACCTTAATTTGATTATAGAAAGCACTTGTGACCTTCACGGTAACCGCAGTACATTAGACCATTCTCCGGGTGGATTTTTGCCATGTCTAGGTGATGCCCCTCATGAATTTAAAGTCCGTGTTCATTTTCCAGCCTCTGACTCTTTCTCACATTTTTAGCAAGCTAAAGGTCTTACATTCTTTTAAAAAAAATATATATATATATATATTTTTTAAAGATTTTATTTATTTATTTGATAAAGAGAGTGACATAGTGAGAGAGGAAACACAAGCAGGGGGAGTGGGAGAAGGAGAAGCAGACTTCCCGCTGAGCAGGGAGCCTGATGTGGAGCTCGATCCCAGAATCCTGGGATCATGAAATGAGCCAAAGGCAGATGCTTAAGGACTGAGCCACTGAGGCGCCCCTAAAAATATAATATATTTTTAAAAATTTAGAGGCAGGGAAGGGGAAGAGGCAGAGGAAGAAGAAGAGAGAATCTTTTTTTTTTTTTTTTTAAGATTTTATTTATTTATTTGTAAGAGAGAGAGAGAGTGAGAGCGAGCACAGGCAGACAGAGTGGAAGGCAGAGTCAGAGGGAGAAGCAGGCTCCCCGCAGAGCAAGGAGCCCGATGTGGGACTCGATCCCAGGATGCCGGGATCATGACCTGAGCCGAAGGCAGCTGCTTAACCAACTGAGCCACCCAGGCGTCCCAAAGAAGAGAGAATCTTGACTAAATTCCATGCCCACTGTGGAGCCTGACATGGGAGGGGCCCCGTCCCACGACTCCAAGATTATGACCTGAGCTGAAACCGAGAGTCTGGCGCATAACTAACTGAGCCACCCAAGTGTCCCTCTGCTTGCATTCATAAAATATAATTACCTTTCTTTGGAAATTAAGCAAATGTCTTAAAAATTAAGTAAATTATTTTATAAAGGGAAAATATAAAGAAAGAACAGGAATATATATTCATTTAGCTCTATTTATATTTTTCCCTCCTATTCATAGTTTTGATACTGGCCTTTTGCAAACACAGACCTTATTTTCTGAAGGATCCCAATGTATAGTTGTTTTTTGTTTGTTTGTTTTCCCCAAACCTATGGTTACGACTACACCTGGGTCAAAGGTGGATACAGTCTCTGAGAAGGCCGTGGGGCATGAACTAATGCTTAGTTACCGGAGGGTTTTATGAAATGGGTGATTGAAGGTTTTGCCCTCACATGGTTGTAAGATACTATTTAAATTGCCTTTATTTCCTTGTTCTAAACATTACACACTGCAGATAAAAGATTCTAAAGCATTTGTTTGTAGTGGTGTGGGTGGTGACAGCCAAAGTAATCACTAAGCTAATATAGTAACAAAGAACATAAACAAAATCTAGGTTTCTGCTGAAATGTGGGTTTGCTTAGGGTAGCTTCCTGCCCTGGTAACTGCTCAGGGATGGGCGGTGGCCTTCACTTCTTGTGTTGGAATTGTCTTTGCAAGGTCAGGTGCCTGAGAATGAAATGGAGGCTTCCAGAACTGTGATTATGAAAGCTTGCTTGAAATGAGAGGCCTGGGAATGGACCATTTCTTCTTTTAAAATCCTTTTCTCTTCCCTTTCAGGAATTCTTAGAATTACAGACTGGTATTTTGTGTGCATGTGTTGGGGTAAGGGGTTGCGATGCAATTATATTATTATGTAATGTCTGTTGTATCCCAGGATTTAGTCTTCTGTGTTCCACCTTCATGATTTTTGCCCCTTTTCTTACCATGCGTACTAATATTTATCTATCTTTTTTTTAACCTAACAGATTTATTTTATTTTTTATTATTTTTTATTTTTTTATTTTTAAAAGATTTTATTTATTTGACAGAAAGACAAATCCCAAGTAGGTAGAGAGGCAGGCAGAGAGAGAGAGGGAAGCAGGCTCCCTGCTGAGCAGAGAGCCCGATGTGGGACTCGATCCCAGGATCCTGGGATCACGACCTGAGCCAAAGGCAGAGGCTTTAACCCACTGAGCCACCCAGGTGTCCCCTAACAGATTTATTTTAAAAGGAAGCTTATGTCATTATTGTAAATGGAAAACTTATGTTGCTTGCTTATAAATATAGGTGACTAAATATTTATATATAAACATACATACAAGGAAAACCAAACCATGTTGTTAAATCCTAGCTAGATTATGCTGAGTGAAGGCAGTCAGTCTCAAAGGGCTACATTCTGTGTGGTTCCATTCATTCAATATTTTGGAAAAATGCAAAGCTAGAGTCACAGAGAATAGATCAGTGGTGGTGGACAGAGGGTGGTAGGAGTTGATCACAGAGGGATGGCACAAGGGAGTTTTGGGGTAATGGTACTGGTCTGTATCCCAGTGGTGATGGTGGTATGCATGTGTTCAAACGTGTAGAACTAGACACCAAAGATATTTTTTGTATGCTAATTTCAAAAATAAATTCTAGTCGAAAGTTGTGGCCTCATGAAGGTTCTGAGCTTGGAGCTTTGCTCTGTCTTTGTTGAAAAAGAGACAGTGGCAAATTCAGATAAGTGTTAAAGACTAACACCAACGGAGACTTCACCTAGTTGTTAGTTAGAAATATTGAATGGGAATTAAGAAAGAAGAAATGATCGCCAGAAGATTCCTTACTATTAAAAAAAAAAAAAAGATTCCTTAGTATTTTCCACAAGGGGGATGATCCTTTCAAAAATCCCTGAACTGTGGCGTCTGAGTGGCTCAGTGGGTTAAAGCCTCTGCCTTCGGATTGGGTCATGATCCCAGGGTCCTGGGATTGAGCCCCACGTGGGGCTCTCTACTCAGCAGGGAACCTGCTTACCCCTCTCTCTCTGCCTGCCTCTCTACCTGCTTGTGAACTCTCTCTCTCTGTCAAATAAATAAATAAAATCTTAAAAAAAAAATCCTGAACTGATCCCAAACGCTCAGTTTATTTATTTATTTTTTTAAAGATTTTATTTATTTATTTGACAGAGAGAGAGTTCACAAGCAGGCAGAGGGGCAGGCAGAGAGAGAGGGGGAAGCAGGTTCCCTGCTGAGTAGAGAGCCCCACGTGGGGCTCAATCCCAGGACCCTGAGATCATGAGCCAAAGGCAGAGGCTTAACCCTCTGAGCCACCCAGGCACCCCCCAAACCCTCAGTTTATAAATGGGATATGTTTGTGCTGAAAATTGGACCCAGGCATGAGAAATGCTATCTGTGTGAACCCTCCCACCAACCCCCTTACCCAGAGGAATCCAGTTGATCCCAGTGTAGGTTTGTTTTGCCTTTCATTGGTTGAGATGTCCTCATCATGATGGACCCCACGTGATGGATGAGATGAATGAGAACTCTGTAGGACAACCTTCATTTGTTCATGCAACAAATATTAATTGAGCGCTCTTACATGCCAGGCATGGTGCTAGATGCTGGGCATATGAGGAGCAAAATAGTGTAACTCCTGCCATGGCAGAGCTTTCAGTCTAGTGGAGGACAAGTATTGAACAATACAAGCACAGAAAGTAATATATAATTACAAACTGGTAAGTCCCATGGGCAAAAGGACAGGATGCTATGATAGAGGCTCAAGGGGAACTATTTGCATGTCCAGGAATAAAGGAGACCGCTCTGTAAAGCAGCATTTAAGGTGATACCTTAAGGATGAAAGGTTAGCCTGGCCAAGAGTGAAGGGACAAGCATTCTAGGCAGAAGGAATAGCATGTTCAAAGGCCATGACCCAGGAAAACAGGCCAGTGTGTCTAGTGCAGGGCATAGTGAACTACGTCCCTGGGTTCAAATGTGGCCTGTGAACTAAGAATGGTTTTTATATTTTAAAATTGTTGGCAAAAATCAAAACAATAGTTCATGGCATAGAAAAATTATATGGCATTCAAATCTTGGTGTCCATAAATTGGAACACAGACTTCTTTGCCTAGGGCTGCTTTTGTGCTAGCCATTGTGTGAGTCATTGCTACAGAGTTCATGTTGTTCCACAAAACTTAAAATAGTTCCTGTCCGATTCTTTACCGAAAAAGTGTGTTAACCCTTGACTTAGAGGATGAAGAACAAGGGGAGAGGTAGGAGGAGCCAGTTCGTGGATACTTTTCACACCATAGTAAGGTGTTTGTTTATTTTTTATTTATTTTTATTTATTTAACTATATTTTGAGGGTGTGCCTGTGTGGTTCAGTCAGTTAAGCATCAGCCTCTGGCTCAGGTTGTGGCACCAGGGTCCTGGGATCGAGTCCTGCATCAGGATCCTTGATCAGCAGGTAACCTGCTGCCCCCTCTCCCTCTGCCACTCCCCCTGCTCCTACCGTCTTTCTCTCAAAAGCAGGGGGAGTGGCAGAGGGAAAGGAGAGGGAGAGAGTCTCAAGCAGGTTCCACACCCAGTGAGGAGTCCTCTGCTGGCCAACCCTGAGATCCTGACCTGAGACAAAACCAAGAGTTAGACACTCAAACCAACTGAGCCACCCAGGTGCCCCTATTTATTATTATTATTACTATTACTATTATTACTTTTTGTTGTTATTGTTAAGATTATTTTTTAAAGATTTTATTTATTTATTTGACAGAGATCACAAGTAGGCAGAGAGGCAGGCAGAGAGAGGGGGGAAGCAGGCTCCCTGCTGAGCAGAGAGCCCGATGTGGGGCTCAATCCCAGGACCCTGGGATCATGACCTGAGCCAAAGGCAGAGGCTTTAACCCACTGAGCCACCCAGGCACCCCGTTAAGGTTTTATTTATTTAAGAAATCTCTGCTCCCAATGTAAGGCTTGAACTCACGACCCTGAGATGAAGTGTTGCATGTTCTTCCAACTGAGCCAGCCAGGCAGCCCACAGTAAGGAGTTTAGATGTTATTCTTGATTCTGTGGAAAGCCATTGAGCAGGGTTGGGATGGAGGTGGGGGAGTTACTGAGTCAGTCTCTCTCTCTCTCTCTCTGTTTCTTAACTTTTGGCATATGGTCTGGTTTTTCCAGAGCTCCCAGGAGACCCATTCCTCTGGATAAGAGAATACTCTTCGGCTCGTATCTGTACCACCAAGTTTTGCTTCACCTTTGCTCTTTGCCATCCTGGTAGGGGAGGTAGGCTGCAAGTGTCCCATTTGTCAGTTGTTTTTGTCAAGTGCAGGTGGGGCTGGAAATGTGTTCAGGGCTATTGGTTTTTTAATTTACTTTCATTGGTGGGATGAATGCTATGCTCAGCGTTTCAATGAGAGTTTTATTGTGTTTATTTTGAGGCTTTAAGTAAATGACACAGTTCAAAAACAATATGCTTTGATTGTAGCTAATTTTGCTTTATTTGAAAGCTTCTGTAGTTTATTTGGGAGCTGAGGAAAAGAGCCTTCACGTGCTCAGCTTATTCTAGCATTTTCTCTTCCATTTCCTTCCCAGACATAGTGCTTTAGTGTTTTGCTTTTTTTAGAAAATGGGTTTTCACTTTGAAATGACTGTGATTTCGGAAGATTCTTGTTTCCTTTCTCTTATATTGTGATAAAATACATATGATATTAAATTTATCTTCTTAATCATTTTTAAGTATACAATTCAGTACTGTTACATACATTCACATTGTTATGCAAACCATCTCTAGAAGTTCCTCATCCTGCCAAACTGAAACTATGTACCCATCAAACAACAAATAACAATTCCCCATTTCCTTCTCCTCCCAGACCCTGGCAACCATTATTCTGCTGCTTATTTGCATTTCTGTGAATTTGACTACTCTAGGTAACTCATATAACCAGAATCATGTGTGTTTGTGTTTCTGTGCCTGGCTTGTTTTACTTACCATAATGTCCTCAGAGTCCATCTGTGTTATAGCAGGTATCAGAATTTCCTTGCTTTTTTTTTTTTTTTAAAGATTTTATTTACTTATTTGACAGAGATCACAAGTAGGCAGAGAGGCAGGCAGAGAGAGAGGAGGAAGCAGGCTCCCCACTGAGCAGAGAGCCCCATGCGGGGCTTGATCCCAGGACCCTGGGATCACGACCCGAGCCGAAAGCAGAGGCTTTAACTCACTGAGCCACCTGGGCGTCCCAGAATTTCCTTGCTTTTTAAGGCTGAATAATATTTCAATGCGTGGATAAAATTTTTCTTATCCCTTCCTCCATTGATGGACACAGGTTGCTCCCACCTTTTCACTTTTGTGAATAATGCTGCCATGAAAACATGTGTGTGTGTATATACATATTTTTTGAGATGCTGTTTTTAATTCTTCTTGATGTATGTCGAGTCGTGAAATTGCTGGATCAGATCGCAATTCTATTTTTAATGTTTATTTTTTTTTTAAAGATTTATTTATTTATTTGAGAGGGAGAGAGAGAAAGAGAGAGATCAAGCAAGCAGTGGGAAGGGGCAGAAGGAGAGGGAGAAAAGAGTTCCAAGTAGACTCAGAGCTAAGCCCAGAGCCCAGTGCAGGGCTGGATCTCACGACATTGATACCTGAACTAAAACCAAGAGCCGGTCACTTAACCAGCTGAGCCACCCAGGTACCCATGTATTTTTAATTTTTTAAGAAACTGCCCTCTGTCTTCTCTAATGACTGTATCATTTTACTTTCCCACTAGCAAAGCCCAGGGATTCCAATTTCTCCACATCCTCATCAACACTTGTTGTTTTCTGTTTTTCCTGATAATGGCCATCCTAATGGAAAAGATGTGGCATCCCATTGTGGTTTTGATTTTCATTTCTCTTATGACTCATGATGTTGAGCATTTTTTTCATGTGCATTTTGGCTATTTGTAAATGTTTTTTGGAGAAATGTCTGTTCAAGTTTGTTCAAGTTTGTTGCCTTTTTAAAAAATCTGATTCTTTGTTTCGTTGGTTTTTTTTATTGTTGTTGAATTGTGGTAGCTCTTTATATAGTCTGGTATTAACCCTTATCAGATATATGATTTGTAAAATATTTTCTCCCATTCCATGGATGCCTTTTCACTGTTTGGATTGTGTCTTTTCATGTACAGAAGGTTTTCATTTTTATGTAGGCCAGTTGATCTATTTTTATTTTTGTTGCCTGGGTTTTAATGTCATACCCAAGTCCAGTAGTGTGAAGCTTTTCTGCTGTGTTTTCTTCTAAGAGTCTTACAGTCTTAGGTCCTATTTTTAGGTCATGATCCATTTTGAGCCAGTTTTTTTATGGTAGAAGGTAAGAGTCCAATTTCATTCTTTTGCATGTGACTCTCCAGTTTCTCAAACACCATTTATTGAAAAGACCGTCCTTTCCTCATTGAATGATTTTGGTACCCTTGGCAGATATCATTTGATCTTCTATGCAAGGGTTTATTTCTGGGCTTTCCATTCTATTCCAATGGTCGATGTTTCTGTCTCTTTAAAATATTTATTTATTTATTTATCAGGGGAAGGGGCAGAGGGCAAGGGAGAGAGAGAATCTTAAGCAGATTACATGCTGAGCACAGAGCTTGATATGGGGCCTGATCCCACGACCCTGAGATCATGACTTGAGACAAAATCAAGAGTCAAACACTTAACCAACTGAGCCACATAAGAGTCCTTATGTATCTGTCTTTATGCCAATTCTTGCCTTCTTTTATTCAGACTTTTTTACTCTTTTCCTTTCTGCAAAGAAAGCTTCTTTTCACCTGAAGCAGAGTTGTGTTGTTTTTATTTTCTGTCTTTAATATGGGGAAACGTATGATCCGGTTTCCCTTTTTGCTTGAGCTATCTTCATTAATTGTTCCAAATATGTAATTAAATAAGTAAATTAAAAAGTGAAAAATCCGTATGTGTAGCAGATGGTTCAGTGTAGTAGTTAAGAAACATATTCCTATCCTTGTTCCCACTTACTATCTGCGAGAACACACAGAAGTTACCAGGTGTTTCCGAGCCTCAATTTGTCATCTGTAAGATGGGAGCATGGAGAGTCTCTGTGCTGAATCAAGTGAAAATAAAGCAAGAGTGTGTGTGTACATCATTCTGCTCACTTCCTGGCTCAGAATAATAGTATGAATTATTACATCTCAGAAGTACACATTTTCTTACTTTGTCCACTTCACTTCTTCATTTAGCTTTCCCTTTCACCCAAAGTGTCCTCTTCTATCTCTTTTATGACAAACTCTCCTTTTTGCTCTGCACATCCTTTAAAAAAAATATTTTACTTATTTATTTGAGAGAGAGAGAGCGAGCAAGAGAGAAGACGAGTGGGGGGTGGGGAGAGGGAGAAGCAGATGCCCTACTAAGCAGGGAGCCTGATGCAGGGCTGCATCCCAGGACCCCGGGATCATGACCTGAGCTGAAGACAGATGATTAACCTATTGAGCCCCGCAAGAGCCCCTAGATCCTCCTACATTAATAACAGTTTAACTCAGCTATTCTGAAACACAGGGGTGGGGAGGTGGGATAGTGATTTTGTCCCCAGCAGACATTGGGAAATGCCTGGGAAATTTCTGGTTGTCACACCTTGGGGGAGGAGCTACTGGCACCTCAGAGGTAGAGGCCAGGGGGGCTGCTGGCCGTCCAATCATGCACAGCTTCCCAACAACAAAGAATTCTCTCACCTCAAATAGGAACAGTGCTGAGATTGAGAAAACCTAGTTTAATGGAGGCTAATCCTGCCATTCTTGTTTTTCTATATTAGCATCTTGCACCTGACTTTCTCAAGCTGCCTATAGGACTGCCTGGGAGTAATCCAATGAAAAGGAAGAAAGAGCAGTTTGGGGGAGTATTCCTGGTTGTGCTTCTGAAATGACAATGTGCCTGTGAAAAGGCGATTGGAAATTAGTGCAGCTACTTTGGGACCATCTCCAGTAACATTGAAAACACTGAAGCCAAACAGATGGTGGCTCTTTGGAACTAGTTATGAATTTCTACAGGATTACTTCAGTGACTGTGACCATCAGTCCTAATATGCCTGTATCTTACATCATTTACGTTTATTGGAATGTAGCTAGCATAGGCAACATTGATTTCACTTAGGTTGAGAGGTTTACCCTGTCAGTTGTTGGCATGACAGATTTCACCTTTTTATATATATATTTTAAGGATTTTAGTTATTTGAGAGAAAGAGTGTGCCCAAGCATGAGCTAGAGGTGGGGGAGGGGCAGAGGGAGAAGCAGACTCCCTACCAAACAGGAAGCCAACAGAGGGGCTTGATCCCAGGTCCCAGGATCACAACTCTAGCCAAAGGCAGACACTTAGCTGACTGAGCCACCCATGTGCCTCCAAAGTTCACCTCTTTAAAAGATAAAATGTGCAGCTGAAAATAGAATTTGTGGTGGTGATGGTATGAGGTGATGTTCTGCATTTGGTGCTGTTTTCAAGGCCATTGGCTGCTCTTTCCTTTTCTTTCAGGTAATAATAACTGGCCTCAATTAATGCACATGGTTCACATCTGCATGGTCACGATTCTAGCCTGGCTCTGGGGCAGGAGATGGATGAAGGAGATTAGAGAGAGGGGCCATGCATAGCCAGCTCTCTTCTGCTGCTATGGGAAGATCTCAAGCATTCTTTTTGACAGCTCCATGATATTCCAATGTGCAGATGTG
This sequence comes from Mustela lutreola, assembly GCF_030435805.1. Taxonomy (NCBI): domain Eukaryota; kingdom Metazoa; phylum Chordata; class Mammalia; order Carnivora; family Mustelidae; genus Mustela; species Mustela lutreola. Next base: position 9,148,837 of record NC_081306.1, on the reverse strand, counting down.
CTGCACTGCTTTGGCCCATCCCCTGTTCATGGTTTCTGGATTGTTTCCAGTTTTCTGTCATCACACACATGTCCTTATGATTTGTGAGGCTGCTTTGGTGATGCAGAACCGAGCTCATAGGTGGCATGCTTTGGCTTATGTTGTCTTAAGTCTGGGAAGGCTAAGAGGTAGGTGACATTCAGATAAGTAGCCAGAATGAGACCTCAGCAAGACTGTAGGATGTAATTAATCCCCTGAACACTCCTGGGCTAGCTGAATGACAAATGCACGATTGTTAGAATCACTCATTCAAACCAGGAGCCTTGCAAGATCAAACAGGGAGTCTACAATGAGTAGATTTAGAAGGCATATAATTGCTTGGGAATGTGATTGAAAACCACTGAAACTGTGAAGTGGGAAACCCTAAGTGGGATTCAAGAATGAGATGGATGTCAATGGGATGTCAAAAGGGGGACTCAGAATAGATAGCTCAATAGCCTTTATGGGGAAGGTAGTAGAGCAATACAGTTTGGAGGTGGGGGAAGATAGATATAGATATAGATATAGATATAGATATAGATATAGATATAGATATAGATGATATAGATTTAGTATCCTCGTTGTGCTTTTTCAAGGGACAAAGCAGAAGTATTCTTTTGAAAGGGCAAGATATTTGTTTCCTTAAGAGTTAATAGGAAGCTATGAGTAGGGTTCTTGGAAGGTCACTCCTACTACATTTGACAATCAATACAAGACTATTTTCTTGTGGCTATTTCCTCCTCCCTCCTTTTTTCCAATCCTTTTCTGTGGGCTTAGCTCTTTGTTTATTTAGGAATTTGTCCCAGTGTGGGTGGTAGTGGTTAGAACACCATTTTTCTCTGCGTTGTGATAAAGAAGTAGAATATATAAGCTCCTGGCAGATGTTATCAGTGGAACAGAGAACTGTACCAACAAACTTGGAACTAATTGTTGGCTGATCACATATAAAATCTTTCTCTCTCTCTTATATGAGTATACAATATATTGTTTAACTCATAAAATGTATTTCTTTTTTTAAAAATTAATCTTTAAAAACATATTTTATTTATTTATTTGACAGAGATCACAAGTAGGCAGAGAGGCAGGCAGAGAGAGAGGGAGAAGCAGGCTTCCTGCTGAGCAGAGAGCCTTATGTGGGGCTCAATCCCAGGACCCTGAGGTCATGACCCGAGCCCAAGGCAGAGTCTTAACCCACTGAGCCACCCAGGCACCCCATAAAATTTATTTCTTGCTCATGAGAAGCTATCATGCATTGGTAGGGGTGGACTGTGTTTTATATAGTCAGGCAGGAACCCAGGCTCATGAATGGGTCCCCATCTGAAATGACACTCACTGCCATTGCAGGAAGAATAATGGAGCTAGAAGGTTGTATCTTGGCTCTTAGATGCTTTGGCTTGGAAGTGACATTGTCACTTAGACTCACAAACCGTGGGCCAGAAATAGCCATATCCCGCTGCCTTTCTGCGTGGGGGCTGCTGATCTCACAGTGACCTGGAGGTGGCCCCAGTGTCTTCCCCCCTCTACCCCAGCATCTGAGTCTGGATTTGCTAGAGCTTCTGAGCTTTTGCTGGTAACCCTGAACCCTGGCTTTATTGTGTGGTTATCCCACCCCTTTGGAAACATTCTTATGATATATTCTTTTAAGAAAATCATCCTTTTGAAGAATTGGTATACTTCCTCTTTTCCAAGTAGTGAGTATCAGATAGACTTTCATGATTCCCTTTCAGTCCAGACTAATAAGAAGCTCACAGCAAAATTAAAACTTAGACTCAGTATGTTGATCTAGGAATTACGCAGAGTTGCTCCTCCCTCTACTTCATTATAAAACATTGTCTATTTTTTATTATTTTTAAAAAAAGATTTTAAAGGGAGGGAATGAGAGAGGCAGGCAGAGGAAGAAACAGGCTCCCCAATGAGCAAGGAGCCCAATGCGGGACTTGATCCTAGGACCCTGGGATCATGACCCGATCCAAAGATAGCTGCTTAACTGACTGAGCCACACAGGTATCCAGAAACATTGTCTGTTTTTTAATCATGTCCTGGTTGAGTGTATGACTTTTTTATTTTTTTTAAAGATTTTATTTCTTTATTTGGCAGAGAGAAATCACAAGTTGTTGGAGAGGCAGGCAGAGAGAGAGAGGGGGAAGCAGGCTCCTCGCCGAGCAGAGAGCCCGATGCGGGACTCGATCCCAGGACCCTGAGATCATGACCTGAGCCGAAGGCAGCGGCTCAACCCACTGAGCCACCCAGGCGCCCCGAGTGTATGACTTTTATTATCCACCCCAACTTCCCTCTCTTATAGAACTTGCCAGGATTAATAAAAACAAATAATGATAAATAATAGCTTCTTTTCAGTGAATCCTTCCTTGGTGCCAACTGCTTTATGTGCCTTATCTCGTTAATTCTTTACAACAGCCTTATGAGATATTATTGTTGGGATTGGATAGGCCAGGAAACAGACTCAGAGAGGTTAAGTGGCTTGCCCAGGTCCCCACAGCCAGCAGATGGAAACTAAATCCAATTACACCTGATGCCAAGGGCTCGGCCCCTAACCACTTTCATTTAATAGCACTACACAGATAATTAGATTCAGATAATGTATCCTGTCCTTACTTAGCTTTGCTTTCATTAATTCAGATTTTCTGTGATATACATATAAGAAAATTGGGAATGTTTATGAGCTGGAACCATTCTTTTTTTCATAGCCCCTTGGGGGAAATAGAATGTTTTATGTTATGGCATCTAGCTTAGGTCTTTTTCCTTTCATTTTTCTTTTAAAAATTAAAGACAAATATATTTATAGAGATGTGTGCAATTTTCAAGTGTATTTGATGAATTTTCACACACATACATACACCACACACGCACACACACACACCCGTACACAGATACCCATGTAACTGTCACCCACCCAGATCAAAATATGGAACATTCTAGCACCCAGACGCCCCCTCATGTCATTTCCCATCTCCTCCCTTCCCCAAGGTAATGACTTCTAGCACCATTTGCTCGTTTGCCTGTTCTGAACTTCAGGTAAATGTTATTGAGTCTGTACACTTCTGTATCTGGCTCTTGGGGTCATTGTTACATACATGATCTGTATCCATGTCATTGCATGTAGCAGATGGTCAGTCTTTGTTACATCTGTGTAGTATTTCATTGTATGAATATGCTACTGTTTATTGACTTCTACTGTTGAAGGACATTAGGTTGTTTCCAGTTTCTGGCATCTATGGAAAAAAAGCTGCTGTGAATGCTGTTCTTGCCTCTTGGTGGACATATTCATTTCTCTTAGGTTGGTATTGTTGTACCAGGTTTCACTTTATTGAATTTAGAAGGTATCAGTTAGTTTTTTAGATGTGATAGCTAGGGTTTTGGGAGGCCACGGAAATCCTAGATCATATATATGTTAATTTGTGGTCTTAAATATAAGCAAATAATTTGCATTATCACATAACATTTAGTTTTTGTGACACTAACAGTTTGTGTAGATGTTTCTGTGTGTGTGCGTGTGCATGTGTGTGTATGTGCGTACATGTGCATGTGTGTAGATGTCTCTGTTTGCAAAACTGGATATATCCATCAGGATTCTTCTCTTTCATTAGCAAGTGACAGAAACCCAACTTAAAACTTACTTACGTCAAAAGGGAATGTAATGATTCAGGTGTCCAGGGGTCAGCTGTCTTCAGGCATGGCTGGATTCTGGTGCTTGAACATTGTTGTCAGTATTTGATCTTTTGGTTTATCTCGTGGCTCTTACCTCTTCCCTATTGACATTCTCAGACAGGCTTCCTCCACTGGTGACCATTGACAGCTTCAGTCTTATAACTTCCTAACCCAAAGTCCAGCCACGAAAGAGAGCGTCTCTCTTCCCAACATTTCTGACAAAACTCGGTAATTGAATCTCACTTGTTCTGACTGGGTTCTGTACCCTGACCCAATCACTGTGGCCAGGAAGAAGAGAATTCTGCTTGAGTCATACATCCACCTGTGGCCCATGTGGATTGAGAGGGGGAAGAGGTATTATTCAAGGGAAAGTGTTATCACAAAAGAGAGAAATGGATGCTGGGCAGGGACAAAATAATAAGCAATCAACTTCCACTGTGTTGAGGAATCTGGAATTGAGTTGGCAAATGAACATTCTAAGACTATAGTTAATGGTAGAAGGTTAATTCTTCAGCTCTGATTACTCAACAAAGAGTCTAACCCTTTTGGTTTGCATAGAGATAGACTTGTCAACATTGGCTGAACTTTAAAAATGGTCTACTTCCTGCTTTCAGTGACATCAACACTTTATCTAATCACACTGGCTTGAAACTGTGGAGATATTTTTGTCTTTTGATTTCCTTACCTTTCACCCTTCCCATATCCACAAATCAGTCCACAAATCCTGTTGGTTTTTCCTTTACATTTTATCCCCTTCTTTTTTTCTTCTGTTTCTATGGATACTATACCAGCATTTCCAGGCTCACCTTCTATCACCATGGCAACGTAGTGACAAGAGAGTGCTTCTTTCCCAGTTAATCCAGTCAAGGCCCTGGAGGACTAGTCTGGGTTATGTGCCCATTCCTGAACCAAACCCTGTGGCCAGGGGCATGGTGGACACTGATTGACTAGGCCTGCGTCATGTGACTGTTCTTGAAGTAAGGAATGGGGGGGGCAGATGCCCCCATGAAAATCAAGACATTGAAGCCAAAAGAAGGGAAAATGAGTAATAAACTAGTAAAAGCAACATATATCCAGTGCACTTCGAAATTTAAATCCAACTATTTCTGATTTGGGAAGTATACAATGTCTATAGACTAGAGCTCAAAGAACTCACAAAATCATATTTACAAACTGGAAGGTGAGGTAGCAATTGTCTTCTTACCCAATTCCTCAGTTACCAGTTACCCAGTTACCAGTAACTGTTCTTCCTTTGTGCATTCATATTTATGCTTTAATCAGTCCTACTACCACAAGTGCATTCAAAGTGCTTAAAAAGTCCTTGTTTCTTCCAGTCTTTTGGTTTAATGTTTTGCTCCCCCTACAACCAAAGGAATATAGTGATTCTTTTTTTTTTATTTTTTATAAACATAATATATTTTTATTCCCAGGGGTACAGGTCTGTGAATCGCCAGGTTTACACACTTCACAGCACTCACCATAGCACATACCCTCCCCAATGTCCAGAACCCCACCCCCCTTCTCTCAACCCTCCTCCCCCCAGCAACCCTCAGTTTGTTTTGTGAGATTAAGTGTCACTTATGGTTTGTCTCCCTCCCAATCCCATCTTGTTTCATTGATTCTTCTCCTACCCCCTTAAACCCCCATGTTGCATCTCCACCTCCTTATATCAGGGAGATCATATGATAGTTGTCTTTCTCCACTTGACTTATTTCACTAAGCATGATACCTGCTAGTTCCATCCACGTCGTAGCAAATGGCAAGATTTCATTTCTTTTGATGGCTGCATAGTATTCCATTGTGTATATATACCACATCTTCTTTATCCATTCATCTGTTGATGGACATCTAGGTTCTTTCCGTAGTTTGGCTATTGTGGATATTGCTGCTATAAACATTCGGGTGCACGTGCCCCTTTGGATCACTACGTTTGTATCTTTAGGGTAAATTCCCAGTAGGAATATAGTGATTCTAAGGTCTAAGTTTGACTACATGTATCAGAGACCCCTAAAAACAGTAGTTTATATAAGATAAAGTTTCTTTTTCTTTTTCTTTTCTTTCCTTTTTCTTTTTTCTTTTCTTTTCTTTCTTTTTTTACATAAAGCCCAAGCTGATATGCTGGCACCGATATGTGATGTCATCAGCAACCAGGCTTCTTCCATCCGTTGTGCTATGATCCCTAGGATGGGTACCACTTTTGTATCCATGACCCAAGATAACATTTCCACATTCTAGCCCACAGGAGGTAGATAAGAAGACTGAGAAAAGGAGAACTGCCCCTTGTCGTAAACAGCACAAACCTGGTAGTTATATCTATTGCTTCTGTTCACACCCCATTGTCCACTCTTCTGGCCACATCTTGGTGCATAAGAGACTAGGAAACATAGTCCTGATTTTGGGCAGCTGTGTACTCAACTGTGAAAGAAAGGAGAATAGATAGTGGAAGATAACCAGAGATCTTGGCAGGGAAGAAAAAATAATCTGAACTTTTACTTCCTTTTGCTTTTCAGATTAAAAAAAGAAAAAGATCCCTGAATAACTCAAATGCAAGAACATTTTAACACTCCAGGGTGAGGAATCTGTGCCAATATGTCTGCCTACTACAGTAATAAAGGGTATGAGGAAGATCCAGATTGTGACTATTCACGATCTCGGAACCGTACATGGGGACATTTGAAAACTCAGGATTATCCAGATTCTTCATATGCTCCGAACAACTCAAGCTACCCTAGCACCAGAAGCAACCCATACTCTGCAGACTACAGAACAAGTCCAGACTATCCCGAGTCTCTAGCAGAACCAGATTATCCAGGATCTCGGAGTAATCCAGACCAGTCTGGCACCAGAAGCAGTCCATTCTCTGCTGGCTCCAGAAGAAGTTCAGATTATCACACATCTTTGTCAGAGCCAGATTATATTGGATCTTGGAGAAAACCATACCATCCAGGCTCATCCAGAGAACCAGACTACTCTGAATCCCAGCAGAATTCTGACTTTGCAGGTTCCAGAAGGAGTGGAAACTATGCAGGCTCCAGAACAAATCCTGACTATCTTGACTCTTTCGGAGAACCAGACTACCCTGGAGCTCAGGGAAACTCTAACCATTCTGGCATCAGAGCAAATTTCAACCATCTCAGTTCCAGAAGGAATCCAGAATATGCTGGCTCCAGAATCAACCCATACATAGACACTCTGGGAGAGCCTGACTATCCAGGAGCCGAGAATCAACTTAACCCTCCAAACTTTTTTGGGGAACCAGACTATCCCAATGCTGAGGACTATCAGAATACTCCAGACTTTTGGGGGAAGCCTGATTACCCAGTTGCTGAGGATGATCGTGGTTATGGCTCTCCTGAGACTTCAGAAATAACCAGAGAGTAAGTGCAAGCATCTCCCTCCATTGGGGTGGGGGCCGAATGCTAGGTCGTCAAGCCAGTGGTACCTGATTGGTGTTGTTCGGGTTAGGGACATGTAAGATGATTTCTGTGACCTGAAGTTGTAGGAAACTTTCATACCTATCTGTAGATCTTACCTGGTCCATGAACTTTCAGCCTGAGCTTTCAAGCCCTTACCTGAACAGAATCTTTCATCATCTCTTGCTTGGATAGCAACCTCTGCAGTCTCCCACCTATTCCTACAATCCCTACAAGACATTTAGATTCCCACTGTTTTGACCTTGATACTTTGCCAATAAAGTTAGGGTTAAGACTTGGTCGTTATAAACCCAAACCAAAATTATAACCAGAATTATATCCACAGGAATTCATTTTTAACCAAGAAACTCCTTTGAAGGCTAACTCCATGAACTCAATTTAATGCCTCAATTTTAAAAAAAAAAATTCAAGACGGTTGTAACAGTCCTGATTTTTTCCACTTTTTTTTTTTTAAAGATTTTATTTATTTATTTGACAGAGATCACAAGTACGCAGAGAGGCAGGCAGAGAGAGAGAAAGGGAAGCAGGCTCCCTGCTGAGCAGAGAGCCCAATGCGGGACTCGATCCCAGGACCCTGGGATCATGACCTGAGCCGAAAGCAGAGGCTTTAACCCACTGAGCCACCCAGGTGCCCCAGTTTTTTCCACGTTCGTTTTAATTTTACTATAATTGTCATCTGAATTGATCACTTTTCATGTTTATGGCAGATTTAGTTTAATGATCTTCTACCTTGTTGTTACATTCATCAAGTTTTATCAGTCATAGTTTCCCACATTGTTGGTTTTCCTTTAAGTTCATTCTAAAAAACTAAGTCCAATGTTTCCTAGTTCAGATTTTATAGATCTAAATGTTGTCAAAAATCTTTTAAGTCTGCCAGCAATCTTTGGTCATTGACAGACTTTACTAAGGATACTGGACATGGACAGTGTTAGTTTGGATGACGTAGTCCTACCAAATCTGATTTTTATCTAGGTTAAGCTTTCGATGTTCCTGTTGCCAATAAGATGTGGTTCTTTAGTCAGGTTATTTTTAATCTATAAAAAATTATACCCTGTGAAAATTTAACCAATATGAATCTCATTTGGCATGTACCTGTTCTACTAGTGATGTTTATAAATTCAACCAAAGGTACTGGCTTGTATTTATCTTGAGGAATAAGGAAGGATATGAGATTTGGGTGTGCAGTAGGGTCAAATGTCTTCAGAATCTAAGTAGGAGGATTAACAGAACCAAATCAAAGTGGTCTCCTTGGTCTTATCCCTCACTACCTGATTCATCAGTTCAAGATATACCTTTGATTCTCTCACTCCTTTGTTTCTGATCTTTCATGGTTCTCTATAACCTTTGGAAGAAAGGCCACACTGCTTTGCTTATGAAAATTTTTTTTAAATTTTTTTTAAAGATTTTATTTATTTGTTTGACAGAGAGAGAGATCATAAGTAGGCAGAGAGGCAGGCAAAGAGAGAAGGAAGTGGGCTCCCTGCTGAGCAGAGTGCCCAATGCGGGACTCGATCCCAGGACCCTGAGATCATGACCTGAGCCGAAGGCAGCGGCTTAACCCACTGAGCCACCCAGGCACCCTTTTTTTTAATTTTTAAAAAAAGATTTTATTTTTTTGACAGAGATCACAAGTAGGCGGAGAGGCAGGCAGAGAGAGGGGGAAGCAGACTCTCTGCTGAGCAGAGAGCCCAATGTGGGGTTCAGTCCCAGGACCCTGAGATCATGACCTGAACCAAAGGCAGAGGCTTAACCCACTGAGCCACCCAGGAGCCCCGTGAAAATGTTTGAAAAAGAGAATGCACTGGTCTAATGTAAAGTGCTTCCAAAGACCTACCTGACTGACTTCCTCCTGTTTTCTTACTACCCCTATCCCCTCCCTACCTCTAAATCAGTGGTTCTTGACCTGGACTGAGCCTTAGAATCACCTGATTACCTGGGAAACTTTAAAAATAATACGGCTGCCTGGACCCAATTCTCAGAGCTTCTGATGCCATTGTCTAGGGGCAGGGATTGGGAATTGGCATGTACCTAAAATTGAGACCATTGCTCCAGGTTAATTGATTTTTGAAGTATTCCTTTTATATATTCATCATTTCTTTTTATGGGCTCACACCTTCATTTATGCTGTTCTTTATCCTTGGAATGCTCTCCTCCTAAATCTTTATATATGAATTAATCCTTCAAATCCCATCTGTGATGTTTCTTTGCCATGTAGATTTCCCTCCAAACTGCCTGCCAGAATTCTTTTCTCTTTCTTCTGAACTCCTTGTGCCTGTCTTTAGGTACTCACCAGTTACTGCTTTATTATAATTGCTTAAATATGTCTAAGAAGCTCTGCCAGACTGGACTGAGAGTTCCTTGAGAGTAGAGACCTGGTGTTTTTATCTTTGTGTTCTCACCCCCTTGACCCCCTTAGACCTTGCCTAACACGTAGTTGGCATTCAGTCAGCGTATGTGGAAAGAATGAATGGATCCATGGATGGATGAAAGATGAATGGATGACTGTCCTTACTATGCTCCTGGGTGAATCTTGATCCGTCATTTTGGGATTTCAGGGTGCTCAGCAGAACATCTTTAATCCGGCCCTCATTTCGTCAGAGGGGTGATGGCCCCTTGGGCATCTTTGGGAGAAAGAATGAAGACTACCCTGAAAGCATTGCAATGAAATCCATGGGGATGGCAAATCCATATGACAGCTCTGTGCCAGGGGCTCCTGGAGATGGTTATGGTAAGCATTTGTTAAGATGAAGATCATTTCCTGGGAAGGAAGTCATATCGGTGGGCTTTTAGGGGAGAGGTTATTTAAAAGTTCTAGGAAGAGAATTAGTTTATCCCTTCCCATTCAAACGTCTACCTTACAAAGTCTGAACATTGAAGGACTAGAAAGACAGCAGTATCATCACTTGTCAAAGTGGCCTGGTTAGGGATTATGAAAAAATGTGTGTGCATACTCTATGCCCATGTGACGTGAGTAATGTTCAGATTTGGCCCATTGGGGTTATGGGGGAATGTGGGCTCAGTATGGACAAATCCTCAGATTTTTCTAAAACCTCCTGATTTTTACATGCTCAAAAATAAAGAAAAAAATTGAAACACTGAACTGGGCAAACAAAATCACTTATGGGCTGGATTCAGGCTGTGCTGTTCAGACAGTTAGCATGTGAGTATTCAGAAGCTACTGGGGGGCAAAGGGAGTAAGAGGCAGCTCTGTCCTCAGGTTACTTAAAACACAAGGGTGGGTGACACCAGCATGTCAAGACTGAAAAAAGAAAAATAGCAAGCAGACTCTTCATATGTGAACAAACATGTTGTCCTCAGAATCTGCTGTGTGTAGAAGTTCAGCTCTGCGAGGCAAAAGACATTCTAAAGTTCTTATCCTCCAGGAGGGAATAGGGACTTGCTATAGAGTAAAGGGAGCCCTTTCATTATACGAGAGTCAATAGTGTAGAAATTTAGAGCCAGTGGGGCCAGGGAAGAGGAGTGTTCAACCAAGAACAGAATGAAGGACCCAAGTGCTGGTTGGTGCAAATGGCGGATTCCTTATGCCTGAGAGGGTGGATGTGGAGGAGTTTGAAGCAGATGGAGAGGAGGGGATGGGGTGCATTGTCATACACTGGTGAAAACACTGACCAGTGCACATTTGCATAGAAAATGTTCATTTGGGCTCCTCCAAACCTTTATGTCATGCATTCTCATTGAGGGGGCAATATAAATCCCAAGGGTGTAAAATTTACTCTTTTTTTGAAAAAGATTTATTTATTTATTTGAGAGAGAGAGAGTGCACACTTGAGTGGGGGGGGGCAGAGGCAGAAGGAGAGGGAGAGACTCTCACGTAGACTCCCTCCTGAGCACAAAGATTGACACAAGGCTTGATACCTGGGCCCTGAGATCATGACTTGAGTCCAAACCAAGAGTTAGACACTTAACCAACTGAGCCACCCAGGTGCCCTGGTAAAATTTATTCTTGAAAGACCAGAAAAGTCTAACTCTTTTTTTTTTTTTAAGGATTTTATTTATTTATTTGACAGAGAGAGAGATCACAAGTAGGCAGAGAGGCAGGCAGAGAGGTAGGGGGAAGCAGGCACCTTGCTGAGCAGAGAGCCCGATGTGGGGCTCAATCCCAGGACCCTAAAATCATGATCTGAGCTGAAGGCTTAACCCACTGAGCCACCAAGGCACCCCAGTCTTCCTCTTTTAATATGTAAAGCACCAATACACATATATAAACAGACACATAGTATGTCTGTAGTATTAAAATTTCATAGGAGAAGGTAATGGGGAAGAAATATCTAAAAAGGCTCCTTAGGGGCCAGTAATGAAAAAAAGATTGAGAAGCACAGCCTTACCCCAGTGCAAGTAGAGCTAATAATGCCAAACAGATTCTGAGTGTTTCCTATCCCCTGGAGATTCAGCCAAGCCCTTTGCTTTTATTGTCTTGTTCAAATCTGAACAACCACCTTTCATATAGCCACTACTAATTTCCCTCTTTATAGATGGGAAAACTGAGGCTCGAGGCACAGTGCCCAAGATCACCTCACTGTTGTAAATTGAAGGTGCCAGTCTCTCTGACCCAAAGCCTGGCTCTCACTTATCCTGTATCATTGCTGGGTAGGATCAGGGCAAAAGATTCCTGACCACTTACACTTTATTTATTTATTTTTTAGAAGATTTTTTTTTTTGGTAAAGATTTTATTTATTTATTTGACAGAGAGAGATCACAAGTAGGTAGAGAGGCAGGCAGAGAGAGAGGGAGGAAGCAGGCTCCCTGCTGAGCAGAGAGCCCGATGCGGGACTCGATCCCAGGACCCTGACATCATGACCTGAGCCAAAGGCAGTGGCTCAACCCACTGAGCCACCCAGGCGCCCCTTTTAGAAGATTTTATTTTTTAAGATTTTATTTATTTATTTGACAGACAGAGATCACAAGTAGGCAGAGAGGCAGGCAGAGAGAGGGGAAGGGAAGCAGTCTCCCTGCAGAGCAGAGAGCCCGATGTGGGGCTCGATCCCACGACTCTGGGATCATGACCTGAGCCAAAGGCAGACACTTAACCAACTGAGCCACCCAGGTGCCCCTGACTACTTATGCTAAAAAAAAAAAAAATGTAGTTAAGTATGACTTCTTTTTCTGGACTCCTTTGTAGGACTGGGGTTGTAGCCCTTGGCAACCACTTGTTCAGGACTATGCTATCATTATAGACAATGCCCATCTTTATCCATATATTCTTTAAACCTCTAGGTAATTTTCCTAATGTCACAGTAGCTAGCCACAGCAGGTGTTTAAGTAGTGCTAAATGAATTAATAGCAACGACATTGGTAAGGATGTATCAGTTAGCTATTGCTACAGTAATGCTGCATAACAAACAGATGCAAAAACCCAGTGTTGTACAATAAAGAAGGATTTATTTCTCACTCACACATGTGCAGGTTTGCTTGGGAGTTTTACAGAACTAGGCTGGGTGTGGCTGTTCTTGATCCCAGGTCATGGGTCCTAGGTCTAGAGCCTAGTGTCCTTCTTGAACCACAAGGGAGCCACTTGGGGGCATTGTTGTTCCATGGCATAAGCCCGAAGTACTCAAAGTGGCAAGTAAAAACATGGACCTGGCATATTGTCACTTAATGTCATGTTCCATTGATAAAAGTCACATGACCAAAGCCCAACTTCGGGTGAGATGTCAGGGGATGGTGGTATGACATATGCTGAATAATAATTGATCTACCACAGTACTTAATATATATCAATAGCTTACTGTGTTCCAGGATTACTTTAAGCACTTTGCCTGTGTTAGCTGATGAGATTTCCCTCAACAATGCTACGTGAAGTTCCCGTCATTTTTCCTGTTTTAGAGACTACAATATCGTAGCTCAGAGAGGTTAGGTAACATGCCAGAGGGTATCAGCCAGTAACAAAGTTGGGAACTGATCCCCAGCAAGAAGTTCAGAACTTCTTGCAATGTAATTTTGTGCGTGGTTCACATCAAACTGTGTTCCATTTTCTCAGTTGCCGAGTTTAGCTTTTAATGTTTACTGTGGGTGGAATAAAAGTATACTGAAATATGACAGTGTTGTTTAGATGCTAAGAATAGACTCTGTCCCTAAGAAAATCATGCCGTCTTTCAAATTTATTCATGCATTACCATAACATGTTAGAAATAGAAGGAACTTCTCTGATCATCTAGACAAGTTTTTTCTTTGCTTCATTTTTTTTTGTTTTAAATTTTTTTTAACAGTTTTAGGTTCACAGTAAAATTGAGGGAGAGGAAGGTGCAGAGATTTCCTATACAACTCCCTTCCCCACACAGCAGAGACTCTCCCATTATCAACATCTGCCACCAGAATGATACATGTTGTACAACTGATGGACCTACATGGACACATCATTTCATCTTGAGTCTGTAGTTTACATCAGAGCTCACTCTTGGTGCTATAAATTCTGTGAGTTCGAACAAATGTATAATAACATGTATCACCCTTATGGTATACAGAATAGTTTCAGTGCCCTAAATGTTCTCTGCTCAACCCCCTAGATAAGTATTTTCCAAATTCGAGTTGTAGCTTGTTAACAAGTTGTGAAATTAATTCTGAAAAATGAGATCGAAAAGAATGGAATGGGGGCGCCTGGGTGGCTCAGTCGGTTAAGCGACCGATTCTTGATTTTAGCTCAGATCTTGGTTTCAGGGTTTTGAGTTCAAGTCCTGCATTGTGCTGCTGGGCATGGAGTGTACTTAAAAAAAAAAAAAAGGAATGGAATAGAATAAGAATATATCAGAGATCCTTTTATGTAGTCAAGCAAAGTATTATTAGTGAAACTTGTTTTTCAGTTATATATGTGTAGGTATATTCTGGATCTTAGTGTAATAATTTTTAAATTTTTATCAAGTTTTAAATTTTAATTCTAGTATCGTTAATATTCTAGAATTAGTGTTATATTACTTTCAGATGTACCGTACAATGATTCAGCAATTCCATACATTACTCAGTGCTCATTGTGATAAATATCCTCTTAATTCCCATCACCTGTTTCACCCATTCCCCCATCCATCTCCCCTCTGGTAACCATCAGTGTGTTCTCTATTGTTAAGGATCTGTTTCTTAGTTTGTCTCTCTGTCTCTCTTATTTTCCTTTGTTCATTCATTTTGTTTTTTAAATTCCATATATGAGTGAGATCACATGGTATTTATCTTTCTCTAACTGACTTATTTCACTTAGCTTTATATCCTCTAGCTCCATTCATGTCATTGCACATGGCAAGATTTCATTCTTTTTATGGCTGAGTAGTATTCCCTTGTAACAATTATTTTTAACCATGGCTTATACTAAAATGAAAACCATTGATTGAAGCTGTTTGTACTTAATTGCATTGTTTCCATATTTATGTCCTGTTTTCCACCCAGGCATCCACTCATCAGTCTCTTAGGACCTTGAGGTCAAGGCTGAGGTCTTACTGACCATTATGTATGCAGTAATGTCTAGTTCGGTGGGATTAATTGGTGATGTCTCCTGCCTCTTCGTTTCTAGTGAACCCTGCTTATGTGAGTGAAAGTAGCCCCCACCCAGTTTATGGAAACCCACCATTGTCTGGAAGCGACTGGCACAAGTCACCCGAAGGTAAGGCTTAAATAGATGGTATTTAAAAAAAAAAATCAGCTCTAGAGAGGAATGTGTTCAAGACAATACAGACATCACTATTTCCTTTTGACCTCCAGTGTGGTACCTGAAGCAGTACTTTCTTAATTTACCAGACCAGGGGTGTCTTTTAGATATGCAGAGTTTTTTCTCTCCTGGCTATCAAGGTGTCTTCATCAGACTCTTCTGGTTTCATGTGACAGAAACCCAGCTCACGTGGGCCCAAGGTGAAATGTACTGGCTTGTGTGGTGGGAAGGACAGGGGGAAGCACAGAGTTGAAGGTAGAGTTACCTTGCAGGACCTCGTACAGAGCTTGGGACATAGTAGGTGTTCAGAGATAGTTATTGAATTAATTTGTGAAAGAGTCTGCATTAATCAGAATTTTTCTGAATAATCATAGAATTATTATGATGCTGGGATCTAGGAATGGTAGGACCAGAGAAAGAATGCTATGAGATCAGTTAGGAGGCTCTGTAAGGATCACTGTGTGTGGTGATGAAGGTCTGATCAGAGGTAGAGACGGAGAGATAAAAAGGAAGCAAAAGAGGAGAACGGCCAGGGAATGCTGAAACTTGGAGGCAAATCTATGAACAATAAGAACTAAACCAACTGATGGGATCCTCTATACAATAGTGCGAACGAGGGGCCTCATGACCTAAAACCATGTCTCACCTTCTGCAATTGTAGCCGATATGACAGCCTTTTGCCTCATTCTTTTTTTTTTTAAGTTTTATTTATTTATTTGAGAGAGAGAGAGAGGAGGAGGTGGAGGAGGAGGGGTAGTGTGAGAGAGAGAGAATCTCCAGCAGACTCAGCACTGAGCACAGAGCCAGACACGGACCTTTATCCCCTGACCCTGAGATCATGAGCTGGGCTGAAATCAAGAGTTGGAGGCTTAACTGACTCAACCACCCAGGTGCCCTTAGCATCATTCTTTAAGAGCCTTCTCAAGGAGAGGTCTATCTTCTACAAGGGCTGGGTATTCCTACATGGGAGGGAAAACCATGGAGGTATAAATGATCACATTCTCTCTTTGGTTCCCACTAGAGCAGAAAATGGTTTTAACTATTGAGGATAGGAAATGGCTTTTTACTTCATTGGACTGCTCTATCTAGCCAGCCTGAGGTTGGTAAAAGGAGAGTCCCAGAAGGCAGAGAAAATTAAAGAAATATAGGAGCCAGAGATGAATCTGGTTTTCTTCACCATTTTGCTTTGCATTGGTTTGGATTCTCAAACCATATACAATTAGCTGGTGGACAGCCTCCTGATAAAATGGATGGATTTGCATGGATTGTGCTATATACCTATGAAGCACCTGGCACATGGCAGGTACTCATAAATATTCATTTATTTATGAATGAATAAATGATACATCAACATCTTGTTACAGGAAGGGGCCGTTACATCTTGTGAAATGATTAAGAGACCCTGCTTTGGGTCCAGACAGACCTGGGTTTGACTCTCAGCTCTGCTACTTGCTGGTTTTATGACTTTAGGCAAATAACCTTATTGGGCTTCAGTTTTCTTCGCTGCAAAATGGGGTTTATTGTTGTACATACTGCATAGGGTGATTATGAAAATTAAGTTATATACTCTAAAGTACTTGGCCTGTAGTAATGGTGGTGAGAAGGAGGAGTGCCCTCATCCAATCCTGCCACTTAGTGAGAGTGTGATGAGAATCGAGGTCAGATGATTTTTGTGTACCTCAGTTTCCCCAACTATTAAATAAATGACATGGCTGAAGTGATTTCTAAATCAGGTCTTTTGGGTAGGAATTGTGTTCAGGTGCCTGGCACTGAAATAGGATGGCTTTGCAATCAAGGGATTTGTTTTTCTCATGTAACAAGGAGTATGATGGTGTTTGTGTGGAAGCTTTGCCCAAGATGCTATCAGGACTGAGCTCCTTCTTAGCTTATTTCTCCACCATCCTTCGCAGCTGAATGTGTGTCCTCTTGTTTTCAAAATGGCAGCCTCTGGTGAGGAAGAAAGAGAAATGGTGAACGGCGAAAAGTGGAACCAGGCAGACTGTCATTCTGGAAGCATTCCTGGAAGCTCTGTGTCTCATTGACCAGAATGGTGGGGCTACAGGTTCATTTTTAGCCACAAAGGAAGCTAGGAGAATTTTAGCTGAGGCCAGTGCCTACACAGGAAAGGAGTCTTCTGGTAGTATAGGAAAAATGAAGAGTGGATATGGGGGCAGAGACAAGGGTAGGCTACCCAAGGCAGTCAGGAGATAATAATTATATTACTATAAACCTATCTGGGTTTATATATGCATATAAAATTATAAATATAAGTTTTAGGCCAGAGACACCAAATTAAAAGGAAAATTTTGCCCTTTGATTATAAGTCATTTAGAAGAATCTCTGCCTTCTGTTTCTAGAACCCTATTGTCTTTAATGAAGGATTCTGTTTCCAGTTTCTTACCTAGCTACCAAGACAGAGGTCCCTGCAGAAAAACACTTCTCTTCATGAGGAGACCCCTCTGGTGTCTGATGTGGAGAGTTCTGTTGTGCTTTGTATAGGGCTGGTTTTGGCAATCTCATCCTGGTCTTTTAAAAAATGTGAATGGGGCCTCCCTCTGTGATTGTCATCAGTTTTCCTGGCGGCTCCCAACAATGCCAGTGTGACTGCTCTATGAGGTGTTTGGAAGGGTACTCCGGTGAAGAACAAGGCTGGGAGGAGACAAGAGATGCTGTCTGATGACCAAGTGAATGAAATCATCGTCGAGGTTGAAAATGTTCCATCTGGGGTTGTTCCAGAAAAGACGCTGGTGAACTCAAACTTCGGCATGGTCTCAAGCTTTGGCATGGTCTCATCCATTTCTGACACTGATGTGACAGACTCTCAGAGTTTCAGCAGCCCGCATGACAAAAAGAGCAAGCAGTTGTTGCGGTTTTCAACATCTTTGAATGAGTCATTTTCTCAGACACTTCATAGCCCAGGAAGTGTGGGCATAGACACGCCTCGTACTTCACATGAAAACATCCAAGGTAGCGAGACCCTGGGAGTTAGGAAGAGAACAAGGAAGGCTTCCAAGTTGTCTACAGGATTATTTAGTTTTAAGACATCAAGTAGGTTGAAATTGGTAGATGATGTAAGGATGCGACAGACTCAGGAAGGGGTTACTTTGGGAGCATCTAACTCCTAGAAAGGAATTTACCTGGATCAAGTTTACTCTCTGTGCCCAGGACTCAGGCAAACACTTCCTCTTTGTTTTCCTTTGAATTCAGTTTGACTTATTCCCCACACTTTGAGTGGCAGGCACATTTGTGACTTCCATTGGCTTGATGAGTAAGTTAAATGACCTGGCAGAACCAGGGCTCAAATGCAGGTCTGCCTGGTTCCCAAGTCTGACGCTTCAACCACTGTCTTGCTTTGGTCCAGGTCCAACCCTCACTCTGGATGGCAACATAGGATGGCCTTTATTGCCAAGTCTGCCATGAAACCAGGTCTTAACTGACACTACCTCCCTGCCTTCCTGTTCCTGGAGCCAAACACTGGTTTCTTGGCTGCTATTTCTGTTCCAGCCCATAAAACTCCAGACATAAAGTCAAGCCTCTCTCAGTGATTTCTAGAAGGAAAAAAAAAATCCATTCATACTAAAGCATTTTGTGGGGTTAGGCCATTTATTGAAAATTGGGGTGTCTCCTCTCATGCTACTGACTCCCCACATCTCCCTGTTCTTCCTCCTCCACCTTGTCCTTTCTTCCTCTCTGTTTAGCTGCCCTTCCCTCTCAGGAGAGACACAAATTTCTTGTCTTCAGCAGAGTGAGTTGGTGGCCCTCTTTTGGAGATTTCCTTTTCATCTCAGTTGGGTCAAATGGAGAGGTTAGCTCAATAACTCAACCAGGGAGCCACCCTGCTCCCTCTGTTCTCCCTCTGTTGTTGCCCCCGTCAGCCCTCCAGCTGGCTTCCTCGTCATTACAAGATGGTGGCCGCCATTTCAGGCTTCACATGTGGCCACAACAACATCCAGAGCAAGAAGGATCTGTCTTTTTCTTGGAGTTTTTGTGTGGCTTTTTCAGTTTTTCTTTTTTGAGAAAGAAGAAACCTTTTCCAAGAAACTCCTCAGCAGATCACCCATCTCAGAACATTGGCCAACATCTTGTCACCTGCTCATGCTTAAATCAGTCACCTGCAAGGTTCAGCTTGGACTCATGGGGCTCACCCCCTGTGTCTGAAGATGGGTCCCACCCTGCAGAAGCTCAGGGTTTTGAGAAGGAGGGGGTAGATTCCTAAACAAAATCAGGATTCTATTAAAAAGGAGACGTTACTGGGGTAGGTGACCCATAGTATGTGCCATGCTGAGTGAAGATGTGTAGATGAGTTATTGGGAGAAGATGGGGAAGTCATTCCTGGGGTTGGAAGAGCATAGGACAACAGTCAATAAATATAAAGAAGGTGCCTGGGCCTGGAGTGTGGGGTCAAGAGAAAGTGATTTAGACATTCAAGTAGGGGAGGAGAGTGAGCTTGACCAGACGGGCAGGGGCTGGTGCCTTCACTGAGTGCTTCTTGTCAGAAAAAAGAAAAAATATCAAGTTGGAATTGGGTACAAACATCATTTGCTTTGGCTTTGAGGTTAAAAAATCACTACCTTGGGGCACCTGAGTGGCTTAGTCGGTTAAGCATCCGACTCTTGATCTCAGCTCAGGTCTTGATCTTGGGGTTGTGAGTTGAAGCCCTGCATTGGGCTCCATGCTCAGCTTAAAAAAAAAGCCAAGCAAACCACGTTGTCTTGTTTTCACTTGTGGCTTGGGGATCACTGAGTCCATATAATTATTCTCTCCTTGTGCTCTTATAAAAACATGCTCGGGGCACTTGGCTGGCTCATTTAATTAAGCATCTGCCTTCAGCCCAGTCATGATTCTGGAGTCCCCTGATCAAGCCCCATGTCCTGCTCCTGGCTCAGTGGGGAATCTGCTTCTCCCTCTGCCCTTCCCCCAACTCGTGTGCTTGGTCTCTTTCTTTCACATAAATAAAATCTATTTTTAAAAAAGCTTGAAGGTCAGTGCCATATTTTTTTTTAAAGATTTTATTTATTTATTTATTTATTTATTTATTTATTTGACAGAGAGACACAGTGAGAAAGGAAACACAACAGGGGAGCAGCGGAGGGAGAGGAACAAGCAGGCTTCCCACCAAGCAGGGAGTCCAGTGTGGGGCTCGATCCCAGGACCCTGGGATCATGACCTGAGCCCAAGGCAGACGCTTAATGACTGAGCCACCCAGGTGCCCCAGAGCCATGTTGATATTCTGTGAAAGGAAACAAAATTAAATTCCATTTATTTTCCTCCACAGGACAAAAGTTAATTGCATCGCTGATACCAATGACATCTAGAGACAAAATTAAAGCCATCAGGAATCAGCCAAGAACCATGGAAGAGAAAAGGAACCTTAAGTATGGATTCAAAGCTTTTCTTCTTTCCCAGATTTCAAGTGAATTTTAGTCTTCTACTTTTGTCCCATCTCAGAAAGATTAAAAAAAAAACAAGGGCTCATGGGTAATGCATTCAGTTGGGTGTCCAGCTCCTGGTTTTGGCCCAGGTTGTGATTGAGATTGAGCATCAGGCATCAGCTAGAAGTCTGCTTGAGATTTTCTCCCTCTCCCTCTGCTCCTCCCACTCGGGCTCTTTCTTTCTCTTTCGAATAAATAAATAAATCTTAAAGAAAAAGAAAATAAGAAATATATGAATGCAAAAGAAGCTACAATCTTCCTACAGAAGAATTCCAAATTATATAGATGTTCCTCTTTCCTCTCACCTGGACTGTGGGCTATGCTTAAGGATGTGCTTTCAAAGGGGGTGGGCATGAGAAATGAGGGAGAGTAACTTTCTAGGGATGTGGTCTGGCCAACACTTCCTTGACCAGGTGATCAGGTTAGCATCCCCAGAGATCCGTGGTTAGAAGAGCATATCCCCTCTGTGGTACTCCTGAAGACTATAACTCCAGTATCACCAGAGAAAAAGATCAGGTAAACCCCAGTGGAGGGACATTCTACAAAATACCTGACCAGCACTCCTCAAAATTGTCAAGGCCATCAAAAATAAGGGAAGTCAGAGAAATTGTCACAGACTAGAGGAATCTAAAGAGACGTAATAATTAAATGGAATGTGGGATGAGATCCTGGAATAGAACATGGCATTGGTGGAAGAATGAATGAAATCAGAATAGTACAGAATTTACGTACTTGTATATGTGCTAATGTTGGCTTTTTAGTTTCGACAACTACCTTGGAAATGTCAGATGTTGGGTGGCTCAGTGGCCTGGGCATCCAACTCTTGATTTCAGCTCAGGTCGTGGTCTCAGGGTTGTGAGATTGAGCCCCACATTGGGCTCTGCACTGAGCATGGAGCCTGCTTAAGGTTCTCTCTCCCTCTTCCTCTGCTACTCCTCCTCCCTCTCTTAAAAAAAAAAAAAAAAGAAAGAAATGTAAGATGTTAATAGGAGAAAATAGTGAATAGTGTATAGGAATTTTCTACACTGTTTTTGCAACATTTTTGTAAATTTTAAATACTCTAAAATTAAAAGTTTACTGGAAAGAATAAAAGGAAAAAACAAAGTCCAGAGAGGCTTTCTAAGGGCAGGAATAAAAAAAAAAAAAGTGAAAGAATGAGAGCTGTTTTAGCCATCAGACTTCACATTTACTCTTCCTCGTCCTTTTACTTTTGCAATTTGTACTCTTGGCAATAACTAATGGAGTGGATGCAACAATTGCTAATAAATAATTCAATGATGCAATTGTTCTGGGGCTGCTAAAATAACTTACAAAGTCTGACAGGGGAGTTGGATTTGACAACAAGTAACTTACACATGAGAAAAAGGAAGTCAGGCCAAATCAAGGTAGAGGAGACTGCGGTGACGGGACTAGCTAGAGTAATGCAGGCTGCTTGGGTGAAGCGGGAGCGCATGTGAGCCAAGGCCTGGAAGACAGTTGATGTGGGGGTGGGTGTTTGGGTGGACAAAGAAAACTAGAAAAGCACTAGAGCAAAGTACATGCAATGGATTCATGGAAGGGTAAAGACGTCAACTGTGGCTGATCTTTCTGAAAACACTCTTCCATTTCAAACTCTGCGTGGCTGCCTCTGTCAGAGGGTAAGGGCCTTATCAGGAGCCCAGAGACTTTATAGCAGGATTTTTCAGCCCCAGTATGACCAGCATTGGGGACTGGATCATTCTCTCTTGTGGGGTTCTGTCCAACTCATTGTAGGGAGTTGAACATATCCCTGGCTTCTACCCCCAAGGTGTTGTTAGCAAACCTCTCTCCCCCAGAGTTTGACAACCATAAATGTCTCCAGACTTTATCAGATGTCCACTGGGGATCAAAATCTCGCCAGGCTGAGGACCACTGACTCATCGGGCCCCTCTCCCTGCAATGGTTATCACTCAAACCCTTCTTTCTTCCCCATGCTCCTTCCATTCTAGCCATCCCAGCCTCCTTGGGGTCCCAGGTGGGCTGTTCCCTATGCACACAGCAATTCCTTATCCATGCCATTAACCCCGCCCCGCCTAAAAGACTTTGCTTGAATATTGTGCTATTTCAAATTATAGCACAGTCCCTATTCCAGGATTTCCAATTTCCTTACCTGCTCTGTTTTCTTTTTTCTTTTCCAGAGTACACCTTTTATTTATTGTTTATTGTCTTTCTCTTCCAACTAGAAGAGGTGTCTGTTCCATGAACCAGGGATATCATTCTCTTTTGTCTCACTACCTGGGTTGTGCCTACCACATCATAAGCACTCAGTAAATATTTTGGGAACAAAATCATCATAGCAAGGGTGTCTCTCCCTTTCTTCTGCTGTTCCCCACAGGAAAATCGTTGATAAGGAGAAAAGTAAGCAGTCCCGTCGTATGCTTGAGGTCAACTGCTGTGCCCAGTGTCTAAACTCCATTTCACGGGTAAGAAGCCTCTATTACAAGTCAATAAAATGGGCATCACAAGAGGTTAAAAACAGGGAAGTGAAAGAGTGGGCATGGAAAGGATCCAAGTGGAAGAGAAACCAAAATTCAGGGCTCTTTCATTGAAAGCCATAGAAATTGGGTTGGTCTAGGTACAGAGAAACCAGGTGGGGATGCAGAGGTCTAAGAGGTTGCTGAGTTATTTGGACAGCTGAGCTACTGTGTCACCTTCGTCAGCAAACCTGGGAGGTCATAATAACACTCACCTTGAAGAGTGGTCCCGCAGATTCAATGAGATCATTTTTGTAAGCCTGCGTAGTGCATGCCTGGCTTGTTATAATTCTCTGGACACAGTGGCCATCTTAGCTCTTGTGGGGCCTGCTCAGGTGTTTGTTGAGGGAATGTCAAGCCTCCTGCTTGGTGTCCCTACCCCAGGCTTACCGGAGATCTAAGAACAGCCTGTCAGAGCTGCTCGATTCCATCAGCCTATGGCAGAAGACGCTCAAGGTCATCGGAGGCAAGTTTGGAACCAGCGTCCTTTCCTATTTTAACTTTCTGAGGTGGCTCTTGAAGTTCAACATTTTCTCATTCATTGTGACCTTCAGCTTTATCATAATCCCTCAGTTTACCGTGGCCGAGAAGAACACCCTCCAGTTCACCGGACTGGAGTTTTTCACGGGGGCGGTAAGTCCTTCATTTTGCCCAACCGGGGTTCACCAACTGGGAATCTGCTGGACATACCTTGCTGGTCACTCTTCCAGACCTCTCACTTTGCCTGGGAGTGAAATGATAGGGAAAGTGGGGATTTAGTTATTTATTTGTTTGTTTTATTTTTTTTTTTTAAGATTTTATTTATTTATTTGACAGACAGAGATCACAATGTGTTAGCAATGCCTTCCTACTATGGTGGCCAAGTGGAGTTATTACTGTAGCTGCCACGCCAAAGAGGTTTACTCTCTAGCTCTTTTTTTTTTTTTTAAGATTTTATTTATTTATTCGACAGAGAGAGGGATCACAAGGAGGCAGAGAGGCAGGCACAGAGAGAGAGGGAAGCAGCTTCCCTGCTGAGCAGAGAGCCTGATGTGGGGCTCGATCCCAAGGCCCTGAGATCATGACCTGAGCTAAAGGCAGAGGCTTAACCCTCTGAGCCACCCAGGCACCCCACTCTCTAGCTCTTTACAGAAAAAATTTTCTGACTCTTGAAGTAGAATGTTGTAAGTTTTCTTTTTAAATTTCTTCCATTTATCTTTTTAATTTCTTTTTCTGTTAAAATTTTTTCCTTAGGATAAATTCATTAAAGTAGAATTATTGTATACATTTCATTTTCATTTTCCTCCTCATTATGATGTGCACATGTGTATATATGGACATGGAGTCCAACACAGAGGGCAAACTCACAACCCTGAGACTCAAGGCCTCTGCTGAGCTCAGACACTTAACCGACTGAGTCACCCAGGTGCCCCTAATGTATATTTTTTACATTTGTATGTATGAAACATTTTATTATGAAAAATTTCAAACATAAAGGAAAATAAAGAGTAGTAAGTAAACATTCATGTACTCACTACCTAGGTTTTAAAATTGTTAGTATTTTTTCATATTGTTTTATCTTACTAGGTTTTAGAAGCATTTTATAGTAAATTACAGACATCAAGACATTTTACTTCAAATTTCTTCTACATGCATCTCTGAAAAATAAAGATACTTTCTGCAGTGCTTACCCCTAGCAAAATTAATAGTTGTTATTATCTAAAATCCATACTATATTCAGATTTTTCCCAGCTGCGCCCAAAACATCTTTCCTAGCCTGGTCTTTCAGACCAGGATCTAGTTAAGGTCTATACTTTGCATTCACTTGCCGTTTTCTCTGAATTCTCAATTAATCTAGAATGATCTCTCCAGACACAGCCCCCTTTTTTCTTGAGAAGAGAGAAATGGGGGGAGGAGCAGAGGGAGAGGGAGCAAGGTCACATTGACTTGGTTACATTGACTTGTTGCAGAAACCGGCCAGTTGTCATGCAGACTTGTTTCCTATGGACTCCTTGCTTTGTTCCTCTGGTCCCTTATTTCCTGTAAATTGAAATTTAGACCTAATGGCTTAATTCCCTTCCTATTGAACATGTTTGGCCATAATACTTAACAGATGACAGAGGCCGCTAATGGCTGGCTTTCCTGGTTTTCATCATGCTTTGCTTGATCACTGTTTCAAGTGGTGACAGCTCGGTCCCTCCATTGTAAGGAGGGTTTGAGAGTCCTTTCCAGCCCAAAGAGCCTTGTGATGAAATGTCTGCATTCTCAGAAGCCTTGGGTGCTCTTTCCCTGCAAACAAAATGTCTAAACTGACTGATGCAAGTTTCTTGCAAATGGGAGAGATGCACTGTGCTGACTGACCGTAGTCATTGTTTTTTCAGTTGACCCATCTGACCAAGGGTTTATTATCCCTTCCAGGGTTATTTTAGAAACACAGTGATGTACTATGGCTTTTACACCAATTCTACGATCCAGCACGGGAATGGTGGGGCATCCTACAACATGCAGCTGGCCTATCTCTTCACAATCGGAGCATGTTTGATCGTCTGTTTTTTCAGTTTGCTATTCAGGTATAAGAGCGTCTGTGTTTCTTGATTCTAAGCTTGATTTAGATTTAGGTAAAATTCAAGAGACTCAAAGTTACCCAGGATACAGTTTCTCTGCAATTTTGACTTCCTGTTGCTGTCTGATCATTCTTGTTTTATTTATTTGTTTTAAAATATTTTATTTATTTATTTGACAGAGAGAGCACAAGTAGGCAGAGAGGCAGACAGAGAGGGGGAAACAGGCTCCCCGCCAAGCAAAGAGCCCGATGTGGGGCTTGATCCCAGGACCCTGAGATCATGACCTAAGCCAAAGGCAAAGGCTTAACTGACTGAGCCACCAAGGCACCCCAATTGTTCCTGTTTTAAAACATAGACTATAAGTTTAGGTAAAGGAGGGAGGTTTTTGTGTGCTTTCAAAGAAATTGGTCAGTCTGAAAATCAGGATGCAGTGACCCAACTAGTTATATGGCAAGAAGGAAGGGTATGGAGGGACAGTTGTCCCTTTGACAGCTGTCAGAGAGGTGGTACAGATGTTCAGCCCCTGTCTTCCATAACCATCATGCACAGGCTGGGTGGCTTAAACGCAGAAATGTGTTTCTCAAGTTCTGAAGTCTAGAAGTCTAAGGTCAAGGTGTTGGCGAGTTGGTTTCTTCTGAGGCCTCTGTCCTTGGCATATGGACAGCTGCCTTCTCACTGTGACTTCACACAGTCTTTCCTCAATGAATGTCTGAGTCTTAATCTCCTCTTCCTATAAGGACACCAATCATATTGGACAAGGGCCCACCGTGATAACCTCATTTTAATAAAATTACCTCTATAAAGACCTGATTTCTAAATACCATTGTTTCTGGGGTACTGGGGGTTAGGACTTCAACATACGAGCTTTTAGGGTATACAGTTCAGCCCGTAACAACCTCACTGCCAGCACTCCAACTCAAAAAATGAGATTTCATTTTTTTCTGTTTTATTCAAACTAGGAAATGTTTCTTAAGCTGCTGTTAAGTCAGTGGCAAATTTTGGAGAGGTAGTGTCATTTTACTCAGCATTTTTTACATGTTAGGCTCAGTGCTAAGTGCTTCCTGGGCTGATGTCACTGAGTCCTGCTCTCGTCACTGTGATAATAGCTTTTGCTTTTATAAAGAGCTCACTGTTCTAAACACTGCATTGCTGCTCATGGTGGGCTGAACAGTGCCCTTCTGCCTCCCAAAGAGGTCAGGTCCTAATCCCCAGAAGCTGTGAATATGTTACCTTACCTGGCAAAGAGATCTTTGCAGATGTGACTAAATTAAGGATGTTAAGATGGGTGACTTAATCATAAGGGTCTTATAAGTGGGAAGCAGGAGGGTCAAGGTCAGAGAGGATGAAAGATACTGCTCTCTTGGCTTTGAAGTTGAGAGAGAACATAAACCAAGGAATGCAGGCAGTCTCTAGAAGCTGAAAAGTCAGAGGAACAGATTTTCCACCAAAGCATCCATAAGGAACACAGCTCTGCCGACACCTTGAGTTTAGAACCATCTTCTGACTTTTGACTTCTAATAAG
Source organism: Mustela lutreola (assembly GCF_030435805.1). Classification (NCBI taxonomy): domain Eukaryota; kingdom Metazoa; phylum Chordata; class Mammalia; order Carnivora; family Mustelidae; genus Mustela; species Mustela lutreola. Next base: position 9,122,078 of record NC_081306.1, on the reverse strand, counting down.
AGAATACATGTGTGTTGTTTTAAGCCACTGAGTTTGGGGTACTTCAGTGCAGCGGCAAGCAGAAACTCACAGAAAGCTCTGTGAATGGGTCCTATTACTATTCCCATTATATAGATGTGGAAACTGAAGCTCATAGCAGTTGAAAGAACAAAGATCCCCCAAGTCGCTATCCAGGATAGTCAGCCAGGCTTGTCAGATCTTAAAGCCAGCACTCTTAACCATTATGTTTGTGATCTTATTGTCCCAGTAGAACCTGCTGCTAGCTCTTCCATGTTGCCTTTTGCTGTTAATGATCAGACTTTCTTTTTTTTTTTTAGTTATTTTTTATTTATTTTCAGCCTAATAGTATTCATTATTTTAGCACCATACCCAGTGCCCCATGCCCTCTATAATACCCACCACCTGGTACCCCGAACTCCCACCCCCCGCCCCTTCAAAACCCTCAGATTGTTTTTCAGACTTTCTTTTGTTTAATTCCTGCATCCCCAGTGTCTGCTTCAATAGCTTTCAATATTTTCGTTTCTGCCTTCCCCAGCATGGCCAGGTATTTCCGGAACAACTTCATCAACCCCCACATTTACTCCAGAGGGATTGCTAAACTGATTTTCTGCTGGGACTTCACCGTCACTCACGAAAGAGCTGTCAAGCTGAAACAGAAGAATCTTAGCACTGAAATCAGGGTAAGGCAAGCTTGCTTTATACAACACCTTCCCATGGCCAACTTCCTTCAGTATGTCTGTAACTTTTCTTAAAGTAATAATGATTTTTTTTTTCTGGTTCCTGAGCATGGCAAAAAAAAAAAAGAAAGAAAGAAAGAAAGAAAAGAAAAAGAAACAGAACCAAAAATGCCTAAAAATATTCATAATGCTGGGGTGCCTGGGTGGTTCAGGTCATGATTCCGGGGTCCTGGGATCAAGCCCTGCATCAGGCTCCTTGCTTGGCGGGGAGCCTGCTTCTCCTTCTCCCACTCTCCCTGCTTGTATTCCCTCTCTTGCTTTCTCTCTCTCTGTCAAATAAATAAATAAAATCTTAAAAAAAAATTCATAATGCCCAGTGCTGGTAATGGTTTAGGGAATGAACTTTTCACATGCTAGTAGCTCTGTAGTTGGTATGAGCTTCTTAGGGGGCAGCAGAGGGATTTATACCAAAATGTTAAATGTAAATGCTTCTTGACCTCACAGTTCCAAGTTTAACATTTTTTTTCCAGTGGTTTTTAACTCAGGACAGTTTTGCCCCTCAGGGGACATGTGACAATCTCTAGAGATTTTTTTGATTGTCACAGTGAGGGGGAGGGTGCTACTAGTGTCTCTGGGTGGAGACCAGGATGTTGCTAAACATCCTGCAATATACAGGAGAGTTGTCACAACATAGAATAACAGCTGAGAATTTCTCTGATGCTGAGGTTGAGAAATTCTACATTCTGTAGAAAAACATTTATTAAAAAGAAAGAGGGAGAGAAAACCCATAAACAAACAAAAAACCCGAACACGGACTTCAAAAAAAAAACCAAAAGATTTATTTATTTATTTATGTGACAGAGATGGAGAGAGGGAACACAAGCAGGGTGGGTGGGAGAGGGAGAAGCAGGCTCCCCGCTGAGCAGGGAGCCTGATGTGGGGCTCGATCCCCGGACCCTGGGATCATGACCTGAGCCAAAGGCAGATGTTTAATGACTGATCCACCCAGTCACCCCCCCAAACACAGACTCTTAAATACAGAGAAAAAACTGGTGGTTGCCAGGACAGGGGTGGGGGGCGGGTGGTGGCTTAGTGGTGGAAATGGGTGAAATAGGAAAAAAAAAAAAAGAGCAAGCAGAATTTATAAGCAAGGGCTTTGATAAGAGGTTTGAAAATGCTAACTTCCTTGGTATAAACACCCAGCCTTATTTTTCAAAAAAGAGTTTAATGACTTGAAAGAGCTTTCCTCAAGAGCACGGTCCTGATTTGTTGGTCCCTTCTGTTCCTCAAAGGTGTTTGACACCTTGATGGGGATTCTTGGTCCATTTGAGATTTTCCCATGGGTCTGTCATAATCCATGTCCAACTCGAACTTTCCCCTTTCTTCTGTGGATCCAGGGTGGGTTTGTGTCTCAGAATACCAAAGATTCACCCGGAGAGTCTTTGCTAACAGTGGAGAGGGTCTGTGGGCCCGCTTGACTTCCTTGTGCTTGTAGGAAAACCTGTCAGAAATCCGTCAGGAGAATGTCAAGTTAACGCTCAATCAGCAGCTGATCCGCTTCTCTGCTCACCTGGCGGCCTGGGTTGTGTCTACTGGAGTGGCGGTTGCCTGCTGCGTCGCTGTTTACTACCTGGCTGAGAACAACTCAGAGGTAACCACAGGAGCAGAAGCCCCAAAGTCCAGAGCACAGAACCAGGTGAAGGATGGGGTGCTGGAGGGGAGAGCAGGAGAGAGCTGCCGCTCACACCAGACTCCATGGCCAGCAGCATTGATGTCAGCTGGAAGCTTCTGAAAAATTGCAGAATCTTGGGTCCCTCCTTGGCCCATGGACCCAGAATCCATCTTTACCATGTCCCCAGGTGATGTGTGTGCACACCTCTGAGCTAGAAGCTCTGGGCTAGTGGAAAGATGGGCACTTGGACCACAGACCTGGTATTTGGGGTTTCTTTCTTTCTTTTTTTTTTTTTTAAGATTTTATTTATTTGCCATAGAGAGAGAGAGAGTACACACAAGCAGGCAGAGAGGCAGGCAGAGGCAGCGAGAGAAGCAGGCTCCCTGCTGAGCAAGGAGCCCGATGCGGGACTCGATCCCAGAACCCTGGGATCATGGCCTGAGCCGAAGGCCGCGGCTTAACCAAGCCGCCCAGGCGTCCTGTATTTGTGGTTTCTAATAAAAATAATGCCTCCCACTTCCCCTGGCACTGAGAAGATACTCAGGAAGTATTGTGATCTGATGGACTTTTGTGAATGAGTTAACATTTCTGAGCCCTGTATTCCTCACTTGCAAAAACAGGAATGATGGTATGTGGCTTTGTGGGTGTATGATCAGGACCAGAGAAGAGTTAAATGAAGAGTCTACTTAGTGTGGGTGATGAAAGATGTTTGCTTTTTTCTTTATTTCCTAATGATATGAACTTGGAGACTACTAATTAGCTGGGAGAGCTGGGCAAAGTACTGCTTTTCTGTAGGTTTTGACTTTCAGATCCCCTGGAAAAGGGGCTCATTGTAGCCAGTTTGCTGACTTTTAGAATTGTGGTACAGGTAGGTGTGATTATGTCACTTTCTTTAATGGCTTCCTGTTGCCCTTAATATAAAATCTATCCTCCATGGCACGATTGACAGATCTTATATGATCTGACCCTGCCCATATCTCCAGTCTCAACACCCCACAACTACCCATATCCTACACACCAGCACTCAGTGCTGAACTGAACACAGTTCCCTGAACACACCATGCCTTTCCTTATCTCAAGATGGGACACATGCAGTTCATTCTCCACCCCATCTCCCCTAATTCCCTTATCTGGCAGACTCCTCCTCCTCTAGACCTCAGCACAGTCATTTCCTCCCCACCACCACCACCCTCACTAGACCGAGTTGGGTATTCCTATCCCTGTGCCCTTCTCATGTGTAGTATTGAAAAAACCTGTTTATACATCTGTCTTCAAAAGATGGTAGTGGGGCTCTAGGCCCAATACCTCATACATAGTAGATGCTCAGCCAAATGGGTGAATAAGTAAAGGAGAAGCCAGCAAGAAAATGGATGTGGGATTATATAAATCTAAGGGTTTGCCATCAACCATACGAAGGTGTGCCCTGAAAGAGGGAAATTAAGTCTCAGTGCTTAAGGCCTTAGCAATGCCCTACTTAGGATGTGACCAGGTAGCTGTAGGCATAAAGAAGACTGTTGAGTTTCTTCTTCACCTGGAAGCTTTTCTCTACGCCCACCTGAAGGGAAGGAGGACAGGTAATGGGGTGAGGAGGCAGAAGTGGAGTTGTTTGAATGTCTGCTCTGTGCCAGGCAGGGGTCATATTCATTGGCAACTAGAGTTTCCTGTGAATGAGTGAATGATGTCCTACCTGTGTTATTTAGGGGCCAGACCTTGCCCTATTTAGTCTTATTTAATTCTTCTTATTTATTTATTTATTTGAGAGGCAGAGAGTGTTGGGGGACAGGCAGAGGGAGATAATCTTATTTCTTTGACCGAGACAGATCAGAAGTAGGCAGAGAGGAAGGCAGAGAGAGGAGGAAGCAGGCTCCCTGCTGAGCAGAGAGCCCGATGTGGGACTCGATCCCAGGACCCTGAGATCATGACCTGAGCTGAAGGCAGAGGCTTTAAACCACTGAGTCACCCAGGTGCCCCCAGAAGGAGAGAATCTTAAGCAGACTCCCCACTGAGCATGGACCCCGATGGCAAGGCTTGATCCCAGGACCCCGGGATCATGACCTGAACCAATATCAAGAGTCAGACACTTCACTGAGTGAGCCACCCAGGTGCCCCTGGTCTTACTTAATTCTTGAAATGACTCTATGGGTTCCATGATAATCTCTTCATTATACAGACAGGGAAAAGGGGCTCAGAGAAGCTATGCATCTGGCCCCAGATCTTGAAGCTCATAAGCATGGGGAGGGGGCAACATTTGAATCTATCTTACCCTGGTTATAAAAATATCGCCAAAGGGGAGGTGGGGCTTCCAAAACCATCCAGAGGTAAAGGGAGGCAGGGTCGGGGGTGGGGGTGGGGAAGGGGGTAGTAGGAGACAAAAGAAAAATCCACAGGAATCCCTTACTCCAAGGATACCTGGCCGAGAAGCACCTGAGACCCCACCCTGAGCCAAATACCAGGGTGTTGCATCCACATGAAGGAAGGGGTGCCTCTCTTGACCTCATACAAAGGTATGGCATGGTCTGGCAGAGGCCACCCCTTTCTCCTAATTCAGCACCCAATGATAGCGAAGACTGGTGAAAAAGAACAAGGCTGCCCAGGAGAGGGGAGGAAAAATTCTACAGTGATCGATACCCACGTGCTGTAGCTTCACCAGATCTAAGGTTTTGCTCCAATGGCCAGGGCACACCTTCTTGTCGCCCCAGACCTCTTGCCGAGGATAGTAAAATCATAAAATGGCCATTAGCATTCAGGCCTCTAAGACACATCGACCTGGTTCAAATCTTCCACTCGGTAGTGAGTGACCCCGGGCAAGCATTTTTGCCACTCTGACCTCAGTTTGCCCATCAGATAAGTCTATTCATACCCACCTGCTTGGCTGTCCTGAGGATAACATGCAGTCATGTGGGTGATGCTTGGCTCAGGGTAAGTGCTCAAGAATGGGTACCTTGATAGTTAATCCCAGAGAAGCTACTCCTGGGTTTTCCCCATTGTGGACAGCCTTCTGTGGGAGGCCGACAGGAGTTCAGTGCACACTTGGCATCTCAATTCTTTCCCTCTGTCCTCTGCAGTTCCTGAAGAGCCACAGGAACCCCGGGGCAGTGCTATTACTGCCTTTCCTTGTGTCTTGCATCAATCTGGCTGTGCCACGTCTCTACTCCCTGTTCAGGCTGGTGGAGCGGTATGAGATGCCACGGCATGAAGTCTATACCCTCCTGATCCGGTAGGTGTGCCTGCCTTGTCCAACACTGGCCTCCAGTTCCATGGAGGGCAGGTAGGGTTAGGTTCAAGTACCAAAGTGCTGTTTTCAAAAAGAAGTCCAAGAATAAAGTGTTTTGTAGCCAGAGAATCCAAAAAGCGCTCAGAAAATACAGTGAAGTCCATCTGCCTTTTGTTCAAAGTTAGGGCTTATCTTTCCCCCAATTGCAATCAGCCTGAGGATTAACATAGGTCTCAGTTATGACATGTACAGATGTGTATGTTGTCGACTATAAAAAACGTTCCTGGCTGAGGAGTTGTGTGGGGACTGAAATTTATCCAGTGTTCCCATTAGTCAAACTGTGAGCCTTTGTAGCCATTGCCTTGGCTGGGAGGAAAAGGGCCATTTTTGTAATTCACACACCCATATGGAGGTAGAGAGGGTGCTTTTGGCAAATCATTGTCTGGGAGGGTGTGCCTTTTTGTGCTAGAAGTGACCCCGAGGTTTCAATAAACAAAGCATAAAATTCCCCAGGTTTTGTCCTTATTCCTTCTTCTGGCTAGCTCCCTGACCAGTTCCTGGTTATGGGTATTTATAATAATAGGTCTGTACAAGGCAAATTGAATTTCTTTACTGATCAATTCGAGAGCTCTTGCCTTCCACGGCATCTGAGATCTGACTCCTAATCAGCTCGCCAACCTCATTTGGAGAATTTGGAGGGAGGGTGGTAGACCTTTGTGCTCAGCGGGCCATTTTGTTTTTGTTTTATTTTGTTTTTGTTGTTTTTTAAAGATTATATTTATTTATTTGACAGAGAGAGATCACAAGTAGGCAGAGAGGCAGGCAGAGAGAGGGGGGGAGGCAGGCTCCCTGCTGAGCAGAGAGCCCGATGATGTGCCGGGCTTGATCCCAGGACTCTTGAGATCATGACCTGATCCGAAGGCAGAGGCTTTAACCCACCGAGCCACCCAGGCGCCCCTCAGCGGGCCATTTTGAACCAATCACTTTGCTATTTGTGTTTTTCCTGGTCCCTAAAGAGGTTAATTGTCTTTTCATAGACATCAGCCATTTCTACCACTTCACAAAATACTCAAAATATTCAAAATCTTCTCTACATGAAGAGAGAATGGGAAAGCTCAGAAATAGACAATTCTTTTTGATCTAAGATGAGCTTTTCTCAGCTTAGACAAGTGTGTTTTCAACTTCAGTGTGGAACTACCCTGCAATAAAGGTACACTAATGCATTAATCCAGATATATGGAGCGTCTGCTGCAAGCGAGGTATGGGCAAGAAATCAGGGATCTTGCATTGAAAAAGACAGAGCCAGTTCCCTTCCTTCACGGAACTTACTGTCTAACACTATGGTTCTCAACCTTCAGCACACACTAGAATTACCTGAAGGGATTGCCTGGCCCCATCCCCAGAGTTTCTGATTCTGTAGCTCTGGGGTGGGGCCTGAAAATTTGCCTTTCTAGCAAGTTTGCAGATAAGGCCGATACTCCTGGGTTGGAGGACACACTTTGAGAACCACTGGTCTAGTGGCACACAGTTCTTGGCACACCAGTGCTGAAGCCCTATAAAAACTAGCAGGTGTTGACTTATGGCAAAGTGACTGGGTTTAAGAGCTCAGGCTGTTAGAGCAGGTGGTCCTCATTTTCAACCCCTTGCAAACTGTGTGACCTTGGACAAATTGTTTCACCTCTAAGATTTAGTTTCTTCATCAGTAAGATAGACATAAAATACTATCTGCATGATGATATGATTGTAAGGATTAAGAGTTATAAAGTTGTAAGTATTAAGTTGTAAAGATTAAGGTGGTTCAGTAAAGTTCTTAACACAGTGTACGGTCTATGGTCAGCACGCAGTGAATAGTATGTACGTTTACTGTTAATACAATCAGTGAGAAGTGAAGTCAGATAGTTTGGAGATGCACCAAAAGAGGTTAGGTCAGTTGATACGAATTAGGTTATGCTGCAGTAACAAACATCCCCGCTTTACTCAGTCTCAGTGGCTTAGAACACAAAGATTTATTTCTTGCTCATACTATATTGTATATTGTAGTATATTGTAGATGGGAGGGGGTTTTGGTCATGTCCTTCATGGAGGGATCCAGACTGAGAGCAGGAAGCATCTCAAATACTGCTGATGGCCATTCCAGAGGGAAGACAGTGAGCTCTAGAATCTCACTGGCATTTAATTGCTCCAGCCTTGAAGTGACACAAAGGGACACACATCACTTTTGCCCACAACTCATTTGCCAGAACTAGCCCTCTGGCCCCACTCAAACCAGAGGGGAGCAGAAATTTCAGTCCTACCACGGGACCAAAGGGAAATATCGGCAAACAGTTCTAATGACTGTCATGGAAGGTAATGGTAGTTGTTTTCTCTTCTGTTATTTAGAAACATCTTTCTGAAAATATCAATCATTGGAATTCTTTGTTACTATTGGCTCAACATTGTGGCCCAGGCTGGTGAAGAGGTGAGATTTCTATGCTGTTCTGCCTTGAGTTTGGTTTCTTAACCCCTTGACCACCAGGGAGGAAGTGAGTTTCTCTGGTTTCTCAGAATTTCTATTCATGATCTTAGAGTAGATATCATATTATCCTTCCATTCATCTGCCCATCCATCCATCCATCCATCCATCCTTGGGCTGCACACTGAAAACCACCCTCTCTTTGTTTGGCCAAATCTAAAAGGTCCCAGTCCATCAGCTCATAGAACTGACTTCCTGCAGAAATAATTGACCACCAGTTCCATGAACTGAATAAGTCAGACTTCCAATTTGGGCTAGCCTGCTAAACCCCTAGGCCACTTTCTTAGTCAAGCAGATATTAATGGATTTTCTTAAGGTTAATAAAAAGGGTGAAGGCCTTATTGCCATTGATGCCTTCTGCTCTCCCTTGCTGAAAAATGGGATCCAGAGAGCATAGGACAGGGATGAAAAGTTTTAAGAGGAGAGATAGTGAGAAGGGAAAGTTTGGGGCACACGTGGGGGGGGGGCAGAATTAATGGGGGGAGAAGGGGCACAGACAGGGAATAAAAACCCTTGAAAACAAACTCAGCAAATTAATGTTGCATCTGTGCCCAGAGTGGGTCTGCTTTTCTGGGTATGCCAGGTCTCGGTCAAACTGACCTAGTCCTAATGAATGTCATGTCCTAATGAGTGCAGAATGCCAGGAAGAGATGGGAGTTGAGCAGGAAGCAACAGCCCCTTGCCATCGCCTGACTCTTGTTTGCCTTTCAGTGTTGGGAAACCCTCATTGGCCAGGAAATCTACCGACTCCTTCTGATGGATTTTGTGTTCTCTTTAGCTGATTCCTTCCTGGGCGAGTTCTTGAGGAGGTAAATATTTGTCAGCCTTGAGTAATTAATACCTGATGTTGGAACCAAAGCTGTTGTCTTGGCTGAGCAGGAAGGCTGGTTATCTTTTATGCTTATATACTTAGTACATCGGTGTCCCTTGTGTACTTTTTATTGTGTACTATTAAAAGTCTGCCTTTGGTTCTTTGGGATACTGCTTTCTTCTGAATTAACTGATATTTCATTTTTACCTGACAGCCCTGTTGTTCAGGTTCATTTGGTTCAGCTAGCCCTTTACAACCTTCTCTTGGGGAAAAGAAAAAAAAAAAAAAGGCTAGAAACAAAACACAGAAACTGAAAGTCATTGGAGAACTTTCCGCTATAGATAATTTTCATTCTAGTATATATCCTTCCAGATTTTTCTATGCACATACTGGTTTGTGTATGTGTGTGTGTGTCTGTGTGTCTTTGAAATCACACAATCACGTATTATGTGATTTCAAAGACAGAAATAGGGTCACACTGCAAATCATTGTGGTGTTTGCTCTAGTTAATCTTAAGACTCTGCTGGGGCATCTCTCCCTAACAGTACATCTAGACTTATGTCATGACTCATTTAGTTGGATTTGATTAATGTGCTAATTGTTATTTTAGAAACCAGGTATACAGAATTGAGGCAGTCTTCTCATTGGCCCATGTGTAGTCCTCTTTTATTGATTTATTCATTTATTTGTTAATAATATGCTGAGCATCTCATTCCTTATAGACACGTACAAGTTTCTTTGAGCTGCCCTCACGATAAGATGGCATGATGTAAAGATTCTTTCCTCAGGGGGTAGCTTACATGTCCAGTCTCCTCACTCAGTCTGCCCAACCTCACTTTTATTATAGCTTGTGTCCAGAGTCTGGATGTAAAGGTGAGGAGGTTTTTTTGTTGTTTTGTTTTGTTTTTTCAATGGGAATTTTTTCAAAGGGAACTTACGACTTTATTCCAAACTGGTTAGCCTCTGCTTTGTTGATTGTGGGGAATCTTTTGAAGGAGAGAGTTGATGATTTGGGTACTAAACTCAGAAGTTTTTTTCACAGACTCATTGGGATGCAATTTATCACAAGTTCTGGCTTACAAGAGTTCGACATTGCCAGGAATGTCCTGGAACTGATCTATGCACAAACTCTGGTGTGGTAAGTTTTGAAAATCTTCAGACCAACTCAGAAATATTTTGTAAGTGGGGATATTTTGGCTATTGTTACCCTTATGAGCAGTTTCTAAAAACCATGTTAGGAAAATGCATCATGTGATGGCATCTTAACCATTTCTAAGTGTACATTTGAGTCATGTCTATTTGCATAGCTGTACAACAGATCTCCAGAACTCTCTTCATCTTGCAAAGGTGAAACTCCCTACCCATGAAACAAAAACTCCCCAGCTCCCCCTTCCCCAGCCCCTTGCAGCCAGTGCTCTATTTTCTGTCTCTATGAGTCTGACTACTCTAGATACTTTATGTCAGTGGAATCATGCAGAGTTTATCTTTTTGTGACTCCCATGTTTCACTTAGCCTAATGGTCTTTGGGTTCTACATATAGTAGCTGACAGAGCACTTCTTTCCTTTGTAAGAGTGAATAATATCCCATTGTATGGATGCACCACATTTCGTTTATCCATCCATCCATGGATGGCCTTTTGGATTGCTTCTACTTCTTGGTTGCCCTGAATAACGCTGCTATGATTATGGATATGCAAATGTCTTTTTGAGACCCTGCTTTCAGTTCTTCTGGGTATATACCCAGAAGTGGAATTGCTGGGCCTTATGGCACATAGGGTCACTCTTAGATTTTTTTTTTACTAAAGGATGTTCCTAAATCAGCTAATCAGAGAAAAACAAGTATCATATGGTTTCACTCATACGGGGAATATAAGGAATAGCACGGAGGATTATAGGGAAGGGAGGGAAAACGGAATGGGAAGAAATCAGAGAGGGAGACAAACCATGAGAGACTGTAAACTCCGGAAAACAAACGGAGGGTTGTGGAAAGGAGAGGGGTGGAGGAAAGGAGTAAGTGGGTGATGGGCATTAAGGAGGGCATGTGAACTGATGAGCACTGGGTGCTATATGCAACTAATGAATCATTGAACATTACATCGAAAACTAATGATGTACTATATGTTGGCTAACATAATTTAATTATGTTAGCCAATAATTTAAATTTAAATAATTAAAACAATTTAAATAATTAAATAATTAAAATTTAAATGATTAAATAAAATAATTGAAATGATTTAAATAATTAAAATAAAAGAAGATAACGGAAAGGTGCCTGGGTGGCTCAGTTGGTAGACCATCTGGCTCTTGGTTTCAGCTCAGGGCATGATCTCGGGGCTGTGAGATTGAGCCCTCATCTGCTCCCTTCTGGCTGTGGAGCCTGCTTGGCATTCGCTCTCTGCCCCTCCCTTGCTCACTCCCTTTCTTTCTAAAAAAAGAAGACCACAGAAAGCGAGTGTATGTTAGGGGATGATGATAGAGGTGAGGTGAGGTGAGGTGTTTCCCAAACTTCAGGCTTTTGCACACCAGCCGATTTTTTGGTGTATGTTTATTTGACGGCGAGAGAGGGAGCACAAGCAGGGGGAGCAGGAGACAGAGAAGCAGACTGCCCGCTGAGCAGGGAGCCAGTGTGGGGCTCGATCCCAGGACCCTGGGATCATGACCTGAGCCGAAGGCAGAGGCCTTAACCCACTGAGCCACCCAGGCGCGCCTAAAGATTTTTTAAAATTGATTTTATTCTATTTATTTATGTGCGAGAGAAAGAATGAGAGAGAAGGAGCATGAGAGGGGAGAGGTCAGAGGGAAAAGCATACTCCCTGCTGAGCGGGGAGCCGGATGTGGGACTCAGTCCTGGGAGTCCAGGATAATGAACTGAGCCGAAGGCAGTCACTCAACCGACTGAGCCACCCAGGCACCCCATTCAGTGCGATTTAATGACTGTCCCTGCAGGACCTCAGACTGTCTTAAATGCCATGAAGGGAGGAGAGGGACAAGTCCCGCATTTGGGACATCTAGGTTAGGGCTTGCTGAAGGCCATTTAGTGGTATGTGGGTGCTGCTTTCTGCAAAATCTCTTTCCCAAAGCTGGGAAGAGAACAAGTGAGGATCCTGGATAAGGTAGGGGTTTTCCTGGTTTGCAGTGACAGAGCAGTCTCCCCCTTTTGTTAGGACTTCCATAAACGAAGTACCACGGAAGGGGTGGCTTAAGCAACACGATTCTGGAGGCTGGAGGTCCAAGATCAAAGTGTTCATAGGGTTGGTTTCTTCTAAGACCTCCGTCCTTGGCCTGTCGATGGCACCTTCTCGAAGTGATCTCACATGGTTCTTCTGGGTGTATCTGTGTCCTAATCTCTTTATATATATATTTTTAAGATTTTATTTATTTATTTGACAGACAGAGATCACAAGTAGGCAGAGAGGCAGGCAGAGAGAGAGAGGGAAGCAGGCTTCCTGCGGAGCAGAGAGCCCCATGCGGGGCTCGATCCCAGGACCCTGAGATCATGACCCGAGCCAAGGCAGCAGCCCAAACCACTGAGCCACCCAGGCGCCCCCCTAATCTCTTCTTTTAAGGACACTAGGAAGATTGCATTAGGGCCCACCCTAGTGACCTCATTTTACCTTAATTACCCCTTTAAAGACCCTATTTCCAAATATAACACATTCCGAGGTACTAGGAGTTAGGACTCCAACATATGCATTTTGGAGAAACACAGCCCGTAACCCCCTCTTTCCCTTCCCTTCAAACCCCCATATCTCCCCCTACTCCCCACTCTCTGTGTCTCCCCCTGACCTCTGACACTCTTTTTCCCTCATAGGATTGGAACCTTCTTCTGCCCTCTGCTGCCCTTTATCCAAATGATTACTCTTTTCATCATGTTTTACGTCAAAAATGTGAGTCAATCTGAAGTTGGAGTCAATTAGCCTCTCTCAGTCCCATGTGACCCTGTGGTGGTTGAAATTGCATTGGGGATGGTAGGGGTTGGTGCTGAAAAGGGCATCAGGAAGCCAGTGCCCAGGTGGGGTCCCTCTGGCCTGCTTCTCTGGCCGCAGATGGGAGCTGGCTGTTTCTCTCTCTCCAGATCAGCCTGATGATGAATTTCCAGCCTCCAAGCAAAGCTTGGCGAGCCTCACAGATGATGACGTTCTTCATCTTCTTGCTGTTTTTCCCATCCTTCTCCGGGGTCCTGTGCACCCTGGCCATCACCATCTGGAGGTAAGAGATAGGAGCCTTGTGGTGAGGTCTTAGAGATGGGGTGGGTGAAGGCTTTAATATTTCGGCTTTATTATGATTAAGGTATGGTGAGGCCAGCAGATCAGAACGTGAATGCTGTTGAAAAGGTGATTTGTTATTCTCAGACCGCAGTAGAAGTGGTGGGGGGGGGGGGTGGGAGTACCACACCATGGGGGGCCATGTGTGGAAGCCCCAGGGTTGGTCAGGTTGCAGAGGGAGTGAGGAGAAAATGTGAGCAAGAGCCTCTATGGTGGTTTCCATGGGAAGGAAAGGTCGAGGCAGGGTAGGCAGGTTTAGGATTGGCTAGTTGGAACAATTTCAGTGGGCTTTGAGGTATAGGGGCTGACTGGAGTTGTCTGGTACCTGGGCCTGGGGTGATCAGGGCACAGGGGTAGTGACCCTGAGTGTGAGAGCCTGATAGAGTCAGTGGAGGGTAGGATAAGGGCTCTGGACCAAGGGCTGTCTCTCCAGGGTCAGTAAGACCCTGGATGTCAAAACATCAGAGTGAGAAGACATGCTTAATAAGCTTGATACATTGTTTTAGCCCAAGTTCCCTTGGAAATCAGCAGACACAACAACCAAGGGAAGGAGGAGATCTTGGTTTGGTCACCACCTACCTAGCAGGTGACTTGGCACAGCTTCCTCACTTCTCCATGTACAGCCGCTTCCCAGAACAGGGACAGGACTTCAGCCAAGTGAACCGAAATGCCCTGCTTGAGCTGGTTCCTTCCGAACTCTCTGACCTCAACCCACTTTGGCTCCACTTCCTTTCATCCTCGTGGCTCTTGCTCCATGCCTGGGACCCTGTGAGCCTCTCCTGACACAGGGTGGAGTCCTCTGTTTGAGGTGTTCTCCCCACTCCCTTTGCTTGGTGGCCTTCTGTCCACCCTCTGTTTCTTTGCTCAGAAGTCATCTTCAAGAGGTGACCCTCCTGACCCTGCTTATCTATGTCAGTTCCACCTCTTCTCTCTCTCAGGCAGTTTCCTTTCTTCATTCATCGTTCATGGTCAGAAAAGCCTTTATTTGAACCTTTGTTTAATCATTACCCAGTAGTTGTTCATCTTTCTTTTTTTCATAGTTTATTATTTTTTTAAGATTTTATTTATTTATTTGACAGACAGAGATCACAAGTAGGCAGAGAGGCAGAGAGAGAGGAAGGGAAGCAGGCTCCCTGCTGGGCAAAAGAACCCGATGTGGGGCTCGGTCCCAGGACCCTGGGATCATAACCTGAGCCGAAGGCAGAAGCCTTAACCCACTGAGCCACCCAGGCGCCCCTATTTTTTAATTTAAAAAAAAGGATTTTATTTGAAAGAGAGGGGGAGTGCATGAGTGGGGGGAGGGGCAGAGAGAGAGGGGGAAACAAACTCACCCCACTGAGCAACGAGCCCGATGCGGACTCCATCCCAGGAACCTGGGATCATGACCTGAGCTGAAGGCAGATGCTTAACTGACTGAGCCACCCAGGCATCCCTAGTTGTCCATCTTTCTTACTAAAATGTAGACCCAAGAGGGCACAGTCCACATCTGTCTTATTTACTATGGAATCCCCAAGGGTTAGTATCTAGCACAATGCCGGGTACAGACAGGTACGGTAAACTTTTATTGAATGAATGAATGAGTGAATGAATGAACAAATGAAAGAACAGAGGAGTTGACTTTTAGGATGTAAGCAGAACTGGAACCATAAGGAATTCAAGTGGCTTCAGGGCAGGCTCCTCAGTTTAATGATGTCTTTGCATCTCCCTTTTCTCTCTCCCTCTAACCAGTTCCTAGTTTCCCTCTAGTTTCTGTTGGTTCATAACAACTGACTGCATGTGGCCACTGTTGCCACAATTCAGCTCCAGCTTCACAATTCATAATTCACAATTCACAATTCAGGTTCAGCTTCCACAAATCACAGGGACCCCTCTTCATATTTCTTAGTTCAAGTTCCCCAGAAAAAGAATCTGATCACCCAGTTCAGTTCTTCACGCCAGGATATCACTGTCTCCTCTTTGGATGGGCAACAAGTAGATCTGGTGAGAAGCCTGTCTGGGAGCAGGTCCTTGGAGTACAAGTCACCCTCGAGGGTGAGGGTTTCGTTTGGAAGGAGGGTATGTGTACAGCAGGCAAGAATTGCTGCTTCCAGGGGCAGAGCCCAGAAAGAAGAGTTTGATTCCAGAAAAAGCTATACCCAAGTCCGGTGCTAGAGATGTCTTTCTGTCCCTTGTTTTACCAGACTGAAACCTTCCGCTGACTGTGGCCCCTTCCGAGGTCTGCCGTTCTTCATTAACTCCATCTACGGCTGGATCGACACCCTGAGTAAAAGGCCCAGCTACCTGTGGGTTGTTTGGATCTACCGGAACCTCATCGGAAGTGTGCATTTCTTTTTCATCCTCACCCTCATTGTGTTGTAAGTGGAGCACCTGAGGAATCTGGAGGGGGAAACACACCCTTAACTCTGCCCTGGGTAGTCTGGGGGAGGTTTGCTGGGAGAGCAAAGAGCTACAGTGTAGCTCAGTGTTCTGAATGCTCCTGACTTTGCCCTTGAATTTTTAAAAAAGTTACTTATTATCATTTTGTCCTAGATTTTCCTTTCTTTTCTTCCTTTCTTGCCTGTTTTATGAAGGAAGCAATGCCTGCTATGCCTCCTCTTAAGAAATAACATGAACACAAAGTGAAAATTTGGATTTGAGACTGCTTGGGAAAATTGTGTGTGTGATTCTTTCTGAGATTCTGATTACATTGAAATGGGTCGGGTGTTGTTAGTAGGTAGGATAGTGTTCTTCCATTTGCAGATAAAAACAATTGATTTCTGACTTCTTGTGAAAAAACAGATCTGCCAAGGCTGGTGTTATCTTCTTGCGGGAACAGTTGGTTGGCTAATAGCTGTCCCTATCTAGAAGCCTAGTCCTGCTGGCGTCCCCAAGAGAGACAAAACTCAAAAAGCACAGGCTAGTGGAACCAGTGGGTGGTGCTTACAGAGCAGCCTCTCAGTTTTATAGGTGGAAGTGATGAGACAGAGATGGGCTGGCTTGCAGAGATAGGTTCCGGGCTGCACAGCCTGTGAGTGACACAGGGGCTAAAACCAGAGTGTCCTTGCTCCGGGTCGTGCCCTCCCTTCCCTACACTAGGTTGTCACTGACCTCTTTAAAATGCTGAGCTTTCCTAGGGCCTTGTTGCATCTTACTTCTAATTCACTGGGTAGCTAGCTTATTAGAGATCCAGAATCTTGGGCCCTACCCCGGACCTACAGAACCCCAGAATCTGCATTTTGACAAGCTTCCCAGGAAATCTGTATCACATTGAAGTTGGAATAGCAATGTCCAGACTCACAAACTGGCTACACGTGAGAATCATGTGTAATTTCTAAAAATACTGTCATCTGGCCCTCTGCCCAGAGAAGCTCAGTTAATTGATCTGAAAAGAGGCCATGGAATGAATCTTTTTTCCATCTCTCATGATTCCGTGTGCAGCCAGGTTGAGAACTGTTGCTCTCTCTCTCTCTCTCTCTTTTTTTTTTTTAACTTTACTTGAGACAGAGAGCACAAGCAGGGTGGGGGCAGGCTCAGAGGGAGAAGGGGAAGCAGACTCTGTGCTGAGAGGGGAGCCCAACATGGGGCTTGATCCCAGGACTCTGAGATCATGACCGACCCCAGCCGAAGGCAGATGCTTGACCATCTGAGCCACCCAGGCACCCCTGGAGCCATTGCTCTGATGTATTTAACCTGTAACTCACCCAGATACAACTTTTCAGGAACACTGTAGGGCCACAATCCACTTGCAAGCACATATCTCCGTTTCTTTGCATCCTTTTGGAATTTAGGACCTGCAAAACATTGGCAAAAGTGTCTGTCATTCTTTCTTTTCTTCTCTTCTAGAATCATCACCTACCTTTACTGGCAGATCACAGAGGGAAGGAAGATTATGATCAGACTGCTCCATGAACAGATTATCAATGTAAGTTCCCTTAGTCCCTCTGTTCTCCTCCTCCTATTTTTTTTTTTTTTTACATTTTATAAGGGGAATTTCCAGACATACTCTGAATATGTCTGAGTGCTCACCACTCAGTACCAACTACTGTCAACATGTGGATACTGTTATTTTATTAACCCTCACATAAATCTCTGGATTATTTTATTTTATTGTTGTTACATATAACACCCAGTGCTCATCATCTCTGGATTATTTTATTTTATTTAGTTAATTTATTTTTTAAAAAGATTTTATTTATTTATTCATCAGAGGGAGAGAGAGATCACAAGTAGGCAGAGAGGCAGGCAGAGAGAGAGGGGGATGCAGGCTCCCTGACGAGCAGAGAGCCCGATGTGGGGCTTGATCCAAGGACCCTGAGATCATGACCTGTCCGGAGACAGAGGCTTAACCCACTGAGCCACCCAGGTGCCCTTTCTGGATAATTTTTTTTTAATTAAAGATTTTATTTGTTTATTTGACCGACAGAGATCACAAGTAGGCAAAGAGGCAGGCAGAGAGAGGAGAAAGCAGGCTCCCCACTAAGCAGAGAGCTGGATGTGGGACTCTATCCTAGGACCCTGGGATCATGACGTGAGCCGAAGACAGGGGCTTTATCCCACTGAGCCACCCAGGTGCCCTCTCTGGATTATTTTAAAGCACATCTAGACTTATATAATTTTATCTGTAAAAACTTATATGTGTTTAAGAGAAACAGACTTTTTGTTTTTTAAAAAGATTTTTTTTATTTATCTACGAGAGAGAGACAGAGATAGTGAGAGAGAGCAGAAGCCTGGAAGAGAGGGAAAAGCATGCTCCCCACTGAGCAGGGAGCCCAATGCAGATACAGGCTTTTAAAAAATATAACCACAATACCATCATCAAACCTAAAAGAAAGGGTAATAATTCCTTACTGTCATCTCATTTGCAATTAATGGTCAAATTTTCCTGATTGTCCTCTGAAGTGTTCTTTTTAAATTGTTTTTATTTTTTATTTTTTATTTTTTTTTAAAGATTTTATTTATTTATTTGACAGACAGAGATCACAAGTAGGCAGAGAAGCAGGCAGAGAGAGATGAGGAAGCAGGCTACCCGCTGAGCAGAGAGCCCGATGCGGGGCTCGATCCCATGACCCTGGGATCATGACCTGAGCCGAAGGCAGAGGCTTTAACCCACTGAGCCACCCAGGCGCCCCTTTAAATTGTTTTTAAAGATTTTATTGATTCCTTGAGAGAGAGAGAAAGCACAAACAGTGGGAGAGACAGAGAGAGAGGGAGAAGCAGACTCACCATTGAGCTGGAAGCCCGACTTGGAGCACGATCCCAGAACCAGAGACCATGACCTAAGCCAAAGGCAGAGGCTTAACCATCAGAGCCATCTAGGCACCTCTGTGAAGTGTCTTTTTACACTAGCGTTGTTCAGATCAGGATCTGAGAAAGGTAGCATTTGTTGGTATGTTTCTTGATTCTTTCTTTCCTTTTTTATTTATTTATTTATTTATTTATTTATTTATTAGAGATCGAGAGAACACAAGCAGGCAGAGCAGCAGAGGGAGAGGGAGAAGTAGACTCCCCACGGAGCAGAGAGCCCAATGTGGGGCTTGATCCCAGGATCTTGGGATCATGACCTGAGCCGAAGGCAGTTGCTTAACCAACTGAGCCAGCCAGGCGCCCCTTGTTTCTTTTTATCTATAATTGTTCACACCTCCTTTCTTCTCTTGCCATTTATTGTTGACGAAACCAGATCATTTGTCTTGTGGTAGTTGTTACATTCTGGATATATCTGATTTGCAATCTTGTCGTGGTGTTCACCATTGTTTCTTTTTTCTTTATATTTCCTGTACCCTGCTTGTGAGATTTGAAAACCTGGTTAAATTCAGATTCAGTGTTTTAGCTAGAATACTTCAGAGATGATGCTCGGAGCTGCTTATGGCGTCACCTTGAGATATAAAATGTCCAGTTGTCTATTTTTGTGATGTTAAAAGCAATCAGTGGGTCCATGCTTAGTTAGCCTGACCCATCCATTGCAAGGCTCCCCATCTGCCTTTCACCTGATGGATTTTGCAGGCTTTGATTAATATTGCCTAGAAGACCTACTGATTTTGTGAGAAATGACAAAATAGTGGTACTCTACTCCTAGGAATTCTTCTGCATTAATTAGCTAGAATTCCTCTATGAAAAAAGGAATTTTTGCTCACCAACTATTTGACTATATTGTAATACAATTTATAGAGGAAAGGCAACATAGATGCATTTTCCCCTTTTATTTACCAGTTTTTAAAAAGATTTTATTTATTTATTTGACAGAGATCACAAGTAGGCAGAGAGACAGGCAGAAAGAGAGGAAGGGAAGCAGGGACCCTGGGATCATGATATGAGCTGAAGGCAGAGGCTTTAACCCACTGAGCCACCCAGGTGCCCCAATTTTCCAGTTTTTAAATGATGTGTTGGTACCTTCCTGTATTAGTTTCTTGGACCTGCCATAGAAAATTACCACAAACTTGGTGGCTTAAAATAACAGATTTATTCTCTCACAGTTCTTGATGCCAGAAGTCCAAAATCAAGGTGCCAGCAGGTTTGGTACCTTCCAACGCTGTGAGAGAGAATCTGTTCCATGGTTCTAGTAGCTTCTTTTGGGGACCACTGGCTCACCCTGCTGTTTGTTTGTTCAGGGCTTCCTAACTGCTCTCTCTGCCTCCATCTTTGCAAGTTCTTCTTCCCTGTGTGCCTGTTTCTTCCTTCTCTTCTAAGGACTCATCATTGAATTTAGGGTTCATCCTCATCCAGAAGGATCTCATCTCAGAATCTTTTTTTTTTTTTTTTTTAGATTTTATTTATTTATTTGACAGACAGAGATCACAAGTAGGCAGAGAGGCAGGCAGAGAGAGGGGAAGGGAAGCAGGCTCCCCGCTGAGCAGAGAGCCCGATGAGGGGCTCCATCCCTGGACCCTGGGATCATGACCTGAGCCGAAGGCAGAGGCTTTAACCCACTGAGCCACCCAGGCGTCCCTCATCTCAGAATATTTAATTACATTGGCAAAGACCTCATTTCCAAACAAGGCCATAGTCACAGGTACTGGGGTCAGGATAACTTGGACATATCTTTTCAAAAGGGAGATACTGTTCAACTCGCTACACCTAGCAACCTCCAAATGTGGCCAATGAGGATTTAAAAATTATCCTTATGGGTTCATAGATTTAAGTTTACTTGGGCATCTTTTTTTTTTTTTAAGATTTTATTTATTTATTGGACAGAGATCACAAATAGGCAGAGGCGCAGGCCGAGTGGGGTGCGGAGGGGAGCAGGCTCCCTGCTGAGCAGAGAGCCCTATGTGGGGCTCTATCCCAGGACTCTGAGATCATGACTTGAGCTAAAGGCAGAGGCTTTAACCCACTGAGCGCCCCGGGCATATTTCAATTATAATAATTTATTTGTGCTTAAACAGTCTCATCCTTTGCTAATGGAAATCCTTTTGAATTTGCTCCTAGTCTCTTTTGACATGACCCCAGAAGTCTTTCTTTCTTTCTTTCTTTCTTTTTTTTAAACACATTTTGTTTACTTGACAGAGAGAGAGAGAGCACAAGCATGGATAGCTGCAGAGGGAGAGGAAGAAGCAGGGAGCCCCATTCAGGGCTCGATCCCAGGACCTTAGGATCATGATCCAAGCCAAAGGCGACCGCTACCAGCTGAGCCACCCAGGCACCCCTGATGACACTAGAAGTCTCTGATAGGTTACTTGCTCTGTGGAAGGACAAAATGTTCCAGGCTTTTCTTGTTCATTACGTGTCCCAGAACATGAATAATTTTTTCAAGGAGTCCTGGTGAAATGGTATTTAGAGACCACAGTCTGGGAATAAGGTTGCTCACGGCTGCTGGGCTGGTTCCCTTTTCTTCTAAATACCAACATAATTATGACATGAACACTTACATCTAAGAACATGGGAAAGAAGCAGGATTCCCCAGGGTACTATCTACTTGAATCTTTGGGGTTTCAGATCACTTGGGTTGGTCCTTTATATGGTATAAAGAAAGGGCATGGATTAATTATGTTCTTTCACCTGCCTGTTCCCACAAACATCACCTGTATTTTTGTGATACAGCACGTAGAATATTTTGGGCAAGTCTTTAGAAGATTTTAACAGGGGAGGGATTTGATTTTAAAACCTTCTGTTGTAAGGGCAGTGCCAAGTTGAGGGATTTAGATGGCATCATTTCAGGGAGGCACCAGAAGCCTCTCCACAGGTCTGCATCTGTGGGAGTCTGGCCCAGAGGGTAGACCACAAAGACAGTCTCGTTGTCTCTAAAAGAACCCAGACTAAGAGGCTGGAAATAGGCTCAGTAACAATCCTTCTCAAAGTATGATCACCTTCATTGAAACTCTTGAATGCTTATTAAAAATGCAAATTCCTATTACCCTGATCTCCTCCAACAAGTAATGGCAACAGATAACATTTGTTGAGCATTTACACGATGCCTGGCATGTGCTAAATAATGAACAAAAATTCCGATTTAATTTTTATTACTCTCTCTGGGGCATACAAATCTTTTAATCCCTATTTTAAAATTAAGGAAACTAAGGCTTACATAGTGAAATGACCTGCTGAAAGTCTCAGGGCTAGTAAGTGGTGGGACTTGAATTGGGCAAGGCCAGAGTTTGTACTCTTAATACCATGCAGCTTTGCCTCCCTGAGTTTAGATCATTTGGATAAATCCTAGGAGTTTTCATTTTTGCAAGCTCTCCAGGTAATTCTAATTGACACTAGAGTATGGAAATGGCTGCTAGATACCAGCACTTTCCAAACCAGTTGGCTATATCCAAGACAGCTAGCAGACTTGTTTAAAATGCCAATTCCTAAGGACAGCTCTTCCTTGCAGAATTCCAGTGAATAAATGTAGAAGGAATGAGGGAAATAGAAAATTATTATGAGGGGCGCCTGGGTGGCTCAGTCAGTTGGGCGTCTGCCTTCATCTCAGGTTGTGATCTGAGGGTCCTAGGATTGAGCCCTACACTGGGCTCCTTGCTCAGCGGAGAGCCTGCTTCTCTCTCTTCCCCTGCTTGTACTCTGTCTCTCTGTGTCAAGTAAATAAATAAAACCTTAAAAAAGAAAATTATTATGAAGCACATACCACTGCAAAAACTGTTGGATGCTAAATGATAATGATAACTGTTTGTTAGCTACTCAAATTCACGGGTGAAAGTTTAATGAGAAAAAAGGGCAGGGTGCCTGGGTGGCTCAGATGTTAAGCATCTGCCTTCAGCCGAGGTCATGATCCTAGGGTCCTGGGATCGAGCCCCGCATCAGGCTCCATGCTCAGCGGGAAGCCTGCTTCTCCCTCTCCCACTCCCCCTGCTTGTATTCCTTCTCTCACTGTCTCTGTCTGTCAAATAAATAAATGAAATCTTAAAAAAAATAAAAGACTCTCTCCCTCTGTCCTCTCCCGCCCCCTCCCCCCTTCAAATACATAAGTGAATCTTAAAAAGAAGAGACAGAGAGAAAAAACATGGTGGCAGTCTCTATCCTGTGTCTGGGACCCTACCTGCCTTAAAAAAAAAAAAAAATCACTCTTCTTTCCATCATTTTCTTCTTTTTTTTTTTTTTTTAAAGATTTTATTTATTTATTTGACAGAGAGAAATCACACGTAGGCAGAGAGGCAGGCAGAGAGAGAGAGAGGAGGAAGCAGGCTCCCTGCTGAGCAGAGAGCCCAATGCGGGACTCGATCCCAGGACCCTGAGATCATGACCTGAGCCGAAGGCAGCAGCTTAACCACTGAGCCACCCAGGCGCCCCCATCATTTTCTTCTTAACCTCACACCATTCTCCTTATTTTTGTTCTTGTTTTTGTTTTCCTTCTTGGCAGGAGGGCAAAGATAAAATGTTCCTGATAGAAAAGTTGACCAAGCTGCAGGATGTGGAGAAGAGAGCAACCACCAGCTCGTTCATCCCGGAAAGGAGAGATGTAGAGGTGAGACGGGACTTCGCCTGGGGGTCCTCGCTTGTGACACAGACTGCCTCCTTGTAAAATGTGCGTTAGGAAACGCGGGTAGCATAAGGGCACTTCACTTTCTATGTTTAAACATTTCTGTATTTTTTTATTTAACAAGTAATGTCTGTTCAACCCTTTCCAAGCTGAACCTTGTTCTTGGTGCTGGGGTTACCATGATAAAGGCCCTCATGGGGCTTGGGTGCATCTCTTGTCTAATCCAGGCATCCAGAAGTATTTCCACCGAGAGGGAAAGTACCTTGAAATCTCATCCCACGGTGATAATGGTTCAGTGTATACTCTTCTGGATCTTCTTCCCTAGGCATCTCTAAATATACATATATATGCATCTGCATATACAAATTTATTAATTTATTAGAAAAGTGGGGCTATACTATACACCTAGTATCATAACTCCATCCCTCATCACTTAATACTAAATTTCTGACATTGTTTCAGTTGGTATATATTTGGACATTTGGGTTGTTTCCAGGTTTTTTGTTTCTAATACTAAAAACAGTGTGTAATGAAACATTTTAAACTATTTTTATGTGAGTATTTTTGCCATAGGGCATGCCCATGATAATGTTAATAGATTTTACCATATCATACTCTTAAGAAGATTTTACCAATTTTATGCTTACCAAGAGGGTATAAGAGGTATTTGAAATCCTGCTCTAAGTCCAAAACCCTTGTTTGCTTCCTTGGTGTCCCAGAAGATATGGATAAATGGTAAATCCAGTTTAATTTCAAATGCCACTGGGTTTTGGAAGCTAGGATCTTGTCGGAAGAGACTGCCATGCCATTTACTATCTGTGCAAATTAATACCATTTGCATGATGTAGATACAGCATCTAGAGGCCTGACTCTAAATCCTATGCAGGCAGAGATGCTGTCTGTATCCTTAGAGCCCCAGGCCCTGATATATTACCTGGCATATTGTAAATGCTCAGTAAATATCTAAGAGATGAATGAATAAATTAATGGAATCACTTTCCCTTAAAAGACCAAACAAAACATGTTTTCTTTGTCTGTGACTAAGCCCTGGTTTCCATCTGCCACATCTTAATTTTGAAATGGAGGGGGCTCACGGATCCCATCAGCTATGCAACAGGACCCGAGTCTGCATTCTCTTCCAGTGATGAGGCCACCTGTTTTATTCCCTTTCAGCAACCGGACCCTTTGCATGTCAGGGAACAAGATGCTGCTTGTGGTGAGTAACCAGACTGGCCCTGAAGGAGACCCAACCAAATGAGAGCGGGTCAGAGCTGTTCCTGCATCAGCCTTTCAATGAAAAGAACTGACCCAAACTGGCTTTAGCAAAAATCCAAGAATAATTCTTGCCTGAAGCATGGCCAGAAGCTGAGACTCAGCATATGTCACCAGAACCTGGTTCCTTTCTATACCGTTTTTTTTTTTTACCATGTTAGCTCTTTTCTCGAACAGGCCCTTGCTCACAATTTATCAGCCTCTTATACCTTCTCAGATTCAAGTCTAGTGGGAAAGAAGGAGAGACCCAGAATTCTCAATGTATTTCATTGGATCTGACCGGGTGATGTGTGCATCAATGAGCCAATTGCTGTGGCCATGAAAATGTGGTGATTCATTGGCCAGATCAGACATCTGTAGGTAGAGGTGGTACAACCAAACAGACCCTAGGGACTGAGAATGGGGAAGGGTTGACTTCCCAAAGGAAGTCAGGAGTTGAGGCCAGAGGAGAATGAATTTTAGGGAGGAAACAAACAAACCCATTCATCTTTTTTGGGATAGCATTTACTGATGTCACCTAACGGTGGGAGTTCAAGGGGAGAATTGCAGAAACTTAACAGAAGAAGGCAGGAGGATCTTGAATTTGGTCTTTCCCTTGGAGACACGAGGCAGTGGTGCATCGGTGCTCATTCCTCTTTTCTCTGTCCATAGACCTGCGATTAAGGCGATCAGTTCAAGAAGAGAATCTAGAGGCGTGATGTTTGTTGCAGCAGTCAGACACCCATCAAATGAAAAGACAAAGATGGAACTACTTCTTCCATGACACCCGGGCCTTTCTGAGCTTCAGGAGGGGAATTCAAGCCATTAGCCATGACGGGAAACTCGCCACATTGTATATACTGATGCAAATTTGGTCATTACCTGCTGGGTTTTTTTTTTTTTTTTAATATATATACCTGGATTGCTGATTTTCCAAGATAAAATATTTGGGCTTTGAAAATAAAGACTGTTGTAACATTTAGACTGGTTCATAAAGACCTGGAAGAGAGAACCTGGGAATTATGTATTCAGTCTTTAAGAGATGTGCACATGGATTATTGGTCCTTAGAAATCTCTCCTCCTGGCCCCGGCAAAGGTTTGGAAACCAGTGCTCAGACAAATAGTCCGGCCTGAATAAAAATGGGATCCTTATTCAGGGATGTGAGGCCTCTAAATTTGGGAACCTACATTTGTTCATGACCTTGAACTACAAATATCCCACCCCATGTTACCCAAAGGTGAAATACAACAAGAGATCTTATCTAAAACCTTTATTGAATATCAAGTATGAATCTTTGGAGCTGGCGTGGGTGTGGATGGGGATTCTACCCCTGTGAGGTTGACACATGAGTCAGCATCAAAGTCTTACGTTGAATCAAACATGAAACCAGTGGTGATGTGAAACATATGTATGTATATGTGTGTGTGGAATGGATATATATGTACGTGTGTGTGTATATACACACATATGTATACATAGCATTCTTTTTAATATTTTTATTTAAGTAATAAATAATAAATTTTTATTTATTGAAGTAATCTCTACACCCAGCATGGGGCTTGAACTCATGACCCTGAAATCAAGAGTGGCACATTCTTCCGACTAAGCCAGCCAGGTGCCCCAACATATAGTTTCTTTTGCAGATTTGCTAAATGATTCACAAGGTGTGTGACTGTACTTAGAACTGAAGCATCCAGCAGAAATCACCAAATTATTCAGGTGAGAAGTCCCTTCTTGAGTAATCACCACCATGAAATGTAACTGGAACTGAATTTTGAAAACATTTAACATGCGTTTGAAACACAAGCATCTAGTCAATGCCCAGTCATCGATTCACATTTCATTCACTTATTTATTCGTTAACTCCTTTCATCAGCTGGTTAATTTTTGGGGTTTTGTGCTTGCTAGTGGTTGCACGCTGTGTTTATTCATTCATTTAACAAATACATGCCAAGTAGTTGTGAACAAGGTGGTGAACAACTCAAGACACTATTGGTGCCCTCCTGTGCTTATTGCCTAGCAGATTAATTTATTTCATTTTTTAAAAAGATTATTTAGGGCGCCTGGGTGGCTCAGTGGGTAAAGCTGCTGCCTTCGGCTCAGGTCATGATCTCAGGGTCCTGGGATTGAGTCCCGCATCGGGCTCTCTGCTCAGCAGGGAGCCTGCTTCCATCTCTCTCTCTCTCTCTCTCTCTCTCTCTCTCTCTACCTGCCTCTCCATCTACTTGTGATCTCTATCAAATAAATAAATAAAATCTTTTTTAAAAAAATAAAAAGATTATTTATTTGCTTGAGAGAGAGAACGTGAGTTGGGAGGGGGTAGAGGGAAAGAGAGAAACAGAATCCCTGGGATCTTAACCTGAGCTGAAGGCAGATGCTCAACCAACTGAGCCACCCAGGCGTCCCTAGCAGATTAATTTAGACAGTTAACTAATAAATAGTAAGTAATTGTGATTGTGATAGGTGCTGTGAAGGAGAAGCCCAGGGGACTACAGGAGACTTAACTTGTTGGTGAGGTCAGTGAAGGCAGCCCACTGACTTGATGTCTGAAGTGACTTTTTCCCCCTCTGTGTCATCTTGATGCTGCTTTGTGCTTCTTTGGCTTCTCCACTAAAATATGAACTTCCTCTGAAAGTAGCATTTTTGCTTATTCACCATATGCTAAGGGCTTATATCTGGAATGCTTCTCTTTTTGCTTCCATGGCTTGTGTCAACTCCTACTTCTCCAGGAAGTATCAGGGAAGAAGAAAGATCTAGTCTGTAGGTATCACAAACATTTGGATGCAAGGATACTTTTAAAACTTGGACTCGAGGGGTACCTGGGTGGTTCAGTTGGTTAAGTGTCTGCCTTCAGCTCAGGTCCGGATCCCAGGGTTCTGGGATTGAGCACCATGTTGGGCTCCCTGCTCAGCAGGGACTGCCTCTCCCTCTCCCTCTGTGCTCTTCCTTCCTCTCATGCTTTCTCTCTCAAATAAATGAATAAAATATTTAAAAAAAATTTTTTAAAAAGGGAGCACCTCGGTGGCTCAGTGGTTTAAAGCCTCTGCCTTTGGCTTGGGTCATGATCCCAGGGTCCTGGGATTGAGCCCTGCATCAGGCTCTCTGCTCAGGGGGAGCCTGCTTCCCTCTCTCTCTGCCTGCCTGCTTGTGATCTCTGTCTGTCAAATAAATAAAATTTTTTAAAAATAATAATAAAAAAAGAACAACCTTAAGCTTGAGATAGGGACTATATTGGCTTGCTAGGGCTGCCGTAACCAAATCCCACAGAAGGGCTGGCTTAAAAAAATTTATTTTTCCACATTCCTGGAGGTGGAGATGTCCAAGGTCATGGTCCTGTCAGTGTCCACAGTTTTCGTTTCCTTCTGATGCCTCTTGGGCTTACAGGTGACTACCTCGCTGTGTCCTCTGCATGCATTTCTTTTACTTTTTGCCTTTTTTTTTTTTTTTTTTTTTTTGCATGTACCTTTTATGTGTTCAAATTTCCTCTCCTTATAAGGTCAATGGGCAGATTGGATTAGGTCCCACCCTAATAGCCTTAATATAACTTAGTCATGTAATTGAAGGCCATATATCCAAATATGATTATATTTTGAGGTATTGGGTTCAGATTTCCAGCATATGAATTTTGGGTCAATACAGTTCAGCTTTCTAACAGGGGTCAACGCTCCCAGTCCTCTCAGGGCCCCGTTAGGCATCAGGGTCCTCAGCGCCGGCTGCACTCAGAATCGCCGGAGCCGCTGACCACCAACAGTCAGGCCCAGGTCCCAGTCTAGACCAACCAAATCAGGTGCCTGTACTTTAAAGGTCCCCAAATGGTTTCTGTGGAAAACCAGGGCTGAGAACTAGTGAACCAGGATCTAGAATACCTTATGCATGGTTTCGCTTTTTCAAGTTTCCATGATCCTGTTTTCGCGTAGGAGAGAGCACCAAGGAGCCAACACCGATGCAATCACATGAGGGTTTACTTGACAAGCTTGAGCTTGGGCCCAAGTATACCCCACACAGCGGAGTAGGGACTTGGACCCCAAGCTTAGTTAAGGCAGGGGTATTTATGGGTTCCTGTTACTAAAGCAGGGTGGGGCTTACTAAAGCAGGGTGGGGGAAATTTCAGCCCTTGGGCACAGGGGTCTGAGATGGCTGCCGGAGCTAAGATGGCTGTACCTATGCTAAGGCTAAACCTGAGGTGGGATGGCCTTGATTTTTCTCGGCCTCCACAGACCCCTGGTCTGCAGCCAGGAAGCAGATGGGTTCTCCTTCTGCCCAGTTGTCAGGAGGTCAGTAGTAGCCTAAGGCTATGTCACAGAGCCTACGCCCCTCATCTCGCTTCATCTCTTCACACAGGCATTTTATCTCCTTCAATCATGAGAAGAAGGGTGAGTACGGGACAATGTTTGGAGAGAGATTACATTCACTTAACTTGTTTTATAGTATATTGTTACTGTTATTGTCTTACTAGGTCTGATTTCTAAGGTAAGCTTTACCATAGGTGTGTGTGATGGGAAAACTCATAGTATGTATAAGGTTTGGTACCATCCAGGACTAAGGCATCGGCCCAGGGATGAGGGGGGAGTGCTGTACTTCTTCCCAAAATGCCTGACCAGAAAAGCCACCTGAACATGCAAATAGGGAGCTTAGAATATTGTATTAGGGAGGGGCGCCTGGGTGGCTCTGTTGGTTGGGTGTTCACCTCTTGGTTTTAGCTCAGGTCATGATCTGGAGGTCGTGAGATTGAGCTCTGTGCTGGGTTCTGTGCTCAGCTCGGAGTCTGCTTAAGACTCTGTCCTGTCTTCTTGGGGCACCTAGATGGCTCAGTCATTAAGCATCTGCCTTTGGCTCAGGTCCTGATCCCAGGGTTCTGGGATCGAGCCCCACATCGGGCTCCCTGCTCTATGGCAAGCCTGCTTCTCCTCCCACTCCCCCTGCTTGTGTTCCCTCTCTCGCAGTGTCCCTCTCTGCCAAATAAATAAAATCTTAAAAAAAAAAAAAAAAAAAAGACTGTCTTCTTTGAGATGCCGGGGTGGCTTGGTTGGTTCAGCATCTGCCTCCCGCTCAGGTCAAGGTCGCATGGCAGAGGGGACAATTTTTATCTGTATTGAGTTTCTTGGGATGACCCCTTGATGCTGCTGAATACTGAATCATTTATCTGTAACTCCCACTTGAACTAGGTCTGTACCTCTAGTTTCCTTGATAAGTTTCCAGTTGGCTATCCCATAATTCAGTCCTTCAACAAACATTTATTGAGCATCTACCATATAACAGGCACCATAATAGGTGTTAGGAATGATCAAGTTTTTCTCTTTAGTGAGTCCTTGCTACGTGCTGGATACAAGGATAGGCAGGGGTTTAGGGTATGAACTCTGGAATTACATCACCTGGACCAAATCCTTATGCTGTTACTGGTGTGTGACTTTAGGCAAGTTACTTAACTTCCCTGTGCTTTGGTGTCCTTCACTATAAAGTGGGATTGTGGGGCGCCTGGGTGGTGCAGTCTGTTAAGCATTGGACTCTTGATTTCGGCTCAAGTCATGATTGTAGTAGGGTGGTGAGACTGAGCACTGTGTCGGGCTCTGTGCTCAGCAGAGAGAAGGCTGGAGATTCTCTCTCTCCCTCTGTGCAATGCTCCCCTCCCCCACACACTCTCTCAAATAAGTCTTTTTAAAAAACAGAGTGGGATTGTGATGGTAGTAACCTCACAGTGTTGTTGCAAACACGCGGAAAGCATTTGAAAGTGTCTAGTACGTCAGGGAGTCCATAAATGTTAGTAACATTTTACATGCCTTTTACATGCACTTTGTTATTTAATCAGCCGCCCCTAGGGCAGTACCAATACTGCCCCTATTTTGGGTGCCTGGGTGGCTCAATTTAAGCATCTGCCTTTGGCTCAGGTCACAATCCCAGGTTCCTGGATTGAGCCCCGAGTCAGCAGGGAGTCTGCTTTTCCCTCTGCTCCTCCCCTCACTTGTGCTGTCTCTCAAAAATAAAGAAAACTCTTAAAAAAAAAAAAAATAGTGCCCCTATTTTACAGATCAAATAAGGAACTTGTCCAAGCAATTAAATTGCTGACCATAAAATCGGATTTAGTTTTCCCTGATCTCAAATCCCATTTTTAATCCCTATATTAATCCTTCCAAGTGCCTAATAGTAGTACTAACACCTTCTTTCTTCACCCAAATTCTCCATTCTTCAAGGACCCAACATCTTAGCACTGGAACTCAATCCTTCACTGGGTC
Organism: Mustela lutreola; assembly: GCF_030435805.1. Taxonomy (NCBI): domain Eukaryota; kingdom Metazoa; phylum Chordata; class Mammalia; order Carnivora; family Mustelidae; genus Mustela; species Mustela lutreola. The sequence continues at coordinate 9,091,553 of NC_081306.1, read as the reverse complement.
TGGGTCAAGGGCAAAATGGATTTGGGACAAAGGTCAAGTAACAGAACTCCTGGCTCTCAGGAGGTTTTCCCACAACAGAAGGGGTGTTAACTCTATACTGCCCTGGAAAGAATCCCTTGTCTGCTGTGCAGTGCACTTGCCAATGTGGGGTTCAGTCTTCAGAAGCGTTTGGTCTTTGGGCTCCCCTCCTCCTCTTGTTGTTCTAGTCGTGGTGTGGTATGGAAGTACGCACAGCTTAGGTATTTGTTCTGTTGATTGAATAAATCTTTGTCCTGTTGTTAATTTTCGGATTCAAGAAAACTTCTTTGTAAATGTTGATGGCAAATGTCCCAAGCCCCATCCATCATGACCTTGCCAATGCCAACTGTAGCGAAACTCAACCTGCATGTCTACCATCAAGCCATGTGGACTGGTGGTCCGGTGGCTTCGAGTGGGAGGCTGGTGACCCACTGGGGCTTAGGAGGGAAGTCATGCCCAAGTTGAGGAGGGCCTGTGGGCCAGGGTGTAGATGTGGCCAAAAGGTGGGAGCAGGGTCAGCTACAGGAGACAGATGGCTTCGCAACTTTCTGAAGACTCAAATTCCATTTTCTTTCTTTCTTTTTTTTTTTTTAAGAGAGAGAATGCATGTGCGAGCAGTTGGGGCAGAGGGCGAGAGAGAATCTTAAGCAGGCTACGGAGCCTGATGTGGGTCTCCATCTCTCCGCCCTGAGATTATAACCTGGGCTGAAATTAAGTCAGATGCTTAATCAACTGAGCCACCCAGATGCGCCAACTCCGTTTCATTTTAGATATTGCTACTTCAGTTCACAGTAAGACCCCTGGAAGCTTCTGTGGAAAAGAGCACAGAGCTCGGAATTAAGGGCTCTACATTATAAAGGCAGACAGGGCAAATGGTTAAGAGCAAGGGCCCTGAGGTTGGATTGGCTTGGATTGGAATCTCCTTTGCACCAAGGACTCTGAGACCTTGGGTAAGTGACTTTAAGTTTTCAATGCCTTGGTTTCCTCATTCATAAAAAGGGAATAATACCTCTGTATGGTTTTCTGGGATTTTGGATGATGCATGTTAAAACACTGAAGTTCCTGGCAAACAGCAGATTTCAGTTTTATGAGGTCAGGCTGTGCTGTGTCACCAGGTGTGTCATTTCTGAAGACCTTTTCCTTCCACAGGTTTTGGTTTTCTTATTTGTAAAAGGAGGATAAGCCTAGGTGTTCTTGGATGTTCCTTAAGGGTTCCACCGTCATCTGCCCTGGAGTTGCCCCAACGAGCAAAACCCTGCCCCCTAGTGGTTTGTAGTTACTTCAGGATACCATAAAGAATCCCTTGCACTGGTATCAAGACTTAGCTACCATTTCCTTTGGCTCACAGGGGGCTGTTGCCACTGGTCCCTGGATTGCAGGGAGCAGCCTCCCTAAATTCCTTAGGTCTCAGGACATGATGCTTGGTACACAGTTTTCCCTTAGTGCTCCTTTTAATGATTTTATTAGTATGGTCACAAGTTTGATGTCTATAGTACATTGATAATGTAGCCGAATACAAATATTTTAAATAAGTAAATTACATAAGTGTGTCAAGTTTTAAAATGTCAACTTTGTGTGATCATGCATTTCCCATGCATTTGCATCTGCACCCCCAAATTGCAACTCAATCTGTGCTTATCCTCTCTGGGTCTCGGTGTATGCCTCAGCAAGGCTGGGGCAGGAGCTGTTGTGCCTTTTTGCAGACCCAGATATTCAAGAGCAATAGTGTTGAAGTTAGGCATTCCATGGAGCAAGGAAAGCAAAACCAGGTTTTGCTCTGGTTCAGGTAAAAATGCAAATACCGACTATTGCTTGTGTGAACCACCTGATCCCCTAGGGCTGGGGCTAGCACAAAGGGTATTTTGATATCCCTGCATGAGGCCAGCAGGCAGTTTCTGTCCCCACGTTTCCTCCCTAGGGGAAAATTCTAGAACTGAGATGCACAGTCTTCCAACATGCTGTCAGTGATATAGCTGGAACCAAGATGGGATTCGTAGTAACTTTTTTCATCAAAGGTATTAACAGTCCAAGCAACAACCTGAATGCCTTTGGCTGACCACTTCTTCAAGTAGTCCCTGGAGAAAGAGGAAAAACCCATCCTGTTAGAATAAGGACCAGCTGTTCCAGAAATCTATAATGGTCACTAAGTATGGTATTCACTGAGTACTAATAATGCCCCCAAAGAGCCTCTTAACTGGGCCTCTGTGTGCAATCAGAGGGAGTGTTCCAAAACCCAGTACCAGAACCTCCTCCACACTGTTCCAATTTACAACACTTCAGTGACTTGCTAAAGACGCCCTCCACCAGACACACAGACACAGTTTTATCAGAGGCCGTACCTGGCCTCATCTGACAATGTACTTCCCCTTTCCTTTCTCTGTGACAGACCATGGATTTTCTTTCAATTCCTTGAAAGAACTAGGTTCCTTCCTGCCTTAACACTTTTTTTTTAAAAAAGATTTTATTTATTGGGGCGTCTGGGTGGCTCAGTGGGTTAAAGCCTCTGCCTTCGGATCAAGTCATGATCCCGGGGTCCTCAGATGGAGTCCTGCATCGGGCTCTCTGCTCAGCGGGAAGCCTGCTTCCCTCTCTCTCTCTACCTGCCTCTCTGCCTACTTGTGATCTCTGTCTGTCCAATAAATAAACAAAATCTTTAAGATTTTGTTGAAAGACGAGACGCCCCCCTGCCTTAACACTTCTGTATGTGTTTCGCCTCTGACTTGGCTCTCCACCCTCGCACCCTATTCCTACTCACACTTCTGATCTTAGCTTAGTTGTCACCTCCTTGGGGGTGTTTTCCCTAACTCCCCGATTAGGTGAAATTACACAGAATATGTACGCTGTTCTCTCTACACAGCATTTCCCTTAGTTGTAATTTTACATTTAAATTGGATTTCTGATCAGCAACTGTCCCTTCTACTTGACTATAAATTTCATGAGGGTAGACCATGGTTTTCCTTACCATAGCATCTTCAGCTTCTTAATACAATGCTTTGCAATATTGTGGGCATATACCAAATACTGACTGACTTGAATGCACGCATGCCTGAAATAATATGAAACTAACAACTCTAATCAGCTAAAATACATGGCCATAAAACTGCCACGATAAAGGTCAGAGTCGGCTAGCAGGGGAGGAATGGAGCTTTCTTGGAAGCAATGGAGCAAAGTCTACAGTGCAGAGCAGAGCAGGAAGAAGGGTGGGAGGGATCAGGCAGGCACTCACAGGCTGGCTTCACTGTGGCTCTGCCCTGGATTCTATGTTGGTTTTCAAAGGGAGCCAATCACAAGGATATGTAATCTCTCTTCTGTCACAGTTTAGCAGGTTTCTTTTTTCTTTCCCTTTTTAGGTTTATTTTTTCTTTAAAGTGCGCTAAGAATATTTGGTCAACTTATTTTGGAAATAGGGACATATGCCTGAACTCTTCCCACCTAAGAAGCTAAGTTAGGCATTCCACCTTAATAAAGGCCCGGTGGGCTTTGTGGGGGAAATCCAGTCCAGGCTGTCCACTGTTAATCCTTCCTTTCCAAGAAGAGCATTTCAGGAAATGTATCAGGAGAAGACTAAAAAAAAAAACACAAAACCAAAAAACCTTTCCAACTTACGGGGATACAAAATCCTTTTGTATGAGGAAAGCTGAAATTCCACACAGGTACCACAGGATATTGTGCATGCTCCAGTCGAGCAAAATGTCCATTACCGCAAACATGGACTGTTTCCAGAGAGCATCATAGCGTGGTTTCCCATCTCCTGTATGGCTAAGGCTCCAAGGTCTATGAGTTAAAGCCGTTACTACATTCTGATCTGTTTGTCTCATCTGAAAAGGAATTATGGAAATTAAATACATATCGTATCTTAAGTCTAATACCTCTCATTTTTCTTTAGATTTAGCCAATGTTACTCATTCTGCCGAAGTTGGCCATAATGGCACCCTGGCCCCCATGTCTACTAAATAGACCTAAATCCTTTAAGTAAATAATGTAATGGATGTAAAGCATTTAACATACAATATAAATAAGAACATTTCCTTCATGAAATCCTTACCTTTAAAATGAGTAAACTATAATCTCACAGTGAAATCTTCATGCCGCAGGAACAAACTCTCAATGGGTTATCAATTTAAACTTTGGCTAGAAATAAGTAATTAGAACTCAATGAGGGTGGAACCATGATCATTTCCAGATGGGCTGGTTAGCTTTTGATCCTTTCCAGAGAAAAATGGCTGAGAAAGGCTTGGGCGGGGCCTGGGGTAAGGGAGTGGGGTAAGAAGGAAGTGAGGACAGCAGAGATAGACGAGAAGTAGGGGTAGGGGTTGTGGAAGGTCAACGAGAAATAGGAAGATGTGGATGTTTCACTCTGTGCTCCTCTGGACAATGTAGCAAACGTTTTGAAGGCCTTTGTGGTCAAGTAAGATTGGGAAACACGGGGACGCCTGGGTGGCTCAGTTGGTTGAGCAGCTGCCTTCGGCTCAGGTCATGATCCCAGCGTCCTGGGATCGAGTCCCACATCGGGCTCCTTGCTCAGCAGGGAGCCTGCTTCTCCCTCTGCCTCTGCCTGCCATTCTGTCTGCCTGTGTTCGCTCTCTCCCCCTCTCTCTCTCTGATAAATAAATAAAATCTTAAAAAAAAAAAAAAAAAAAAAAAAGATTGGGAAACACGGATCCAAATGTCTGAAAGCCCCATGACCCAGTTCATCTCAATGACCGTTTATATGTGGACAGGTTCCACCCTTACTGTAAAATTTTCAACGCATATTCTGTTGGTCACTGTTGAAAAATGCTACAGAACCAACAGATTATCTCGGAAACTGGTAAGTAAAGGACACGATTAGCCTTTATTTCCAAATGCATAACTAAAATGAATGACGGTTTCTTTCTTCAGTTTTAAGTAGGCTCCACACCCAGTGTGGGGTTGAACTCACAACTAGCCAGGCACCACTGAGTTTCTTTTTACAGAAGTATTCTAATACATGAAGAAATGATAGCATTAAAATATTAAGATTTTGCAACCCCTAGCAAATTGAGAGCTGGCCACTGACATCAATAGCAGCCTACAAACAACACAACAGAAGAGTTAATCAGATGTTACCTGCCTCCTGATGAAAAAATACCCTCACCTATGAGATTATCTTGCCAAGAATAACTGAACCTCCACTAATCAAGTCTTTTGCTCTCACTACCAATTTATAGGAAATATATACAGGAGAAGAATGTGTTCAACTGTATCATGATAGAGGAAGCAAAATTTGGACTTGGGTCAACTCTACAAAACAACCTGGTTTCTTCAATAAATACATCACAAGGTGAGGAAAAAGAACTTAGAAACTTACAGGTTCTAAGATTTTAAATTGTAGTATGTAGTCTTTATCTGGGTCCTGATTCAAACTGACATTATTAAAAAAAAACCCACTTACATTTCTGAGACAAATAAAAATTTATATGCGGACTAGATAAATTTCATAATCTTAAGGAGTCAGTAATGGTTTTAGATGGGATAATGACTGTGTTGTGGCTGTAGTTAAAAAAAAAAAGGGAATCACTTTTCAAAGATACTTAATGCAATTTTTATGGATGAAATGATGTCTGGAATTTACTTCCAAAGAACACTGGGGAAGATGAATGGGGTATGGATGAAACAAGCTAGATCAGTTAAACGGGGGCTCATTTTACTACCGTCAACTTTTGTGCATATTTTAAATTCTCCATCAGCAAGAGTTATTTTTTTAAAAAGGTTACTTATGTTACGTAGTGAGATGAAGAGCTACATAATTCTTTGTTCTGAGAATGTTTACTAAAGTAATCTGAATGAGCCTGTAAACAATATAAAAGGAGCTTAAAGAGGAATCATGGTATTTTAAAATGGGGTAGGAGTTCATTCTCCTTTCTGAATTTCTCTTGCTAAAAGAGGAATTTCTCTTTCTATTATTATTATGTTCAGTTAGCCACTGTACAGTACATCATTAGTTTCTGATGTAGTGTCCAACAACTCATTAGTTCTGTACAACACCCAGTGCTCATCACAACACCTGCCCTCCTTAGCACCCATCACCCTGTTACCCCTCCCCCCGGGCCCTCCCCTCTGAAACTCTGTTTATTTTCCAGGGTCCACGGTCTCTTTTGGATGGTCTCCCTCTCTGATTTCTCCCCCTTCAGATTTCCCTCCCTCCCCCTATGGTCCTCCGTGCTACTGCTTATGTTCCACATATGAGTGAAACCATATGATAATTGTCTTTCTCTGCTTGACTTACTTCAAAAGAGGAATTTCTTAACTGAAATTCAGTTCCATTTAACAGTCTATCTTATGGTTACTTGGCCCATTTCTGTTATCACCATCAACTAACACAGTATTATGTACAACACAAATCCTGAATTTTACCTTATAGATAACTTCTGGCAAGAAAGAGCAGACGATACTATTATTGTATAGTTGAGGAAACTCCTTATAAATTTTCTTTAGAGCATCAGTAGCCTGTAAAGCATAGAGATTCATGTATTTAAATGTAATAGTCCCAGCCAATAACTATTACATACTAAGTACAACCCTACTGAATAAATCAGAAGTTTACTTATATATGTGGACACGGACAGGAGTGCTGGTAGATTCCATTATCCATTGGGATCCTTCTTAAATTCACATCTACAGTAGACGGGGGATAAGGAGGAGAAGTCCTGTTGCTTTACTGTTTTGTAAGCTTTATCCTTTTGTCAGACTTTTTTGGAAAGTATGGCAGGCAGCAGGCCAGTGGAGGCTGGAAGCAAAATTTTAAACCTTTTTCTTATAACCCAGTTTAGCCACTAGGAAAAGTCCTTTTATACTCAAAACCCTATCACCCTCTGCCTTTCCTGGCAGAAGCATGAGCCAACCAGCCTGGGAACTACTAAGCGCAGATGTTCTTGGCATTCATCACCAACACAGAGGAAGAAACAATGGGATAAGGGAGGAACTGGGAAGAGCTTCAAGGTGAACAGAAGTTTCTTTTTGTAGTAGTCCAGTTAAATGAATGAAGAAGAAATTACTGAGCTAAATACTGACATTCTGTAACCTCTAGTGAATTAACAGATTTGGCCGTTAAAAATCAATAGCAGTTGGGGCACCTAGGTGGCTCAGTGGCCACCTGAGTGGCAGTGGGTTAAGCCTCTGCCTTCGGCTCAGGTTATGATCTTAGGGTCCTGGGATCAAGACCTGCATCTGGCTCCAGCAGGGAGCCTGCTTCCCCCACCCCTGCCTGCTGCTCTGCCTACTTGTGATCTCTCTCTCTCTCTCTCTCTCTCTCTGTCAAATAAATAAATAAGATCTTTATTTAAAAAAAAAAAAGAAAATCAATAGCAGCTAACAACAGAGGTAGATAGTAGGCATTAGGTGGGATGTTATGTCACTATATTACAATTCTTGAAATATCACTAAATTTTGGAAAAGTCACACATACTTAAAATCAAATGTAAGCAACAAAATGCATTCCAAAAAAGAAAAAATACAGAAATTACTCATGTCCTGTTCCCCCTTCACTAATGTGAGAGTATGTGCAGAGCCAAAGTTGTATCCTTGCTGTCTGAAATAACATATGCCTTGTACCTGACTCCTCACCCACGTAATTTATTTAAATCTTATAACAACGCCTGTGGTGATTTTTAAAATTACTCCCACCCCCACCACCCCCAACGGCTGCCCCGTGAGGAAATGGAAGCACATCAAGGTTAAGGTTACACTGTAGCAAGTGACAGCATTTAATCACAATCTGTTGGGACTCCAAAGCCCATGACCTTGGCTCCTGTGCTCTATGAACTCCAATTTGCATCACTTTGTCCTTTACACTAACCATTGTGGTGAATCAGATCACTATGTTCTAATGTGGCCCACACCACCTGTGAGCACCCAACCAGAAAGCTCAAATAGTCTTTCTTCTTTTTCCCCCTTTATTCTAAGACAATAAGCATGAAGTACACTGTGGGTGAAATGTAGGACCTTTGACCAACAACCCTAGATATTTTTAGAATTTCTTCTCTACATGATATGGTCCAGGGATTCATATTTTTAATAGGTATTCATGGTGATTCTGGTGCAAACTAACTGGAAAACCTAAATGTATAGAACTGTATATCAGAATACTACAGTGAGGGCGCCTGGGTGGCTCAGTTGTTAAGCTTCTGCCTTGGCTCAGGTCATGATCTTAGGGTTCTGGGATCAAGTACTACATTGGGCTCCCTGCTCGGCAGGAAGCCTGCATCTCCCTCTCTTGCTCCTCCTGGTTGTGTTCCCTCTCTTTTAAATAAATAAATAAAATCTTAAAAAAAAAAAAAGAAACACAATGTACCAGAATAATTAATGAGCCAGAGCACCATTCTCCTTTCTTCAAAAATGAGAGTTTCCTGTGCTAAAGCTAGAATATATACTTAGGCTTTTATTTCAGGTTTTAACAACTAGTTTCAACTATATCCTGGGATGAATAAAAAAAAAATTGAGATCAGAATTCCCCACCAGTAGATGGCCACTACTGATTGATTATACCTTGCAAGGGGGAAAATATAAGTTGTCCAAATGAAGATAAAAAGTATTTGTACTTGAAAAGCTAGTTATAAGTGAACAAATGTAATCTAAACCATATTTGCCCATTGATTTCCACTGCAGTGATACGTTTTTATGAATCAAAGTGTATGTTCTAAAATTTAAGCAAAATTTTCTTTAGGAATGTCTTATGTATTTGAAAAAATTATAGTGATTTTACCATAAAAGTTTAACTACTCAAATCATAGAATAACAAAACTATACATAAGGGATAGAAATCATATAGGAAGGATAACTGTACATAAAAGATAAATGTCCTATTAGCTATCACAATCTGTTGGGACTCCAAAGAGTTCTCTTTAAATTCAGTCCACAGTTGTCCATCTAAAACCATTAACTTATCAGCCGGACGCAACTGGTCGTACATCTAACTCCTGAATTCTTCCTGAGGTTAGTCAAAGTACCTCTTTATGGTTTATTTACTGTCTTTTGTAAATGCTATTTATGTAAGTAAGAAAAACCCAAATCAACTTTGTATTAGCTGTAGAATATCAGGAGTTGTTCAAAGGTTCCATCAAAGGTTAAGAGTTCCATAATTTGCTATTTGCTTAAAGATACGGATTTTTGCATGGTAAACTTCTAATAAGCAATAAAAATAATTTAAGAAGGATAAGTAGCAAAATCTATGGTTGATTTTCGAAATGACTCTCAATTAAATAAGATGTCTTTTCAAGAAAGTGAAGTCTGGGGGCACCTGGGTGGCTCATCAGGTTAAAGCCTCTGCCTTTGGCTCAGGTCGTGATCCCAGGGTCCTGGGATCGAGCTCCACATCGGGCTCTCTGCTCCACAGGGAGCCTGCTTCCTCCTCTCTCTCTCTCTCTGCCTGCCTCTCTGCCTACTTACGATCTCTGAATGTCAAATAAATAAATAAAATCTTAAAAAAAAAAAAAAAAAAAAAAGAAAGTGAAGTCTGTGGTATAAACTGTACCATATTTGCATGGCCCTTGACATCAAAGAAGATTGTGAGGTTATGGTTTAGGCACTCTGCAACGGCTTCTCTCAGGGTAGGGATCTTTTCATCAGGGAAATCATTCCTATAAGAGAGGGGAAAGGAATAGTATATTGCAGGAAAAAGAAAAAGATAAAAGTTTAGTGAAACAGATGTTTGACAAATGTCTTCCAACCAACAGGAAAAAGTGTTTTCCCTAACTTCCTTTCTTTAACCATACTGGAGTCTAGGGATAATTTACTTTATGTCCTCGAAACAGACGACAGATATCCTTGACCAAAGAACAGCAACAACAACAAAACTTACTTAATTTTTAGGAAATCAGTAGATTTAGAATATAATAGGACCTCTACTCACTAAAGGCCAGAGTATAATGCCTCTTCTGGAGTACTTGAGACTGAAATTTAAGACCGTAATTGCCCTAACAGAACCTGATGCAGGAGAAATTCCTAGAAATACATAAATTTGTTCACTGGATTTTTGTGCATTTAAGTGCGACTGTTTGAAATAAATGTCTACACATAATTTTCTGATAAAGAAAAGGAAAAAGTCATGTGCCTTAGATATATAAGAAATCAGATTTTCTCACATAATGAAATTTTATTCTATATGATTTAACTTATGCTTATTCAACAAAATAATTTCAAGTGTAGTATCTTGGTTTAAAAAAAAAGATAATTTAAATAGTACAGGCAATTCGCCAGCCATTCTATTCAAAGCCTACTCCTTGGGAGTGAGAGATGAGACATGACTTTGCTATTCCCTTGGCCAGTCTTAGTTTCCATGCCACCCCCTCCCCCCAACTCAGGATGAGCATCTTACCACGTTGAGGATAATTCTAGAGAAAATACCTATTTTTCCTAAAACATGGTCCATAAACACAAGCCAATGACTTCACCTGATATTCAAACAGAGAAAATGCAATGAGTTCCAACTGGAGGACAAAGACTGGCTATGCTAAAGACTTAAGATGGTATACTGACACCAATATTGCATTTTTTCTTTTTTGATGTGAGAGAGGTGTTTAATTAGTTCTTCATATCTATTTTTCAATACAGATTAGAAGTAGCAAAAAACCAATGAAAAACCTATGTAGACTAATGTAGTATAACATAGTAATGGATAACAGTTACCCAATGGAGATTTCTCATTTGATTTCCTTCTCTGTCTAGAGTTTTATGGGTTTAAAATTTTTTATATACTCCTTTCTCTAAAACACTGGAGTGTAAGATTCATCTGATCTAATGTGTTGTTCAAAGGTAATTTCGTTATTGATTTTCTGCCTGCATGATCTAGTCATAATATAATGCCTTTTTGAGGTACCTGGGTGGCTCGGTCATTAAGCATCTGCCTTTGGCGCAGGGTCCTGGGACCCAGCCCTGCACTGGGCTCCCTGCTCAGCAGGAAGCCGGCCTTTCCCACTTTTCCTGCTTGAGTTCCCTCTCTCACTCTGTCTCTCTCTGTCAAATAAATAAAATCTTTAAAAACTAAAACAAAGCAATACCATGCCCTCTTAAAGTATTTTATGGGTGATGATGACCCTGAGTATTTTTTGCTTTAATTTTTGACGTTGAAGCTGACCTCTTAGCCTCATTATCACTGTAATATTAAAACCAGCCTTTCTCTTGCAGATGGCAGAACAATGAAATATCTGATGACTGCAAAGAGCAATTCCAGCAGCCTGCACTCTGAACTTTCAAGTGTTACCATTACTCTTTCTAGATTATAACTTCCTTCAGTGGCTTTTCAGATCCTAGGAAACTACAGTCTGAATATCTTTCAGGGAAGACTATAACATAATCACTAGGTTGAATACTTAATACTCAAAGAATATTGATCATTGGCCAGAGAACTGATACAACATGGGTAACAGTGAGTATACATTTTCAGTATTACAAAGAAGAGAGGGATTTACATAACCACATTCCAAAGTACATTACCCAGTATACTCATTCCAATGTGTTTATAGCCATTTATGGTGGGAATGGTGTCGTCATACGTGGTCTGTAGTCATACATGTTTGAGAAACATTAAATTAAAGGTAATAATTGACTGATGTGGACTATTTATCCCTAAAGGGAACATCTACCGTGTACTGCTTGATCTTAGTTGATCTCAGAACCCTTTTCTTGTGGGATAGCTTATAGGACTAATTCTGAGATATACATATACCCGTATATCTCATATATAAAATTTCTATGATAGTACAAAGTAATTGTCTAATGTTACTAATGTTAGTGACTAGACAGTGTATTGTCTTGAGAATAATTCCCAGGCCAAACTGGCCACAGTGGGAAAAGATGAAAACTATCCATGTCATATTTCTGTTGTTCCTGGCACCCTGCTCATTACTTGGGAAACCTGTATATAGTTCAAAACAAAACACAGCAAAACAATTCTTCTGGAGCAGAAGATGCCAGTGTCTTTAGAAGGTGCCAGAGTCTTTCTGTGATCCCCAACAGAAGCTGAAAGGTATGTTTAAGTGACAATGAACCACTTACCTTAACCTGTGATTTGCTGCGGGATTAAGCTTCCTAATTTGTTCAAATGTCAAATCACACAGTCGACCAGTGCCATCAGTTGTCCTGTCGACTGTGTTATCGTGCATTAAGACAGGAATCCCGTCAGAAGTAAACTCAATGTCCAATTCCACACCTGTTGCTCCATTCTTAGCTGCCTTAACAAAAACATCAACAATATTAATGGCAAATGGCCAAAGATACCATTTTACAATCTACATGTTCAAGATGACCAACAGTGCTAGCTAGGTAGATAGCATCTCTTACCGATTTCTTCTCCTTCTAGTACCAAATAGCTATCCACCTGGTTTCTTCTTTTCCCTGATAACTCTACTTCAACGTGCACACTTAGGGATTCCTCACACACTTTAAATTCCCCACTCCTGGATGCCTGGGTGACTTAATCGGTTAAGCATCTGCCTTCAGCTCAGGTCATGACTCCAGAGTCCTGGGATCCTGTCTACACTGGGCTCCCTGCTCAGTGGGTAGTCTGCTTCTCCCTCTACTCTTCCCCCCTGCTCATGATCTCTCTCTCACTCTCTAATAAATAAAATATTAAAAAAAAAATTACCTACTCTTCCCATTCTCACAGTAGTAAATGGGGAGATTTCTGGAACTTGAGTTTTCTCTGGTTGCTTTAACTCTATGGGCCATTAATAGCTTACAGTGACAAATATTTAGATAAATTCCATTGCTTCCCTATACTCTATTTGGTACAGCACCTCTGATGACGCCCCTGTGTTTGCTGATCAGCTGTGTGTCCTGCACTACTTTGGCATAAACAAGAGGGGGTCAGGTTCTTGGTTTAACTCCACCCTCTGTAACAGGAACACCAAGCCTGCTTCTAGGGGGAACTACATTTTGTTTATGTAAGCAGCCCTGGCTGTTGGCCAACAAGCTGGTAAACATGATAAGGTATACTGGAATCTATCTAAAAGGAGAACTTGAGCATGTTCCTCTGAGATATACTATCCAACATTTGCTTTCTTGGCTTCTTTGTCACAATGAAGACATGAAATGCTCATTAGGATCAGGATTTTAAATTACAAAAATTTTTAATTATGCAAACACACAAAGCAGTATATAGTAAGAAAGACTTAACAGATGTTAACTTTTGCCACAGTTGCTTCAATCTCTTGCTGTCCTAAAATGTAATAGTAGTTAGTATTTATTGAGCCTTTTCTATATAGTCAGGCACTATTCTAAATGCTTTAAATATATTAACTCATTTGATTCTCACCACCCCTGGGTAATATTAAGATTCTCATTTTCAGATGAGGAAACAGAAAATAAGAAATTTGCTTTTAGTTATACAAACTATGACACGGTTGAGGCTGCACTTTTTTTTTTCTTTTAAGATTTTATTTATTTATTTGACAGAGATCACAAGGAGGCAGAGACGCAGGTGGGGGTAGGTGGGGGGTGGGAAGCAGGCTCCCTGCCAAGCAGAGAGCCTGATGCGGGGCTCCATCCTAGGACCCTGGGATCATGACCTGAGCTGAAGTCAGAGGGTTTAAACCTCTGAGCCACCCAGGAGCCCCTAGAGGCTGCACTCTTAAGCACTATATGTTTACTATTGACACTACAGATAAAGGGAAATTTCTCCCCATTCCTCTCCATCTTAAAGTTGGTGTGCATCATTCCTGTGTCATTCTCTTGAAAGTCTTTATATATTTGGTACAAACTTAAGTACTCAAGTACTGAGAAACAACATACGGTTCTGTACTAGTGCACAGCAGCGATTCAGTAATTGCTAGCCATTGTTATTTACTGCGTTCTTTAAAACGCATTTTCAATTTTAATACAGTCGAATTTATCAATCATGTACTTTATGGGCATAGATTATTCCTTCTTTTTAAATCCTTTCCTTATAAAGATACAATACAACTCCATTTTCTTCTAAGCTTCAAAGTTTGATTTTCATAGTATGACCAATATTTCCTCTAAAACTCTAGGCTCAGTTTCATCATTTTTAAGATGATATTTCTTGGGGCGTCTAGGTGGCTCAGCTGGTTAAGGGACCAACTCTCACCGACTCCTGATTCCAGCTCAGGTCATGACCATGGGACCAAGCTCTGTGTCAGGCTCTGCCCTCAGAGTGGGGTCTGCTTGAGATTCTCTCTCTCCCTCTCCCTCTGCCCTTCCCCTTTATTTGTGCGTGCACACACATGCTCCTTCTAAATAAAATACACATTTAAAAAAAGATTTTATTTACTTATTTGACAAAGAGACATCAAGAGAGGGAATATAAGCAGCGGGAGTGGAAGAGGGAGAAGCAGACTCCCTGCTGAGCAGGGAGCCTGATGTGGGGTTTGATCCCAGGACCCTGTGATCATGACTTGAGCCAAAGGCAGATGCTCAAAGACTGAGCCACCCAGATGCCCCATTTTCTAAAGAAAATCTTAAAAAAAAAAAAAAAAAAAAAGAGATGATAGGTCTCTAAAGATCTTAAGAGACATAGGATTTAGAAATAATGCATGTAAATTACCAAGCTTGGTGCCTAGCTCAAAGTTGGCACTCAACATAAGCTATTATGATTAAAAAAAAAAAAATCCATTTCAGTGAAAAAGTCATTACAGTAGTGCTCACATCTTTACACTGGTTGGAAGGTGTATCTTTTTATAAGCTTAAAAGGTATCTTTTCTAAGTTAAAGACAGGATAACGCACTGGTAAATAAATATGCGTTGTATCATTTAAGACATAAAACAAGATCACATTTTCAGTATGCACAATGCATCTGTCTCACTGTAACACAAATATTTTTCTTATTCCCTGAGGCCAGCACTATAATTAGTTCAATTATTTTTGTATTCATTAGGGCCATCTCTATTTGGTAACCACACAAAAAATAACAGTGGTAAGACACTGAATTTTAGCAAGATTATTAGAACTAGTGAGTTCATTTATTTGTCTTTTCTGAGTAGTTTATTAAGGTCCCAAGCAAAAGCTTTATAAAAGTACCACCATATTAGTTTCTCAGACCAGATCTTCTAATGACTGCATTCAACTGTCTTTACCAATACTTTTATTGCCTCCTTTCAGAGACAAGATCTGTTTTAAATTCACATATTAGTATACAGTTCACACTCATCTTTTCATTTAGAGAAATTCCTTATAATAGTATTTTTGTTCTAAACATACAAATTTCACGTAAACTGGTTTATAAAAATAGTGCAATTTTATTAAAATTTTATTTAAAATGAAAAAATTTATTTAAAAACTATACTAATAGTTTAGTAATAGACTAGCACAGTGTAGTATCAATGCTTGCCTTGGGGCAGAGGTGTGATGGGGGTTAACTCCAAAGAACACAATGGAAGTTTCTGGGGTGATGGAAATGGATTAAGGTAGTGGTTACCCAGGCATATATGTTTATCAAAACTCATCAAACACTGAAAATGTTTGCTTTTTATAGATGTAAATTATACTTGGATAAAATTGATTTAAAAAGTATTTGCTTTCACAAATTCATTATATGTATATGGCTTTTTAAAAGTTTCATTGAAAAGTATCTTTTAAATATCCAACCTTATACTGTAACTTCACACAGCCTTAGTGTTACTAACTTAGTGTTTACTAACAATGAAGAAAACCATAGACTCCACTATTAGAACACAGAATGGCACAGCGTTTTTGGTAGAGATTTTTTTCAATCTGATGAAGTTCAGAATCACATCTTTCTTCTTCTTTTTAGCTTCGAGATTATTCACATGCCACGTAATTCCTGTTTAAAGTGTACAATTAAGTGGTTTTTAAAAATTAAATTCACTGAGCTGTGCAACTACCACCACAATCTATTTTAGAACATTTTCAACACCTCAAAAAGAAATCCCGTGTCCGTTAGCAGTGAGTCCCCAGTCAACTACTAATCTACTGCTATCTCTGTGGATTTGCTCATTCTGGATATTTTATTTAATAAAATTATATAATATGCAATCTTCCGTGCCAGGCTCCCCCACCCCCAGCATGCTTCTAAGGTTCATTCATATCGCAACACGTATCAGGACTTCTTTCCTTTTTCTTGCTGTATATTATTCCACCATATGGCTACATCACATTTTACTTGTCGATTCATCAGTTGCTGGATATTTCTCTTGTTTCCATTTTTGGTTATTAATATGCTATGAACATTTCTGTATAAGTTTTTGCATGATGTATGCTTTCAATTCTTTTAGATATACGTATATTTATATCTAGGAGTGTTACTGCTGGATCAAATGGTAACTCTGTGTTTAACCTTTTAAGGAACTGCCAAGCTGTTTTTCTCACCAGCAGTGTAGGAAAGTTCCAATTTCTCCACATCCTCATCAGTACCTGTTATTGTCCTTTTGTTTATAGCCACCCTAATGGGAATTTCATTGTGGGTTTGATTTCCATTTCCCTAATGACTGATAATGTTGAGTATCTTTTCTCGTGTGTTTACTGGCTATTAGAACTGCGCAATCCTTCCTACAAATACTTACCGAGTGCCTACCGGATCAGGCACTATTCTAAGGAGTGAGGAGGGTGGTGAACAAGAAAGAAAAGGATTTTGGGTCTTGTATTTCGGTAGGGAGAAACAGATCACAAACATGTTACATATAAATTATGATAGTGATCAATGTTTTAAAAAAGAAAATAAAGGGTAATGTGAAGGTTAAAGGCAGTGGGGGTTACTAGACAAGGCAATCAAGGAGGTCCTCTCTGAGAGTATGTCATGTGAGCCGAGACCTTAATGATCAAAGGGAGCTAACCATATGAAGATCCAGGGGAATAGTTTCCCAAGCAGAAGAGCAAGTATCAAACAAAGACTACAATGTAGGACGGAGCCCTGTGTCAAGAAAGTTGACTGTCTACCCAAAGCTATTCCCCTTCTTTTTCTCTGCTGGTAGAGACCTGTTCTTGCCACATTGTTCAGCTTTTTCTTGTGTTCAGAGTGACCGATTTTCAATCCCTCTCTGTGTATGTGATGGAGACTTCTGGGAAAGGAATATGGAAGAGGGATAGAGACTAGATGGCGATGTGTAAGAATGTGATGCCCGGGGCTGCAGTGGCCACCGGGAAACTACAATGAGGGCTAGTAAATATGATGCAGGTGGCAGAGCAGATAGAGCAACAGAACCTGAGTTCTCCATGATCATAAACTGAACAGCTATAAATCAAACCATCCTGGGGGCACCTGGGTGACCCAGTTGGGTAAGTGTCTGCCTTCGGCTCAGGTCATGATCCCAAGGTCCTAGGATAGAGCTCTGCATCGGGCTCCCTGCTCAGCGGAGTGTGCTTCTCCCTCCCCCTGCTGCTCCCCCTGCTTGTGCTCTCTCTCTCTCTGTCAAATAAATAAAATCTAAAAACTAACAAAACAGAACAAAAACCTAAAAAGCCACCCTGGAAGTCACCTCTCCCCTATATTCTTGCATTCTTTTTATGTCAGATATTAAGTTCCCTTACTGTTTGAGATATTTGTGTGTGTTTGTGCTTAAGATTTTATTTATTAGAGAGAGAGACACAAGCAGGAGTAGTAGCAGAGGAAGAGGAAGAAGGAAGCTTCCCACTGAGCAGGGAGTCTGCTGCGGGGCTCAATCCGAGGAGACTGGGATCATGACCTGAGCCAAAAGCAGACACTTACTGGGCGTCCCATATCATTTGAGATATTAGAAGTTTGAGTTTCTATTACATGAAGCCAAAAGCATCCTAACAAGCACCCAGGGTGGTTGGAACAGGAGCAGAGGCTTTGAGAAGGGTATAAGATAGAATGTGTTTGGATTTTATTTAATTCCAACAGAGAACCACTGGAGAATTTTATTTATTTATTTGGTGGGGTTTTTTTTTTTTGGACAGACAGAGATCACAAATAGGCAGAGAGGCAGGCAGAGAGAGAGGAAGGAAGCAGGCTCCCTGCAGAGCAGAGAGCCTGATGCGGGGCTCGATCCCAGGACCCTGGGATCATGACCTGAGCTGGAGGGGCAGAGGCTTTAACCCAGTGAGCCACCCAGGTGCCCTAGCCATTGGAGAATTTTAAATTAAGGGCAGTATATAACCCGATTTATACTTTTTTTTTTTAAAGATTTTATTTATTTATTTGAGAGAGAGACAGTGAGAGAGAACATGAGCGAGGAGAAGGTCAGAGAGAGAAGCAGACTCCCTGTGGAGCTGGGAGCCCAATGCGGGACTCGATCCCGGGACTCTGGGATCATGACCTGAGCTGAAGGCAGTCGTCCAACCAACTGAGCCTCCCAGGCATCCACCAATTTATACTTTTAAAGCTGCACTGGGCTCCTGGGTGGAGAATAGACTGTGGGTACAATTTAATCCCTCTGTCACCAGCAGGTATCTGTTCTTGGACTCCATCCATTTCACCTCTCTCATGTTTTTCCTTCTGTATCTACTTTATAATCCATCAGAAATTCTACCATTCTCAGAAAGTCCTTCCTGATTGTTTACATAGTAAAGTGTTTAAGAATACGAATTATGAGCTGCAGAGACACAAAGGGAGCAAGAAGAGGACAACGAAACATACTCTGAAGGAAATAAACTACATATTCCTTTTGAAGTCAAGAGGGAGGATGTGACCTTGTCTTAAGTTTGTATTCAGCAGCTAAATTCTGTTATAGCTAAAAAGTTCATTCAGGGCGCCTGGGTGGCTCAGTGGGTTGGGCCGCTGCCTTCGGCTCAGGTCATGATCTTAGGGTCCTGGGATCGAGTCCCACAACGGGCTCTCTGCTCAGCGGGGGGCCTGCTTCCCTTCCTCTCTCTCTGTGATCTCTTCCCTTCCTCTCTCCTACTGTGATTTCTCTCTGTCAAATAAATAAATAAAATCTTTAAAAAAAAAAAAAAAGTTCATCCAGAGTGACCTTATATTGGAACAAGCAGAATTATCATATTTCATTTCCTCTTAAGCCAGGAACTTGGCACAATGTTTATTATTATTACATATATTAAAGACATGTACAACCTAAACATACCTGAATGGAAATTAACTTTAATTCCCTTGCACCACAACAAGTTATGAAACACTATATGTGTATGTGTATTTCACATACATACTTCCTCATTTAACATGATTCATAGTCAGTTCATCGTGTTCCTGGCCAAACCACCATATCATTTATAAATACTTGGGAATGCCGGCTGTGTTCAGTTAATACTAAGTTACACTTCAAGGCAACTTACATAAATGTAAGTTGAAATGGAAGTCAATGACAACTATATACTTTTTTCTCTATAATTATCTTTCTTTTCATAACAATTCTCCTGTATAGCTACGTTACTTCACCTATCTGAATTTAAGTTAGAATGTAAAATACATTCTCCAATATCTTTATATTTCTACTTATTTATTTACTGAGATTTTACTTTCAGGTAATCTCTACACACATCGTGGGGCCTCAACACACAACCCTGAGAAAAATAGTTCCATGTCTTCCAACTGAGCCAGCCAGGCACCTCTCCCCTTGGTTTATTGTGATGAAAGGGAGACAGGGCAGCTTTTCTAGCTTTCTACTTAAAAATAAGTATAGGGGCGCCTGCGTGGCTCAGTCATTAAGCGTCTGCCTTCAGCTCAGGTCACGATCCCAGAGTTCTGGGATCGAGCCCCACATTGGGCTCCCTTCTCGGCAGGAAGCCTGCTTCTCCCTCTCCCACTCCCCCTGCTTGTGTTCCCTCTCTCGCTGTCTCTCTGTGAAATAAATAAAATTTTAAAACAATTAAAAAAAATATAAAGATATTGGGGCACCTGGCTGGCCCAGTCAGTAGAGCATGTGACTGTTGATCTCAGGGTTGTAAGTTCAAGTCCCATGATGGGTGTAGACATTACTAAGAAAAAAAATAAACTTAAAGCAAAAACAAAAACACCACAAAGAAGCAAGGGGAAAGAAGCATGCAAGAGAAGTCTAATTTGGAGGTGCCTGGGTGGTTTAGTCAGTTAAGTGTCTGACTTCAGCTCAAGTCATGATCTCGGGGTACTAGGACAGAGCCCTACACTGGGCTCCCCTCTCAGCTAGGAGTCTGCTTGTTTTGCTCCCTCTCCCTCTACCCCTCTCCTGGGTTGTGTGAGCTCACTCTCTCTCTCTCAAATAAATAAATAAATTTTTTAAAAGAAAGAAAAGAGAGGTCTAACCTGGTTTATAAACAGTCAGCTGTCCTCTACAAATTAACAGCTGCCTTCCTGACTCCTTCCCTTCTTCAGACTTAATTTTTTTTTTTAACCTTTATCCTGAGATGATTTTAAAAATGAAGCCATCTTTAGATTACTTTAGCTTACATTTGTAGAGGTCTTACCCTGGGTCAAGCTCTTTCTGTGGACTACCTCACTGAATCACAATCTATTAGGTAGATACCAATATCATTCCAATTTTCCAGATAGGAAACCTGAGGTCTGGGTGGGGCTGGAGTGAAGACAGGTGCCCTAGGGTGCCTTCGGACTCTGACTGGGACACAGAGCTTAAGTAACTTGCTCATTATGTAATACTGTCTGTTTGTAGCTAGACAGTGAGTCCAAGTTTTTATATCCTGGAACACAGTCTAATCTCCGACAGAGAACTCTAGGGCTTGGAACCCTGTATTCTAGTTGTTGCTGTGTATTTGAGTCCGTTTTCCTACCCATTTGATGTTAAAATAATGTCTGAAAGAAATGTGAGGGTCAGATGTATTTCCACAGATGCAAAAATGTCCATACAACTGAAAATCTCTCATACTATGCAAACTATCATTATTATGAAGTCAGGAGACTGCTAGGAGTTTGGAGGGAGCAAGAGTCTTAGGACAGTCTTGTTAAAAGGAGACGCAAAAACTGATCAGGAGTCCAGCTGCTAGGGTTGTCTGGCACGAACGGTGTGTTTGGAGCAAAAGGTGATAAGGAGATGACCTGGATAATTTGGAGGACAAGCAAAGACAGCTTCTGTGAATGTGATCCGTTTACAATAAAGTCAACTACTGACGGAGACTGTACTTAAACCTGGCTGGCCACACTTCCTACCTCATTCACCAACCTTTATTCGGTTCCTTGAAGTCAGACTCCATAGTATCTATTCTGTTACCTGAACTTTCCAAGATCATTTCCACCTCCTGACTTTTGCACTTGCTGTTCTCTTTTCCTGGAACACCTTTCTCCCAGATCCAAGGCTGGCTCCCCTTCACAATTCCAGTTTCAGTTCAAGTCATGTCTTGCGAGAGGACTTCTCTGACTATCTAAAACAGCATAAGCCCTCCCATTCTTTACCCTGTTAGTCTATTTCTTCATCATACTTTTTGTCTCTTCAAGTACCTCATTTATGCGTTTACTTGTTTAAGGCCGATTTCCCACATTCCAATGCATGCTCTGTGAAAGCAAGAACTCTTTCTGTCTTGTTTATTACTGTATCCTCAGTGCCTGGCATATAGCAAATATGGTCTTTGCTGCGTTCTCTGAGTAAGTTGGCAGATTTCTGACTTACGAAGGATCGAGGGCCACTTGGATATATTTCTTCTGGATGAATGGGGAACTGGGAAGGCTATCATGAGAATACTGGAGAACCTTCGGAAGGTCTAGCAGAAGTCCAGCCTCCCAGGGGGTACCGAGGGGCGCGAGGCGTAGGGGACTCACCTGCCGAATGGCCGCCAGCGTGTTCTCGGGCGCGTCGTGGCTGCCGCCGCGGTGGGCAATGGCGGAAACGCGGTCCCGGGGCTTGAGCACCTGCAGGGCCCTGCGGGAGGGCACAGGCTCAAAGCTGAAGAGGCGCAGCAAGAGGTAGAGGCTGCCGGTGAAGAGGCAGGCATTGAAGGGACTACGCGTTACCAGCAGCAGCAGCAGCAGCAGGAAGGAGAACGGGCCCAGGAGGCCCCCCTGTTCCTCCCACAGCCACATGCCGGCGCCCGCACCGGCACGGACGGGAGTCCCGGACCCGCCGGGCTCCCCGGACAAGAGAGCGAGAAGCGAGGGCGAAAGCCCAAGACACTCGCCGCAGAGAGAACCCTCTTAGGGGACCAGCGCCGCACAATGGCGGCGGCAGCCGCATCCGGAGAGGGAGCCGGGCGTCCAGCCAATCAGGGCGGGGGATCTGCAGAGCTCGGGGGGCGGAGCCGCTGCCATGGCAACGGAGGAGGACTCAGGCCCTAGGCTCACGTTCCAAAATAGCTTTGGATTATTCTGGGGTCCCGACTTCAACCAAGGGTTTCAGACTCCAGAAGGAGGTGAAATACAAGAGGCGGTTGCATGGTTGTATGGCTGGAAGGGATCTTAGTGACTCCTCATTTTGCCCTTGAGAAAACTGCCCAGGGAACCTTGCACGGGCAGGACGTTTAGATTGCTTTATGTATTCAATTCAAGATAGGCCAACAGCAATCCAGGCGCTCAGGTTACAGGAGTGCACAGGACCAACCGGGTCTCTGCTCTCCTGGGGTTTACATTCTCGTGGGAGGAAGTAATAGTGCTTAGGGAGTACAGCTCACATCTCTGAAGTGCTTACCATGTTCTAGGATCTGTGCTAGCAAATGTTTATGCATTATCTCATTTATTCTCACAACAGTCTCAATGGGTATTATCTCAGGAGACTGAATTCAGTAGAAGAGGCACAATCAAATTTTAAAGCTGGAAGGGATTTTAATAATTCCCTCATTTTATGGATGAAGAAACTGAGGCCAGGAGCAGGGAAGTGAATTGAGCAAATAATGACAGTCAAGACTGACATCAAGCAATCCCAGTTTTAACCCAGTGGCCCTTGCACTCCTCCTCCTATCCTTACTTTTCCTCCTACTAAGGACTAGTGAGGCTTTTGTACTAGGCACTGTTCAAGAAACTTATCTCAACTGTTCTTCATAACTACCCTTGTGATAGGCACTTTTTTTGTGATAAGCACTTTTATTTATTTTTTAAAAGATTTTATCAATTTGACAGGCAAAGATTACAAACAGGCAGAGAGGCAGCCGGGGGTGGGGGGTGGGGGGCGGGGAAGCAGGCTCCCTTCTGAGCAGAGAGCCCGGAGGGGGAAATGATCCAATGACTCAATGACTCCGGCATCATGACTTGAACCTAGGGCAGAGGCTTTTTTTTTTTTTTTTTAAGATTTTATTTATTCATTTGACAGAGAGAGAGATCACAAGTAGGCAGAGAGGCAGGCAGAGAGAGAGGGAAGCAGGCTCCCCGCTGAGCAGACAGCCCAATGCGGGGCTCGATCCCAATACCCTGAGATCAGGACCCGAGCTGGAGGCAGAGGCTTTAACCCACTGAGCCACCAGGCGCCCCGATAGGCACTTTTAAAGCTCATTTCCCACGTGTAAAAATATGCACGGGAAGGACTTTCAGCAAGAAAGGCAGAAGGTTAAATCGAATTAGGAAATGTGAAGGGGCAACTACATATTTTGGAAAAGTAGTAACATGTTTAGATAGGAAATTTCGGTAAGACATCCGGAGCTTTTTCTTTCATCTTGAACCCGTTACCTTTCTTTCTTGGACTTTGTTTTCCTACTGAGTTGCAAAAAGGTAGGGATGTCCTGAGGCTTAGAGTTGATATCTAGGATTCAGCAAATTCTTATTTACAGAGAAAAAAAATTGGTGATCGTTGTACGTTTTCCAACGACCACAAAGAAAGAGGTGATCTCTTTACAGATAAGAAAAAAGTAGCAATTGCAAGGAATACTTCAGGGGTTCAGACCTGAACAGCGTTCCCACATAATTTTCGAGACTCTAGTTTGCAGTGAAGACTACGTTTTCCAGCGTGCATCGCGCTTCCCGCATGTATTAAACGCCAGGGCGCCGGTACCCAGCCAGGGCGTGTACCCGGCCGCGCAATGCACCTCGGGTATTGTAGTTTTTGGAGGCCCAACCGTTCCAACGGCCCGGGAAGCAACCACCGGAAGTGCCGCCCAAGAAGGTGGAGTCCGGGAGGTGGCGGCGGCGGTGGCGGTTGCCAGGATCCCGCGTTGCCGCCTGAGACCCGTAATATGGCGGGGAGGAGAAGGAGAAGGAAGCGGCGGACCGAGCTGCTCTCTGTCAGTACAAATTGAGTTGTTTGCTTCCTGACAAGGCCCGTGGCGAAGGAGAAAAAGCCTGACCCGGCCGTGGGAGATCAGGTGTGTGCCTAAGGCGGGGGCTAGGTACATCCTCCGTGGGTTCCTCCTGCGAGGCCACGGGGGGAGGCGGAATTGGCGCCCTGGGAGCTGAGGGTGTGAGCTCTGTAGGGAACCCGAACGCTGGGGCTGGGATGCCGGTCTTCGAGCCCAGAGAAGGGCGCCGGGTAGGAGGTGACGGGTGCCCGGGGACCAGCGAC
This sequence comes from Mustela lutreola, assembly GCF_030435805.1. Taxonomy (NCBI): domain Eukaryota; kingdom Metazoa; phylum Chordata; class Mammalia; order Carnivora; family Mustelidae; genus Mustela; species Mustela lutreola. The sequence goes on along the minus strand of NC_081306.1, from coordinate 9,067,283 downwards.
ACTCCGCGCGGAGGTGATGCTCGGATGCTGACGCTGCCTGGTGGGCCCTCGGGATGGAACCTTAGCAGAGGAGCTGGGGGAGGTGGGCGTGGGGCGCTGGAGTCAGGGCAGAGGGTCCCTGGCAAATAACCTCGGGGCAGAGCCGGGGAATCACCTCCTGTTGATAAAACTGGACCGTTTTTCTTCTCCTAAGATGCTGCCGAGGGAGTCATCCTCAGGGTGTGCTCTGGCCATTCTGAAAGCCGGTTACCACAACCAAAGGCCCTAGCTAGGAGTGCTGTTTATTCTGCTTTGGAGCCTCAGGGGAATAAGCTTGAGGCTAATAAAGCAAATTCTCAGATGCTGCTAGGTGATTCCCACTCTGCTTCTATCTTGTCGTAATCCCAGTTCCCTACCCCCAATTTAGGCAAGTGAAATGCGCCTAGAGATTGATGGGGAGGGCTCTGGAAACAACGAAATGAGGAAGATGACCCCTTTTGCCTGTTTTAAAATTACATTTGAATCCTGCCAGGAACCAACCACTGTCACTGCCCTTCAGGAATCCATAATCTTGTGATAAAAATCATAATAATCATCATCCTCTTAATAATAAAGGCAGTCCTCGTTTGTTGATGCTTTCTGCATGTCCTGCATTATGCTAATTGCCATTACATGTATTAGCTCATTGAGTTCTTGAGACAGATACTCTGATTATCCCTGCATTACGTATGAGGAAATTGAGGCATGGAGATGGTAAGTAAATTGCCCAGAACACACAGCTAGTATGTGCCTGAATAAGGAACCATTCCCTTTATTGTGTATACAAGGAGATTACGTCTTTGGGAGCACTGAGGGGTAAACAATCAGCTAGGATTTGAAATCAAGGCAAGATCAGTTATATGTTACTTTTACCATTCCCTTTAGTGACATTTCTGGTAGAACACTGGTGAGGAGTAGCTAGCAGAAGGATGAATCTATGGGATTTGCAAAGAGGCTCGTTTGGAGAAGGGTCATGGTATAAATGGAGAAGACAAGGCATGTCTGAACTTGATGCAGCTGGCAAATTATTGGTTCAAGTGGACCAGTAATGCCTGACGGTAAAGTACGGGTCAGTAGATTTGTGGTTGGAGTGGTATTTTGTCAAGGCTCCTTTTAAAAAAAAACTGTTGACAGATAATTGTGGTTTGAGAAACAAAGTTCCCCTTTGCTTAATCATATAGGATACGATGCTCATTTTTTTTTTTTTTTAAATAGGGGGAGAGAGAGACAGAGAGAGGAAGGGGAAAGAGCTGTGGGTGAGGGAGAAAGAGAACCCCAAGCAGGTTCCATGCCCAGTGCAGAGCCCAGGGAGGTGCTGGATCTCATAACCCTGAGATCACGACCTGAGCCAAAATCAAGAATCCAGTGCCTAACTGGCTGAGCCACACAGGTGCCTGATGATGCTCATTTAAAAAAAATGATTGCCTTTGCAGTTTAGAGGTACCATTTTCTTCAGAGAATAGGGTCATCCATGAAATGACCATTCTCTAAATTCCATTCTTCCTTTCTAGCTTCTTTGTTGTATAGTCCGCTCTCTTTTTTCCTCCTGGTTTCTCCTGGTTTATTGATTGAGCTAATTACCCTAATTCATTTATTCAATACTTTTATCAAGTGCCTACTGTGTGCTGACGCTGTTCTGTGTAATGGGGATTCAGTGGTGAGCAAGACTGAAAAGGTACCTGTGCTTATGGAGCTTACGTTTTGGTGGAGGAAGACAGACAAAACCCAAGGAAATAAACAAGATAATTTCAGATAGTGGTAAGTGCCATGAAAATTGGGAAGCAGCAGGGCAATGTGATGTGATAGTGACTGATGTAGGGTTAATGTAGATGGAATCGTCAGGGATGGTTTGAGGAGGGGGGCATCCAAGTTGAGACTGAAGGATAGGAAAAGTTCAGTCATGCTCTAGGATCATTTGGTGATTTCTGTAATCAGCCATATTAGCACTTGTATTTGCGTATTTAATGCACTATCATATGCTATAGTTATGCTGTGATAGTCTATTACTGTACATCTGCAATATGCATGACATACGGGTCTTTTGAAGAGATATGAATTTAACTTTCCAAAGCAATGAGGCATATCTATATGATGTTGTTGGAAAAAAAATAAAATTTGCCCTAAGAGTCTTTTATTTATTCCTTACATTTCCCAGACCTTTAAAATAGAATTTCATGCTTTGCTTGTGTACCCACAGAAAGTTTATTTCTTTCATTGTGTCTATGTTCCTGTTATGCTGGCTGCAGGGGTTGTGTTAAGAAATATTTTTGAGTATTTTAGTAGAAATGGGATCATTTGAATTTCTGTTACATTTTAGCTTCAGCATATTCTGGTTCTTAAGACAGCGAAATAGGGTTTGAAATCCAGACTTAAAAATGAGGCCTTGCTATGGTTGTCATGCAGGAAGGTGTGGTGGTTTGTTTTTTTGGCTTGTTTTATGAATATGTTTGCAAAACAATCTCATTTATACTCTAAAGATCCATTTCTTTGAAATTAATGGGATAGTAGGAAGTTTTGTTGATAAGACTACCAGTTGGTCAAAATATATCTGATTTTTTTTCATAATCAAATCAGAAGAAGCTTTTTCTTCATTTCTAATTGTGTTATAATTTATCCCTGACACCTTCACGGAATTTTGAAGTGCCTTGAGGCTTAAGACAGTATCATACTCCATCTTGTTTCATCTCTGCATGTTTCACATCATCAGTTGAATTTTTCTGCCTCCCCCTTCTTTGTTAATTAATTGTTTTAAAATGAACACTTAAAGGAACATTATTGTATTAGTTTTTCTGTTTTCACAGTTTATAACCTTGCTGTTGATGAGTCTGATGATGTCTCTCTTTTTACTTTCCCTTGTTTGTTTAAAGGAAGCAAAGCCAGACTTAATGCTGTGGAAACAGGCAATTAAATATTTAACACTAGCTAAATGAGCAAACTTGCTAGCTAATCCTTCCTGATTACCTTGAATTTTTATAGCCACTGTCACAGTTTTCCAGAAATCGTGAAATTACTGGGCTGATGGTTTTAAGTAGTTTGGTGGTGGTTCCAGTTTTCAGCAATGAAATAGAATTATTACGAGAACCAGCAGATTTTCCACCTCTGACTGATTTGCCCAGTGACCAGGAAGTCAAAGTATATTTTTGAGATGTGAAAGTAATAGACTTTGAACTTCATGATAACAAAAGAATTTTTAAAGTAAATACCCTCTTTTATGTAAATAGCCTTTTTGTCTCCAAAAAATACCCTTTTTGGCTACAAAAGCATTTCCACCTTTGTATGATTTAGTTTTTGCTATGTAGGTAAGTCCTGATAAGGAAAATACAATATTCTATTTTATAATCTAAAGTTAGTGAAGTGGTACAGAACTTTTTTCCATTAAGAATTTTTCACTGGCGAGTTCTTAGTACTTTTTTAGACAAGTCATATTTAAAGATTGGTTTATATACTTACTTGTGTTCAGACATATTTACTATATGAAACAAGGCTTAACTGGGTAGGGTCTTAAGGTGCTTACCTATACTTAGGAATTAGCTGCTCATCAGTATAAAAAAAACCCACAAACCTCTGGGAAGGCAAATTTTAGAAGCTGTGCATTCTAGACATATTTCTGTGCTAAATAAAATTTGCCAAATAATTAAGATATGTTCTTTTCAGCACGTTAAAAAAGACATTTTTTTCTCTTACAGTGTAATTGTGGGAAGATGGAGGAGTATGAGAAGTTCTGTGAGAATAGTCTTGCCAGAATCCAAGAGGCATCACTATCCACAGAGAGCTTTCTGCCTGTCCAGTCTGAAAGCATCTCACTTATTCGCTTCCATGGAGTGGCTGTGCTTTCTCCACTGGTAAATATTCTTTGATTTTGAAATAATCATTTTTCTATAGTGAATCACTAAGATAGTTTACAGAAAAACAAAAGAAAAGCTTATAAAGATTGAAAAATATGGCTCTTATTTAGAATTAAAGAAAAACAAATGAGTTTGCATTTTTTTTTTTTTAATCTACTTGATAGGCCAAGATCCTAGTGTTCCTTAGGTTGTAAGGAAGGGTGCTTATACTGCATTTTTGCTGAGAAAAGCACTTGAATTTATTTTGTGGGGACCCTTTTGGTAATGTTTATCAGAATCTAAAAGTATATGTAACTTTGACTTAGCAGATCCATTTTGGGGAATATCTTAGACTTTCACTTGTCTGTGCCAGAAGAAGTGCGTACAGGTTATAGAGTAGCAATGTTTAAAATAGCAAAAGATTAGCAAACAACTTAAATGTCTAACAGTAGTAGACTAGTTTAACAGACTGTGGTCCATTTTATAGAATCTTATTCATGCGATTAAAATGAGTGCAGTAGACCTAAATGTGCAGGCATGGAAGGTTCTCCACATTCTATTGTAAATCACTGCACACATTATGCTCTCAGGAGCAGGGTAGAATAGTGGTTAAAAGCCTGGCTCTAGAGCCTTCTGGTCTTGGTTTAAATCATTACTCTGGGGCGTCTGGGTGGCTCAGTCAATTGAGGGTTTGCCTTTGACTCAGGTCATGATCTCAGGGTCCTGGGATCGAGCCCCACATTGGGCTCCTTGCTCAGCAGGGAGCCTGCTTCTTCCTCTGCCTACCCTGTTCATACTTTCTCTCGCTATCTCTCTTTCAAATAAATAATAATTTTATTTTATTTTTTTAAAGATTTTATTTATTTATTTGTCAGAGAGAGAGAGAGAAAGAGCACAAGCAGGCAGGGTGGCAGGCAGAGGCAGAGAGAGAAGATGTTGGACTCGATCCCAGAACCCTGGGATCATGACCTGAGCCGAGCTGAAGGTAGCAGCTTAACCAACTGAGCTACCTAGGCGTCCCTCAGATAAATAAAATCTTAAAAAAAAAAAAGTCATTACTCTGCATCTTAGCTGCTATGCAAACTTGCAGGTCCATTTCCTTTATTTGTTAAATGAGGATTAAAAATAGTAGCTACTTCACAGGGTTGTTTTGAAGATTAAATGCTCTAATATACGTACAATGCTTACAACACTACTTGGGTCATAGGAGGTACTTATATATGGTTGTAATATATATATATAAGTTAACTATTTGGATTTTTATATAACAATATTCTTTCTCTGAGAAAGGATAAAGGAATACAGGATGGGAAGGAAAGCACTCTTTCCATTATAAACTCTTTCATATTGATTGGATGTTTTTAAAATGTGTGTGACTTTATTTCAAATCAGGAAATTAATATAATTGAAAGTAACAGAGTTAAAAAAATTTCTATAATGGGAGTTAAAAGATCAGTATCTTTTGCCAACACTTTTAATGAAATTTTCAAACATAAAAATAGAAAGGGTGGCACAGCAGCCATCCATATATATACCATTTAGAGTCCACAATTTTTAACATTTTTGTCATCTTTGCTTTATCGTGTTCATGAATTTATGTGTGTGTGTGTGTGTGTGTACCTGCATACTTTTTTTGTTTTATTGCTGAGCCATTTGAAAATTGCAGATACATAACACTTATCCCTTAAATATTTTAATATATGTATTCTAAAAATGAGGATATCCTCCTACATAAAACCCCAATACCATTATCACACTTTAAGAAAATTAATAGTAATTTTAATAGTATCTAATATCGGTTCATATTTAGATTTCTGTGTTTGTGTGCAAAATGTCTACTTATAACTTTTTTTTTCCTAGTCTGGGTCCAGTCAGAGTTCACAAATAGCATTAGTGTGTTATATTTTTAAAAATCTATTTTGATCTAGAACAGCTCCTCTACCTTTAAAAATAATATTTTTGGGGGCGCCTGGGTGGCTCAGTGGGTTAAGCCTCTGCCTTCGGCTTAGGTCATGAACCCAGGGTCCTGGGATCGAGCCCTGCATTGGGCTCTCTGCTTAGGAGGGAGCCTGCTTCCCCCCAACCCCCGCCTGCCTCTCTGCCTACTTGTGATGTCTGTCTGTCAATAAATAAAATCTTTTAAAAAATATATACATATTTTTTAAAAGATTTTATTCTTAAGCAATTTCTATACCCAGCATGGGGCTTGAACTTACAACCCTGAGAGTGACTCAGCCAGCCAGGCATCACCCTTTGTTGTTGTTGTTGTTGTTGTTGTTTTTTGTAACGATAGTGAATTTTTGGAGACCAGACCAGTTATCTTAATACAATGCCTTATTTTGGGTTTGTCTAATTATTTTTCCATGGTGATATTTTACTTGTCCTCTAGTCCCTGTAGTTCCTATAAACTGGAAATTAAGTCTAAAGGTTTGATTAGGAAAAAAAAACAAAAGTTGGGTCAGAGTCCGGTTAAACATTTTTGGCAAGAATTCTTTAGAGCTGATGCCCTGTGCTCCATATTAAATTAGAAGTTACATAATCTAGTTGTCCCTCTGTTAGCGATGTTTAGTTTGAACACTCACTTTTATAGGTGGTGACTGCCAGATAACTCTTGAAAGTATACATTTTCCCCTTTTTGATTAGCAAGTAAATTGTGGAATGATTCTTTGGTACCATGCAAATAATAATTTTATAACAGGGATGCCTGGGTGGCTCCGGTGGTTAAGTGTCTGCCTTTGGCTCAAGTCGTGAAGAGCCTGCTTCTCCCTCTGCCTGCTCCCCGCCCCCCCCCCGCCTGCTTGTGTGTGTGCTTTCTCTCTCTCTCTGACAAATAAGTAAATAAAAACTTTAAAAACAATTTGTTTAAAACATTTTTATCAGCCAGTTGATAACATATTGCTTGATTAGTTTAATATGGACCAAAATATCTGAGCCTTGTTGTTTAGGGTCTGTGACTCCGTCAGTTACGTATTTATCAGCAAAATCTGATGCTTATGGACCTTAATTCATGATTTTATGTTGTATGTGATCGGTGAATAGCATAACTTTGGAATAATTTTTTATGATATGTTTTCCATTTGCATTATTCTAAAATAAGTCTTGGGGCACCTGGGTGGCTCAGTGGTTAAGCATCTGCCCTCGGCTCAGGTCATGATCTCAGGGTCCTGGGATCGGGTCCCGTATGGGGCTCTGCTCAGCAGGGAGCCTGCTTCTCCCCCTCTCTCTGCCTGCCTCTCTGCCTACTTGTGATCTCTGTCTGTCAAATAAATAAATAAAATCTTTAAAAAAATAAATAAAATAAGTCTTGACTCCTTCATGCAGTGACTAAGCTTCTTAGAACTTAATAATTAAGATTTAAATTCATTAAAAAGATGTAATGCTTAGAAACTTCAATTTTTTAGGTGAATTTTATTTTTTCTAGAAGGTACAATGAATCAAGACCAAATGTGTTCTGATTTTGTAGGCAAATAAAACATTATCTGTTTTTTTTGTCATTAAGCCTTTAGACATTTTCTTGAAATAGCAAAGAGATAAAATGTACACTGATTAGAAGATTAGAAATTGAAGAACCTGATCCTGTGGGGTAAGATACTGCCAAATGAAAAGCTCAGCAGTGGCCAGAAGGGCTTATTTTACCTCTCATTTTAGAGCATTTGAAAAGTGAACAGGTTTTTTCCTTTCTTTTAACTTTTTATTCAGTTGAGAATAATTTACATGCAGTAGAACGCACAGAGCTTAAGTTCTAAAGTTCCAGGAGTTTCAATATATGGCATACACTTGTGTAACTCATAGCCATACAGAATATTTTCAGACCCACAGAAAGCTCTCCCATGCCCCATCCCATTCATTGCCCCCACCCACCGTTAGATTTCTCCCCCTGTAGTTTTACATGTTGTACATTTTAATCATTGTGATTCAAGGCTTCCTGATTTTAAGATGTTTTTATATTTATGAGAAATAATTACATATTTCTGATGTTTTGCAGCTTAACATTGAGAAAAGAAAGGAAATGCAACAAGAAAAGCAGAAAGCACTTGATGTAGAAACCAGAAAGCATGCTATTAGGAAGAAAGCTCTATTGACTCGGGTCCAAGAGATTCTTGAAAATGTTCAGGTGTGTAATGTAGGCTTTTTAAAGTTATAATTAAGAAATCATGAGGTACACATTAATAATAATTTTTCAGAAATGCGTTTGCACTTTCTAGTTAGTTACCAATATATTTCACTGTTATGTTTGAGAATCTTTGTGGTTTGTGATATTCCATTGCAGTTACTCCGAAGAGCATTCAGTTCCTTGTTAGTAATGCACCCAGTACTTGAATCAGAGGGTACTTAGACAATGGAGCCCTTCCCTGAATATAATTGCTTATTGTCTGTGTCTTATGACTCTAAAAACATGGAATTCTCAGTGACAAAATGATGGAATTGACCATTGTAGTTTACCTCTGAACTATTCAGACTATTGAGTCAATGACCTTATTCTCATTCTCTGCTAAAGTAAATAACTGCCCCCCATTTTTTTTTTTGATGAAATTCTCTTAAGTACACAAATGTAATTTAGATTACATAAGTAGACTTGTCTAATGCATCTTAGATCTAATCTGAAACCATTTAAACAGTACATTCATGCCTTTTGCAATTATTTTTATTTAGCGAATTTAAATTTGTAAACAATTCGTTTTAAGGTCTGGATTATTTCATACTAAAAAAAAAAAACATGAAGTACATTGAACAAATAATTTCTGCCATATACAGCTGTTTTGCTGGTTACATCTTAACATTTTTTCATAATCTTAGGGGTTTGTAGTTTGTTTAATTCATCCTAGATGACACTGGTACAATGAACCTTAGGCTGTTTCCCACTAACTGCTACCTTCATTTGTCTGTGGGTAGTGGAGTTTAATTTGCACATTACAATGGCTGTCCATTTTAACTTTAAAAAATATAATATGTAGCACAATAATAGGGGTAAGTTTTTAATTTACTAGGTGTTTCATATTATTGAAACAAAAACAGCATGTCATTGTTGGTCCAGTGAGGGATTATATCAAATATATTATTAATGAGATTGTTGAGTCTTAAAGCTTCCAACATTTAATAGAGCATATACGTTGTTAAACTAGAGAGTAATGAATTAATTATGCAGATAGAGACATTTTATATCGTACAAATAGATGTCTCCAGTCTCTTTTACCTATAAAACCTATCATTCTTTGATACATTTTTGTTGTTATTTATATTCTCTAACCAAAGGCTCATTTTAGTAGTACACAAAAAACATAGCTGTAGCTGCTGTATATATAAATGTGAAATGTGAAGTATTTTAAGGAAACAGTTTATTTTTCTTAAGCCTATGAACATGTTTATGGATTTTGTGAATGTGTTTCCCTTTTGTTTTATTTTGGTGCTGAGGTTGTGACTAAGTATATTTTGTTGTGCTGTTTATTGCATACTACCTGGAAACCATTATATGTCTTGGGATTTGTAAGGTATAACAGGAGTGCCCTATGATCTAGGAAAAAAAAACCACATACATAACAACCTAAAAATCTTAATATTCAAGATTCTGGAGTCTGCATTGATATGGCAATATGATAATTTCTGTCAGTTTAATATATGCTTATATAATCTTTAAAAGCCTTCCAGTTCACTTTTTATTCTTTTGCAACGTCAAATTATTTAGATAGAAATGTAATTTTATTTTTTCTGTTGTATCTCTTGTGTGTTAGTTGTTCTCGTCTTAATTTATAAAATTTTTATTTATTTTGCTTGTTCTAAAACTCATTAATGGGTTGCTGTTTAAAATGTTAGTTAATCAAATAGAAATTTGCTTTGGTGAATTAGATTTTAAGGTGAAAATCTTCTTATTTCTAAGTAACTTCAGCTACATGGTTGAGCTATCATTTAATACAAATTTACCTCATCATATAGAAGGATTTTAGTTCAAATCTGGTGTAAGCATGTGGAAGGCAGGAGTCTTGTTACTGAATTATTTTTGCTTAATATCCTAGAGAAGTTAGCTTTTAGAGTTACTCAAGTAAGAAATTTAATTACTTGCTATTTATCTCATACATTGGTATTCTTAGTTTTCATGGGAGGACCCAGTTGGTGACTTTAATAATATATAATACAGGAGAAAGTTAAGATCGATCTATTCCAAGATTAAGTTGTGCATGGATATGTACATATAGATGTGTGTATGTACCCATTCACATGTGTGCATATTTGTATCAGATTAGATAATTTCCTTTTTTTCTTTTACTCTTTTAATAAATAGGCCAGGATGGCCAATAGATGTTTTTATTTTTTTATATATTTTATATATATATATATATATATATATATATATATATATATAATATATATATTATTTTTTTACTTTATTTGATTTATTATTTTACTGATTTATTTTTTATTTGATTTGATTTTTTAATCAATAGATATTTTTAGTAGTAATTTGAGCCCCATGTGATACATGATACAATAGAAAAAGGTTGTCTTAGTTTTTGTCTGTGTTTTCAAATATTAGAATATTTGAATTTTCTATTTCAATTTTAGAAAATAATGAAATCGAAGGCCTTTCTTTGCAGTGAGGAAATAATAATTTTTAAATTTTCTTTTCCAGGTTAGAAAAGCACCTAATCCCAGTGATTTTGATCCATGGGAGACTGAAACAGTTTATTCTGATTCAGAAGTCAGAAACTTGAATGTCCCTTCCACATTTCCAAATATCTTGCCAAGCCCTACTGAACACTCTACTTTAGGAAAGCTTGAAAAGACAACTGGAATTTTGCCATTGAATCATGAGGACCAATTTAAAGCTAATGGGACAGATTCAGCTAGGGACTCAGAATTTAATTCTCTGAAGCACTGTGATAGTTCAGATGTTGTTACCCCCGTGGAAAAGGAAGCTTCCGCAAAGATCCCCTCAGCAACCCCTCAGGAAACTCTTCTGTCCGATGGTCTCTTCCCATCCAGTGAAGAACTGGACCCAACACTTTTGGAGGAAGTTACTCCAGATCCCTACATAATGAGTCTTCAGAACCTGATGAAAAAGTCAAAGGAGTATATAGAAAGAGAGCAATCTAGACGCAGTCTGAGAACTAGTGCGAAGAGGAGTGTCCACGAGAGTCACTCAGATAAGGAAAACGAAGCTGTGAAAGTGACCGACTGTGGGAAGGAGAAGGCGTGGCCTTCCAGACCCTGTGCTTCAGTGATTCCGGACAAACCAAGCCTTAATAAATCAAATGTTCTTCTCCAAGGTGCTTCCACTCAAGCAAGCAGCACGAATGAGTCCGTGTTCGGTAGCTTTTCTAAAGTGGACATACCCGTACGAACTGGCCATCGCACTGTTTTAGACCCCGAATCTGATTTTAAAGTCATTCCCACTTTTGTTCCCGAGAATAACATTATCAAAAGTCTTACTGGTTCATATGCCAAATTACCTAGTCCAGAGCCAAGCCTGAGTCCTAAAATGCATCGAAGGCATTCGAGGCCATCATCAGCATGTCATATTCTTATAAATAACCCGATAAATGCCTGTGAGTTAAGTCCTAAAGGAAAAGAGCAGACAGTAGACTTAGTTGTTCAAGATACTGATGAAAAAACAAACATACCTGAAACTGTGCCAAAGTTACCAGTTGATTTAGTAGGAGTTTGTCCAAGCAAGGTTTATGTCACCAAAAATACATCTGAAGCCATACAGGAAGTGGTTGTAGGTAAATCAAATCAGGTATGCCAGTCTTCAGGAAATCAGTTAGGAAACAAGGTCATTCCTGGACTTGCCGTCGTGGAAGGTCAGTTAACGTCCGATGGGAGAGGACCACCCAAGATGGACAGTACGTGTCCTACAATGCCAAGATTGCATGAGCCATATGCCACCAGTCAGTGTATAGTGAGTCAAAACTTTGGAAGCGTGAGTGCCCTCAAGTCAGCCAGTGTGCTGGAGAAAAACACCTGTAATTTACAAATGGAACTGAATAAGTCTTATGATGTAAAAAACCCATCTCCTTTATTGATGCAAAACCAGAATGCCAGACAGCAGATGGACACCCCTACAGTGGCCTGTGGCAATGAACTGTTTTTGGATAACAGTTTTGAGAAAGTTAAACGGAGACTTGATTTAGATATTGATAATTTGCAAAAAGAAAACTGCCCTTATGTCTTAGCGACAGGAATAGTTGAACAGGAAAGGCAGCATTTGCCAGAAAAAAGATACCCCAGGGGATCTGTCTATATGAACAAGAATAAAATGTTAGAAAGTAGTTTCAAAGGTAAGGAAACTTTGAAGTGTTTGATTCCTGCCAAGCAGATGGCACCTTTATCGAATACTTTTAATTGACATTTTGAAAAACAATAATAATTGTCCTCATCTGTATATCAGGGTTTTTCATTTCATTTCTCTTACTGGAGAACCTATAATTAGCTATTGTTTATTGCCATTGGATAGGCTTTCTTAAAGCCTTCTCTTGTTTCAAATATGAATCTTTCACAGTTCACTTTGTATCACAGAGAAAATTGTTAGTGACTGGAGGAAAAAGTTCTTGGATGATACATCGCTCATAGTCTTAATCTAGTGTATTAATACGAGATCTTCCTTTTAGATGGCCAGTGGTTTCTAATATTTTCATCAGTCTGTTGTTTCATTTGTAATCAGATCTTCATGTAGTTGGTCTTTCAGTGAACCCTTTGACATCAGCTTATTAGAGAAAAATCGTAAATAAGGCTCGGAGTAGTGTTTTAAGAATGACATCTTTATTGATAAAAATTATTTCAAATTTCTTTCATATCTAATGTCATATTAACAGCAACTTGTTAAAACATGTCTTAACTCCTTTGTTGTTGCGGTTCATAATTCTTCATTACCGATATGGAAGAAATGAGTCAAGTCAGTGAAGTTCTTGGACATAAACATTTCAGCTCCAGTGTGATCTATACCTTCCTGAAAAAAACCTTCACATTCTGTAAAATCGCACACTAAAAATAACAGGGTTTATGGAAAAATAGGGTTGGGACAGATGGTTGAAAATCTGTGTAACTTTATAAGAACTCTAATAAAAAACATCAGTGGGTCCCTGGGGACCTATTCAGATGGATAGGGCAGTGTAACTGGTGGCCGTGTCTGAATACCAGAGGCCCACACAGCTAACTAAGGGTCAGACCTGGCAGAGCTTTTGAGAGGATCACGGCCAGTGTGAGGGAGGTGAGGCCAATCATGGAGGCAGCCAGCTTGCTCTCAGAGGAGCCCCTGGGCAGCGCTCGGTTATGACATTCTTAAGATGGAGCTGAAAGCTGAGTGGACTCTCACTGTTGGTTGAGTGGTTGAGCTGAGGAGCTTTGTCCTTTTTTGCTGAAAGCTGTATTTTTTGGGAAAGATTTTATTTATTTATTTGACAGAGAGAGAGATCACAAGTAGGCAGAGAGGCAGGCAGAGAGAAGCGGGGGCAGCGGGCTCCCAGCCAAGCAGAGAGCCTGATGTGGGGCTCGATCCCAGGACCCTGAGATCATGACCTGAGCCAAAGGCAGAGGCCCAACCCACTGAGCCACCCCTGAAAGTTGTATTTCTACTGCTTTTCAGCTCCCCTTTGCCTGTGGAAAATTGCACACAAATGCAAATTGTTGTAGCTGAATAAAATGTATTTAGGAACAAATGATGGGAATACCGTAGCAGATAGATAATATGATTTTTTTTAAAGATTTTATTTGATAGAGATCACAAGTAGGCAGAGAGGCAGGCAGAGAGGTGGCAGGGGAAGCAGGCTCCCTGCTGAGCAGAGAGCCTGATGCGGGGCTTGATCCCAGGACCCTGGGATCATGCATGACCTGAGCCGAAGGCAGAGGCTTTAACCCACTGAGCCACCCAGGCGCTCCAACAGATAGATAATATAATATACTTATCTTCAGTGAAAATCATTGACTGTATATAAACTGATTCTTTGAATTCAGTTGAATTGTGATGCATCCATGAATAGGTACTGCATCAATGTAATACTTGGAATTTCAACATCTGAGAGTGTCTTACCTCTTTCTGTTCAGTAAGTTGCATAGTCACAATGGTTGAATGAATTTTTTAGTTTGCAATTTAAATATCTAAAATTTTAATATCCAGTGTTATTTGGAAACTGAAGCTGAGAAGCCTTACATTATCAAAGCAACATTTATTTAAAAAACCAAAACTAAACAAAACTAGAAACTACAATACCGGAGATCTTGGAGAAGGACCAGAGTCAGAAGAGAGTTGAGATGCAGATGCAGATGTGAATCGCATCTTGAAGTTAATTTGAATAAGGAGAGTTGATTTGAGTGAGGAGAATCTTTTTTTTGTTTTTTAATATTTTATTTATTTAAAATGAGAGTACAATCAGTGGGGGCGGCAGGCAAAAGGAGAGGGAGAAGCAGGCTCCCCTGCAAAGCTGGTAGCTCGATGCGGGGCTCGATTCCACAACCCTGGGATCATGACCCTAGCCGAAGTCAGTCACCTAACCAACTGAGCCACTCAGGTGCCCTGAGTAAGGAGATTCTTGACTGAGCAGATAGTCTTGGCTCCACCGGTTCAGATCATGGTGGGATCTGTTGAGTGAGTGGGGATGGTGGCGACAAGCAGCCTCCGTCGGTAGCACGAAATGCAGGGCGTGGCAGAAGAGAATGTGGCTCCGAGTGAGGACCTGGCTCTACCTTGATTGTGTTACATCGGACCCAGGAATGTATCTTCGGTCAGATATTAGTAAATTTTCTAAATTTGAGGGGATGTGTTTCTTTTCAGAAGGCGAGGAGATATTAAAAAGCAAGATGTTAGCTTTTGAAGAAATGCGGAAGAGGCTAGAAGAACAGCATGCCCAGCAGTTATCGCTACTCATAGCTGAGCAGGAAAGGGAACAGGAAAGATTGCAGAAGGTGAGGAATTAAAACGTAGGGATATGGGACTGGTAAGTGGAATTTCACTGGGGGTAATAATGAATTTTGGTCACCTAAAGGGTACTCGTAGTTTCTTCCCCTGTATATCTTAATCTCTGGAGGTGATTGATTTTGATGCATGGATATTGCCAAAGTGTGAGGTTTAATATTGAACTCCTTATCGAAAAATAAAGGCATAATTCATCAAAAGGATACTTTATCGAATCCTTGATTCAAAACGTTTAGTATTTTTCAAAGATTTTATATATTGATGCTGAACTATGCATTCTGCAAGAATGTATTGTAAGAACAAGGATACTTGTTTGAAGATTTCATTGGAGGTAGGAAAACTTGAAATTAATCATTTGCTGATAATTACCCATTACTTTTAGCTAAGCCTAAAGTGATGGTATTTTGGTACATAATTCAACAGAAGATGTAGCACGTTATATAATACACTGCTAACCTACAGGAAATAGAAGAACAGGAGAAAATGTTAAAAGAGAAGAAGGTGATTGCAGCTGAAGCGTCTGAATCGGGCAGCAACAACGCGGCGGACTTAGAATGGAGAAAAATAAATGAGTCTGGTTTGCTGGAAACGATGCTGTCTCAGGTGGACTCGCTCCGTCCTTCAAACTCAAATAGCTCTGGTAAATATTTTCAAAATTCTCTTCCGTTGGAAGAAATTATCCTATAGTAAGATATTTTACTTTCAAACTCTAGCTCCATCCTTCAAGTAATCCCATTTGCCAGCTGCCCAGTAAGTAGTGAAAAATGAAGTGAGAGCAGATCAAAGACTGGTGAGCAGGTGTTCATGAGAAAAGCCACCTGAGCCAGGAAACTGTCAGGATATTTGACTCAGAGCCCAGGCTTTGTTAATTCATGCAGCAGGAGATGTGCTTCAACTGAAAACACAGTTTGCCGTGTCTGCAGTGCTCTTGAATTACATCTAATTCTTCAGACCCAGCAAGAGCTTATCTCCACATCTACAATTATCCTGAGACGCTGTTTGTGTGGAAAAGATCCATCTGGTGCAGAAGCGTAAAGCCCATAAATATTTCACATCCGCACGTGGACTAGTTTCAGAGGCAGTTGTTATTCTTAGCGAGTCACAAGTGTTTTTTTGGATGTTCTGCATATTCTGATTATATGACGTCAGGTATAACTCTGTACATGTATTTCTCTAGGTTTCACAAGTTCTGCCCTGCAGCACAGCTTTGCTTCTACAAACGAAGCACCCTTCTACCTCTGGGGCTCATCAACTAGTGGCTTGACCAAGCTCTCAGTAACAAGGCCTTTTGGAAGGGCCAAACCTAAATGGTCTCAGGTGGGCGAACTTAATGATATTTGTGTGTCTATCTAGCTATCATTTTTAAAGAGTTACATTATCGGGGCGCCTGGGTGGCTCAGTGGGTTAAAGCCTCTGTCTTCGGCTCACACTGTGATCCCAGAGTCCTGGGATCGAAGCCCCATGTTGGGCTCTCTGCTCGTCTAGGAGCCTGCTTCCCCATCTCTCTCTGCCTCTCTGCCTACTTGTGATCTCTGTCAAATAAATTAATAAAATCTTTTTTAAAAAATGAGCTACATTATCTTAGGTTGTACAGATGAGGACAGATGTTTGTGCCCTACATCAAATAGCTTGGCACTTCTCGGAGATGACCGCACACAGAGCATACATGTGTAGAATTCAGCTCATTGTAATAGACTAAGGATTATAAGGCTCAGATTCTTAACTCATGGTGTCTGTTTGATTTCTTCTAGGTTTTCAGTCCGGAATTACAAACAAAATTTAATAAGATAACTGCAGTGGCAAAAGGATTTCTTACTCGAAGGCTTATGCAGACAGATAAGCTGAAGCAACTTCGCCAAACTGTAAAAGTAAGGAGTTGGTCTGTTGTTTCTGCTTCACTTCTGGCTCAGTTTCTCAGTCCAGCGATGGCTAGTCACTAGCTAGAGGTGACTCATTAGTACAGAACTTAGGCAGATCAAACATTTCTTAGTCACTGCAATGTAGGCGATTATAGAAATCTGATTAATCTCATTTAAATGACTTTTTAAAGTGCGTAAATGAAGTAGTTTCTATATGTCTCACCTCAAAGGGAGTGCTCTTTGACTTCTGGGAAGTAATAGTTTTATGTTCTCAGTGATTTTGAATTGGCTGAGAAAAAAATCAGAAGGAAATTCCAGTGATCATGAATCTTTCTAGAAAAGTGGTTTTTGAAGGAGTATTTCGTCTTCCAGGACACTATGGAATTCATAAGGAGTTTTCAGTCAGAAGCACCATTGAAGAGAGGAGTTGTTTCAGCACAAGATGCTTCTCTTCAGGAAAGAGTGTTAGCTCAGGTAAATGCACGTGTCCTGAAGGCTTTTAGATGGAAATTTCTATCTCTCCCCTCATTTAACCACTGAAAAGAGGTTTTAATTAAAACTTTAACCCTTTGGAGGCACCTGGGTGGCTCAGTCAGTTGGGCGTCTGCTTTCAGGCCGGGTCATGGTTCCAGGATTCTGGGATCCAGCCCCACATCAGGCTCCCCGCTCGGTGAGGAGCCTGCTTCTCCCTCTCCCTCTGCCATTCTCTCCGATTGTGCTCTCGGGCGCTCTCTATCTCTCTGTCAAATAAAATCTTAAAAAAAAAAAGAACAAACTTTTTAGCCCTTTTCCCTTAAAAGTGTAAGAGCACAGAATATTACTAAACTCTAACCTCCTCTTTTTCAATGGGGACAATGTTTTCTTCTTTTGAACCTAGTTGCGAGCCGCCCTCTATGGTGTTCATGACATATTCTTTGTAATGGATGCCGCTGAAAGAATGTCTATTCTCCATCACGATCGAGAAGTTCGCAAAGAGAAGATGCTCAGGCAAATGGTATGTTACGTGAGTTTTTAGTGAATGAAGAGTGGAAAAGAAAAACTATTTCTTCTACACTCAGAGAACTTCTGGTACTTCTGATACCAGATGTATGTTTTTCCCCACGCCAATCACTTCTCCCACACCAGTGGGGGGTCCTACAATTCTGGTAGTTGGAGTTGGAGTTTTAAGAGTGAGATACTACAAGACAAGGAGGCAGTTAAGACTTCCTCCCATCCAAAGTCTCAGGTGTCACTTGTACTTCTGACTGACCAGCTATAAAACAGGATTCCCATAACCCTGCCTTTGGGTTTGATAATTTTCTTGAATGGCTCACAGTAGTTAGGGGATTGTCTGGTTTACTGTATAAGGACACAAGTGAGGATACAGATGAAGAGACACATAGAACAGGGACTGGAAGGGTCCTGAGGGCAGGAGCTTCTGTCCCTCCGTGGAGTTGGAGTGTGCCATCTTCCCGGCACATGGATGTGCTCATGGAAGCTCTCTGAACCCCATCCTTTAGGTATTGCTGTGGAGGATTTATCATGTAGGCATGATCAGTGATTAACTCAATCTCTAGCCCCTCTCTTGTCTCTGGACAAGGGGATAAGCTTCTACTCCTGCTTGGTCTTTCTGATGACTGGCCTGTACCTGGGAGCCCCTTCTAAAGGGGCTTATTGGAACAAAAGATGCTTCTATCACCCAGAAAATTCCAAGTGATTTATGAGCTCTCTGTCAGGAACTGAGGTCAAGACCAAATATTAGAGCAGAAGATGCTCCTACCATCACCAGCTCAGCTTCCTAGGGTGTTAGGAGCTCTGTCTTAGGAACAGGGGTCAAAGATCAAATATCAGCAGGAACGAGGAGTAGAGACCAATATATTTATTTCTTCTTACTTCACATTGGGTTTCTGGGTTGGGGGTAATTGATACCAAATCTCATTCTCTATTTTGACTTTAGCATGTTCCCTACAATTTTAAGCATAGACCGGGTTCCCAGGATTACCAGCAACACTTAACTCTAAAGACAGATTTAAAAGAATTGGGTATTGTTTTGTGATTAGATTTTGGAGTTGAAGCGTTCACTGTTGTTTGGAAGACTTCTAAAAAACTATCATGGCTCCTGATTGAATTTCCTTTGAGCTATCAGGTGGATTTTGTCTTTTTGGAAACCAGAGTTTTTTGAAATCTGTCAGTGTTGGAGGTGTGTGGTTTGAATCAGTGATCTTAAATAGGTCAATAAAAGAAAAGGAAGCTAAATTTATATTATCTTATTGAGAAAAATAATTATACAAGAAGTTGGACTGTTTTAGTACTAAAGACAGATTAAGTTAAAGTTTCAAATACTAGTAAGAGAAGCTTTTCCATGCAGTCTGAGATCATCCCTGTATTATTTTAGTGGTATTACTGGTACCACTCAAGCTTTTTGGTTTGTTTTTTCAAGGACAAAGTGAAAAGTCCACGAGTGGCCCTGTCGGCTGCAACACAGAAGTCTCTCGATAGGAGGAAGTACATGAAGTAAGTTTTCTTTGTTTCATGTCACCTTAATTCAGTTACTAGCAAAGCAATTAATTTTAGTCATCTGTTGGTCTATTTGTGTATTCAAATTAGATAAAAGCTCACTTTTCTACAGCTCAGTTGATAGAAATCCCTTTTTTTTTAAATATTAAGTTTTATTATTCAGGTGGTAAAATCTGATTTCATCTTTAGGTTAAATGTATCAATTACTGAAGGAGACTAAGTGTTCACTTGTGTCATCATAGCCACTCAGCCTTAAAATTAGTTAAATTTCATATTCAGTATTAATTTTACATCTTTTGAATATATTCTTTGTCTAATATGCAAAAGACTTCATGGGAGGAAAACCTAATGCCAAGAACCAGGATTGGTAACTGTCTTAGTAAGCTGCTTTTTTCTAGAAAGTAATCTCTAGTGCACTGAGTACAGTTGAGTAGTACAGCAACCTGTAAATGATTTGTTTCTGTCATCCTGCATCACATCCAGAAGTGTTTTCTCTCCTTTTCTAAATACAATGTTTGTGTGTCCTTATTTTTATGTTGTATTAGAGCTGCTGAAATGGGAATGCCAAATAAGAAATTTCTGGTTAAGCAGAATCCTTCCGAAACAAGGTGAGAAAAATCACTTCGTCTCTGTGAGAAACTATTTATCTATTTAAAAAAAATTATAAATCCCAAGCTTACTTTCTGTTCATTTAGTTCTAACTTTAGATCAGTAGGACAGTCTCTTCTGGCTAGAGGAGTGAGGAGGCGCCGAGATCCATATTAACACTGGGTCATGTACCTGGTTACATGTCAGACCAGGTGTTTCTGGACCTTTCTTTAGGATATGCCATCTCAGGTAGAAATTTCAGCACCCTATGTCCCAAGCTCAGCTCATAGCCCAGGACTAACTTAGGTTACTTACTAAAAAACCTTAGTGGCTTCTGGGTGGCTCAGTCAGTTAAGTGTCTACCTTAGGCTCAGGTCATGATCCTGGGTCCTGGGATTGAGCCCCATGTGGGACTCCCTGCTCAGTGGGGAGCCTGCTTCTCCCTCTCCCTCTGCCTGCCCTGCCCCCAGGGCACTTGTGCTCTCTGTCTCTCTTGCTATCTCAAATAAATAAATGAAATGTTTAAAAAAATAAATAAAAACCTTAGAAAGCTAGCTTAATATTTCTGATCTTATTTCTACTTTTACAAGAGTGATGCCAGTTGGATGTTTGAAAGGAAAAGTCGGTTTTTTGTAAAGTATATAAAAATAAATTACCTAAAAACACAAGAGTTAAACACATACATTGGACATCCTGACAAAAACCTAAGATTTGGGCTCTCAAGTGAGCAAAATATAAGTACTCTATTAATATGCTTCAATCAGCTTGATTTGCTGTGTGGTATTATTATATTGGCCTATCTGCATAGATGACTTCCCTCTCACCGTTAATCATCTTTCATCTGTTAAAAGAAAAAGCGGGAAGGGAATGAATTTATGTCCTTCTCTTTTGAATTAATTTTTTACTTTGTCAGCAGAGTCCTTCAGCCAAACCAAGGACAGAATGCACCCGTTCACAGGCTCCTCAGTAGACAAGGGTAAGAAAGCCACCACCGCAGGGTATTTTAAAACATCCAAATCAAAATTAGCTTTGAGCGGGAAACATAATTTAGCGCTGTTTACTCAAAGGGTAACTATTTTACAAATGTGATTTGTTCATAGCATTATGAAGATCTTTTAAAGTTTTGTGTTCAAAGATATCCCTTGGGTGTACTGTTGTGTATTATATTTTAATTATCATCTTACGTTGGCATGTTTTTACTTTTCATTTCATACCATTTTACTCATTAAGAGTTGTAAGCATCCATATAGTAAGCTCAGCATCACCAAAGTGATTCTCCAGCAAAGCCTTCTAGTCCCTGCTGAAGCAGGGTCGCTTCCTTGCTGTGCGCATGCGTGAGACTTTCGTCCTTTTCGAGCTTATTTGTACTTTGAACCGTTGATGCACTGTGGTTGCTTTCTCTGAATGTTGAACATTTAGACCTTAATGCAAGTGACTTATTAATTTTTTTATATTCAATTAGAACCCCTAAGACATCAGTGAAGGGGGTTGTGCAAAATAGACAGAAGTCTTCACAGAGCAGAGTGCCTAACAGAGCGCCTGTTTCAGGTGTGTAGCAAATGAGTTCCCGAAGCCCGTTCAGCAGAAGGACGTGCACGAGCTGCCCCGTGATGCAGGCCACCCTAGGGCAATACCTTGTCTTAACTTGCCACCATAATTTGGGCATATTCACCATCATTCCTGCAAGTGATCGTCTGTGTTAGTATGCTGTGGCAGTCAGGAGATCGTAGTAAACCTGTGGTTCCAATCTTGATTTCTGTAATGAAACGCTCTACATTTTTTTAATCTGAAAAATTTATAGAATTACACATGCTTAATTCAGAAAACTTTTCTATACATTAGTAAAGTGTAATAACCGATGCCTAAATCTACGTGTTTGTTCAGCTTTGGGGAAGTGTATCACCCGGGAATATTTCTATCTGCATGTAAAGCCATGAAAAATTTCTCCCTCTGGCCACAAGATCACATGTGAATATGCCAAGTGGGGGGGGGTAAGTTTTGTTTTTGTTGTTTTATGGATTTTAAATTGTTTATGGTGGCAAGAAGACAAATTTAGTATTAAGCTAATGCAAAGCTGTTAAGCTACTGTTTTAATATTTTGTGGGTATCTTTGTTAAGACACATTGATAAGCTCACCAGAAATTATGTGATCCATTAAAAAATACTTTCAAAGTGCTTTGCTTTAACTGCACTGCTTTCTAAACATTTAGAAGAAACCTAAATTAATCGCTAGAAAATGAAGATTAAATCTCTAATCAATTCTAATCTTCCATTAATATGCAATTAGGCATATTTCAGAGCTTTTATTACTAAGTGATTTCCTCCACATTAGGAGGGAATGAACAACATAAATTTTCTCGTGTTACTGCTATTTGTTCACAAAAGTTTGAAGAGGGAATGAGATGTACTGATCATAACTTTGAAGTGATTGCTGACTTTTTGCACTTATATGGTGAATTTAATTCATTATGTTGCATATGTAGAGTATAATATAAAAGGTCATCTTTTGGAAGATGCTGTGAGTGACAGTCAGTGGGGTTGTTTTAAAGGAGACTGTGTAGCTGAAGATCCTGCTTATTCCAGAGGTGTTCGGAATCAGCTGGTTTGAAAGGTTTCTGGAAGAACTCAGACCAAACACCAGATGTGTTGCTTGTGAAGTTCTATGGAATTTTAAGACCTTGGCATTTTTTTCCCATATTAGACTTATATATTGTGACAAATCCTGGCCAGTTGGTGATTCACTGAGGAATTAGTATTGTTTTGTGTGATATTCTCCACTTGCCATGGTGATGACGATCCACATTCTTGTCTCATGCATTCCATCTCCACTGTTTGTCCCTCGTGAATCTGTAAGAAAAAGAACAAGTAACGCTCAACAGTATGGAGGATGAGTAGGAGGTCATTGCCGTTAGTAACGTACTGAAGTTCAGTATCTAGAACTAGTGTGGTTTAATTGTACTGCTTCATAATTATTAATACAAAGGAACTTACCACATATAATTATTATATATCTAAACAAGTACAAAATTTCCTGTTTTTTTCTAAAGATTTATTTGTAAATGAGTGCCTTATTTATACAAATGAAAAAGACTAGGATTTTATCATTTTACATAAATTGGAAATTTGGGATATGCCTGACTAATATTCTAACTGAATTTCAACATAGAGAGCCATAGTGGCAGTTGGGAAAGATCATTCTTTCTTGCTTAGATTTTTAATGACCTGGATTATGTTTGAGACAAACTTAAACTTCATGCTTTATTTTGATGTGCATGGAGAATGAACCCTTTATTTAGCAATTGATAGAAAGCTCATTTTTGTTGTGATGATAGACTTTCATACTCTTAGACCGAAGTAGGATGCAAAGGCTTATAGTTTGCTGCAAAGCAGTTAAAGTTGTTTATAGTTCTTATAAACTAAATTGCAATCTCTGATCTCATGTTTTAAAACATTTGCTCATTTGATGTCTTGTGCTTGACTCAGGAGTTTATAGTGACATTCAGAAGCCACTAATTAAAGCAAAGTAGAAGCAGTAATGCGAAATGGTTGTTAAGTAAAACAACAAATCAGGTGTAACTGGGTTCTCCGAGTCTGCTTCTGGCTGCTTCTTAGGCACGTGACCTACTCTCCCATGTCTTGATTTTATTATCCTTAAGATAGTAGTAACAGTTTCTACCTTGGGATTATTTATGTAAGGATTAAGTATGATCATGTATATCGCTTAGCTCGGTGCCTGGTTTACAGTGAACATTAATTAATTGGAATTATAGAAAAATTGACACTGAGAAATAATAATAGTTTTGCTCTATTTTTAGGAGTATATGCAGGAAAAATCCAAAGAAAGCGGCCAAATGTTGCGACAATTTAAGAAGACAGCATTCTTTAGGATGAACAAGGGGCGGGTGGGTGCGGGGCTACACGCTTATGATTTTTTCCTGCGCAGGACTCTTTAGTTAACCCTGGACTGTTTACACAGGCAAAGTGACATCAAAGGGCTGAGCAGTTATCTGCAAACTTGATCAGTCTGGCTGTTTCCTTCTCTACACCCTCAGTATCCTCTTAAGATTAGGTTTGGGTGAAGACACAGTAGTATTTAGTAATCAACCATCTCTGCTTAACCGGTACAAACACAAGTTTGTTTTCTGTACCCAGATGTCTGCTGAGAATGTTTTTTTGTAAATTTCAAGGACATTTGGATTTATTTCTATAAAATGTCAAAAAGGTGTGATAAATTACAAATATGTTTGGAAACACAAATTTCATTTACCTCTTCTTAATGATTGCTAAATTTGATAAATTAGATACTGTTCTATTTAAGGGAGAATTACTGCAGAAGAATGTTTTTCTTTGGTTTTATAAAACTTAAACACTGGTTAATCTCTCAGTCTTCATATTCTTGGACTTAGAGTATAATCTCATAGGAGAAGACACTTGCCTGCTGATTGTGGTCCCTCCAGAATTTACCACAGAAGGAGCTGGGGGCCACCGTTTTGGTCACCAGTGTACATTCGTCTTAACCACTAGTTGTCTTGTGCAGAAATGTTAGGTTTAATGTAGGTTACCCCAGTACTCTTGGAAACACTCCTCCTAAATCATAAAATCTTTCTGTGGAGGGTAACAAATTAGGGAGATAGCACAATCTTGAAGGTAGTAGCACCTAGGAGTGAATCCATGCGTCCATTCTGTAATGTTGAGTCACCTTGCATGCACTTCTGTTTTCTTGGTGTTTTGCACATTTCGTTCCTTCATAGTCTGTTTTTTCTAGCTTGCCTGATTTAGGAGACACTAAAGGGCTATACAAGAAGTTCAGACTTTCCAGTGGGATAGTAATATTGTTGAGTTGAAATTCTGCATTACTGATATATAAGGTTTTCATCACTAATGTATTCATTTAAAATAGAAACCAAAAAATGTTACCAAGGGAACATGATTTTATGGAAGAGAATGTCACTGTTAATTTATCATGCCATTTCCAAAAAGGGCTTTGTGCTTCTCACATAAAATTGGGACTGTGTACACTTACTCTTTCTAACTTGAATTTTAAATAATACTGGTATTTTGAAAATGCAGACTATATATATTCTTAATATCCTTTTAAGAAGGTGGAGATAAAGATTGTTTTCTCCAATTTTCTGTCCTATTTAAAATTTAGCTGTTACATCCAGCTGTAGATAGGCAATAATAATCTACTCTGGGTGTAAACTTGATTTTCTTTATTGAGATATGTATCATTTATTAAATGAGTGAGGCAGGAAATCAGAAGACAGTAAAAAATGTCTGAGTTACCAATTTTTTTATTTGTAGGCAAAGTGTATCAAAATATCTTAATATGATAAATTGTGCTTTATCATTCTGAAAACTCAGGATACACCTTACTCATATCATTGTGGGTCTTTCCAGAAAGAAAAGAGATGCTACAAGTCTTGTGCACAATAATGCAAATTAGCTAAAACAAATAGTATGTTTTGGAGAAAGTTAAAAGTAGCTTTAGATGAAGGTTGAGAAATGGGAGTGTTTTTTGTTTTTTGTTTTTTTTACGGTAAAAGCATGTGTGTTTTACACCTATTTTAATGTTCACAGCTTCTTCTCATAAAAGTGCCAGAAATTGTTTTGTGCTTTTAATGGATTTTTTTTATTTATATACATTATTTTTGTTATTTTTACTTTGAGTGGAATGTTCATTAATGTAAATTGTATTTATTTTTATACTTTAATTTTCACTAGTTTTGCTTCTAGGCAAAAGGCAAAATAAACTTTTCATCTTAAAAGAAATCTAGTTTGATTTTTATTTACCAGCAGAAGGACCACTGAGGGATAGATAATGGAAAAATCTCTGGGCAAAACATTAATACTGTAATGATCTTTTTTATAATTAAAAGTCCCATGAAAAGTGTGTCCTATTTAATGTGTAACCTATACCAGTGCTTTGTCCAGCATTTGATTTTGCACCAATGGGACTTTTCAGGAAGGGAAAGTTCAGGGGAGCTGGAGCTCTCTCAGGTGAGTGGGAGCTGGCAGCCTCCTGGGGGCCAAGGGGAGGGAATGCTGAGCTTGGAGCGCCCATCAAAGCTGCGGATTGTAATTAGCACGCTTCAAGGGCCAGGTCTTGCTGCTACCACGGCCTCATGGTCCAAGGTGAGCGCCTCGAACGCGCATCACTTTTCCTGGGGCCTCGCTTCCACTGTGGCTCGTTTCATCTGCGGGAATGGTGCGCACGAGCATATGACTGGGGGCCTCTCTAACTCATACGGACTCACACGGAGCTGAAAACAAGCCCCCCCCCCATCCCCAACCCCCAAGGAAAAGTAGCAGTTATGCAAAAATCAGCAAATGGGAGGTGGATTGCTTTACCACTGAAGGACCACAGCGGGCACATGCATGGGTTATAAAAAATAATTGAAAAGAAACAAGAATCACTGTGTTGTATGTCTGAAACTAATATCACACTGTATGTTAAGTGGAATTAAAATAAAAATAGGGGCGCCTGGGTGGCTCAGTGGGTTAAGCCGCTGCCTTCGGCTCAGGTCATGATCTCAGGGTCCTGGGATCGAGTCCCGCATCGGGCTCTCTGCTCAGCAGGGAGCCTGCTTCCCTGTCTCTCTGCCTGCCTCTCTGCCTACTTGTGGTTTCTCTCTGTCAAATAAATACATAAAAATCTTAAAAATAAATAAATAAAAACAATCCCCCAACCCAATCTTAAAAAAACCAAAAACTAAACTAAACAAAAAACCCCAAAAACAACAGAAGGGAGACTTGCTGAATACACCAAATCAAACTGGAGTGCGGTCCGCGCGAGCCCGCGCCGGTGAGCACGCGCAGGCGACAGCCGCTGTCCCCACAGACCAAAGCGCTCACGTCGTACCGCGACCCCGGGCGGGTCTGAGGGGGCGCGGCTGCGGGGGAGCCGCCTCCCCAGCCCTGAGCGCCGGCGTCAGTCTCGTGTCGCGGGTGACCGCGCCAGAGCCGGCGCGCGGAACTCCCCGGTGCCGTCGGAGGGCCGGGAGTGCGGTCTTCGGCTGTTCCCCCGGGAATGTGGTTCCCGCGCTGTCGGGAGACGCAAGCGAGCCCAAGCCGGCGAAGCCGGGGACGAGAGGCCGCCCGGCGATGCAGCGCGTCTCGGCGCCGGATCGGTCACCCGCAGCCGCTGCGGCCCGGGGCACTCAGGCGCCTCAGGCCGGCCACCTGCAGGGGCTCCCGAACCGGGGCGCTGAGGTCAGCTTTGCTGGGACGGGACGGTCAAGCGGCTGCACAGCGCCGGACACCGTAAGCAGGCAGTACACGGCAGCTCTTAGGAAAACATCGGATTTATTTTTAATCCGAGGACACACCGCAACACCTAAATTCTGTGGTCGAAACGCGGATTCACCTTTACGGAAACGTACAGCTTTGCCAAATTAGGTGACAAGCTAGAACCCTAACTTCCCTATGCGGTTTAGCTCCAGCTGAAGGCGGTCATCTCGGATCCACGGCAGCCCTTAGAGATCCGGGATGTTAGTCCCGGGAGGGGGGACAGCAGGGGAAGGCAGCGCCGGGGTAAGAACGGCTCCTATCCCAGGCCAACAGCGAATTAGCTGCAAATCCGCGCGAACCCCAGAGACCCTCTCTCCTCATCCCTAGCCACGGTTAAGATCTTCGCTGCGTCCGTGTCCTCCTCCTCCTCCGCCCCCAGAGGGCGCTGGTGGGCCAGGCAGCCGGCTGTCCCTTCCCACACCTGGCGCAAGTCCACGCTGCGGCACGCCTGGGGGTGTGGGCGGGGAGGCTTCGATTGCCCTTCACAATCATGGCGTCGCGGACACCGAGGTGGATATGGCTCCGCTCCTTACTATCAGGGCATCTCGGCCGGCGCTCCGCCAGTGTGCCTGGCCCGTCCCCGTTGTGGAATGACGGGCCTTCCGGGGAAGTAGGCCCACCCCTCACGATCATGGCATCTGACACGAGCTTCGGTAGTGTATTTGACTCTCGAAGTCACGGACCATTCACCGGAAGTGTGCCTGCTCCTTACAATCACGGCGCCCACGAGCGGCCCAACCTCGGGTCTTCGATGCTGGTGCCCATCCCAATAACAATAATGCCGGTGGACGTGGCAGCCTGGGATGTAAGGGAGAGCCCCTGTCCTTTACAGTCATGTCACTGGCAGACAGCACAGCCTGGACTTCGCGACACTGGCGTCCTCCTCCTTAACTATAACGCTCAGAGACGGTATAGCTTAGGCTTTGAAGGAATTGTGCCCCTCACAATCATGGCGCCAGTGACCAGCACAACGGAAGTCATGTGCCCCTCACAATCATGGAGCTCTCATAGCTTAGCGGGAGGGCATCTGCCCCTCACAATCATGGCGCCAGTGACCAGCACAACGGAATTCATGTGCCCCTCACAATCATGGAGCTCTCATAGTTTAGCGGGAGGGCGTCTGCCCCTCACAATCATGGCGCTCCCAAGGGTCAGCGGGGCAGCATCTGCCCGTTACAATCATGGCGGCCAGAGCGGGGCGGGGCGAGGCGGCGTCTGGAAAGGAGAAAAGGGCCGGCTGCCCGGGTGCTAGTGCTCATGTGACTGGGAAGATGGCCGTCTTTCCCTGGTAAGGAAGAAGCGGCGGGTGGTCTTCGGCGAGGGGCTGTTTGTGCTGTCTCTGGGTCTGTCTCTGCGAGTGTGAGCGTGTGCGTGCGAGTGACTGAGAATTGCTCTCTTCCGCCGGTGCTGGTGGAGTCTCCCGTCGCATCCGCGGTGGTTTTGACCGCAGAATCCACGGCCACTACCCCGGGCCAGGGGAGGTCCCTGAGACAGGACGGGTGGAATCTTGGTTCCCTCCCGGGCACTCCTTTCCTGCACCTTCCAGGCCCCTCTCCATTCATTCGGTAAAGGAAACTCCAGTTCCCCGGCTGCCTGTTCCCCAGGTTCTGGGGCGATGCATGCTGGAAAGGGAATGGTGGACTCAGCTCTGAGTCTGGATGATGCGGGACAGCTGGCTGTTTGCTCTGCTACTCAGCTCACCTGGAGCACTCTTGATTTTTCTCACCCGTGGAATGGCTTCCGTTCGTCCCACCGCGTGCAGTGCCCTGCGCCTGGGCACGGCGGATGTAAAGCCTTCACACATACGCCTTGGCCTCAAAGGCTTGACGGTTGAACGGAGCAGACACACAGAACAGAAGGGTCTCCAAAGCAGGCATTAGGATGAGGCATAACCTCACCTGGAGGCTCGGGGAAGGCTTAGCAGGGGCAGAGTCTTAAATTGGGTTTTGGAGGTTGAATAGGAGCTCCTAACAGGCAGGGCCAGCATGTGCTTTGGCTGACCGGCCTGTCAGGGCTCTCCTGACTGGAGTGGTTGGGAGTGATTGGTGCTGTGTTCCCCCCGGGAAGTCAGCAAAATGTGACGGTCACAGGGTGATTATTTATTTAGGGATGTGCGTTCTACCATGCATCTCAGAAAGGGAGATCGTCTTCTCATCTTTCTTTCCAAATGATGTGAAGTGGTTTACCTTGAATGAGTGAGTGAGCAAATGAAAGAATATACAGCCCTAGCCTCTAAAATAAATACAACCTTCTGATTTTATGCTTGATAAAAAGCTGCCTTCCCTATGCCCTGCAGCTAGCTAACATGCAGCGATTTCCTTCCAAGCTCTTGGTACACTCGATCGGAATTGGACGCCACTGAGTTTCCTTGGATCTCATCACGTGAAGCACATTTTAGGGTAACATTAAGGCTTAAAAACCAAAACCAATGAGAAACACCTGGCCTCAATTAACTTGTCTGGAATTTTCTAATGAGAAAATCCAGGAAGATACTTTTTAAGTCTGTGCATCCCAGTACATTTTTATTTGCAACTTTAAATCACAAACAGAGGTGCCACCTCCTAACATCTGGGGTCTGCACAGCTCCTGATCTGGCCAATTCCAGACGCTTGGTGCTCTTTACAAGGGACCCAGGGGCACCTGGGTGGCTCAGTCCATTAAGCGCCCGACTCTTGATTTCAGTGCCTGATTTCAGGGTCGTGACCTGGAGTCCTGCATCCAGCCGGGCACTCAGCATAGAGTCCACCTCTGTCTCTCCCCCTTCCTCTCTCTCTCTCTCAATAAATAAATAAATATATATATATATTTTTTTTTTCGAATAAAGGGACCAAGTTTTAACCTTTTCATGCCTTGCATGGAGCTTGGCAGATAGTAGGTGCTCAGTAATATTCTGTGGCATGAATGAGGAAACAGAGAAGGTCTGCAGAGAAGAAAGGGGTCTCTTTCATTAAATTTGACATTTACAGGGTCTTTTTTGTGTGCACCAGGCTCTGTTAAGTGCTTAGTGTGCCTCATCTCATTTAGCCCTCAAAACAGCCCCATTTTTCAGGTGAGGAAGTAGAGGCAGAGAGGTGAAGCTGTTCGTTTGCCTAAAATCGGGCAGCCTGCCAGGAGCCTGAGGGTTGGAGCCCAGTGGCTGTCCTGAAGCTCTTAACCGTTCCCCGCAGCTGGACCTCCAGTCCAGGTTCTGGGGTGCAGGGCTCCCCTAACCCCACTATGTTGTCATGGGTCTTCCAAGAATGCCTCTTTCCAGCTACACTGTAACATCTCTGATATATTTTGTCAGGGGCTAACATCTGTGATGTCCAGGACACCGTGGGCCACCTTCCCTGTTTAATCCTGTGGTAATCCCCTAAAAACACCTGCTTTTTAGTCAAGAATTTCACCACCACTTTGAGACTTTTTTAGACCACCTTTGAGTAGCCAGCGGCTCGGAGCAGCCAGGAGTAGAGGTGGGAAAAGTTGGCATCTG
The DNA here is from genome assembly GCF_030435805.1 of Mustela lutreola. Classification (NCBI taxonomy): domain Eukaryota; kingdom Metazoa; phylum Chordata; class Mammalia; order Carnivora; family Mustelidae; genus Mustela; species Mustela lutreola. The sequence goes on along the minus strand of NC_081306.1, from coordinate 9,036,833 downwards.
TGGCAGCCGCCAAGGACCCACGTGAGCCTTTAGCGTTGCCGGGAGCTGGGATCCTGGGGGTTTTTATCAGGTTCGTCTGCTCTGTTGAGTGGAAAAGCAAAGTAGGGAAGTTGGGAAAATGCCCGCTGGGGGGCGCTGTTGGCCTTACCAAAGACCCAGGTGTGGAAGACCAGGCTTCAGCATCTCAAGTTGTGGGGAAACGATTTAGGAGCCAAGAACAAATTTGAGGAAAAACAATGGAAGTGATAGAAAAATCAACAGATCGCTGTTTGACGTGGAATTTCTGAAAGGATAAATGTTTCCTTTTTTTTTTTTTCCCCAGAAGCCCTATTTTTTTTCCTCCTCCCCTCAAACTTAAAAAATTTATTTCAAATCTTGGTCCTTTAAAAAAAAAAAAAAAATATATATATATATATATATTTATATATATATATAAATATATATATATAAATATATATATATATTTAAATATATATATATATAAATATATATATATATATATATATATATATATATATATATATATGGCTCCTGGGTGGTTTAAAGCCTCTGCCTTCAGCTCAGGTCGTGATCCCGGGATCCTGGGATGGAGCCCCACATCGGGCTCTCTGCTCGGCAGGGAGCCTGCTGCAACCTCCCCCGCCCTCCCCAACCCTACCTGTCTCTGCTTCCTTGTGATCTCTGTCAGATAAATAAGTAAAATCTTTTTTTTTTTTTTTTTTAAAGATTTTATTTACCTACTTGACAGAGATCACAAGCAGGCAGAGAGGCAGGCAGAGAGAGAGAGAGAAGGAAGCAGGCTCCTGGCTGAGCAGAGAGCCTGATGTGGGGCTCCATCCCAGGACCCTGCGATCATGACCTGAGCCGAAGGCAGTGGCTTAACCCACTGAGCCACCCAGGCGCCCCAATAAGTAAAATCTTTTTAAAAAAATAAATAAATTTAAAAAAAAAATAGACAAAAGCAGACAATTGTTTGAGGTTCTCAAGAGGACCCACAGGTGGTCTACAGAGCTCCTGCACCCGAGAATTGGGCTGCCTCCGTTTGCTTGTGTCCCTAAGCACTCTCTGCTGTCATCTGAACTCCATAAGCCTCAGCTTCTCTGTCTCCAAAATGGGCGTAATAAGAGCGCCTGCATCAGGGGGTTGGTTAAATGAGGGAGGGGGGGGAGGGCGTGGCCAGGATCCCGGTATACAGTCAGCACATAATAAATGAGAACTATTACTTTATTCTGCATATCAAGTTACCCTACTCTTTTGAGACTGTGCTTTTCTCAGTTGTTGATTGATCTGTTGACGATTATGACGGGGATGAAAACCATTAGCAACCGAATTTCAGGTCTGATTACATTTCCACTCATTCTATTAAACCTTCCAAAATTCCATTGATGAAGTTAAGAATGATCGAAAGGAGGAAAAGCTTCGTTTGACTTTTAAATTCCGTTTAAAAAATTGATGGGTGTTACTCCACTTTATTTATTCTGGAGGTCTTTGTTTATTTTATAAATCAAGGATTGGCTGGCCGCATGTCACAGGGAGTTTGGAAGAGCATTTTATATTTTTGGAGACGAAGACGGGGCGTGTTTGGTGTGACGCAGAGACATTAGGCAATATATCATGATAGGGTTTTCCCTTTCAAAACATAAAAATAAAAAGCAGAGCTCTACCCGTGTGGTTGACCTGACCGGCCTTCCTCTCCGATCCTTCTCTCAGAGCCACAGTTAATTTAGAGAGGGATAGTCATGAAATGCCCTGGGATCCCCGTTCTCTTGTACTGAGTTAGGTTTCTGGGTTAGTGGAGCTCAGCAAGGCTGACAGGTTGCACAGCGCAGCTGGATTTGGGGTTCCTGCAAGGACTAAGGAATCCCCGGGGCTGGGAATGGGGCAGGATTGGGTTGGGAGGGTTGGAGGCTGAGGAACGTCATGACTGGCTCTATGTTCTTTGACACCCTGAGTTTTTTCCAAGTTTTTAAAACCTGTTTCCTGGGACGCCTGGGTGGCTCAGTTGTTAAGTGTCTGCCTTTGGCTCAGGCCATGGTCCCAGGGTCCTGGGATAGAGCCCTGCATAGGGCTCCCTGCTCTGAGGGAAGTCTGTTTCTCCCTCTGCCTCTCCCTACAACTGTGCTTCCTGTCTCTCCCTCTCTCTCAAATAAATAAAATCTTAAAACCTGTTTCCCTTTTGATGAGCCCTCTGGCTTTCAGCCATTTCTCTCTTCTTGATTTTTACCGAAGTTATTCAAGAGCCCCCAAGCTGGTCCTGCAACACTGGGCTTGGAAATGTTCGCACCCACATACTGCATTTCATGGCTCCCAAGTTCTGCCTTCCGCAGAACACCAGGACATGAGCGCAGTCCGGCCAAGCTCCCTGCCACATTATGATAGGAATCACCTTTCTTGTCCAGTAACCTGGTCCTGTTTTCATCTGAGGCCTCGCTAGGCTGACATTCACCGTCCAAACTTCTAGCAGCTTCTGTTTGCAATCAGCGGCGTGTTCTGGAGGAGGGTCAAGGCTTTCTCTGCAGCTCTCCTGACTCTCTGCCAGCCCTTGTGACAGTCACCCATGGGGCTTTTCTGGTCTGTCTTGCAAAACCCTTCCAGCCTGTACCCGTTCCGGTTCCTGAGCTGCTTCCTCATTTTTAGGTATTTTCGGTATACCCCCACTTCTCAGTCCCTGTTATCTTGGTCCCTTTGGGCTACTGTTAAAAAAAAAAAATCACAGGGTAAACTTATAAACAAAAGTATTTGTTTCTCCTGGGGGCTGAAAGTCTGGGATCCCGACACCTGCACCGTGTGTCTTCACAGCATGGGGGGGCTCCTTGGGGTTCCTGTTCTCAGGGCTCTGATCCCCCTCATGAGTTCTCCCTTGTGACCTTATCATGTCCTGAAGGTCCATCTCCTCTAACATGATCATCTTTGGGGGTAAAGATTTCAGACCTTAGCACCTCTTTTCTGCTAGTTGTCGTGCCTTTTTAAATTTTACACGTATCTTAAATACCGTAAGTTATCATTTTTGGCTGTCACTAATCTAGTTTTACGCACGCCTTTATCTTTTATTACCGTAAAGTAGGTATGGGTATATATGAGTGTGTACATATTACATATGTTTTGTTTTCAGTTGGGATCACTTTGTTTCCACATGTAGCCTTTCTTTTTCTTTTCTTTTTTAAGCCTAGTCTGCTGTATCTTCTGGTCTCTGTTTTTCTTTAACTAGAAACCCTGTAGCCCTTATGACTGAAGCGTAGTGCCCATAGGTACAGAATTGTTGGTTGGCAGGTCATTTCCTTGGGACCACCCCTTTGTCTGCTGGCTGTCATCTCTGCTGAGACGGCAGTCATTCTTTGAAAAGAAGGGCTCTTTTTTCCCTTCTAAGAAATCTTCTCTTTAGTTTTTAGCCATTTTACTACAAAAGTACCAAGTCTGGTTTTAGTTGTGCTTTTGTACGGGTCCTGCTTGGGGCACAGGTGTTTCTTGAATCTGTAGCTTGATGTCTTTCATTTCAGCGTCATCCCTTCGAACACTGCTTCTGCCTGTTCTTTCTCTCTTCCCCTTTAGGGTTCCAGTTGTACGAGTGTTAGACCTTCCCTTCCCGCCCCTTAGCACCTTTCCCGCTGTTTGCTGTCCTTCCAGTCTCTCTGCCCCGTGTGCACCAATGTGATACTCGTTGCCCTCTTCCATCTCATGATCTCAGACGGATGAAAACCGTGTTCTCTTTGTCTGCTTCCTGCTTGGCTTCCTTCTCTGGCTTCATACAGCTTTTGTGAACCTTTTGCAGGGAAACCCAGGGCCCAATCTCTCCGTTTCCTGCACCCACTTCTCTTGAGAAGCTCTTCCTTCAAGCCTCTGTGGTCTTGGGGGTGAGGTCGGGGAGGGGAGTTGACTTGACGTCACTGAGCGCCCTTGGTTCTGGTGTCTGGATACAGGTCCCGGATGCCTTGGCAGCTACTTAGACCTTGAACTGAGTGTTAGAATTCTATTTAGCGTTTCTCGGTCTTGGTAGAAGTACCATGCTGCTGTAAACTGCTGTATCCTTGAGGAAGTCTGAGCAAACAGTTCGAGTGTGTTCTGTGTCCCTCAGCTGATCCATGTGTGCATTTTGCTATCTGCCAGGCATTCCAGGAGCAGGAACTACAAGGCTGAGTTTGCGTCATGCCGGCTGGAGGCTGTGCCATTGGAGTTTGGGGACTATCACCCGCTGAAGCCCATAACTGTAAGTTTGTCAGGGGCTCCCTACCTGATACTCTCACTCCACAAAATTACAGGCCTGATCTGGGGTCTTTCCCATTTGCCCGCAGTAGCCGGTTTTGCGTATTTATTTCTGCTAGTTTTTTATTTCCGTTTTTTTTGTGTGTGTGACATTGACCTCACCCACTCATCATGTGTATTCTTGCCCTTTCTCGTCTTCGTGGGGCTGACACAGCACGGGATGCTTTTGTTCCTGAAGTGGACCTTCTTAATTTGCCGTGTGGAACATTAAGCATCTCTCTGATTCCCGTAGAGGATGCTGCCCTGAATAGCATCTTGGTCTACTTGTGAGTGATTAAAAAAGAAAAGAAAAGCAGGCAAGGGGTGTAGATGGTCCCCACCTTTGGTGCTTGATCAAATCACCCGAGCTTGGTGTCATGGCGTCAGACCCTATGGGTTGAGGTCAAGGTCTCCAATAAGCCTGGCCTTGCTTGAGACACCCACTGCAAATATGGGGGACCTCAGGCCACCTGTGCTTCTGAGCAGCTGGCTGCATATCCAGATGTTCCTTGAGGTCTCCCTTGGGCTCAACACTGGACTAGAAAGACTCACAGACCTCCGGAAACTACTGTCCCTATAAGTTTATATAAAGGATACAAGTGAGAAGCAGCCAGCTGAGAGACACTTAGGTTGAGGTCTGGGAAGTTTCCACAGGGAGCTTCGTGCCCTCTGCCTGTGGACACGTCGTGTCCAACCACGAAGCTCCCCTGAGCTTTGGTGCGTCCACACTTCCTATTGGGGATTTTATTACATTGGCGTGGAGGAGTGATTCCTTGGCCACGTGATCGAACCCCCTCTGCATCTCCCTCCCCTGAAGTCAGGCTGATAGCATGTGGCTGTGCTCACAGGCTGGGTCTCCGTCATGAGCAGCCCCCATGATGCGGCATCTCGTTAGCTAAACTCTGGTATGACCCAGAGGCTTGTGAGTGACAGACTCTCCAAGGAGGAGAGCCCCCTTTCCCAGAACCAGGGACAAAGGCCAGTCAACTTGTCCTTTGTCCCTCTGTCCCTGGCCCCTGGGTTTTCATAGCTTCTTCATTTCAAGTGGGGAGTGGAGTGCAACTGGCCCTTCTGGAATGTGGTCCTGTTTTCAGCAGAGAGACTGGTTGGATCCTCTTTGCCCAAGGGTTCACTTCTGGTCCCGTCATCTGGAGTTGGGGATAGTTGGAGGCGAGTGGAACAAAGACATGGCTTCACACCCCAACACCTGCCCCCCCCACCCCTCAGGACCACCAGCAGGTGGCATTGGGAATTTCTCCAAAAAGGAACCTTTTCATCATTGTCACCACTGCTTTGCGGTGATGACACAGTTCGGCAGCACCTCTGAGACTGCGTGCAGAGCGAGACAAACCTGGGATCTCGCGGTCCCCACTTCATGACCCTCCCTCGACCCTCGTCCCCTCGTGGATGACCTGACAGTCTTGTGAAGATGAGGTTTCTGATGCAGTAGGTCCCAGGGGAGCCCGAGAGTCTACATATTGGAGCCGCTCCCTGGTGATGTAGATGCTGCCTGTCCAGGGACACACTTTGGGTAAGAGGGCTCGACAGGGGTGCGGTTAGAGCTCAGCTCCCGGGTCCCGATGGCCCTGTCTCTTCCTCACCCCTACCCTGCGCCTTCCCATCCTCCATAGCTAGGATTCTGAGTCATGGCCATCTGGCACAAAAGATAAGCCTCCCTGCTCCAAGGCTCCCTTCGACAAAGGGAATGAGCGAAAGCATATGTGAATATTTCTCTGGGAAAAGTCTTGGGAAACTTGCACTTGACCTCTCGGGTTCCCCCCACAGGTCACAGAGTCAAAGACCAAGAAAGTGAGCCGGAAAGGCAGCTCTTCTTCCACGTCCTCGTCGTCCTCCAGCTCCGTGGTGGACCCGCTGAGCAGCGTGCTGGATGGGACCGACCCCCTCTCCATGTTCGCAGCCTCAGCGGACCCCGCAGCCACGGTAACACGGCCACCGCCGGTGGTGGGTTCTGCGGGGGGTGGCAGCTTCTCATCTTTTTTGTTTTCAATCTGCAGGGGTCCCGCAGGGGGCAGGGGGGCATTTTGTTTGTAGCAGTTCAGCTGACCGAGCCGCCCACAGGGTCTGGCTCTTGGAGGCCGCTCGGCTTGGGGAGAGGCTGGAGCCGATCCTGGAAGCTTCTTCCTTTCTTTATGGAGGCACTTCCAAACTCATTTGTGGCTTTAATTTCACCCTTATAATTCCTTTATTTATTTATTTATTCTTAGTTACGTAGGTAAGATGCTGATTTTTCACGTAAGAGAGTTAAGCACTGCCAATGAAGCCCGCGTCCTCTTGGCCGCCTGTGAGGTCATCCGTGATCAGTGTTTTCAGTGTCTCTTCAGTCGCTTTGTATCACTTTGTATATTCTTTCTTTCTTTTTTTTTTTTTTTTTTTTAAGATTTTATTTACTTGATGGGGCACCTGGGTGGCTCAGTTGTTAAGTGTCTGCCTTCAGCTTGGATCATGATCCCAGGGTCCTGGGATCGAGCCCTGCGTCGGGCTCCCTGCTCAGTGGGAAGCCTGCTTCTCCCTCCCCCACTCCCCCTGCTTGTGTTCCCTCTCTTGCGGTCTCTTTGTCAAATAAGTCTTTGGAAGAAAAAAAAAAAAGATTTTATTTATTAGGGAGCGCACACACACACAAGCAGGGAAGCAGCAGGCAGAGGGAGAAGCAGGCTTCCCGATGAGCAGGGAGCCCGATGCGGGCCTCCATCCCAGGACCCTGGAATCCTGACCTGGGCGGAAGGCAGACGCTTAACCTACTGAGCCACCCAGGCGCCCCTTCTTTGTATTTTCTTAGGGATCTATCTATAATAACAGTTTCTGAGTATTTATACACATATTCCTGTATGAGTAACATGTACAACAGTAACCAGATTTGCTGACCGCATGGCAGACATTTTCTCAGTGTGTCCCTAGTGCTCACACTGCCGTGTGACAGGTGTTCTAAAGGGGCCCCCGGCAAGGAGGAGTGTGGATGCACTGACTTCGAGCCCAGCCAGGCTGACTTCAGAATCCACACTCTGAACCATCGTTCTGGGCTGGCATTGTCCACTTTTTTTTTTCTTTTTTTAACTTGACGCGGTGTCTTGGAGAGCTTCCCGTGTTCATACTTAGGGAACAATCTTTTTTTTTTTCTTTTTTAAGATTTTATTTATTTATTTGAGAGAGAGAGAGCATGAGCGAGGAGAAGGTCAGAGGGAGAAGCAGACTCCCCATGGAGCTGGGAACCCAATGTGGGACTCGATCCTGGAACTCTGGGATCATGACCTGAGCCGAAGGCAGTTAGCTTAATCAACTGAGCCGCCCAGGTGCCCCTTAGGGGGCAGTCTTCTTATTTTTAGTAGCTGCCTTGTATCCTAAAAAAGGAGGACTTACTTAATGCTGGACACATGGACTGTTCTAGTGTTCGCTCATGTTGGCTGTGGCATGCTGTGCCTTGAACAGACCCATGTCTCGTGCACGTGGATTTCTGTGGGATACCTACTACTACTTTCTCCTCTTCTTCTTCTTTTTTCTTTTATTTGACAGAGAGAGATTACAAGTAGGCAGAGAAAGAGGGGTAACTAGGCTCCCTGCTGAGCAGAGAGCCCGATGCAGGGCTTAATCCCAGGACCCTGAGATCATAACCTGGGCCAAAGGCAGAGGCTTAACCCACTGAGCCACCCAGGCACCCCTTCTTCTTTTTTTTTTTTTAAAGGTTTTATGTTTAAGCAATCTCTGTACCCAACATGGAGCTCAAACTCACAACCCTAGGATCAAGAGTCACACACTCCACCCACTGAGCCAGTCAGGCACCGACCCGACCCCCCCGCCGCAGGGTAACTTCTTAGAAGTTCAGTACTGGGCTACAGCAGTGGGTTCATAGTTTTGACAGCTGCGGCCAAGTCACTGTCTGGCATTCTAGCACTGCCGGCGGTGCCTGTCTTCCCACAGTCTTGCCGCCCGGGATATTCTCTGCAGTTGAACTCTGCCGTTGTGGTGGTTGCAAAATGATCATTTGCTGTTCCTTGATTCTTTCTTTCTTTCTTTCTTTTTTTTTTTTTAGATTGCATTTATTTATTTGAGAGAGAGACAGAGAGTGAGCACCAGCAAGGTGAGGGGCAGAGGGAGAAGCAGACTCCCAGCTGAGCAAGGAGCCCAATGTGGGGCTCGATCCCAGGACCCTGGGATTGTGACCTGAACCGAAGGCAGAGGATCCACCCACTGAGCCACCCAGTTGTCCCTTGTCTTTTTTTCCTAAAAAAAGATTTATTTATTTTAGATCATGAGTGGGGTGAGAATCCTCAAACAGACTCCTGCTGAACATGGAGTCTGTCTTGGGGCTCGATCCCACGACTGCCATGAGGTCATGACCCGAGGTGAAACCAAGAGATGGGGGCGTGATGGTCTGAGCTGCCGAGGTGCCCTGAATATTTACTGTTTGTATACAGCGTGAAAGCACGTCCCCCATGAAGTTAATACATGCATCACCTCACGTATTTACCTTTTTGTTTGTTTGTTTGTTTGTTTAATTTGGTGAGAGCATTTACGTTGGACTCTCCTAGCAAATCTCAGTTTTGCAATACCTTATAGTCAACTGCCATCACCGTGTTGGCTTATGCTTTGTTTTTGTTTTTTCTTTTTTTTTAAGCAATCTCTACACCCAGCATGGTTTATACTTTGTTTTTAAAGACTGAAACGGAGGGCACGTGGGTGGCTCAGCGGGTTAAAGCCTCTGCCTTCAGCTCAGGTCATGATCCCAGGGTTCTGGGATCGAGCCCCACATCGGGCGCTCTGCTCAGCAGGGAGCCTGCTTCCCCTCTCTCTCTGCCTGCCTCTCTGCCTACTTGTGATCTCTCTCTGTCAAATAAATAAATAAAATTGTAAAAAAATGTAAAGACTAAAACGATACTGTGGCTGACGGCTTGTCTTGCCTGTCCTCAGGACAGCTCTAGGAAGAGACGAGACAGAGACGAGAACGCCATCGTAGGATCCGACTTCGAGCCCTGGGCCAGCAAACGGGGAGAAATCCTCGCCCGCTACACCACCACGGAAAAGCTCTCCATCGTGAGTACCAGTACGCTGCGGACTTGGCAGTAATCGTTTTGTCCCTGCGGTTCTGCCCCTGGTGGCGTGTGTAGGACTTTCCCTCACACCGGGTAATTCTCTGACTCCGGCTGGGTGTCCTGCAGCTCAGCTGTGTTCTGACACAGAGATACCGGGAGACGGTGTCGCTTCCCACGTGTTAGGGGCCTGGTGCCTCGACGCCCTCTCCCACTTCAACCGAGGGCCCCGAGTCCATGTTGTCCGCTGTGCTTCCGGCCATCTGGCAGTGTGTCCGATCCCACCACCCCCTCCTCGGGTTTGGCTCATTTGCTCGGTGGCTCACAGATCTCGGGAAACCGGGTCGCTCACTAGATTGCAAGGCTATTGAAGGTGGTAAATCAGCGTCCATTGGAAGAGAGACCTAGGGCAAGGTTCCGTACAAAGGACCTTCTGTCCCCCTGAAGTTTGGTGTCCTGCCTGGTGGTAGGTGGGTGCATTCTGTTCGCCAGCCTGGAAATTCTCGGAGCCCAGTCCTTTGGGGTTTTTATGGAGATTTCATTGCATAGACACGGATGGATTAAATCATTAGCCACTTGTGACGGATTCGACCCGCAGCCCCTCTCCTTTCCCTGGAGGTGGGGGTAAGACTGAAAATTCTAATCCTTTGATCACCTGTTTGCTTCCCGTGGAAACCAGTTTCCATTCATAAGGTGGGTCCAAAAGTCAATGAACAGAAGACCCCTTTACTGCTCTCATCTCTTGGTTTCCAAGGGTAGTAGGAGCTTCTGTGCCAGGAACAGGATTTCTTACAGATCGCGGCATCACAGTGCCTGGGCTCTATACTTTCCCCTCATCGTGTCTGTGTTAGTTGGGAGAAAACTGTGCTGATTGATGTCTCAAAAAATGTGTCAAGAATCCGGGCTCTGGCACAGTTCAGGGGAAGAACTGGACCTGCGGAACCCTGTGTCTGGGGAGGTCTCGGGCGGTGAGGAGCCCCCCTCCCCACCCCCAAGAAGGTGTACTTTTTGCCATGGCTCTGGTTTTCTTCCAGAACTGGAAGTTCGGTTTCTCTGGGTGGCCACAGAGCAGAGTGACTGACCCTGAGCTGAGACCCGAGACTGGCCGGGGAAAGCAGGGCCATGGCGGGGTTACTGGTATCACTGAGGAGAACAAGGTTCAGGAACTTAAACCAAAACCCTCATTGGTGTCGTAGGGAGGACTGATGTTTCTCTCTTGACCCTGAAAAGCAGCCGGGAGGTGGGTGGTCTGGGGCTGGAACGGCAGCTCTTTCTGTCCTGCCCTGTCCAGGGTCCCCTCATGACCAAGTTGTTGGAAGAAGGCAGAGGGAAAGTAGGATGGACCCTCGCTCATTTGAGGATCCCTCCCAGAGTCCCGCATTGACATACCCATTGGATTTGTCTCTTTTTTTCCCCTAAGATTTCTTTATTTGACAGAGATCACAAGTAGGCTGAGAGGCAGGCAGAGGGGGAAGGGGAAGCAGGCTCCCCGCTGAGCAGAGATCCTGATGCGGGGCTCGATCCCAGGACCCTGAGATCATGACCTGAGCCGAAGGCAGACCCTTAACCCACTGAGCTACCCACACGCCCCCGTTGAATGTGTCTTGAAGGTCATCACAGGCCAGACACAGGTAGAAGGACTCTGGGAAGTGGGGGCCAGTGTGCCCGTCAGGAGTCGGGGCTGTGAGTAGAAGGGAGCGGTGGGCGGTGGGAAAGCTCTGCCCCAGTTCCTCTCTTCCTGGCTTCCTTTCAAGGCTCGCATCGGGTGAGGGGCTGCAGGCAGAATCGTTGGACTAGGCATTTTGTTCTGATTCTCTGAAAGCATTGAGTTACTTGAGAGCAGTGATTTTCCAAGCAGGAGTAATTTTACCCTCCAGGGGACACACAGCAATGTCTGGAGGCATTTCTGGTTGTCACAGCTGTGAGGGTGTGACTGGCATCTAGTGGGTAGAGACCAGGGATGCTGCTAAATGACCTGCAGTGCCCACCACCCCCCACCTGGCTTTTCCAGTCCAGAATGTCAGTGGCGCCAAGGCCGTGAAACCCTCATCGACAGTAAGCCAAAGGCCACCCCCGACGCCAGTGCCCCCAAAATTGTGCCACTTGTTGGCTCACTTTGTTCTGAATTGTGTGGAAATTTGAATCTGCCGTCGTTTCTAGTGAGCTGCGTTTTCCTCCTCTGATTAAAGAGTTCTGTTCTTGGGGCGCCTGGGTGGCTCAGTGGGTTAAGCCTCTGCCTTCAGCTCGGGTCATGATCTCAGGGTCCTGGGATCGAGCCCCACATCGGGCTCTCTGCTCAGCAGGGAGCCTGCTTCCCTTCCTCTCTCTGCCTGCCTCTCTGCCTACTTGTGATCTCTCTGTCTGTCAAATAAATAAATAAAATTAAAAAAAAAAAAAGAGTTCTGTTCTTCATGTGGGTAAGTAAGTAGCCTTTGTCAGAAAACACCGAGTTGTGTTATCTTCGTGCTCCTTGAGTGATTTAAGTACCTTCCAGGGTTTTTTGTTGTTGTTGTTGAAAAAACTAGTCAATTTAAAATACTAACAAATTATTTTTGCCTCTGCAGAATCTGTTTATGGGATCTGAAAAAGGTGAGTTTTTGTTGCTGTTACTGGCTCGATGGGGAATTCTCCCATAAGCTTTTGTATAATTTCACAGAGGAAAGCAGTCTGTGGTGTCCTGTCTGGTGTTGAATTCCAGTAAGGCTGTCCTTTCTTCGGTCATGCATGGACTTTGTAGAGTTGGAATACAGACTTAGGGGATGAATGGGGCAGGGAGGGAAAGACCGAAGGGGTTTCTAGCAGTAAAACAGGAGCTCCCTGTCTGATTTTACGGAGCAGTGGCAGTCTTCTCTTAGTGCCTCCTCACCCGCTGGGGAATCGTAAAATTCTCCTTTCTGGAGATCCTGTTACTTTGCCTTAGGTCTTGACCCCCCAGCCCGCACCCCAGGTGAGAAGGCAGATCCGCTGGGGACGGGAGTCACAGTTTTAGTGGCCACTGGTCCCGAAACACTGTAGTCCTCCTTTTCCTCTGCCACGACACGGTCAGATTCTCTGGGCTAGTGTGCCTCAAACTAGCTTTGCAGCAGGCTCACCTGAGCGACTTTCAAACAAAAACCGCACTGCGGGGGGCGGCGCCTGGGTGGCTCCGTGGGCTCTGCCTTCGGCTCAGGTCATGGTCTCAGGGTCCTGGGATCGAGCCCCACATCGGGCTCTCTGCTCAGTGGGGAGCCTGCTTCCCCCTCTCCCTCTGCCTGCCTCTCTGCCTACTTGTGATCTCTCAAATAAATAACTAAAATCTTTAAAAAATAAACAAAACGCACTGCGGGCCGCACTTCACTTGCTGAATTTATCTTGAGGAGTGGGACCCAGGTATTGCCAAGCTCCCAAGTGATTCTGAGGCAGCTGACACAGCTCGTGAACCCCTGGGGTGCAGATGAGCACAGCTGTGGTTTCTCTGCAGATCACTAGTACGGCAGCTGCAACCCTCCCTCGTCCTCTGCAGGTGGGAGCAGCACTTCGGACATTAGGAGAGCGGGGGTGCCTTTGTTAGGGCTGTAACTTTGACCCCAAACTGTGAAAAAGTAAGTTCTACTGTTGGATATCTTCCAGTTTGCAAACATCAGAAGGACTGACAAGGTCTCTTGCTGGTGAGAGTGGATAGCAGGAGAGCTCTCATGCTGCCAGTGGGAGTGTAAAGCACTCTTGTGGTGTCTATTAAAATTGAAGTTGGGCCAACCTTGTAACTCAGCAGTTCTATTAGGATATGCTCTAGATCAGAAATCAGCAAACTGTGTCCTACAGGCCAGATCTGGCCCCCTGTTTAAGCTTGTAAATAAAGTTTTATTTACAACCAGCCATGCCTAATTGTTCCCATATTGCCTGTAGCTGCTTTTGTGCTGTCGTGGCAGAGATGAGTACCTGGGACAGACGATGTCTCAACAAAGCCTAAAATACATCTGGCCCTTTAAAGAAAGTGTTTTCCAACTCTCTCCAAATTCCATGGTTTTTTTTTTTTTTTTTTTTTTTTAAGATTTTATTTATTTGACAGAGACACAGCGAGAGAAGGAACACCAGCAGGGGCAGTGAGCGAGGGAGAAGCAGGCCTCCCTCCAGGCCCAATGTGGGGCTCCTTCCCAGGACCCTGGGATCATGCCCCGAGCTGAAGGCAGACACTTAACAACTGAGCTACCCCAAATTCCGTGGTTTTCTTAAAGTGTGGTCCAAGGGCTAGTAGCATTGACATCATTTGGGAGTCATTAGAAATGCAGAGTCATTTCTGGGATCATGACTTGTGCCTACTGTGGTGTATTCACACAGTGTAAAATAATTAACAGCAGGGCAACAGCTCTGTGTAACGACGTGGATGAATTTCTTCAAGTAAAGATAACGGTGACCAGGAAGCAAGACCATATCCGGACTGGATGGTGGGCACAGGGTTTTATAATTACCTATTAAAATGTGCGTGTGTGCCCTTTCTGTATAATATTTCAAATTCAAAGGAACAGTAGAAACGAGGCTAAAAAAAAAAAAAAAAATTATTTGGAAACTTAAGTAGTCGTTTTTTTAGTAATTAAGTAACGCACTGTGCTCTCGGCCTGTTCCCAGACAAATCTTTGAGTTAATACCAGATCGAAGAAGCCAGTGCCTGCAAAGAACGAACTTGTGTTCCTGAGAGTGGGTTTGGAGGGCCGGAGCAGGGGGAGCTCAGCTCTAGAACAGAAGCCCCTTTCGGATGGGGAAATTTCTGAGATGAGGCCTGTTGGGCAGAAGAGCCAGCTGGACAGACGGCCTCATCCCGTAGCTGGCTCGCGGCCTGGAGGACCTCCCTTTGCCTCTGTCCGGCCACCCACCGATAGGATGGTGGGAATCGGCTGAGAGGTAATGGGAGGAGGCGGCCTTGGAAGCCCTGGTGCTGGGCAGACGTGAGGTGCTGGCTTTAGTGTCAGAACGTGAGAGTTTTGCACCTAGTCCGAGCCTGAGGGGGCCTTTTGTTGGTGGGAGACAATTGCATGATGGAGTTTGGGCGTCCTTCTCTGGTCTGCCTTTCTTTTTTTTTTAAGATTTTATTTATTTATTTGTCATAGAGAAGCGAGAGCGAGCTCAGGCAGACAGAGTGGCAGGCAGAGGCAGAGGGAGAAGCAGGCTCCCCGCCAAGCAAGGAGCCCGATGTGGGACTCGATCCCAGGACGCTGGGATCATGACTTGAGCCGAAGGCAGCTGCTTAACCAACTGAGCCACCCAGGCATCCTTGGTCTGCCTTTCTTTAGAAAACAAACGATTTGGGGAGAAGTTTATAAAGACCGCATAGAGTGTGGGCCCATTTCGAGGCTGGCCTGCTGAACTCTGGGGGCAGCTTCTTGGCAAAAATGTTTCCAATGGCACTTTGGTTCCATAAGGATGAGGTTTTCCAGATCTCGGAGTTGTCTATAATGAAGTTGGTCCCTGGCCCCCTTATTCACGTTGAAGCAGAGAGTCAGAGGTGCCTTCCTTTAGGGTGCTGGGGACAGAGAAAGCCACCTGTGTGATGGGAATCCATTCTGTTCAGGCAAAGCCGGGACTGCCACGTCTGCGATGTCGGAGAAGGTTCGGACGAGGCTGGAGGAGCTGGATGACTTTGAGGAGGTGAGTGGGCGAGTTGTCGGCTGGGCTGAGCGTGGGCAGAGTCAGGGCTTCCGTTTCTCCTGCCAAGTGCGATGCATTTCAGGGGCCGCTCTGCGATGCATTCCCGCGCCGCACGTTGTGCTTGTCCCCTGCAAGCCACCAGCCGACCCAGGGAAAGCGGCCAGCAGCCGTGCGGGGGGCTGAACGCGTAGGAGCTGCCTTCGGGCTGGTTTTCCGAAGGCATCTTCTCCCTGTGCTGCCCATGCAGACCCGGGTCGTGCGGGGTCAGGGTCTGCCTGGAAAAGTCAGCTGCAGCCACCTTCCCCCGGAAGCGCCTCACGCGGTGTAAAGATCATACCTTGTGCAGGGGTTGCACGGGGCTGTGCCTCCGGCTTGCTGTGCCTCCCACGAACCTGTCAGAAAACATGCTTTTGGAGAACACGACTCATTGTCCAGCTCTTAAAAGTTGATGAATTTCACATACAAATCTAATTTTTTTTTTTTTAAAATTACACCTGATACCTGAGGGTTCACATTCCTGCATTTAACCAGGGCGTGCGCTGTCCAGGTTCTGCAGCGCTTTCTGTCCTGGTTCACTCACGAGCACCACAGGCCTGGCCCCTGGAGGCAGGGGATTTTGTGTCCCCTGGGATGGCCTTTAGAGAGGTCGCCTAGCGTCCTGAGTAAGAGACTCTGGAGCCAGACTGCCTGAGTTTGAATCTCGGCTCTACGGTTGGGCAGTTCAGGATTTGGGGCGAGGGGCTTAACTGCTCTGTGCCTCAGTTTGCTTATCTCTAAAATGGGAGACGCTGCCTAGTACCTGCCTCTTAGGGCTGTTCGAGGAAAGAAATAAGTTCACGTGTACAAGGCGCTTGGACCAACACCCGGTGTGTGCTGGGCGCTCCTGCCTGTTGCCGTGAGCATGGGCTGAACCTGAGTCCAGAGGCCTGAGGCGCGGTGCCCTTGGGCAGTCCCCTTTCCTTTATCCGCGTCCCAAACAAAACATGAGCATGAAGAATAGAGCTGTGGACCCAGTGGTGATGCTCTGAAACCCACAGAGGGCCGTGTGATGGCAGGGGCCGTCGCTCTGTGCTGCTGCTTGCCCCTCGGTTCAGCTCTGAGAGCAGAGCCCTCTGGTGCTCGGAAAAGTCTCTTAGTCCGCCCTCTCACTGCCCAGTTTTGAATCCGGGGGCCCGGGAGCCTCGGTCCGCATATCCTCAGCCAACCTGGGCTGGCAGGAGGGGACTCGCTGAGCGTTTACATCGAAGCTCTTCAGTCCGAGTGTCACTTGAGCTGGCTTCAGCTGCAAATGGGGCGTCTGTTGAAGGGTGCGGGGCCGCTGCCTGAGCCGGAGGGCGTGGTGATCTGGAACCGGGAGTTAAAGAATCACCCAGATACCTAGCCAGCCGTCCTCTGCCTCTCTCGGTTCTCTGTAGCCTCCTGTCCCTGACTCTATACGTGTCGGTCTCCCCCCACCCCCCACCCTGCACCCCCTCCCCCGATTGATTTTCTTGCTGCCCTCCGCTCACAGCCGCAGATGGCTGCCCCCTGGCTTCTAGGCGAGCATCGCTTACGAGTCAGGGCGAGGCTGGATTATACGGTGCTAACAGGTGAGCCTCTGATACCCTAACACGGGCTTCTTTCTTCCTCACATGACTCAGCCTGTGAGGTGACAAGTGCACCACCGTCATGAGATGCCGCCGTCTCCACAGATGGCTTCCAGGGTCGCCACTGCCTTCTTACCCCCTCAGCCTGGAAGGACACGTGCTACTGTGCGCACAGCCCGCTGGCCCAAATTAGTCACGTGGCTCTTCCTTCTGCACAGGGACAAGGAGGGCCCTATCTTGCAGTTCAGGGGGCCCGTTGGAATCAGTCCAAATTTCCTGAACCTTCTGCTTGTATTTCTTTAATAAAGAGGTCTTCCCTTTGGATTCCAGGGAACACTGTTAGAAAAAAGATTTTTGGTTCACGGTCTCTTGTGGGTTAAGAGTTCCCTCAGTGCTGGGAGCTTTGTAAATAAATAACCCCTTAACAATAGCCCAGGGTTAGTAAGCAGGGCCACGTGCCAGAGGCTGTGCTAAATCTTTACCTTCATTGTTTATTCTATTAGATGAGCTTGCTTTCCTTCTACCACAGCTTTTTGTTGTGTTCTGCTCTCTGTCCTGAAGGCACTTCCTCTGGTCTGGTTAACAGCCCCCACCCCTACTTTCCCCATTGTCCAGTAACACTTGCACACCCTTGCCTGTTTGTCTCCAGCATCCCTTCCTCCCGGTAACTGTTTTTTTTTTTTTTTTTTTTTTTTTTAAGCTTTTTTTGTTTAACAGAGAGAATGAGAGCCAAAGCAGGGACAGCTGCGGAGGGAGAGGGAGAAGCAAGCTCCCCACTGAGCAGGGAGCCTGATGCGGGACTCAGTAGATCTCAGGACCCTGAGATCATGACCTGAGCGGAAGGCAAATGCTTAACTAAGAAGGAGCCACTCAAGCGCCCCCCAGGATACCATTCTCGACTACCAGTCTACAGTCTGTTCCTTTGTTACTGTATTTCTTCCATTCTGAGATAAACACTTTCCCCACATTTGAATATCCCTGAAATTGGGCTGTGTCTCTCAAATAGCGCATGTCTGTGATTGGCATGTTTCTTTTTCCTTAGTGGTACACAAAGAACTGTGTTTCCTCTTGGGGTACCTGGGTGGCTCAGTGGGTTAAAGCCTCTGCCTTCAGCTCAAGTCATGGTCTCAGGGTCCTGGGATCGAGCCCCACATCAGGCTCTCTCCTCAGCAGGAAGCCTGCTTCCCTCTCTCTCTCTGCCTGCCTCTCTGCCTACTTGTGATCTGTCTGTGAAATAAATAAGTAAAATCTTAAAAAAAAAAAAAAAAAAAAAGAATTGTACTTCCTACAAAGGGCACTTTTGATTAAGTGACGTATGGTGTAGGTTTTCATAAAATTGTTTCCTCTGGAGCATGTATCTCTGTTTATATTAATATCCATCTCATCTATACATGAAACTCCGTTAGTGCAGAAGTAATGTCTTTTTGCTCATCTTTGTGTCTTGGGCCTCCGGTGGCCCACGCCGGGCACACAGTGGTTCCCAATGATTACCTGAGTCACTGAGCTGAGGGTTGACTTAGGTCTGACTTGCTCCAAGGTCAGTCTGAGTGACTGCCCTCTGCCTCTTTGCCGAAAACTTAACCTCTTCAGTCACAAGACGAAACTTTCAGTCCTGGTTGGGGGTATGAGAAAAACTTAGAGACTGAAGCTCAGCCAGTACTCAGTATTGTTCGCAGAGTGGTGGCCAAGTGATGTTTTTCTTTTTGTGCTGATACCTTCCTACTTTCTGCCCACAGGGATCCCAAAAGGAACTGTTGAATTTGACTCAACAGGATTATGTGAACCGCATTGAGGAGCTCAACCAGTCGCTGAAGGACGCCTGGGCCTCGGACCAGAAAGTGAAGGCTCTAAAAATAGTCATCCAGGTCAGGTCTAGTGATTTTTTTTTTTTCTTTCCCCAGAATTTCCTGTGTAAAACTCCTATATAGATAATTGAGGTTTTTCACAGGCCTGCCTTCAGGGTCTTACCCTACTTTTTTTCATCTGTTCCATTTTGACATACTTCCTTTGTAAGGCCATGATGATGAATCTTTGTTTTTATGAGATGACCATTTCCAGGGCCACGATGTACAGCTGCACAGGTTGTGTACTGCACAATTCCAGGACCTTCAGCTTGAATTACAAAGTAAATTATTTCCCCTGGATTGTGTAGTTCCTTGGCCCTGATACATTTATGATTTGTACAAACCAAAGACTGACCAACTGTCATGGGTTTCTTTGATCAGATTTCCTTTGTATTTTTGGGACTCATGGTTGTGTGTCCCAGGTATGTGCATTTTTGGCTCATATCCTGCATAATTACGTGATAAAACATATTGATGGTGTTAGGAGAGGTACATTTGTTGAATTCTTTTTTTTTTTGATGAATTTGTTGATCCATGACAGCTCTTGGATCACAAGATCAAGTTCTGTAAGGAAAAGAGCTTATTCAGTTTCTTGACCCTTCAGGTCATTGTCTCTTGGCAAAGGATGCTCAGAAGTACACGGTAAAAGGACTCATGTGTGCATTACAATTTTCAGAGCAGAGTTCGGTTTCTGAACAGCCATCTCAGTTCAAAAGGAAAGTCCTGTCCTTGTTCAGCGTCGTGGCAACGTGACATTTGTTTTCTCCCCTGTTGATTTGGAGAGAGGGATAGAGCCTGGAAGTCTTGACACTGGGTGGTTGAAGTCTTTTAAGTTGACACTTTGGAGAGCAGGTGGAAATTTTTTTTTTTTTTTTTTTTTGGTGTTTAATGATAAAGGTAAACCTGAGCTCATTTCCCTTCCATCACTGTTGTTAGTTTATAAAGTAAATAACTCCCAAAGAAGAGTCCTCTCATCCTTGGTACACGTGATGGGGGTTGCTTGCTGAGTGGCTCAAGTAAGAAGATATTAAACTAACAAGCACTTCTTCAAAGTATTTTTATTGGCAACATCTCCCCATAAAGGGCTGGGGTGTAGAGAACTTGATGTCCAAGAGTTTTTAACATCTGGAGAAGATTTAATCCACGTCTTCTCAGAGAAGAGAACCATGGAAGTGTTTCATTAACTTCACATCTGGTTAATAGTAACTATTTTACTTCCGATACTTGAAAGGCTGCTTCTTTAGCCAAAAAAGAGAATCCGGGGTTGGGGGGCAGCGTACAGAGACGTGAGCACAGTTCACTTTATTTGCTGTGTAGTAAGGTATTCTGTAGTGTGGTGGTTTTATTGAAATGTATTTCAGTGATTTTTAGGAAGTTACTTAATTATTATACATTTCAGTTTTAAGGCATGTCCTTACCCTCTCCCCCAAATTCCCTCAAGTCTGTTTCCAGTCAGACCTTGACACTTCCAGCCCCAGTAAACCACCGATCTGCTTTCTGACCACAGATTCACCTTCCCCGGAATTTCCTGGGATCATTCAGTATGTAATCTTTTGCCTCTGGATTCTTTAACTTGGCGTCATGTGTGTGAGGTCTGGCCATGCTATAGTGTCAATACTTAGTACCTTTTTACTGCTGAGTAGTATTCTGTTGTTTAAAGAACCACATTTTACTTACGCATTAACAAGTTGCTGGCCACCGAGGTCATTTCCACTCTGGCTGTTTCGAATGATGCCACCGTGGACATTTGTGTACGAGTCTTTGTGTGGACACATGCTTTCATGTCTCTTGGGTAGATTCCTAGGAGTAAAGACGTGAGTCCTGTGATAAGGGAATGTGTAACTTTCTGAAAAATGGCCGAACCATTCTGTGCTTGCATCCCCACCAGCCGGGCGCGAGGGTTCTAGTTCTTCGATATGTTTGCCAACACTTGCGTTAATGTCTGTCACGTCGAAGACAGTCACCCTAGTGGGTTTGAAGTGGTCTCTCACTGGTGTTTTTAATTTGCATTCCGTGGGGATTGATAAGGTTAAGCTGCTTTTCATATGCTCATTGGCCATTTTTATATCTTTGTTAAATGAAAGATTTAATACGACTTGCCCATTTTTAAAACCACATCGTGTTCTTGTGGAGTTGTAACAATTCTTTATCCTCAATAAAAGTTCCTTATCAAGTAGCTCATCTACAAGGATTGTCTCCTAGTCTGTGGCTTGTCTTCATTTTCATAATAGTGTCTTTTGAAGTGGACAAGTTTTTAGTTTTAGCGAAATCTGATTTCTCATTTGTCTCTTTGGCTCATGCTTTTGGAGTTGTAGCTGACCACTCTTTGTGTAACCCAAGGTCCTGAGAGTTTTTTCTTTGTTTTCTTCTAGAATTTTTTTTTTTTTAAGATTTTATTTCTAAGTAATCTCTACACCTAGCGTGGGGCTCAAACTCCCAACCCCAAGATTGAGAGTCACAAGTTCTACCAACTGAGCCAGCCAGGCACCCCTCTTCTAGAAGTTTTATCATTTTAGCTCCTACATCTAGGTTTATGGTTCATTTCAAAGTGATTTTATGTCTAGTATAAGGGTCTAGATTTATTTGTTTCACATATGGACATCTGGTTGTTTTAGCAGTATTTGTTTTTTAACAAGTCTTTTGACTGTCTTTTCCTTATTGAATTATTTTGGCACCTTTGTTAAAGTTATCTGACCATAAATATAGGGGTTTATTTCTGGATCTTTTTTTTTTTTTTTTAAAGATTTTACTTATTTATTTGACAGAGAGATCACAAGTAGGCAGAGAGGCAGGCAGAGAGAGAGGGGGAAGCAGGCTCCCCATTGAGCAGAGAGCCCGACGTGGGGCTTGATCCCAGGACTCTGAGATCATGACCTGAGCCAGAGGCAGAGGCTTAACCTATTGAGCCACCCAGGCGCTCCTACTTCTGGACTTTTAAATTAATTCCGTATATCTGTCTAAGTCCGTCCTCATGTAGTACCATGCTGTCTTGGTTACCATAGCTTTATGATAAATTTTTTTTTTAAGATTTATTTGAGAGGGCACATACACGCCAGTACAGTGGGGAGGGGCAGAGGGAGACAGAGAGAATCTTAAGACTCCATGCTGAGCACAGAGCCTGACACGAGACTCAGTCTCACCACGCAGAGATCAGGACCTGTGCCAAAACCAAGAGTTGAACCCTTAGCGGACTGCACCACAGGTGCCCCTGTGGTAAATTTCGAAACTAATACTAAAAGTATTAGTGTTTTAACTTGATTCTTCCCCTCCCCCCCAAAATTATTTTGGTTATCCTGGGTCCTTTTCATTTCTATGTGATTTTTTAGGATCAGCCAGTTTCTTCTACCCACTGGGGGATAGATTCTGATGGGAATTGTGTTGGCTTTGTAGGTCAGTTAGAGAGATTTGCCATCTTAACAGTAGTAAGTCTACTGATGCCTAAGATAACATTTTTTCTGTCCATGGACATCTGGTTTTTCCTTTTCTTCTTCCTTCATCATTCCGAACGATGTTACCATGGTCGCTCTTGGACGTGTCTGCTGGCCTCTCTGGAGAGGAGGGCCCATAGCTGCGAGTGGAATTGTTGGGGGTCGGGTCTGTGCCTCTTGAGCTTGACCTAGCGATGCTGGATGGCTTCCCCATGCAGCTGTGCCTGTGCGCTCCCAGTAGCAGTGGGGCCGTGTGAGTCTGCTGCCCAGCGTCCTCGCGATATTTAGTATGAGCAGACTTTCTGTTTTCATTTTTCCAGTTGAGGAGGTAATAACATCCTATCGTGTTGGGGTTTTAATTCGCAACTCCCTGATTGTAATAAGATTGAGCCTCTTTTCACGTGTTTATTGGCCATTGGGGTTTCCTTCTCTCGTAAAGTGGCTTTTGTTGATTCTTCTTGCTCGTTTTTTCTGTTACTGTTGTTTGTATTTTTTTAACTTATTTTTAGGATTTTTTTTCCCCACGTAGTCTCAGTAGTAATTGTCTTCTGATTAGTCTGCTTCCTTGCTTCTCTCCATCCATCTTCATTTCTTAGTTCGTGGCTGTAAGTTATGTTTTACTTTATCCTTTTGTTTTGGCTACTTAAATAATATATATTATTCCCCGCAATATACATATACACATATATTAATATATTGAATTCACGGAACTGACTCGTGTCCTTGCAGAATGTTACTAATTGGAAACAAATGGAAAACACCCTTTTAGTATTTTTCCAGCCGTGCTAACCAGTTCCATGGCAAGTGTTTCAGGCAGAGTACGTTCAGGAAGTGCCTGCCACCGTGCTTCTCCGCCTTGGGAGCTTTAAAAATGTCCTGTATCTGAGCTGTACCCCAGGCAAGCTTGATCAGAATCTCTGGGAGTGGGACCTAGGTGCTGTTATTTTCCAAAGTTCCCCAGATGCTTTCAGAGCTGAGAACACATGGGCTGTGGGATGCTTAGTCCATTCAGAGTATGCTACAGCCAGTGTGTCCTGGGTTCCCGTGCAGCTGTCACCTGCAGCCCTTACCAGAAATACAGCAGTAGGTTTGGCATGGAGCCAGGGAATCTTTTTTTTTTTTTTTCTAAATGTGGACTTGACATCCATTGTGGAATCGAGCACAGGGCTTGAACTCACAGCCCTGAGATCCAGAGTCGGACACTTGACCGACTGAGCCACCCAGGTGCCCCGAGCATCTGTAATTTTAACATGCACCGTAAGCAGCCTGATTTTTATTTAGGAAACAACACCAAAGCTTTAAAAACCTTGCATCTTCAGGGCGCCTGGGTGGCTCAGTTGATTAAGTGACTGCCTTCCACTCAGGTCATGAACCCAGGTTCCTGGGATTGAGTCCCGGAGCCTGCTTCTCCCTCTCCTTCTGCTCCTCCCCCTGCTTGTACTCTTTCTCTCTCTCTCCCTCTCTCTCTCTGTCAAATAAATAAATAAAATAAAATAAAATAAAATAAAACTTGCATCTTCAAAGTAGTGGTTTAGAGGGGAACTTCAATTTAGGGCATGATTAGGACCTTAACCGTCGATTTAAAAAATTCTGCTTCCTGTTCTCTTGTGTAAAATGTATGTTCTGTGATACCAGCTTGGGAGAAAAATCAGCACACAGATGTTGGGAAGCCCCAGCTGTGTTTAATTTGAAACCTTCTGTTTGATTTCTGTCTTCTCACCTCACCACCGGGCAGTAACCCCTCTCTGAGGGACTCGGGGTAGGAACTCACGAGACGTCACATCCCTAGGAACCGAGGGCTGTGTATTGTAAACAGTCTCTAGGATTCAGAGTTGTTTGCTTTTTCCAAGCCCTGCAATCTCATGGGGCAGTTGTTTAAGTTGGAGCTCACATAAAGGGCATATGAAGAACACAGAGCAAGGCATTCGGAAATGGATTTCTACGAGTGTCCAAATGTCACATTCGGTGTCAATACCATTGTTTTAACAGCTTATGTCTTTCCTCTGCCGCCCCCACCCCGCCGTAACATTTGGGCTGTAAGAGGATGTTTCACAAATCAGAAGAGTTGTTTGCTTTAGGCTGTAATACTAAGGAGAAACTCCGTGAATTTAACAATTTAGAAATTGGGTCACCGTTGCAAACTGAAAACCCGTATCAGCCTCCCTCTTGATGTGATGGGCATTATTTCCATTCTCTGCATGCTGGAAACGCATATGCTGGAGTCTTTTCTAAATGTTCAGGTATCTTTTGTCTTTAAGTGACATCTTTGTATCTAAAGGTCAAACACTGAAATGATAAAATATGGCAAGTTATTTAGTTCCTTGCGCTGACTTTTGTGTTCATAAAGACTTCAGGGCATTAAGTTTTGTTCTCCAAAGAAGAAACAGGATTTTTGTTTCTGGTTATAACAGCTCACTTAGGGGCACCTGGGTAGCTCAGTGGGTTAAAGCCTCTGCCTTCGGCTCAGGTCACGATTTTTTAAGGTCATTTTTAAGATTTTGTTTATTTATTTGACAGAGAGAGATCACAAGTAGGCAGAGAGGCAGGCAGAGAGAGAGGGGGAAGCAGGCTCCCTAGTGATCGGAGAGCCCGATGCAGGGCTCAATCCCAGGACCCCAAGATCACAACCTGAGCCGAAGGCAGAGGCCTTAACCCACTGAGCCACCTAGGTGCCCCTTTTATTTATTTATTTTTTAAAAGATTTTATTTATTTGACGGACAGAGATCACAAGTAGGCAGAGAGAGAGGGGGAAGCAGGCTCCCCGCCGAGCAGAGAGTCCGATGTGGGGCTCGATCCCAGGACCCTGGGATCATGACCAGAGCCGAAGGCAGAGGCTTTAACCCACTGAGCCACCCAGGTACCCCTGTATGGGTCATTTCATAGAAAAGAATGTTGAGCAGCCAAGATTGTCCCGATATAAACCAGAGGAAGCCTTGCTGAAAAAGCACTTGGAAATAAGTCGGGGTCATCTGTGAGAACACTGGTGGGTGAGGTGTCCTTGCCCTCCCCTGGTGACTTTGCCAACCCTCATTCGGTGTATAAGCAAAGATCCTTCTGGATAAGGTTCCTCAGTCCTGTGACTTTCTAAGAGGGAGGAGGTGGAGTCTTTCATAAGAGGCTCTGTAGTCCGTAGTCTGGCTCCCCTTCTTGTCAAGGGGACAGTGGTTTTGCTTCTGATTACATCTCCAGTGTCTGGCATGGGACTTGGCACATGGCAAACACCTGCGCACGTTTATAGAAATTAATTTTCCAGGCCTGGAGCCTTGCGGCCAAGTCAGACATGACAGAGTGAATTTCCTTTTCTCTTCTCTTTTTTCAGTGTTCAAAGCTTCTTTCGGATACGAGCGTTATTCAGTTCTACCCAAGCAAATTTGTCCTCATCACCGACATACTCGATACATTTGGTAAGTACTAGTCCTGTTCATCTTCCAATCTAGGAAGGAGGTTTCTTTGTTTGTTGGCTGCTTTGTTTTGCCAGCAGCTGGGTGGTAGCATTGCTGTAATTTCTAGGGGTGTAAGTAGTTGGGGACACCCCGCCCCGTCCCCGCTCATTGACAAGGAGGCTCTTTTTGAGAGAATCTTAAATGACGTCTTCTCTGACTTTCTGAGAGGCCAGTGAAGTCAGCGAGTGAAGTGTGGGTGGGGGGCACACTTCCGGTCTAAACCCACTCCCATCCATTGACCTGTCATCGTGCCTGGAACTCTCTTTGTCAGAACCAAATTTGGCTTCTCTTCCCGGCACCCCCAGTGGGTTTCTGTCCCCAGGAATGGCAGCACCGGGTGTGCCCTGTGCCCACGCTGGTGATCTGAGGGTCTACTCCTCTGCACCCCACGTCCAGTCCATTGCTGGGTTCTTCAGTCTCCTGGGTCTCCCTCCTCTTTGTCCGTTTTTATCTGTCTTCACTGAACACCTTAGTCCAAGTCACAGTCCTCTCCTGCCTGGACTGACTACAATAGCTCTCGTGAGGCTTCCTGTCCCATCATGGCCGCCCCTTGTCGCATGTTCCCCATCCTCAGGAAGAATGATCTAGACTGATGAGAAGAACCTGGGGTCCCTTTGGAGACACAGGAGGACTTTGTGCTCCTTGATGATCGTCTGTGGCCAGAGCATCAAGCCAGGCAGCCCTCTGAATTGTATATGATATTCAGGGGCGAGGTTCTCCCCAAGAGCTAGCAGACAGAATCGCCTTCTGAGAGCCAAACACCTAGAAGATCAGAACAGAGACATTTGCTTTCCTGCCAAGGAGGGACCAGTGGACTCCCACCCCGTCTCGCCTGGAGCCATAGAAAGATCTAATGTGGCAGAAAACAAAGTGTCAAGCAGAGACCCCCCACTTACTTCACAGGAGACCGGTGACTACGTATACTAGCTAGAACAAATGATATAAAGAAGTCTAACGCCTGCTAGTCTTGGGGAAAGGGAGTATTTATTGGCTTAGGTTGAAAAGTCCAGGGGTAGTTTCTGGATTGAGGAACTCAGTGTGTTAGCTTTTTCTAGTACATGCCCCTGGGTTCGCTTCCTTCTCAAACTCTCAAAGACGTCCTCTGCTTGGATCTGTTCTCCTGTTAGTAGTCCCAGGACAAGGAAAGAGCAGCTTTCTTCCAGGCGTTCAACCCAAAGTCCCCGAGTTCCATCTCCCTGGCTTGGTTGGATCACTAGTCAGTTTCGAGTCCTTCCTCTCTGGGGAATGCGTGTGCAGATAATCCAGACCTGGGTCACCCCAAAGAAAAGTGATGCTGTTGCCAGAAAAAAGGTGGGTGGGAGCTAACTGGACCCCAAGAACAGATGGCTTGGCTGAGCGACGGCCTGTCAGGGTCAGGTGGCCCAGGCGCTCTGCTGAGTACCAAGGCTGTATCAGCCAGAGGAGACAATAGTCCTCCCCTGTGCAGGGCTTATGTTCTGATAAGAGGGGATTTGCAAAACAAATGAGTAAACCCATTTGTATACTCGGGGATGATCAGCGCTCTGGAGGGGGAAAAATACCAAACAGGAGGGTCAGGGGAATTGAGGGAAGGTGGGGGCGGGAAGGCTGTTGGAGACAGGATGGTTTCGGGAGCCCCTGTTGAGACGTGGCTATTGGAGCACGGAGGAGAGGTGAGCCACATGCTCTCCGGGGGAGAGAGGGTGCAGCCACGGGAGGCCGAGGGCAGTGGGTGCAAAGCCCCCGGGGGTGGGAGCGTGCCTAGCAAGTTTGAAGAGGCCAGGGTTGCAGTGTGGCTAGAGTGGGGTGTGCAGGAGCTGAGGAGGCTGGAGGTCCTGGCAGGCCTTGTGGGCCATTGGAAGGACTTGGACTTTGACCCTGAGCATGTAAAGAACCCCTGGGAGTGTTAAGGCGAGTAGGGATGTGATGGGATTGGAGTCGGAGAGGCTGCTTCTTGAAGCTGTAGGGCGGAGGTGGGGCAGGGAGCCTGGTCAGGAGGCCATCATAGGTAGTGCTTCCGGTGGGAGGCCAGGGAGATGGCAGAGATGGAGAGAATGAATGGATTTGCAGGGTGGCTGGGTGAGTTAGGCTCTCCGAATAGATACCCAGTCATACGCCCTTTGGGCCTTGACTTGTCCTCGTAATAGCTTGCCTTCCAGCAGCGAGGACATCGGTCAGTGGTCCTGTCTGATTCTCCTGACAGTTGTGTTTCTCTTGGTGGGTTAACACACCGGCTTTCTGGTTTCCCTCGCCTGCCTCCTGCACGTTTCTTCTGCACGCGTCAGCATCCTCAGACTAGCGCAGGGAACGCCGATGGATCGCGTTCTACCCTCCAAGCCTGCCGGGATCTGGACATGAACCTTGTGAGAATTTGGGGCGGCCTTTCTGCCAAACGCTGTTGGCGGCACCCCAGTCCCATCCCTGGGCAGGCTGGCATCCAGGGCAGATGCCTGTTCTCGCCTTCTCCCCAGAAATCAGCTGGGCTGAGAGTTGATCAAAGCAGGGATCCACGCTCAGCAAATAATGTCCTTGGGCCTGACTCTGTTCTGGGTGCGTTAAAGATAGTGCGGGTCTTCATCGCAACCTGTGAGGCGGGGTCTCGGGTGACCTCAGTTCACGGGTGAGGGGCCCGAGGCACAGAGAAATGAAGAAGCTGGCCCAGGGGAGTGAGTGGCAGAGCTGGGATTCAGGGTTTTCTCTGCCGTCAAAGACCTGCTTTGTTTTTTTGTACTTGGCTCACGGGGGAAATGCTCTCCATGAAGAAATCACAAATGCGTGTACGTTTGACCCCGGCAACTTCACCTCCGGGAATTCATCCTATTCGTGATACCAGAGCCCTGGAAGCAGCCCAGGAGGCCGTCCCTAGGGGACCAGTTAAAGAAATGGGGATCCGTCCGTACCCCGCACAGGGAGAGTGCGGGTGTGCTCCGCGTTCCGACGGGGAGAGATCTCTAGGGTGTATAGGTCGTCGCGTGAGAAAGTCAAGATGTGGAACAGCTGTAGGGTTTGTTCTGTTTTGTGTAAGAGAGGAGGAGAAATGAGAGCCCTCGCTCGCACTCACTCTTATTTGCCTGAAGAAACACTTAGGAGGATATCCAAGAAATTCCAAAGAAGTGGGAGTCCTCCGAGGCTGCCGGGGGGGTGGGGAGGGCTTGGAGTGGGCAGGGATGGGTCAGAGAGAAACTTCCCTTAGTGCCTTTTTTGGATTTTGAATCCGGGGATTGGTTTTCTTTTTTAAAACCAAACATTCCAATGAGGCACCGGCTTTCCACACCCTTCTCCGTCCTCCATGTCCAGACGGTGCTCTGGAGTCTCTCTGCTCACGTCCCATGCCTGCGTGTCCTGTTCCAGAGTTGTGAGCACCCGAGCCTCAGTTTCTTCCCCTGTAAAGTGGGCATAATAGATCCTGCCTCTGGGGGCTTCTGCAGGGAATTAAGAGCATCCGTCAGAGACAGATAACGGTTTTCCTCTTCGGGAGTTGGCTGGCAGGATCCGTGTAAGCAGCTTTGAACAGTGCCAGGTACAGAGTAAGGACTCAGAAAATTATTCACCTATCTTAGTGTTCTTGATTTATAAGATGGTGAGTCAGGACAGGAAACGAATCTAGGGTCAGGTATTATCTCTCAAGCCTGTTGTCCACTAACCTAACAAGGGAAAAAAATATTCGCCAAACTCGTTTGGCCAAAGATGATTTTGTAGTGAAAGGCCCCTTCGCATAGGAAGGTACACTGTAAACATTGTGGGTTAGAGGGATGGCAGGCTTTTGGGGGAGGAAGTAAAGGCGTTTTGTGCTCTTAAGTCCGGTCCACAGAGCGTAGGAGGAGCGAGCCGACCAGCGTGGCTTGCTGCGTGATGGCCTGAGGTAAGATTCTGTGCAGTCCCAATGCTGTGTTCTGTGGTCCTCCTGGAGGAGGCCCGTCATGGCTCCAGGTGGGCGCTCGTGGCCCCAGGTAAGGAAAGCACTTCCTGCCAGGCCTAAGAAGGCGGGTGGCTTTGAGAACTGGGGTTTATTTCCTGAAGCTTCCTGGGAGCTCGGCAGTTGAACTGTTGGTGTAGAGCAGGGCTTTTCATCCTTGGCTGCACACTTCCGGGGGGCTTTAAAAACCCTCCCAGTGGTCAAGCCACACCCCAGATATTTTTTTTTTCTTTTTTTAAAGATTTTATTTATTTATTTGACAAACAGAGATCATAGCAGGCAGGGGCGGTGGGGGGATGCAGGCTCCCAGCTGAGCAGGGAGCCCGATGTGGGGCTCAGTCCCAGGACCCTGAGATCATGACCTGAGCCGAAGGCAGAGGCTCAACCCTCTGAGCCACCCAGGCGCCCCTCCCCCCCAGATATTTTCTATCAGAACTTCTGGGGACAGACACAGGCACCAGCCTATTTTCAGGAGCCCCGGGTGCTTCGAATGTTTCGCTGACGTTGGGGACCCCTGGGTTACAGGAAGTGAGAGGCTTGTCACTTTCTAGAGATTCCCACACCCAAGGCAAGTTTTAGCTCAGAGACCCGTGGTGCTTGTCTGAATCCATGGTTCTCAGCTTGAGTGTATACAGGAATTCCCTAGCGAGGTCATCCAAGATTCATATTCCTAGTCCCCACCCTCCGAAATACTGGTTGTCGCTAGCTCTGAGGTGGGCCCCAGGAATGTGCCTTTCCAACAAGCAACTTTATGTGACAGTAATGTAAGTGTAAGTAGTGCACGCTGGGAGAGGCTTCGAGACAGCTCCTCTGCGCTTGGATGCCTTCCTGCCCTTTGTCGTAGCCTTGTGTCGTTTCGTGGTGAACTCATTCGACTTCACATTCTTAGAGCTTCCTTTTTCTTTTCCCGTGCGAGGACAGGCTGTGTGATTCTTAGCTTCCTTGAATGATGGCGTTACGGGGAGAGAGGGAGACGGACCAACAACACAAGAGCTCAGGGCAATACTTTGGATACTACAGGTGATTTGAAAGGCTCCAGGAAGCGAGTAGAACTATAATTCTTATCCCTTTGATGTTGACAGTATTTTCTAAAGTAATAGACAAAATAAAGCTTTTAGTGCTAGACTAAGGGGTGGCTTGTGGGCCAAGTCTGCCCTGCCCACTTGTTTTTGTAAATAAAGTTTTATTATTGTTACTGGAACATAACCAGCCACATCCATTTGTTGATACATGGCCTGTGATTGCTTTCCAGCTACAACAGCAGATTTGAGTAGTTACAGCAGTGACCTATGACCCACATCACCTAAAATATGTTTGTTTATGCATCTAGCAAATACTCAGCGTCCACGACATGCCAGGCCTTGGTCTTAGTACTGGGAATATATCCGTGGACAGAACAGACACACATTTCTTCCCTTGTAGCTTCAACTACCCTTCAGCTACCCTTGCTAGTTGAATCTCAAATTTCGATGCTTCTGGGCACCAGGCAGATCACATAAATGACAAACTGGGTGTTACAGATGCCATTTAAGGGGTCAGCTACTAATTTGTTGTAGCTCATTTTTTTTTTTCCTTAAAGAGACCTTTTTTTTTTTTTAAAGATTTTATTTATTTTTTGAGAGCAAGCACATGCGGGGGAAACAGCAGGGAGAGGGAGAAGCAGGCTTCACGCTGAGTAAGGAACCTGATGCTGAACTCGATCCCAGGATCCTGGGATCATGACCTGAGCCGAAAGCAACCGCTTAACCAACTGAGCCACCCATGAGCCGCTGTCATAGCTCATTTTTATCTTGTAGGGATATGGGCCATTTTTGGCACATCATTTGTGAAGAAGCAACAAATCCGGTTTTTCACATTGAATGAAAGTTTTTTACCTGTTGACAACTAATTAAAAAAAAAAAAAAAAGTGTTAAAGCGCTTTGTGGGCCAAACAAAATGGATCCGTGGCTGGGTTCACCCCCAAGCTCCCTACCTACAGCCACTGGCTTAGAAGTAGAACGTGGACTGTTCGCTATTTAGTGAATGGAGGTGTCTGGGGTCTCCTTGACCCTAAGTGTCCCTCTCTAAGGGGAGAATGATGACTTGCCTGCCTCATGGAAAGTGTTGTTTAAGTCCCCTCATTTTATTAAAAACAGAAACAAAAGAAATGGGGCTTACAATTTATACCACTAGGTGGCAGCAAACGATAACAAGTTAAAGAGCTCTGGGACCAGCCCCCTCGGTCCCTAATTAACAAACGTTTATTTAGTGTTCGCTCCTGAGGAGGGGGATGCTAACACCATCTGTCCTTTCTCCCCAGGAAAGCTAGTGTATGAGCGCATCTTCTCCATGTGTGTGGATAACCACAGCGTCTTACCAGGTAATGTCAGAGCTGTTCTACGGATTTTGTTCTATCCTGGAGTTGTGATTAGAACGTTTCTATCAAGTCAGGATTTACGGAGACTCAGTAGATTTATTTTGTTTTTGGTGTGTTAAAAGTAGAAGAAACAACTTGGCACATTTTTTGATCATCTCGGTTTTCTAAAACAAAACAAAACAAAACAAAAAACATGAGGTTTTCAAATGGCCAGGCTAAGAATTTGCGCAAGTAATTTGAATCCATGAAAATGAAAAGGTACAACTAGATTCAGCTGATTTTTTTTTTTTTATGATTTTATTTATTTGTGAGAGAGCGAGAGAGAGAGCTCGCGCGCACAAGTGGGCAGTGTGGCAGGCAGAGGCAGAGAGAGAAGCAGGCTCCCTGCCAAGCAAGGAGCCTGATGCGGGACTTGATCCCAGGACTCTGGGATCATGACCAGAGCCGAAGGCAGTGGCTTAATGGACTGAGCCACCCAGGCATCCCTCAGCTAATCTATTATACCGTTTATACTTAAATTCCTCCACTGCTTGACATTTTTTCCCTGCATATCTCTCCTGAGAAGCAAATTGCAGAACCCAACTTTATATATACTAAAGACTGATGGCAAAGAAATCAATAACAGATACTTTGCATTTACAGTCTGAGCTTAAGTGATATGAGCATTAAATTTATTGCCAATCCATTTTAAAATCTCAGGGGGTTATAATGGGACAGCTTGATTATGAATCCCTGTTGTCACATAAATGATGACGATGTCTCTGGCTATGTGGGACTCTCAGCAGTAGCTTCTCTTCCCTCTTGTCCCTCCTTTCAAGTTCCCAGAGCTGCTGTGAGGAAACATTGTCATCCACACAAGTTACAACAGCGAGCTTGCCCCCACTGCTTCTGCTCTCAGCTAGACACCGTAACCCATAATTGACCTGTTCACTTACTCATTAACTCTTTTGCCCATCTCTGTATCTGTTATTTTTAAAATGATGGAATACAACTATTTCTCAAAAAGAGACAGGACCCCACAGACCTTTGGGGCTGAAAGAGTCATCTGGCGTCAGAGGAGCAAACCCATGGGGGAAGAGCCAAGAACATGCCCGGGGCCCTGTCGCCAGCTCGTGGGAGCCTTGCTCTTAGGGGAGCTCTGTGCCATCCAACATGGCGGCCTGGTCACGTGGGGCACGTGAGCTCTGGCCAGTCCAAACGGAGGGTGTGATGTGTGTATAAAAACACTCTGGATTTCAGAGACTTAAAAGACCATGAAGTATCTCACCAATTTTTAAAAATCAATCGCATGTTGAAATGACATTTTGGATGAGTTGGGTTAAATGAAGCATTTTATGAAGATTTCACTTATTTTATCTCTTTGAACATGGCTCATGCAATATTTCTGTTCGTTGGTGCTACTCCAGAGACTCCCCTCCACCACATCACATCTGTGATGTTACTAACAGCTCCTCCCACGTCCTAAGGCATCTCAAGATCCGGAGGCAGTGAGCCTGGAGAGGGAGGCAGGGACCACCTTGAGTGCAGAGGCCTTCTCTGTCAACTTCAAGGATTTGGGAAATCTAGGTGCACCTATTTATGTATTTATTTATTTATTGAAAAAAAAAAAGATTTTATTTATTTATTTGTCAGAGAGAGAGAGCGAGCAAGCACACAAGCAGGCAGAGTGGCAGGCAGAGGCAGAGAGAGAAGGAGCCTCCCTGCTGAGCAAGGAGCCTGATGTGGGACCTGAACCCAGGGTCCTGGGATCATGACCAGAGCCAAAGGCAGCGGCTTTGGCAGTGCCTCTAGGTGCACCTGTTTAATTTAAGCTTGCCAATTTGTGTGCCGTAAAGTAAGCATATGCTCGCCTATAAGCAGAATTAAACCCAAATAGGTATTTTTTTGTGGCTACAACAGTATTGGTTTTTATTTTTATCTTTTATTTATTTTTATTTTTTTAAAGATTTTATTTATCCATTTGTCAGAGAGGGAGAGCACAAGCAGGGGGAGGGGCAGAGGGAGAAGCAGTCTCCCCACTGAGCAAGGAGCCCAATGTGGGACTCGATCCCAGGACCCTGGGATCATGACCTGAGCTGAAGGCAGATGCTTAACTGACTGAGCCACTCAGGCATCCCAACAGTATTGTTGTTTAAAGATTTTATTTTTAAGTCCTCTCTACATCCAATATGGGTCTAGAACTCATAACCCTAATCAGTTCAAGAGTCACATGCTCCACTGAGTGAGCCGGCCAGGTGCCCCTCCAACAGCATTTCCCACCCCCCAAAATAATTATTTATTTAAGAGAGGGGGGCACAGGAAGAGGAAGAAGGGAAGAGAGCGAGCGAGAGAGAGAGAGAGAGAGAGAGAGAAAATCCCAAGCAGACTCCCTACTGAGCTGGGAGCCTGACGTGGGGCTTGATCTCATGACCCTGAGACCCAGACCTGAGCTGAAATCAGGAGTCAGTTGCCCAACCAACGGAGCCACCCAGGTGCCCCTCCAACAGCATTTTAGAAAATGCTTTTTAATACACAATCTACTACTTCCTGTTGTTGTGCACCAAACCACATAAGAATATTTGTTACCTGTCTAATCCCCAGGGGCCTTCGAGTTTCCATCTCCTGCAATAACTTTCCTTCCTCCTAATTTTCACTAAATATACAAACAATATTTTAGAGCCAACTAAGGAAAAATTACTAATAGCCTCCTACTTAAACTATGAAAGTTCAACATAAAAGACTATTTTCATATCCATTTCCAGTCCTTGTCTAAATTTATTAATTAGCACTTTTCTCACAGAAACTCTTCCTTCCCCAATACCTTTTTTTTTTTTTTTTACCTTGAGCGATGCAAATCGGGCTTTTGTTTTTCTTGAAAATCGTTTCCTAATTTTTTTTTTTTTTCCAGTGAAAGTCTACGTCTGCACGTAGTGTTTTCTGGTTCCAAGAACCTGAGGGGGAAAAGGGCCAATTTCTCTCAGAAATGTCAGAGATTTGCGGGGATGTCTCTTAACAATAATTATGAAGAAAGCTTTCAAAATCCACTGTGTGGAATTCTGCCTGAAGAGGTTCTGTACAGAGGGGAATCTGGTGGCATGTGTGCTCATTCTTTCCAGTTGAATCAAGTTCTGACTGCTGAATTTAATTTTTGAGCCCTTCACCTTCAGGAATTTGAACTGAAGCGTGTAGACCTATTTGATGAGTTTAGAAGGATACAGGTGCCCTTTGGGGTCGTGAACAGGACGTACTACTGTATGTGGTAGCTTTTCCCTACCATCTCTTAATCCAGCGTATGTGTGCAGAGACGATCCACTCTAAGCAATCAAGTAATTTCATTTCCATCTGAGGAGAGGGAACTTGGGTTTGTCCTGTCGTGGCTGTTGTCACCTGTGGGCATTCCGGCCTTCGGTTTCTGCCCGTGGCTGGTGGAGGCTGCGCCCAGAGAAGCAGCGTCCTTAACTGACCTGGCCTCTGAGGCGAGACCGAGAGGACTTCCCTATATGCACTGTTATGTAAAGAGACCTCTCGCTCTTAGGGTGGAGACTTGGCAGAGGAAAGAGAACTCGACTCGCTGGTCTCCTCCCTCCTCCTAAAATATCCACGGAAGTTCAGGGTTGAAAAAAGAAGCACCATAAAAGAAAAATAAGTGGGATCAGGAGGAAGAGTCTTTGCTTTTTGGTACATTGACGTCTCTGAATTAATTTCCACCTTCTGAATTCATTCTCCATGTAGGCAGTCCATGTGCTAGAGTGTAAGTCATGTCCTGTGAGGCCATTCCTCTGCCCAGAGCCCTTCGTTTCTGTTGCGCCTAGAAAAACTCTCCAACTACTTACCAAGGCTGCAGCCCTGTATGACTTGGCGCGTGGTACCTGCTTCTCTCCTTCCTGCTTGCCCCTTCGGCTTGCTTTTTTCTTCTTTGATCCCATTCAGAGTTCCTGTCTACCTCAGGACCTTTGCACTCGATGTTTCCTGGAACACATTTCCTCCACATGTAAACATGGCTGTCTCCGTGTTGTAATTCAGGGCTTAGCTCAAATGCCGCCTCCTGGGGCCACCCTGTCTAATGAAACTGCACCCCCAAAGTCACTGTCAAGTCTAATACTTAGTGGTATGTCTTTCATAGTATGGGCTGTTACTGGATACTACCTCATTTGTTTGCTTGCTTGCTTATTCTTTCCAAGGTTCATTATGTTGTTCCGTCCTGGAATATAAGCTTCGTGAGCACAGGAGCTGTCCTGTGTATTGTTATCTCTTGAGAGCCTAGAATACTACTTTTAGTTGGTTCTTTAAACATTTGTGTTGAGCAAATGAAGCACAGGAATGTAAGATTTATTTTGCTACGGGATTTTAACTAATTTCTATATTTTGAGTGAGCGCTATGCCCAACGTGAGGGCTTCAGCTCACGACCCCAAGGTGAAGAGCTGGGTGATCGAGTGACCGAGCCAGCTGGGCACCCCACTTTGCTACAAGATTTTAAAGTCCTGCCTAACATCGTTTTCTCTTTAATGATCTCCTGAGCTGGAGGGAAAGCCATGTGCACATTGTTGTACAGCTTGCAGGCGATGTGGACACCCAGGACAGCTTGCTTTTCTGTGTCCCCAGGGTCTCTCGTGTCCAGCTGCGGGTTTCAGTGGACAAGGCTCCTGTCGGGGCTGGTGGGTTATAGCTTACAGTGATGCCAGCTCTCTTCTGAGTCTCCATTCCCTCATCTGTAAAGTGAAGGGTTTTTTTGTTTGTTTATTTGCTTTTTAAAGATATTATTTATTTATTTGGCAGACAGAGGTCACAAGTAGGCAGAGAGGCAGGCGGGGGGTGGGGGGAAGCAGGCTCCCAGCTGAGCAGAGAGCCTGATGTGGGGCTCGATCCCAGAACCCTGGGATCATGACCTGAGCCAAAGGCAGAGGCTTAACCCACTGAGTCACCCAGGCGCCCCAAAGCAAGAGGTTTTATTAGATGATCTTAGAGACTTATTTTTGCTTTTAGGTTTCAGATCCCATGATCCCGTCATATGAAGGGAAATTAATCCCACCCGTTTTCCACAAAGCACGATTGACAAATGAATTTAAGAATAACCCTTATCTTTTCCTGTCTGGATCTCTTGGAACTTGGAAAAAAAGAAAAAAGAAAAAGAAAAAGTGGTTCCTTTTAAGTGGGCGGGTTTAGGGCAGGAAACCCTTTGGAATTGGCAAGTGAGTAGTTCTTGAATGAATGAAGCCTTCTGTAACATCCAAAAATAAATCCTTGAGATTGCACTTCCAGATTATCTGCAGTTGTGATTAGTGACTGTTCTCTGCTAGGAGGTACCTGGAGGTTTATCTTTTTGCTGATTCCATCGGAATTTCGATCACTTTAATCATGTGCCACCAGTTGCAGAAAGCAGAATTAGGGACGAAAGATGACTGTGCACAACAGTGAGGAGGGCAGCAAGCTTGAATTCGTCAGTTGTCTCCTAAAGTGATTAACGTCTCCCCCTTTGATTGAGTTTTTTTTTTTTTTTAAATTTTAAGTAAACTATGCCATACCTCGCTGTGGGGATGGCCGCATGCCCAGCAGAAAAGGGACAAGTCCGTTAATGAAGAGGAAGAGAACAGATATTGGGGGAAACTGGCAGTTTTGCCACTAGATGACTCACGTGTTGGAAGGAGGATCGAGCTGGTGGCCGGACTGATCGTTTTCCACCGCAGGGCTTTGATTTACCTGGCGCAGGTGATATTTAGAGTACAAGCTCGGATCACATGTCAGGTGACCCTTGCAGGTTTCCGAAGCATCTGGAATTCCCAACCGTATGGTCCTAGTTCTGCTGGGTGTACCAAGAATCTTGGGGTTGTGTGAGAGGCTGTGGGGCTGGACTGCCTGGGTTGAATCTCAGCTCTGACTTTTGCTTGCTGTGTGCCCTAGCCATCTCTGTGCCTTGGTCTCTGCATCTGTCACAGTAAATTAAAGCTCAGGTCCTGATCTCAGGGTCCTGGGATGGAGCCCTGCGCTGGTCTGCCCAGTCAGCCGGGAGTCTGCTTCTCCCTCTCTGTTTCTCTCTGCCCTTCCCTGCACACCCCCATCCCCCACCGTGCTCCCTCTTTCTTTAATAAATAAGTAAAATCTTAAAAAGAAAAAAAGTAGGCACTGTGGAGGGATGTTGTGGACATAAGGTGAATTACCTGTTTCCTAATAATATTTGGAAGGAAAGATCTCAAAGAACTGGAGAGGCCACCGCTTCTTGTCCACTGAAACGTTCTCCTGTCTCAGGGCCCGGAGCAGCTGTACCCCAGTCCCTGATGGATACTGTTTTTGCGTTCCAGATCACTTCTCTCCAGAGAATGTCAATGACACGGCCAAAGAAACATGCTTAAATTGGTTTTTCAAGATTGCTTCCATCAGGGAACTCATTCCAAGATTGTATCCTTTTTTTGGTCTTTGTCTGATGATTTTAAAGATAGGCTGAAAGAGTTGCACCATTAATAGAAGCCATGTGATGGGATGCCCTGAAATTGCTGTTAAAAATTTGGTCCCGTTACGGTTGCTAGCCTGGGAATCCAGGGCCAGCCATACTGTCGGAGCCTTTGGACTGCACTCTCCCCAAATAGTGTTCTGTTTTCTTGCTTTGAATATGATGCCATGTACCAGACTTTTGTTTCCCAGAGGAACATTCCCACATTAATTCTCTCAATTAAAATGCTTCATCTTTATGTGTTTTCTCTGGTTCTCGAAACTTGAAAGGACCAGGGTCAGGCTTCTCTGCACAGATGCCAGTTCTGGAGAACAGAGAGTTTGACTTACACACAAGTGAATCTTGGTTATCTAAAGTTCGTTCTTTCCTCCATAAAGCCTCGAGGGGAGATGCTCAAAATGCAGTTTAAACTGTAGCATGCAACCGTGAATCAGCATGTAATTTTTTCCCCCCAAAATGTATTTTCAGTAAGTATGAAGCCTTGAGAACCAGCTATGGAAACCATGAGCTGTTAGCTAACGCAGTTCTCTGGGCTGCTGAGAGCTGTCGTGGGCCCACCATCCTGAAGTCATGCTAAGTCCTGCTTATGAGTGGTCTAGCCTTTTTGCCACAGGGAACAGGCCGTCTGGAAAACGTCTTCCTTAACAGGATGTTTTTGTAGTTACGTGGAAGCATCCATCCTGAAGTGTAACAAGTTCCTCTCCAAGACGTAAGGCTCCTCTTCAGTGTCTAGAACCGTAACATTTCCAGGGAATTTCCCCCCCACACACACTAGTGACAGGTGATAGCGACTGTCACTCGCTAGGTACTTAGCATGTAGCAAACCTGGGGCCAAGCCCCTTCTGTGCATTTTCTCCTCTGATCTAAGTGGACCCTCGATAAGGTAGAGATACTGTTCTCCTTCCTGTTTGATGGAGAAGAAAACTCAAGCCAGGAGAAGGTGGTTGAGAGGTTCATGGAAGAATACTCACTCTGCCTTTAGTAGCTCTGTCGTCTTGGCAAGTTACT
Source organism: Mustela lutreola (assembly GCF_030435805.1). NCBI lineage: Eukaryota > Metazoa > Chordata > Mammalia > Carnivora > Mustelidae > Mustela > Mustela lutreola. Next base: position 8,997,944 of record NC_081306.1, on the reverse strand, counting down.
AAGCATCTCTGACCCTCTGTCTCTTCCTCTGTGAATGGGTCCATAAAAAGAGGTCGGTGGGGATTTGTCGAGAGTAGGGCCTGGCACACAGTGGGCCCACACTCTGTATTTGCTCATGCTGCTGAAGATGGTGATAATGATGCCGTCAGCCGCAGAGCCTTCGCCCCAGAGCCCCGTGTTCCTCTGGGTTACCTTGGGCCTTGTTTTGAGGATAGCTTCCAGGACTGGGAGAAGCCAGATGATCTGTTCTCTGCAGAGCCAACAGAACGCCAGGTCATGTCGAGTGGCCCATAGATGATAAGCTCCCTAAAACCAGGGACCAGCTTCTCCTGCTTTATGGTGAAGTAGTTTTATTGGATTTAGGATGTGTACCAAATATATTTGATTTGGATCCAAGGGTGCCTGGGGTAGTTTTTAGGGATAACATTGGTGCTAAAGAAATTATTTTGCCTCCGTATTTGGGAAGGCAATGCCTGAGGCAGAGGGAGGGCCCGTGTTGCCGAAGTCAGTCAGCCCCGATGGACGCGGATGGGGAAGGCTGATGCCAGCCTGAGGTGGCAGGCGTTGGGTGCTAGGAGGGAGTGGGGCAGAGGACAGGCGGTGCCAAAGGAATATAGACACGGTGAGAACATCGAGAGGATCCAGGAGTGATCAGCAGGTGGAAAATAGTGAGGAGGAGAAACTGTTACATTAACGAAATAAATGTCACCTCAGATGGGCAAAAAAGAAAAGATGAGGTTCCAGCCCTGAGGAGATGGTAGAGATGACAGAAGGCACTCAAGGAATGAGCGGTGTCTGGAGAAGAACGCAAAAACGTTGGCCTTGGTTTGTCTCTGAGACTTGGTTCTCTCCCCCCCCCCACCCCCCACCGGCCTTGAGGAAGGGTGTCTTTATGTTAAAAATGAAAGAACAGAGAGCGCTCGCATGGGGTGTAACGCTGCCTACTTTGTGTTCCTCACAGGGGGATTTCGGAGTGTCTGCCCCGGCTGACGTGCATGATTCGCGGCATCGGAGACCCGCTGGTGTCCGTGTACGCCAGGGCCTATCTGTGCCGGGTAGGCCGCGTCGGTCCCCTTCCCCGGCAGCGCGCCAGCCCCTCCAAGAAGGACTTCATTAGCTGCTAATTTTAGAACACGGCTCTTCCACGGAAAGGAGAGCTGTAGGATTTCTTTTAAAAATTAATTTTAAAGTAGGCCCACTTACCGGCACTCTAATTAGGGGGCGTCTAAGGTCATCTCCTTACAAATGAACTGGTTTTCAGAATTAATTGTTTCTGAGGTTCTTGCTGGGAAGGAAGGCTCCCAAGGCCTGTCGGCTGATAGGCTGCTTTTCATTGACTCGAAAACGGCTTTCCCTTTGTCTTGGATTCGCTCGTTTTGTTAGTTTCTCTAGTTGGCGCAGGGTGCGAGTTGGTGGGGGGCTGTGGGGCAGGGCCTGGGGCCGCTCTGGTGACAGGCATCAGCGTCCATGCGACCCAGGCACAGAGGGCTCCCTGCCTCTCTCTGCACCTGCCCTCACGGGGAGGGGGTCCCAGTTGTAAATCACTTCGCCTTTTTCCATCTCAGAGCACCGTGAAGCTTCTACATCAGACTTCTGCATTTGTGAAAAATGCAATGCATGGAGAGTTTCTGGTTAATTCTTCTGCAACTCCCATGGGGGCTCTGCCGCCATCCGCTGGCTCTGGAGTCCTTTTTACTAGTCCCGTCAGCATTCTTCACGTCGAAGGAGGGCTTAATGCCCCTGTTTTGTGGGGTCCCGATGAACGGCAGACTTCCTTGAGGACAAAGCTGCGGGACGCCCCCCACCACCCCGCCCTCGCCGGTGATCATATTTGTAAATGAGAAGGCCTGAGAACTGGTAGCTTGTGATTGACTTTTATGTGACATCTAGCAAGTGACACCAGCCCTGTGGTCTCCAGTGTCACAAAGAAACCAGTCACTGCACTCAGAGTGAATAGCAGACATCCTTGTGAAGGACACTTTTTAGAGGTCTGTTGGTTCCTGATGCCAGAAGGAAAGAAAAAGCTTTTCACCCGAGGGCAGCTTGCTCCCCGAGGGTAACGGAGGCCAGAGTGTCTATGCCCTGCCATCTGCTTGAAACTTGGGGTGGGCTTTTCCTACAGGAATACCAGGTATGTTTCCTAGAGCTTCAGGTTTGGAATATACTGAAGCTTGAATACTCTTTCCGAGTCCGTGTTTGCCGTGGTCCTACTGTGTGCAGAACACCGTTGGGTCCTGCGAGGGGTTGGGGGAGACGCAAGGATATTGTTATTTTGCGGGTTTGTGTTCCACCGTCTTTCCCCTCCTCAGACACAGCACATGATTCAAACTTCCCAGTTGGATAATAGAGTCGTAAAAGACTTAGAGAGTCACAGTGTTTATTGATGAGGATGATTCTGGTTACTAAAGAGAAATCAAAAGTGTGGAAATAAGCATTCCCTGCAAACCATGTTCAGTTGTAAAGTTGGAAGTAAGTGGCACAGGTTAGGGAAAAGATCATGATTCTGGCCTATAAAATGGCACGTGGCAACTTTCAACTTCAGTGACAATGACCCCCTGCCAGGAGGGCTGTTGATAAAACGCATCGTCTCTGGAAGTCATTTTTGACAGCCCAGGCTTTACATCGGTTCCCCAGGTGGGGCAGCTACCAAGTCTTCTGACACAGAAGAAGAGGCAGTCTGTGAATCCTTCAGCTGCAAGCAGCAGAAACCCAGCTCACACTATTTTAAGAAAAAGGAGGGTTTATTGGCTCATGTGTCTGAAGAGTCCAAGGGTAAAGCACAGGCATGGCTCGATCCTGGGTCTTCAGACTACTGTCAAGTTCGTCCTCCCCCTCGTCACTCAGCTCTCTGGGTTGACTTCACTTTATTCAGCAGCCCTAGGCCCCCATCCTCCTAACTGAACCCCAGTGGAAAGAGAAGCTTAGAATGGCCAGAGTCTCAGAGCTCTAGCCAGATCGTCTTGGGTCCCCTGTCCATCCGCAGACTGTGGCCAGGGGATGCGATAGGCCTCCGGAGCAGGCCTGGGTCACGTGCTCAGCCTTGGACCTCAGGGTGGGGGTGCAGCCAGCACCTACCCAGATCTCACATTCTGAAAGGGAGGTTTGCTTCCCCAAAGACAAATCCAACTCGCTGATACCAGAAATAGGAAATGCCTGCCAAAGGCAGGCGGAAACAGCAGATGGAAATCATGAGCCACCACCCTTGCTACTCTGGGTAGAAATCTTTTAGACCCAAGCAGATTTCTAAGCTGCTCATTTGTCTTGATGGAGAGAAGTAAACAAAACACAGAAAAGCGGTGAGTGGGCAGGGCGTGGGGGGATCTTGAAGCTGTTTATTCAAGGAAAGTATGATTAACTCCATTGCTAAGTCACAGCCTCTTCAGCATATCACCGCTGCTTGTCCACTGGGCCTGCCTTGGCTGTCACCTAACAGATAATTATTGCCTTTTGTACGATATGATTAAGTGGAAGGAAAGACAATAGAACACAGTAGAGCTGTGTTCTGACATTTGTTGTTGTTGTTGTTGTTGTTGTTTTTTTAATCTACTGCTTGTCCTTGAAAGTATCCTCAATAGCCATGGAACTGTCCTTGGACTTGAGCTCCCCAGTGGATCTCGCATAATTCTTCTCAAAGGAATTCTTCACAGTGTGTGAAAAGAAAAAAAAAAAATCCCGTCATTATTGTTAATCTTCAAGACCTCACGTAGGGGGAGCTGAGTGGTAGGAATCTGTCCCTTTTTGAAGAAACCAGGTCCCAGAGAAGCCCCTTCTCCTAGAAAGTTGCTTTTGTGCTAAAGCAGCAATTTGAAATTGAGGTGTATCTGAGGGGCTCAGTTTAAGGAACATGATGCTTTTGGTTTGTTTTGAACACATGAAACCCATGAACTCCCCTCCATAGCTCATACCTTCATTTTCCATCCACCCCCAGGGGTCTGGCTGCCTGCTCTATGATCAGCACAATTTTTCAGCTGGAATGGTACAATCTGTGGTTTATTTTTTATTTTTTTAAAAGATTTTATTTATTTGACAGAGATCACAACTGGGCAGAGAGGCAGGCAGAGAGGGGGCGGGAAGCAGACTCCCCACTGAGCAGAGAGCCCAATGTGGGGCTTGATCCCAGGACCCTGAGATCATAACCGAGCCAAAGGCAGAGGCTTAACCCTCTGAGCCACCCAGGCGCCCCTACAGTCTGTTTTTTAAACAGTGAATGCCCGAGCCAGCGGGTTATAATATTTTTAATGCTTCATGCTCCTCTTACATAAAATGGCTTAAAATACATTAAAAACTTGTCTGCTTCCATGACTGCCCAGTGAAGAGGAGACTCTGTATATTTTGACAATGCACTGGTCAAGTCCCAGCTGACTCTCTTCTGTACCAGAGTCTTTTTTGCGTCATCTAATAAAAGTGCAGCCACGTGTCTGTTTATCTTTTTTTTTTTGAGGACAAGAGAATACTGTATACACCGTCCTGAGAGTACGTTCCTCCTTTGTGCGTATTGATTTGTTCTCTTGGTCATCTGTTCAGAAATACATGCACTACCTTTGGGAAATTGCAAAGATGATTACTGCAAATGTTGCCTTTTTTTTCCCCCCCATTAAAAATAGCTTCTGTGGTTTTTCTTATAAAAGCATCCACGCTTCTTGAATAAGGAAACAGATAAGGAAAAAGAATAAAAACTTTCTGGACTTCTCCCCATGCCTACGTGAGTTTTCCATTTGTAACCATGGCATCCTACTGTGTTCCCATAGTCAAAGCAGTTTCTTTTGTTTGACTCCAGGTGGGAATGGAAGTGGCCCCACATCTCAAAGAAAGCCTGAATAAGAACTTTTTTGACTTCCTGCTCACGTTCAAACAGGTGAGAGAACACTGGCAGAACGGCTAATGGATAGAACCGTTTCGTGATCACGAGTTCACAGAACCCAGTTGGATTTCCGAGTTGAGATCGCCTTCGAGGTCTTTAAATGCATAAACCCTCGAAAATGACACCGGAGTCTGTTACAGACAATTAAAATGTGTTGATTGTACTGAACAAGTAGAGAGAATTAATATGCATGTGTTAACAGGAAACATCTCCAGTGGATCAGCCCCTTCTCGTCGCATCTGCTGGCTCCATTTTTATCAGATTATTTCTCTGCACATTTCTCAGCGCACATTCCCAAAACAGCTCAGCTCGGTGACATGGGAAACGTTCTCTGTGGTTTTTTTTCCTAGTTTAAAAACAAAGCAAAACAAAACAAAAACCTAAGAAACCAGGCAGTTTCTCTCGGGGTCCTCCGAGAGCTTAGGAGTATGCATCATCTGGGAGTTATGTGCTTTTTGTTTATTATTATTCCTTTCCATTTCTGAGGGTTTCTTGGGTCTCCTGCAGATTCATGGGGATACAGTCCAGAACCAGCTGGTGCTGCAGGGCGTGGAGCTGCCATCTTACCTGCCCCTCTACTCGCCGGCCATGGACTGGATCTTCCAGTGCATCTCCTACCACGCCCCCGAGGTAACAGCCACGTGCGGTCAGCGTGAAGTTAACGCAGAGGAGGGATACCGGGGCTCCCCTCTCTCCCATATTGTGTCTCAATGACCTGTCCGCCAGTGTGCCCGGTCACGTTAATGGGGTCTTTCCGTCACAGCGACAGCCACACCAAGGCCAGCCAGCTGTTCCGTAGTCTCACCGCCGTGGCTGGCACCGTGCACAGCGCCTTTCCGTGACTGTCTAGGTAACCGCTCTGGGAGGGGGGCTCTGCGAGGCCAGAGAGACACCTCTGACGGGTCACAGAGCTTGAAGGTGGGGGTGACAGGGCGCACACTGTGCAGTGTGGCTCCAGGGCTGGTGGGTTTCATCGCCTTTTCACTCACCTTCCTGCCCTGCTCTCGTGTTGGTGATAATCTGAGAAGTCGGTAGAGCAGGTCATAGTTTCCCTGTTATGCACAAGGAAAGTGACACTCAGATGTGTGATTGCGTTAAGATTTTTTTCCTGTTCTTTTTTAAGATTTTTTATTTATTTGAGAGAAAACATCAGCAGGGGGAGGGAGAGGGAGAAGCTCCCTGCTCAGCAGGGAGCCCCAACACAGGGCTCAGTCCCAGGACCCTGAAAGCATGACGTGAGCTGAAGGCAAACACTTAACTGACTGAACCACCCAGGTGCTCGCTCGCGCGCGCTCTCTCTCTCTCTCTCTCTCTCTCTCTTTTTTTTTTTTTTTGGTCTAATTGAAGCATTGTTAGAAATTAAAGTACAATTGGAATCAAAGCAGAAATACCTTTTCCTTACCCAAGACTGAGATGTAGAACAGCAGTTCCACCTAGCATAATACCCATCGTGTGACAGATGAAGCTTCTTCAACAGATGCTTCAGAATTTATCCTTCGGGGAGGAGGGAAAGGGGTCTTGCTCCAAAACAAGGGGGCACAGTACAAAGCGAAATTCAGGTACACCTGCCTTTTCCCAGAAGCTGCCAACTTAATCACACCCTAAAGAAAGAGGAAAAAGGACATGACTTTGACTCAGCACCTCCACTTTTAAGAATATTACGTAGACGTGCTTGGGCAGGTGCAGAAGGACGCGCGCATGCGCACATGGGTTCGGGCTGGTCCAGCATCAGAAACCAGCATCACACGGAGATTGGGTCAGAATCCATATAGATTCAGTGGCGTGTGACAGGGCCCACTGGAGGATCACGAGGAGGATCTGTTCATACGAACATAAGGGTGCTCGCAATAACTGGTGAGTCGCAAAGGGAGGTTGGGGGTTACACGCTTTGCTGTGTGTGTCCTCAGCGGTAGCATGGCCTAGTGTTCAGGTTTGGGCCCTGGAGTCGGAGGGCCTGGGTTCGAATCCCAGATCCATTGCTTACAGCTGTCGGGACAGAAGTACAGGCAGGTCCCTAACCACTCTGAGCCTGTTTTCTTCATCTGTGAAACGGGAGCTTTAATTCTCTTTTTTGGTTTTTCGGAGGGATTGCATAGGAGGACCCGTTTGCGTTGTTTGGTCAAGTGCCCCACACGTAGCACGAGGGTGTTTGTTGCGTTGTCGGGATCGCAAACATGATGTTTGTGTCTGTGTGCGAGAACTGGGGAGGAGGGGTGTCAGAATGTCACTGGAAGGTGAGCTTTTGCCTCATCTTAACTTTTCTTGGCCTACTGTTGCTTTCTAACTTTCGGCCAAATGTAATGGATTCTTTACATTTTCATTTTCCCAAATCCTAAAGTATGAAGGGAAAAATTAGGGGCATCTTGGATTTCAGGTGACCCTTCCCCCCCCCCCCCGCCACCACCATTAAATTGATTTTAAATGAAGTCGGTGTGAACGGAAGATTGAAAGGCTGTGGTGGTGGCAGGAGTTTTAACAACACACGGTGGCCCAGGTGGCCCAGGCTCCGGGGAGCACGAACGGGAGTGTAGAGAGCCCCAATCTGTTCAGCCGAATGACTGAAACATAAGAGCAGGGTTGACATGTTTGAAAATGGGAACACTTAAGTTCTTTTTTCCTTATTTTAACAAAAGGCCAAATCGAATTAAAACAAAAGGTACCCATGATAAGGCATTCTTCCTTTTATTTTAAGCACCAGGAGTCTCAAAGGATGGCAGAAGCTGGGAATAGAGCTTTCCCAGGGAGTAAAACTCTAGGAAATCATTACCACGCCAGAAGAAGTGATTAAAAAAATTAGGTCACCTGAATAATAATAAACTCTGATTCTTGGGGCACTTAAATAAGGACCTTGCAGCATCTCATTTAAAAAATGTTAATCATTTTCAAAATGCTGACGAATCAATGCCCTGGTGAAAGGTGGTGTTTAAGATGCCCGTTTCTGCTGCCTAAAAACTCTCGGAGTGGCCGGAATGTATCACCTGGGGAGTTAGGCCATGCCTCCAGAGCAGGGGATGGTCTGTTTGGCGGTGGCTGCCGTTAAGGTATAGGACAGGCAGGCAAGATGGGGGAAAGGAGAAAAGCCTTCAGCTACTAAGATCTGTCATACGAAATTTCAGATTGAAATTGAAATCCCAAATTCCCCCCCAAAAAAAATAAAAATCAAGGAGCGATTATTCAGAAAGGCTTTTTTGTTGTTGCTTGAAGATAGGATTTTTTTTCCACCCATATACGACAAAAATAAGATAATGATACATAAAAAAACAGATTTATGCCCTCAAATCCAGACACATTCTGCAGAGATAAAAAAGTAACCATTTCACAAGATCTGGTTTGGGGCAATGAAAACCAATCCTTCTCGGCATTTTCAGCAGCTTTTCATTTGTTGGGGGTGGCGTGGGAGGTGTAGAAGGGAAAAGGCCTGGTCCAGGACGTGAGTGGCAAGTGCCGTCTGACAGGGAATCCCTCGAGGTCCTTTCCTGAGCCAGGAGGGGCAGGTTGTAAATGTCGGCTGAGCAAAGAAGCAGATGCACCAGGAGTGGTGGGAGCAGGCAGTCGGGCAGACCAGGTTTCAGGGGTTCAGACTACGGCTGTGTTGCCTTGGGCTACTTGACGTCTTTTACCAGCTATAAAATGGGGCTAATAGAACCTTCTAGAAGGGTTCTCGGGGAGTGACCATGATGCTGCCCATCTGTGCACCGCCAAGGGATGGAGACACCAGGCAGAGGGGGTGGCTGCCATCCTTACGTTTGGTCTTTACAGGGACTCCCTGAAGTAGATGGGGTTCTGGGCCAACTTGACAGTCAGGAAGCAAGCAAGGGGTGAGATGGGGGAGGGGGGCGGAGGGGCCAAGCAGGGGGCGAGGTGGGGCGGGGGACGGAGGGAAGGGACTGAGGCAGGTAAGAGGCATAATGAGGAGACCAAAGCCTTACTGGAAAGAGTGACAAATAAAGCTGGCTTTATTTGTGTGGACCAGCTTACAGAGGTCATTGAACATAACGTGGTGGAGATCGGGCAGCTCTTGGAGATTTTTGATCAGGAGAATGATTTGAAACAAAAGCGATGCTTCAAGATCAAACTAGCAGAAGCCCACCAGACAGATCAGAAGGAGAAGGGTTGGTAGCTGTGGGGGAAAAAAAATGAGACAGAACGGATAGGAGAGAATTTCCTAATCAGAAAACATTTATTAATAAAAATATATATTCGGGGCACCTGAGTGGCTCAGTCGGTTGACTCTTGACTGTGTCTCAGGTCATGATCTCTGGGTCCTGGGATCAAGCCCCACACTGGGCTCCATGCTCAGTGGGGAATCTGCTTGGGATTCTCTCTCTGCCTCTCCCTCTGCCCCTTGCCCCACTCATGCGCCCGCTCTTTTGCACCCTTCTTCCCTCCCTCCCCCCTCCTACCCCCCCAAAATAAATAAAAAATCTGTATTCATATTTAGAAAAGATAGAAAAGTCAAAAGGAGAAAAACAACCACCTGAAATCCTGCCATGTTAACACTTTAGTGAGTTTCCGTGTTAGTATTTCTCTGTCCACTCTGGCTCTCTCACTCTGAGCTTTTGTTTTATAGATGAGGATTTTGCGTGCATAATTTTATGGTGCTTTTCCATCACTTAGCGTTATAATAGGCACCTCTCATTAAGGAAGTTCTCTGACCCTCAATCTTGTCAGGAAGTGTTCAGAGTTAGGTTTGTTGGGTGGGAGGAATGGAGGTTGGGGGGTGAGTCAGAGATGCTAAGTTTTAGAGCCCTCCACACAGTCACCTTTTGCTGAGGCTCACTGGGTGCCAGGCCCTATGTGAGTTCCTCTGTTTGGGCCACCTTACTTCGTCCTCAGCTTCCCTAGGCTGGGGACTGTGGTTATTCCCATTTTACAGATGAGGCAACTGAGGCTTACCACTTGCTAAGGTCACACAGCTGGAAAGAGTCATAGCCATGTAGCCTCGTAGGCATTAACTCTGAACCCAGCAGATGTGTTCTCCACCCCTAAATTCTTTCTTGCTAGATAGCTCTTGTTAATGGCTACACTTAAGGAGGGATTTAAGGGCCCTAACGAATTGACTCATGGACATGATAACTCATGTTATCTCATGGTCAAGCTTTAAGTTGCACTTGAAATGTTCTAAAATACAAGTAGTCTGGTAATGCCAATCTAAGACTAGCCTTGGCCTTTGCTGACTCCCATTGACGCATAGAGGTGTATCATTTTCGTTCTTTTGCATCAGGAAAAAAAGTTCCCAGCGAGGGGCGCCTGGGTGGCTCAGTGGGTTAAAGGCTGCCTTCCACTCAGGTCATGATCCCAGAGTCCTGGGATCGAGCCCAGAGAGTCGGGCTCTCTGCTCAGCGGGGAGCCTGCTTCCTCCTCTCTCTCTGCCTGCCTCTCTGCCTACTTGTGATCTCTGCCTCTCAAATAAATAAACAAAATCTTAAAAAAAAATAAAAATTTTAAAAGTTCCCAGTGAAAGAGAAATAATACAAAAAACTTAAAACATTTCTCTCTTTTTTTTTTAAAGATTTTATTTATTTATTTGATAGAGCGAGAGACACAAGCAGGCAGAGTAGCAGAGGGTGGGGGAGAAGCAGCCTCCCCACTGAGCAGGGAGCCCAATGTCGGGCTCAATCGCAGGACCCTGGGATTATGACCTGAGCCAAAGGCAGTTGCTTAACCAACTGAGCCACCCAGGCGCCCCAACATTTCTCCTTCTAGTGCTTAGAGTATAGGATGTATTTTTATTAACACTGAAATATTTTCTTTGAGACTTGAGCATATCCAGTCTGGTTGGGAGGGAAGGGGCATATGATTTTGCCCAACCTTTACATGTTCGCTTCATTTAGAAAAAGAGGAAGGAAAATAAGATACACATATCATTTAACTCTTTCTTTCTTTTTTTTTTTTTTTCAAGTGAAGCAGTACTTGAAAACACTGATTGGAAGGGTACGTAGTAAAAGCAGGAAGACAAATCTGGGAGCGCTCTGAGCTGCATACGAGTCCTTCTTAGTCTGGAACGTGGAAGCATGGGGTCAGCCCAACTTCTGTAGCTTTTCCTATACTTTTGAAGTACATAACTAATTACATAACTAAGCCTCATCTAGAGATAATCTTAAAAATCCAGTAGATAAATATGGTGGTGGTTATAGAAATCCGTGTATGTTCGTGCACTGTCACAAAGACATACCCTTCCCTCGCAATAGCGTGAATGGAAACCCGGTGAAATATCCAGTTAATTATATTATATCCATGTCACTTTCCTGGCTTTGATAATGCCCTCTAGTTAAATAAGACGTCACCACTGGGGAGAGCTGGGTGATGGGTCCCTAGAACCTCCTAGTATGATTTTTACCATCTTTTGTGAGTCTGTAACTGGTTCAAAAAAAAAAAAAAATTTAAAGTCTGTCAGGAGCAAACTGAACACTACCGTCACTGCACGTAGGGATTCCTCAGCCGTTAGAAAGAATGAGGACGGAGCGCCCGGGCGGCTCAGTCGTTAAGTGTCTGCCTTCGGCTCAGGTCATGATCCCAGGGTCCTGGGATCGAGCCCTGCATGGGGCTCCCTGCTCAGCAGGAAGCCTGCTTCTCCCTCTCCCTTTCCCCCTGCTCGTGTTCCCTCTTTCGCTGTCTCTCTCTCTGTGTCAAATAAATAAATAAAATCTTCAAGAAAAAAAAAAAAAAGAATGAGGCAGGTGCATATGTGTAGTTACACCGAAAGAACAAAGCCCATGCTAGATTCTTGAATTAAAAAGGCAAGTTGTGGCCCAATATGTATGTGACTGTTCATTTTTGTAAGACAGAAAAACCCAAGCTTGGGCTTTTATAAGAAAAGCGATATATTCACCAGGTGTAAACAAAGGTCCGGAAAGATAAACATCCAGATGTTGACACTGGTGATCACCAGGAAGCAGATGTTGGGAGGGAAGGCATTTACGTTTTACTTAACCGCCTGGCGATAGTGTTTGAGTGTTTTTTTTTTTTTCATAGTAAGCATTTCTTATTTCTCTAGTTTTTATTTATTCATTTATTTTTATTTTATATATTTTTAAAGGCTTGTTTCTTAGCGAGAGGGGGGAGGGAGGGCCGGGTGGAGAGAGAGAGAGAGAGGGAACCTCAAGCTGACTCCGTAGTGAGCGCAGAGCCCGACACGGGCCTCCATCCCAGGACCCTGAGGTCATGACCTGAGCCAAAACCAAGAGTTGGATGCTTACCCAACTAAGCCGCCTAGGCGACCCAATTTTTATATTTTTTATAACAAATATATAAATAACTGAAACACAGGGTCCGTCTGAGACTCCTGCACCTCCCTGTTCTGATTCGTGTATACGGGCTAATATGCTGACCTGCACATCTTCTGGTTCATCCCAGCCAACAGGCTTGTTCCGATCTCAGTCTGTTTGAACGGATGTTCCTCTTGTTCTTGCCAAAGATAATCGATCCTTTCGCTTCTCAGGAAAAAAAAAAAAAAAGCTATAACCTCTAACAGATGTGTCTAGGGTCCTATCCTTTGGCTCCCTGATCACTTAGGGCTATTTCCTATACTCCTGTCTGATGGTAGAGGGTTTTTTTGGTTTTGTTTTGTTTTAAAGTTCCATGTTTGGATACGGTTGTAATGCCTTCATCTCCTGTGAAAGAACTTTTTAAGCATTTGTCGTAATGGCCAGAATGTTTTGTCCCTGTGTCGGCACTTACCAACTTTTTTCAGGAGTGGTAGAGCCCTCGTGTGTGTGTGTGTGCGTGTGCGGGCGTATGCACGTATGTGAGAGAGAGAATAAGCCACGAAAGGGCAGGGTTTTCTGTTTGATTTTCTCGCCACCCTGTCCTCAGTGCCTAGGATAGTGGTTAGTACCTTAAAGTTGCTCTGTAAGTAGGTATCGAACGAGTGATTATTTGTACGTGTTGGGCAGTGTCAGTGAGATAATCCTACAGCACACCTCCTTCTCAGTCCTTTCCAGAAACCACTTTGCTATTGGTCTTCAGGCATGTCTTGTCTTTTTTTTTTTTTTTTAAGATTTTATTTATTTATTTGAGAGAGAGAGAGAGAGCAAGAACATGAGAGTGGGGAGGATCAGAGGGAGAAGCTGACGTGCCACTGAGTGGGGGGTCTGGTGCGGGACTCGATCCTGGGACCCCAGGGTCATGACTTGAGCCAAAGGCGGTTGCTTAACCAACTGAGCCACCCAGGTGCGCCAGGAATGACTTGTCAAGTATTAACACCCCGTGAGTGGATTAGGGAAGCCTTTTGTGACACTGACAATTTTTTTTTTTTTTTTTTTTTTTTTTTTTTTTTTTTTTTGAGCTTAGAAACCAGTCTGTTTTTAATGGAGCCTTCTTGGAAAAATATTAACAACGATATCCTACCTTTTTGTTTATCCTTCATTGAAATATGTTTTGGATTCATATAATCTTACTCAATGCTGAAAGCTAAATCATGAGCAAGTTTAAACCATAAAAAACAAAAAATGTGAAAATTTTTCATAACTTAAAAAAGTAATGGAAAACAAACTAAAACCACCATCCTGTCAGTTCCCCAGTGTCAGCGACTTTCCCATTCTCTCTCCCATGCCCAACAGCCCACAACATAACAAAAAAGGAAATCGGTGCTATTTACATAATCGCATAGGGGCACATATGCAGTCCCACAAGATACCAGTGGCTCTTCCAACCAAACTGCGCTGTATTCTTCAAAAATCACAATTTTCACAGTCACCCTTGCCCCCAAGGCAGGGTGGGGAGTGGGGTGAGTATTTAAGATTATACTTCATGGGGTGCCTGGATGGCTCGGTCATTAAATGTCTGCCTTTGTCTTTTTGGGACAGAGTGCTCAACTTCCATTAATTTCCCGTGCAGTTCCACTTTACCTGAAAGCGCCTCGATGGCCTTGAGGGCCCAGCTCTCGTCCGGACAGTCCACGAACGCGTAGCCCGTCTTCACTAGGAAGGGTCCCGACACTGGGATGCTTCTGACTACAAGGGAAAAAACACCTAACCGGCCCCCAAAATAATTCAGTGTCTTTCCTCACACAACAAGTGCAGGCTGTGGGCCAGGCAGGTTCTGTCCAATCTCTCCTCTGTTGTGCTCCTCACGTAGCCAAGTGCCTGCAGCCGTGCCAGGCATCACATCCAGACACGGCAACATCTGGAGGCAGAAAGATAAGAAATCTACAATTCCTTGGGTTCGTGTTTAAGAACAAGGAAGCCTTTCCTCAGAACTCCCATTCCAGCAGCTAGAAATGGGTCCTGTGCCCATTGTCTAAATCCCCCACTCATAAAGGGAATGAGGTCACCATGATCAATTTGGACCTGTATTAATTTGTTCAGGCTGTGTCTTAGTCCATCCTGGCTCTTAAAATACTACAAACTGGGTGGCTTGTCAATACCCAGGTTTTGATTTCCCACAGTTCTGGATCTGGGAAGTACAAGATGAAGATACTAGCAGTTCTGGTGCCTGGTGAAGGCTTACTTCCTGTCCATTGATGGCTGTCTTTGCTGTGTCTTCGCATGGCACAAGGTAGCTTTCTTACGCTCCCCCTGTTTAAAAAAGATTTTATTTATTTATTTGACACAGAGAGAGAGATCACAAGTAGGCAGAGAGGCAGGCAGAGGGGGAGGGGAAAGCAGGCTCCCTGCTGCTCAGAGAGCCCGATACGGGGGCTCGATCCCAGGACCCTGAGATCATGACCTGAGCCGAAGGCAGAGGCTTAACCCATTGAGCCACCCAGGCTCCCCACTTGGGCCCCTTCTATTAAGGGTATTAATCCTATTCCCAAGAGCTCTAGCCTCATGACCTAATATTATCATCACGTTGAGAGTTAGGGGGCCCTTCAGATCATAGCGGGTTGCCACTGAAACAGACTGGAGGACTTGAACACCAAAACCTTCTAGAGTCTGCAAGTCCAAGATCAAGGTGCTGGCAGGGTTGGTTTCTGGTGAGGCTTGCAGACCACTGTCTTCTCCCTGTCCCCCACAGGGTCTCTCTGTGCATATGCATTCTTGGTCCTTCTTCTACTTCTTTTCTTTCTTTCTTTCTTTCTTTTTTTTTTTTTTTAAGATTTTATTTATTTATTTGAGAGAGAGAGCCTGAGAGCACAAGAGAGAGTGAGGATGAGCTGGGGGTGGGGGCAGAGGCAGAGGCAGGGAACCTGATAAGGGCCTCAGTCCCAGGACCCCAGGTTCATGACCTGAGCTGAAGGCAGACGCTTAACCGACTGAGCCACCCAGGTGCCCCTCTCTTCCTCTTTTTCCTCTTCTCATAAAGACCTCAGTCCCATGGGATTAGGGCCCCCACAATTAGGGCCTCATTTCTCATTAATTATGTCACTAAAAACCTGTCTCCAAACGCAGTCACATTGAGCATCGGGGCTCCCACATACGAATTTGGAGGGGGTCTGATTTAGTCCGTAACAGGCCCCAACCTGCTGTTTGTGGGGCAGAGACAGAAATCTGAATAAAGCTGGGGTTCTGGGGTATGGGCAGTCTCTCCACAATCAGCTTTCACCTTAATTATTCAGGCAGCACCTAGGACACAGGGGACATAGCTAGAAGGGGCACAGTTGCACTGAAGACAGTGGGGGGGGACCAGACTCCTACAAATCTCATTTCTGTCACTTACTAGGAAGTAGCTTAACCTATCTGAGCTTGACTTTCTCTTCTGTGAAGTGAGGATGACAGAGGGGCCTCCAAGGCTGCTGTGAAGAGCTAACAACAAGGCAAGACTCGTTCTTAGCCTGGTGCCCAGTGAGCCCTCAGTGTCCAGGCTGCTGTTAGCTCTGCAGTCCAGGCTTGACCTTGTCTGTGCCCTTCAAAACCTTCCCCAAACCACTGACCTAAAGGATACCTCTTCCATTGATTTTTGTAAAAAAAAAAAAATAATAATAATAACAACAGGAACTCTTTTAGAAATACATAATTGTCTTAAGATAGCTCTAAAGCCATTAACGGTATTCCAATGAGTGAAATACTTACTTCCTTTCGGGGGAAACATAGGCTTCAAAACTCGCTGGGAGGAAATGTGATGACGGGCGGAGCCTTTGATGCCAGACTGCCTGGGTCATGTCTGGCCCGTGGTAACTCGCTGTGTCACCTTGGTCCAAACACATCACTGTTCTGTGGCTCATTTCTGTCCTGTGTGGTGGGAGGAGAGAGAGACCTGCCTCCTGGATGGTGACAGGCGAGATCATGAGTGCAAAGTGCGTCTCACGCTGTATGGTAGGCTCTAGCAAATTCTCAGTGAAGTGGGGAGGAATATGGGGGTGTCATGGGAGAGGCGGGGAGTAAAGTGACTCCCATTCTCACTGGTGCCTCGAGCTCAGCAGGTACCTCGCCTGTAGGAACACTGCACGCGGGATGATACCACTTGCATCCTCTGCCAGAGGGTAGGGACACCCAGGCTTCATCAAGTCAGGTGACCGGCCCAAGGTCTCATAGTTGGTGAGACAGGATTTGAATCCACATATGCCTGTTGCCGGGGCTCAGCTCTTCTCTGTTATACTGAAAGCCGTGAAGGTGGATTCTGACCCCCATCCCTGCTCCTGACTCCCCATCTTGGTCAGGCCCTGGGAGTTACAGAAATGGACTTGAGGCTCCATTTACCTTCAAGCATTACTTTGGAGATCCCGTTGTGAGAAATGTTGTTGGAGATCCTCCAACCTGATGATTTTCATTGATAATTATTTTTAACTAGGCTCTGCTAACGGAGATGATGGAGAGATGCAAGAAACTAGGAAACAAGTAAGTATTTTATTTAAATTTTATTTTTATTTTTTATTTATTTAAAAAAATTTTTTTTTTAAAGCGTGGAGATGAGTGTGGCGCTTGAACTTACAACCCTGAGATCAAGACCTGAGCCCAGATCAAGAGTTAAACGCCCAACAGACTGAGCCACCCAGGTGCCCCAGTATTTTAAAATTCATAAAGCATGGGTTTGGATGTGGAGCTGGTTGATTTTTTTTTTTTTAATTTTTAAAGACTTTATTTATTTATTTGACAGACAGAGATTACAAGTAGGCAGAGAGGCAGGAGGGTGGCGGGTAGCGGGGGGAAGCAGGCTCCCTGCTGAGCAGAGAGCCCGATGCGGGACTCGATCCCAGGACCCTGAGATCATGACCTGAGCCGAAGGCAAAGGCTTAACCCACTGAGCCACCCAGGTGCCTTGACTGGCACGCTCACCTGGGTAAGAGGACCAGCAGAGTGGCGGGATGACATGGAGGTTGGGAACTAGAGTCCGATCTTCTGGTTTCTGATGCCCCGCTGCACTCTTTCTTACCCTTGTGAACTGGGGTCACCTACTTCACCTCTCTGTGCCTTAGTCTCCGTAAAATGGGTTTAATAATAGTCGTTTCCCCATGGGGCTGTGATACGTGGTAGGATCAAAGTAAGCTCCCATCTTCCTGTCTTCAGGCAGGTGAAGTTTCCCCTCTGCTCTCCCTTCTGTGTGTAGATGTCCCTAAGTCACTGTGTCTCTGCATCCTAGAACAGTGCTTTTTGTAAGAGATGGAGAAGGATATTTTATGTATTTGCAACTTGGATCAATATTGTGACTTAATGTTTAGTTTTAGTAGTACACCAACCTGTCAGAGGCTCATTTTACATCTGTTTAAATGGATTTTTGACTGCTGTCCATCAGTCCGGCCGGCCAGCTAGCTACCCATTCATCCAGTCAATTCAACATTCATCGAGTTCCAAACGTGCCTAAAACCTCGTGTTGGTCCCTAGAAGTTGCCTTTTCACTCCATACCATTAAAGAGTTTTCAATTCCTCCTTCCCAGCAACATACGGACTTAAAATTAAAGTGACTTTCATTAAGGGGCAGCTCTGCTGACGGGGCACATGTGTCTTACAGCGCCTTGCTGTTGAATTCTGTGATGTCCGCTTTCCGGGCCGAGTTCATCGCCACGAGGTCCATGGATTTCATTGGCATGATTAAAGAGTGCGATGAGTCGGGTTTCCCCAAGGTAAGCTCTTGACCAAATGTCCAGTTTACCTGAGAGCTCTCGAGGGAGACCGTCCTGTGGGGGGGAGGCGGGGCCGCTCAGGTCAGCAGGAAAACCGGCGAAGGCTGGCCTCTGAAGAACTCGATGGAGGATGAGTTCGTGTTTGGGATTGTTAGACACACGTCATTACCACCAGAGAATCCTGAATCTGTTGAATTCGTCCCCTGTGCAGTGTTTAGGAAAGGCTCAGTCTGCCATCTCTAAAAACGTATCTTCACTCATCATTTATGAAAAGCTCTGTTCAGCAGAATATTAGGGCCCACAAGTCAGAGCAGTACGCGGAGCTGGCTTTGCTCTGAGCAGCTTGGTCTGACTTGCACGTAGGCCTGAGGTAAAATTTAAGATTATCCCTGAGACGAACTCAGCATTACAACATTTTCCTCTTAAGTTTCAAGATACCGATTTAAAATCCCCAGTATTGTAATGGTTCGTTCTTTTTCTTAGCATCTCCTTTTTCATTCATTGGGGTTAAACTTGGCCTTGGCTGACCCTCCTGAAGGCGATCGACTCCAGATTCTCAACGAAGCTTGGAAAGTCATCACTAAGTTGAAGAATCCACAGGTGGGTGACCATTCAGACCTTAGATCGAACGACTGCCTCTTGTCTAAGTTCTGCAGTTATATTCTTTACTTTTTTTTTTTTTTTTTTTTGATATGGTCATCCCTTAATCACATGTAGGCATCCATTTCTTAATAATTTTTTATTTTTTATAAACATATATTTTTATCCCCAGGGGTACAGGTCTGTGAATCACCAGGTTTACACACTTCACAGCACTCACCCAAGCACATACCCTCCCCAATGTCCATAATCCCACCCCCTTCTCCCAAACCCCCTCCCCCCAGCAACTCTCAGTTTGTTTTGTGAGATTAAGAGTCACTTATGGTTTGTCTCCCTCCCAATCCCATCTTGTTTCATTGATTCTTCTCGTACCCACTTAAGCCCCCATGTTGCATCACCACTTCCTCATATCAGGGAGATCATATGATAGTTGTCTTTCTCTGCTTGACTTATTTCGCTAAGCATGATACGCTCTAGTTCCATCCATGTTGTCGCAAATGGCAAGATTTCATTTCTTTTGATGGCTGTATATTCTTTACTTTTAAAAAATTATCTTTTGACTAATCGTATATCTGGGATTTTTTTTTTTTTTTTTTTTAAAGAAATAATTCTTGGGGCACCTGGGTGGCTCAGTGGGTTAAGCCTCTGCCTTCGGCCCAGGTCATGATCTCAGCGTCCTGGGATCGAGCCCTGCATCTGGCTCTCTGCTCAGCGGGGAGCCTGCTTCCTCCTCTCTCTCTCTGCCTGCCTCTCTGCCTACTTGTGATCTCTGTCTGTCAAATAGATAAAATCTTTTTTAAAAAAAAAAAGAGAGAGAATACTGGCCTAATTTAGAAAACTCAGAAACTTAACTTACCAAATCACATACCTAGGTTAAAGTTTAGCAAAACCCTCACTAAACTTCAGTTTATAAACTAACCTCTGTTTAACCCAACTCTAGTCAGCGAACCGAACAACATAATTAAAGCACGTGTTTAAGTCCAAAGCCTCCGGGCGTGTGGGGCCCGGGTGTGAGTGCTTCCAGGCAACTTTGCATCAAAAGGTCACGCTCATGGTTATGTTCAGTCTTTGACTTCACACGGCCTTCTCAGCTTTCCTGTCAGACCTTCAGATGTTCCTGGCTTTTCTTGTGTGAATGAGATCACTATTTACTTCCCTCCCCATTTCTTTCTTTTCCTTAAAATATAGGAACAGAAGAGACACACTCACAGACGGTCTTTTTCCTCTAGTGCTACTCCCCCTCGACCCCAGTGTTTTCTGGAACAGGCGCTGTATCCGACTGTTCCTGCCATTTCCATGACCATCCCACAGCCTCTCCGTGGGTCTTCCCTGCTACTCGAATCGAACACTTAATTTCTTACCTGAAATCTTCAGTGCTTTCTTACCCTTAGGACAACATACACATCACCCCTCAATCAGAAAAATGGTTTCTTTTTCAACGGTAGGAAGCCTGGTTGTTTTTTTTTTTTTCCTCAGAACATGCAAAAATCACATTTAATTCTGGTCTTCAGCCAGGATCCACCATCAATAACTCGGCTGAGGTGCAGCCCAGACTCGTGACTTTTATCTCCACTGCCTTTGAGTTCTTCCCAATTTTCTTTCTTTTTTTTTTTTTTTAAGGTTTTGTTTATTTATTTGACAAACAGAGATCACAGTAGGCAAAGAGGCAGGCAGAGAGGGAGGAGGAAGCAGGCTCCCCGCTGAGCAGAGAACCCTATGTGGGGCTCGATCCCAGGACCCTAAGATCATGACCTGAGCCAAAGGCAGAGGCTTTAACCCACTGAGCCACCCAGGCACCCACTTCCCAGTTTTCTCTCTTCGCCCAAGTAGCCCTTCCGGAATGTTAGTTAGTTTCATGCAATTTCTGTATTTCTAGAACTCGCTTCTTAGGATAAAATACACCCCCAGGCTAGACTTTCCTGGAGATGAACCAACCAGTCTTGAAATCCCTATCACGTCTCTCTTTGAATTGCCAGAGCCCTTGAAGGGGTTTGTGCGTGATGAGTTTTCACCATAAGTGGGGGGCGTTCTTATCACAAAGACGTGTTTGCTTTTCCTCCACAGGACTACGTTAACTGTGCCGAAGTGTGGGTCGAGTACACGTGCAAGCATTTCACGGTACGTGTGGCCTGTGCTGCTGTTTTTGGAAGAGTGAGGTTTTTATTCATGTTTACTATTATGAGCAAGGCTCGCTGAGGCATCGAGGCATTTTACGGTAGTAATTGTCCTTATGAGAATTGTGTCCTTTATGTGACAGTGTGCTGGAGTGTTACTGTGTGCCCAGTGCTCACGTGTAAATTAGGGAAATGCTCCATTATACCAAGTGGTGAAGTTTTTTTCACCAGAGGAAACCTTGGACGCTTCCCTGCTAAAACGCATCGTGACTCTCCCTGGGGTCTAGTCAGTGGCATTTCCACGTATTTGACGAGTGTGTCATTTTTTTTCTAAGCAAAGGGACTTCTTCCCCTGTGCCCAGACTGGAACCTCAGTTTGGGAAATACTGGGCTTGTCAAGTAACAGCAACCTTAGAAGCAGGCAGAACCAGGTTCAGATCCTCTTACCAGAATGATAAAGGTCATTGGCTTTTAAAACACCGAAGTATAGCTTCTATGCAGAAAAATGCGTATGTCGTAAGTGTGCTACCTGGTGAATCTTGAGGAAGTACACTCGTGTGGTCATGGTCCAGACCAAGATGTAGGGAATACCTCCACCGAGCCCCCTGAACTCGGCTCCCAGTCACAGTCCGTTGGAAGTCGCAGGCAGCCACCGTCCTGGCCTCTTAACTCGGTAAATTGGTTTTGGCCTGGTTTTCAGCATTATGTAAATGCTGCTCTGTTGATTTTGTTTCTTTGGTCCAACTTTGGTTTTATGCTTTACTTTGGAAACTTCAAACATATGCTGTCCTTTGGACCCATCACCCAGAAATGACCGACTCATGACAGATCTTGTGTCATTTACATGTTTACTAAGCTTCTCCCTTCCCTGGGTTATTCTGAAGCAAATCTCGAACACCGTGTCTTCACCTGCCAGCACATACATGTGAAATATAAGATTCCCTTTTCTGAGACCAAATCCCAGTATCTTAGCCTAATGATAAAAAGATAATACTGCTTTTAATATTAAGAATCATGGGGCGCCTGGGTGGCTCAGTGGCTTAAAGCCTCTGCCTTCGGCTCAGGTCATAATCCCAGGGTCTTGGGATCGAGCTCCGCATTGGGCTCTCTGCTCAGCAGGGAGCCTACTTCCCCCTCTCTCTCTGCCTCCCTCTCTGCCTACTTGTGATCTCTCTGTCAAATAAATAAATAAAATCTTAAAAAAAAAAAAAAAATCAGTCAATGTTCAGATGTCCCCAGTTGTCAGGATTAAAACAAAGTCTGTACATTGCAGTAGACTTCTTAGTCTTCTCTTTTCCCTCCTCCTCGCCTTCCCCCGCCCCCCCCCCCCATCTGCGATCATACTTACGAAATTCAGACTTTCGTCCTGAAGAATTTCCCAGTCTGGACTGAAATGCCAATAGAGTATTACCCCCACCTTAAAAGACCACCGGAGACATGAGTCAAAGCCAATCAGCAAGGGTCGTTTATTGCAGGTTCGAACCTGGACCTCTGCGCCGCTCGTTGCCGAGAACGCCGAGAGGTCCAGAGCTGGGTCGGTGCAGGATTTTTATAGACAGATACAAACAAGTTTCGGGTGGGGCTGAGCTGATTGATTGACAGTTTGAACAGGCGTACTTGGCGTCAGTGAATTGGGTCAGGGGACCCCGCGCGAAAGCAGACAAAGCAATCTTACAGAAGCAGAACTGGCCGGTTAGCCCACGCATGCGGAAAAAAAGCACTATCAGGATATTGAAGGCCTAGTTACTATCAAGTAAAGACAATTGGGAGTCTCCTGGTGGAATGTTACATTCCTGCTATCAAGCATCCTTGTTAATGAGATTTAGGTTTAGAAGAAATTGAACTTTATTTACTTTTCCTTCTACCTCCGCCTCCTTCCGTTTTCATGGAGGGGAGGGTGACATTAGGGCTTGAGGAACTGAGTTCTGTGTCCCTGGAAATTGGGCTATTGATAAGGTAACTTCTTTGTTGTAAATCTCAAGGACATTTGCAAACCAAGGGAGACTCCTACCTTGCAGGACTGTGATCTCAGCAAGTTAACTATTTATCGTTTTATGGCGATCAGGGGTGCCTGAGGAATGCTACACATATGGAGGGGAGCGGGTGAAGGGGGGTGGTGCAAGGCGCCAGCCTTTGCTTTGTCCTCAGCCAGCCTCCTGCTCCTTCAGGACCAGCCAGTTGTATCCGGTGGCGGTGTCCTTCTGCTCTCAGTATATCCCGCCAATCAGCAGTTGGTTCTAGAGGCGTCATCAGCTTCCGATAAGACTTCTCAGCACTGTGGGTGGCGCTTGGAGGTTCTCCTGGGAAGCTCGTGGTATCTGGCTGTCCCTCTAATACATGGGCGGCCAGTGAAGCTCAGTTGCATCTCACTCACCGTTTCTTAGGGGCTGCAAAATGGTGATATTTGGAATTACAATCAACTCTTTGTTCATGAGCTGGGATACTTGTAGCAAGAGAAACTTCCCCTGTGGGTGTTTGGTTACCCAGAGGTGCAATTTGCACAGAAAAGGCAGGATTGCCACTGGGTTGTTTCTTTTTTTCCTTTCCTGGTTTTAGAGTAAGGATCTGATTCCTTAGCAATCCCAAAGGTGACTAGTGAGTTGTAGTTGTTGGTATCTTGAGGAGCACTTGGATTTAAATACACTTGAATTACATTATTCTTACTGATGCTCACTTGTCCCCTCTCTGTCCAGTGGCTGCCTTTTCAGGTTGGCTCCTGAGTCCTTCTCACATGTTCTCCACAGTCTTTGATGCCTTCCTTGCCTTCTCTTACAAGATGTTGCAGGTTCCCCGGCGTATTTCTAATCCCAGATTCAGCCTCAGATATTTCTCCAAGGAGCTTTGGTTCCTTTTACTGCCATTGTCAGATTTTTTTTTTTTCTTCTAGCTGTGTGACCCTAGCTAAGTCACTAAACGTCTCTGAGCCTCCACTTTCTTATTGGTAAAGTGGGGACAAACGTGTCCATGGCCGGGAGTTTAGTGAGGATTAGGCAGGAGAGTAAACATAATGGCAACTATTGAGATAACCAATATTTGTGATACAAATATGTTAAAATAACAAATACCAGATGCCTTTCCTGTGGAGCTGTGCAGCCTCAGACCTTGCCAGGAGGCTTCCTTAGTCCTGTGAAAAGGACCAGGGGTCAGCAGACCTTTTCTGTGGAGAGCCAGATAGGAAACGTTTGATGCGTTGTGGACCACAGGATCTCTGTCCCAAGTATCCAGCTCTGTCATTGTAGTGAACAAGCAGCCACAGACGATCTGTGAGTGGGTACAGCTGTGTGTTCCAGTAAACTTGATGCACACTGAAATGTGCATCTCCTGTAACTTTTGTCATGACGTATCATTCTTTTGGTTTGAATGTAGAAAGCACTTTTGGCATCGGGCCATGTAAAAACGGGCATGGGGCTGGATTTGGGCCATGGTTGGTCGACCCCTGATAGAGATGACAACAGCTGGTGAGCATCCAGCTTGTTAGGGCTGAGTCTGTGCACTTCCCACCATGCTTTGCTGTGCGCTCTGCAAGCGCCGGGGGAGCGGCCTGGGATGAGCCAGTTTTACCAGCGCTCAGGGATGGCGATTAGGACAGTGTATCACCCCAGAAACTTTGAGGACAATATTTTAGGCCTGTCCTGGTCCAGAAGTAGTTACCTTCAGGGCAATGATAAGGGTGGGATTTCTCTCTTAATATTATTTCCAGCAGAAGATTGGAAACTGTTCCCTGGAGAGTATGGGATATGTTCTGAAGATATTAGTCCTTGCCTCAGAAAAGTGGCCAGTGACTGCCTTGCAGTGTCTAACATAGGTTTATTCCCCGCTCCCCTCAGAAACGAGAGGTGAATACTGTTCTGGCTGATGTCATCAAGCACATGACTCCAGATCGTGCATTTGAAGACTCCTACCCTCAGGTAACAGCTATGCCTTTGTCATTTCCACACTGCTGTTGAATCACATAGGCATGTTGCATGGGTCGGACTGTAAAGTCAGATAATCCTGGGTTCAGATCTTGTCTCTGCCGTATCATCACCATCTGTCCTTTACTCTGTTGCTGAACCTTATTGTGCCTCAGTTTTCTCGCCTGTAAAATGGGCTCGTAGTCCTACACTCAGAGTGGCTGTGAGGTGTGATAAGGGCTGTCCCTGCCCAGCTGCTTGGCACCAGTAAGGAAGGGGCCTATGTTTTCCAGTTCAACTAACTTTTTATTTGAAAATAGAGTCAAGCTTATTGGAAAATTGAAAGAATAGCTCAGGGAACGCCCATTATTTTTTTAGTCAGATTCACCAACTGTGAACATTTTCCATGTTTGCTTTATTGTTATCATGTGTTCACACACACACACACACACACACGTGCATAATATGTGTGTAAATTTTTTCCTGGCTCCTTTGAGGATAAGTTGCATACGTGATGCTACTTTGCGTCTGAAGAAGTCAGTGAATATTTCCTAAGAACAGGGCATTCTCCATATAACCACAGTTTGGTTTTCAACTCCAGAGAGTTTAACATTAATATCTTCATACTGTCTCCTCCACAGTCCATGTTACAGCTTTGTCAGTGGACTCAATAATGTCCTTGATAGCAGGTTTTCCCCCTCCAAGACAGAGTCTGGCGAAGGTTCATTTACTGTCAAGTAACTTTCAACCTAATTGAAATTTTGTTTTTTATTCAGTAACATGATGTTCTAGCACTTACTACCTGGGATCAATTTCTAGCTTCACTTAGCAGAAGAAAATGAATTATAATTACATGTTCTTGTAAGAAGGTTAAAATTCTAACATTTTGGTAAGGGTGTTTTCCCCATTTGCTAATTAAAATAGTTCATCTTTAGAATTTATTGAGGAGGCACTGAGTATCTGACATTTTTCTAGGGGTGATGAAAACATTGTATGGTCTCGCACACCAGGCTCTTGGTAAGCATCACTGAGTGAATGAAGCGTGTAGAGAGATGGGTCGTACCCTTGTGGGTCATCAGGATCTTGGGCACATGTGAAGACTGAGATGCATTAGAATTTTTGTTGAGGAATATTTAGTAAGACCTTGACTCCTAGGGACCCATTTAATTGAAGACTTTAACATAATAATTTCAGTCCGTTGCAGTCCACTCCTAAGAGAGAAAGGAATAATTACATTATACAATTCTGTCATATCTAGAAGCAATTTATAAAAGGTACCCTAGGGGTTAGCCTGCATTCTGGAGAGCCTCCGTGTGAGTTGTGAGCCCCTTGTCTTACACGATTTAAAATGATCTCAACGCAGTGTTTTCAGTATAAACAAAAGTACCTGTCAGTAAATTTTCTCTTCTTGACAGTAACCAGGGCAAGAGGTTTATATTTTCCTTAGAAGACGCACCTCTGTGGTTCTCTCTGTCAACAGTGAATATCTCAGGGAGAGGGGTGGTGGACATCAGCGCCTGGTTCTCTGGTGCCAAGCTTAGAGACTGCGCCACCATCCTCGGGTAATGATGTGATGTTTGACTCTGCCAGTAAAGTCTGTTCATTGCCTCTCCACGGAAATCGTCGAGAAACACAGGGCCATGATGGGCTAGAACAGGGGTCTGCAAAGTACATCCAATAGACCATATGTAATGTAGCCCACCATCTGTTATTGTGAATAAAGTTATTTAAAAAAAATTTTTTAGGGAGGGGCGCCTGGATGGCTCAGTGGGTTAAGCCTCTGCCTCAGCTCAGGTCATGATCTCAGGGTCCTGGGATCGAGTCCTGCATCGGGCTCTCTGCTCAGCGGGGAGCCTGCTTCCCTCTCTCTCTCTCTGCCTGCCTCTCCGTCTGCTTGTGATTTCCCTCTGTCAAATAAATAAATAAAATCTTAAAAAAAAAAAAAAAAAAAAAGGAGAGAGAATCCCAAGCACACTCTAAGCGTCGAGCCTGATGCTGGGCTCTATCTCACCACTCTGACATCACAACGACCCAGAGCAAACCAAGAGTCAGATGCTTAACCGACTGCACACCTAGGCTCCCCAGGAATAACGTTTTATTGGAACCAGCCATGTTGTATCAAGAAAAAAGAAACAGTCTGGGGTCTGTCGGGGGTTAGCTTAACTCTAGGTCTGGGTTAGGGAAGGGACACAGGGAACGGGAACATTTTCTTGTGTCACAGGGTGAAGAAGAACTCCGAGAAAACTGATGGGGGTGGGGCGCACGAAGAGGACACAGGAGCACCTTGGAAGGGGCTCTCACGGGCCCCTGGTTTGAGCACTGGAAGATGTAAGGACAGTAATGGATCCATTCCTCAAGTACGAATCCAGGAGTCCAAACTTAGGGGGAATAGATTGATGAGGGGAAGGCCAACATGGGGTGCTGAGCGAGTCGGGGAAGAAATGAGAGTTCAGAGGTCTCTGTTTGCAGCCATCACAGGCAATAAAGATAAGAAACCTCGATTTTCAGGCACGAATGCTTGGTCGATGCTCAGTCTAGGGGGGGAGTATGAGGAGGATTGCAATATTTTCATATACCTCTGGATCTTTCTAGAATGAGTTTTAGCTGCCAGGGGAAAATTAGTGACCATACAGTGGAGACCTCAGACAGGCATTGACCCGCTGATCACACGTCCTGTCACCCGTGAGGAGCCAGTGGATACGTGTGGCGGCAGGTGGGGCACCCTGAGGAAGAAACAGCATCCTGTCTGTAGCCTTGACATTGAGAAAGCATGATTGAATTAAGTCATGAGGGAACAGTCGTCATGCCCCCGTTGAGGAACATTCTATGAAGTAATCCGCCTGTATTCTTCCAAACCACCGTTTTCATTAAGGACACAGGCTAAGGCGCTGTTCTGTATTAACAGAGGCTAAAGAGCCACGAAAATGGAAAGCAATGCGTGATCCTGGACTGGGCCCCATGCTGCAGAGAGGGAAAAATCATTCCATAGAGAACATACTGAGACAGTGGACAGGAGGGACCATGGATGATTGAGTTAGATAAGTGTTTGCGTCTGTCAGTGTTAACTTCCATGAATTTGATACAGCTCCGTAGAAGTGTCAGGGAGTATGATGATTAGGAAACTCAAATGAAGTATTGAGGGGTGATAGATCTGAAACATGCAGTCTACTCATCATGGTTTGGGGGGAAAAAAAATAGATGTCTTACATAGAACGGTAAGGCCGATTTAGCAACGTATTAAAAATCGGCGAATTTAAAATGTGTGTGGATTGCGTGTCTACAAATTCTGCCATGAGTTGGGTGGGTGGGCGAGGAGGTAGAGCACATTGTCATAAAATGTTAGTCACTGTAGAATCTGAGGGGCAAGTAAGTGGCTGTTGGTCACATGTTCTTTGAATTTTCTTGGTTTTCAGCATTTTCGTAGTGAAGGGAAAAACATCTAATTTGGGAGAGATGTATTATGTGTGACTTAAATATTAAAACAATGTCATGTTTTCCTGGGATTAGTTGCAGTAGATAGGGTTCCCGAAACGGTTCTCTCCAGTACCTCACACTGCTCTGCCTCGCAGCCTTGTGTGGCACAGTTTTGCCGTCTTCATTAGTCTTTTGCTTGACCGACCTAGTAAGCTACTTAATTATGAAGTAGGGCTCCTACTGCTTAATGCTTTATTTTTAGACCATGAGCATTTTCCTTGTTAAGTGATTTCAACAGCAGCATTTTTAATATAAACAAAAGCGCCTGTCAGTAAATTTTCTCTTCTTGACAGTAACCAGGGGCAAGGGTTTATATTTTCCGTAAAAGAAGCACCCTTGTGGTTTTTTCCATCAACAAGGCCGTGTGCATCTCAGGGTGAGGGGTGGTGGACATCAGTGCCTGGGTCTCTGGGGCCAAGCTTAGAGACTGCACCACCATCCTCGGGTAATGATGTGATGTTTGACTCTGCCAGTAAAGTCTGTTCATTGCCTCTCCACGGAAATCGTCAAGAAACACCAGGCCATGATGGGCTAGAACAGGGGTCTGCAAAGTACACCCCATAGACCAACCATATGTAATGTAGCTCACCATCTGTTATTGTGAATAAAGTTTTATTGGAACCAGCCATGCCCATTTGTTCACATAAGTCCCTCTGGCTGCTTTTGACCTGCAATAGCTACATTGAGTAGTTGTGATGGCTCTGGGGCCCTTTGATGAATTACTGCCCCTCCCCCGCCCCAAATATTCATAGCTGATTTTAATAGACAGCTTTCCAAGGAAAGACACTGTACTGCTCTAAGCACGTCACATGAACCATCCCATTTAACCCTCACCGTGAACAAGATACTGCTTTACTCTCCATTTTATGGAAGAGGAAGATGAGGGTAAGAAGTGGCTTCCCCAAGACTGCAGAGTAAGATGGGCAAACTCAAGACTGAGACGGGGCCTAACCTACCCCCAGTAATCTCCCGTTCCTGAGACATCCAGCTCTCCTTTATTGTAATTGTAATTTCAAATTATGAAAGAAGGTCGTTGCCTTTTAGAAATATCCAACTTTTGGAGTACGTGGCTGGCTCAGTTGGGTGAACGTGTGACTCTTGATCTTGGCGTTGTGAGTTCGAGCCCCACGGTGGGTGTAGAGAATACCTAGAAATAAAATCTTGAAAAAATATATCCAAGTTTTATTAAACTTATTTAATAATGAATAAATAAACTTATTTAATATTTAATAATGTGTTTCCTGTTTGGTTTTGCAGCTTCAGTCAATAATTAAGAAGGTGATTGCCCACTTCCATGATTTCTCTGTTCTTTTCTCAGTGGTAAGTAGTGTTCCTTAATTACCTTTGGAAATTTGTGTCTGAGTGAGAGGTTCACTCAGTGTCTCAGTCATGTTTTCATGATGCCCCAGGCCAAAAGAAATACTTAACAGTTCCCTTTAGGAAGCAGTTGGTATAAACAACTTCAGTATTTATGGCATAACAGTTTAGTGAGTGCTTGAAAAATGAGTACCCAGACTGTGAGAGAAAAAGATTATCTTTATTTCTTTCGTGCCTCGCTGATGGAATGTGTGCCTCTCTTGAACACCCTACAGCTTCTCAAACCTCGGAGTCAGACTGGACATCTTCTTCCTCATTTCCTCTTCCACACTGATTTTCATATGACACTTGCTTTCTATCACACATGCAGCCTCGTTGACACCCTGAAATAGGTCGAACTCATCATTGTCTCAGTCTCTGACAGTTGACATTTTTTATGCGTCCCTCATATTTTAAAATATCGCATGATGCCCCTTCACATCAGCTGCGTTGCCTTGGGCAAGTACAAATCTCTTCCCTGCCGCCCCTGTGTCTTCTGGTTTCCATTTATGAACACTCACAGAACTGTGTTTGTTTCTTGTTTATGTTAAAAGTAGGACCTCTGATTTTTTTTGAGCTTTGCCATACTCCAAGCACCTGCTGAGATCTTTGCATGCATTGCCTCGTACCGTTTTCACAACACCGCTAGGACGTAGGAGCAGTTATGATTCCCACTTTACAGATGGGAAGACTGGTGCTGGAGAAGTGTGGAGTAACTTGAGTCAGGTGGCACAGTTAGTAAGTGTAGAGTCAGAATGTGGGGGCCACTCTGAACAACTGGCTCTTCTTTCTCTGGTCAATACAATTGTAAAAAAGTCAGAAGCCCACCTTGTGTGTTGTTATCTGGAGAAGCACATCGTCATCTGAAGCTTGCTCAGATCGTTCCCCTAGTGTTCACTGGCCCCAGCCCTGACCCCTGGCACGTGTGAGTGGTTTTAACCCTCCTAGCTTTCACAAACCCGCTTTCACGTGGGTCCTCATCTGACCCACCTCAGAGAGATGAACAGCTCTTTCTCTGCTCTGAGCTTCAAAGGAAAAGGGACCCACAAATCCCTTCCAGCAACTTGTGTCAGTGGCATGGAGAGTGCTTTTATTTGTTTGTTTGTTTTTAGGAAAAATTTCTGCCGTTTCTGGACATGTTCCAAAAAGAGAGTGTGCGGGTGGAGGTTTGCAAGTGCATCATGGAAGTTTTTATCAAGTAAGTATAACACGGCGTCACCAGAAGTTTGGATTGCCAGTGCCCCTGTGATGCGTGTGGGTAGGAGTCCCTCCGTATCCTTGGAGGCCTAATGATCTGTATGCATTTAACCTCTGAAATAACATGGAGAGGAAAACCACATTAAAAGGAGCAATCGTGATAAAAGTTTGTAATCAGTGCCTAAGCAGACGGAGTCATAAGGAGTAGCCAGAGCCCTGCTGTCACCTACATTGTATTCCAGTGTGTTTTTGGAAGGAGCCGTCTGTTAATGAACTAACTACTTAGGGAGTAACATTCTAAAAGATAAAAATTAAGTCATACTTGTCAAGGTCGCAGAGCGAGAAAGCTTTCCATCTTCCGTGCTTAGATTTGTGATCGGTTTTTAAATTTCACTGCTTTCCTTTTGACTACATCTGTGTTTCCCCAAACAGCCTACTGTTGGCGGTACAGGAAATAATTCTAGGTGGCATGGGGAAGAGAGATTTTGATTTTGATTTTGATTTTAAAATTTGTATATTTAAGTATATTTGACAATATATAATACAACTAGTTTAATTGGTGTTTTCATGTATTTTTTCTAAGACAGAGTTGAACTTAAAAAGTTAAAGTTGCGGGCGCCTGGGTGGCTCAGTGGGTTGAGCCGCTGCCTTTGGCTCAGGTCATGATCTCAGGGTCCTGGGATCGAGTCCCACGTCGGGCTCTCTGCTCAGCAGGGAGTCTGCTTCCTCCTCTCTCTCTCTCTGCCTGCCTCTCTGCCTACTTGTGATCTCTGTCTGTCAAATAAACAAATGAAATCTTTAAAAAAAAAAAAAAAAAAAAAAAAAAGTTAAAGTTGCTTAAAATATTAAATATATAGATAGGGTAAAATAAGGTGTGTTAAGATGGAACTTCAGTAAACCCCAGTTGGGAAAATTGAATTAGACGTTGTTTGAATAATATATGTTTTTTTGTTTTTAATTTTTTTTAAGTTTTTTTTTTTAAAGATTTTATTTATTTATTTGACAGAGAGAAATCACAAGTAGACGGAGAGGCAGGCAGAGAGAGAGAGAGAGAGAGAGAGGGAAGCAAGCTCCCTGCTGAGCAGAGAGCCCGATGCGGGACTCGATCCCAGGACCCTGAGATCATGACCTGAGCTGAAGGCAGTGGCTTAACCCACTGAGCCACCCAGGCGCCCTGAATAATATATGTTTTAAGCTTTCCTTGGGTTGTCTTCCTAAAAGATTAATTCCATATGCTTAGAACAAATATACCTCCTTTACTTAGGTAACGATTTGTTATAAGACCTTGTCCTTCTGTATTATTTGAAAAGCCAAATTACGGTTTTGTCTGGCATTTAACACAGTTATAGACAGGTTGTAGACAGCTTTAGGAAGAAACGTAGTTAAAAAAAAAAAAATCAGGCTTGCCTATTGTCTGGCTTAAGAAATGCAGCAGCTTTCCTGTGATTTTGTAGGACTTACGGTAATTTTAGGAGAAGTTATAATATGTGCAGAAAAGCAAGCTTGTTATTGTTATTGGAAGAAGAATTAAAACCAACCATTGCCAATGCCAACTGGGTAAGATGCTTTATCTCAAATATACGCAACAAAGGAAAAACTCAGCTCGTGCCTTCATTGCTGTGAGTGGACATAACTTTTACTGTCATCTTTAAATGTCTTGTAGGCATCAGCAAGAACCCACAAAGGACCCTGTCATTCTGAACGCCCTTTTGCACGTGTGCAAGACCATGCATGACTCTGTGAAGTAAGCCGCGCCCAAGGCTGAGACACCACAGGGATTGGGTCTTAATACCACATAATAGTACATTGGGGAATTACTGCATTAAGCTGCCACTATGGGTAATATCATTTTATGGGGTCTATTAAAACTCTTGCTAATGAGGGCATTCCAGTTCAGGAGAAGAGAGAGGCTGAGATGAACCTTCCTGAGAAAATGAAATGGCAGGTTTGTTGTTGTTCTTGAAGAGTGATTTGAGAGAGAGCAAGAGAGCAAGAGCTAGTTGGGGGAGGGGCAGAGGGAGAGAATCCATGCAGACTCCCTGCTGAGCAAGGACCCTGAGGTGGGGCTCAGAGATCATGGCCTCAGCCTAAACCAAGAGACAGTCAACCGAGTGCGCCACTGAAGTGCCCCAAGATGGCAGATGTTTTTACAAAGGGGTTTCTGTTGACAGGAAAAGGCTGGTTTCATCCAAGTGAACTCAAACTCCACATCTCCTGGAGATTTAAGAGTACCAGATAGGATAATAATGAGTTCACTCATCCGGTAACATAGCTGTACATTTTTTCTCATTATTAGCCAGTTATTTGAAGTTCAGATGAAATGGCTTCTGTCCCTTACATGAAGGGCTGGAGGTTTTCAGTAGACTTGAGACTCAGTCCTACAAGTTGCCCTTACCTCTTGGGTCAGAGGCCAAACTGTCACTCCTTTTCTTTCTAGTTTTTTTTTTTCCCTTACGTGCTTCCACGTGATTGTGTTTGAAGCAGTCCTGCGTATTTGTAGCTGAAATTTTAGTCCCCAAAGAATTTTTAAGTACAGCAGCTTGAGTCACTGGAAAATGTTATAAGAATGGAGAAAGCGGTTTTGGAACTTAACAGTCAGCAAGATGAATTTTACTTTTTTTTTTTCTTCTGAACTTTGGAATCCTTATCTTCATGATCTTGCCTTGTCAACCTCTTGAATAGTTTTCAAAATCAAAATATCAAGACTTTTCATAACACATGGAACCAATAGGCTTTTTAGTTGGACAGAAATAGAAATAAAGGCACAAAACACAACAGAAAAGCACCTGTCTTACCAGGATACCGGGTTTTTAGCTTCAGCAAAATAGAAGCTTTATTTCTATCTTGCTAAAGGTGTGAGATCAGAAGGTTGGGGTAGGGTCACTGTACTATAGAGTGCTATCCAGGCTCTTTCTGTCTTTTTTTTTTTTTTTTTAAGATTTTTATTTATTTATTTTATTTATTTGACAGAGATCACAAGTAGGCAGAGAGGCAGGCAGAGAGAGCGAGAGAGGAGGAAGCAGGCTCCTTGCTAAGCAGAGAGCCCCATGCGGGGCTCGATCCCAGGACCCTGAGATCATGACCCGAGCCAAAGGCAGAGGCTTTAACCCACTGAGCCACCCAGGCGCCCCAGGCTCCTTCCGTCTTGTTGCTTGGCCATCCCCAGGGGCTGAAGCTGGCTTACCACGACCATGTCCATGTACAGCCTGCGGGCATTGGAGGACAGCAGTTTTCTTTCTGCGAGAAACTTGGATGGCTCACCCTCACTTGTGCTCACATCCCCTTGGCTAGAACCGTCCTCTGGTTATACCCAGCTGCAGAGGGGGCTGGGCAGTGGAGTCTCAAAGAACGAAAGGGACATTGCTTTGTTAGCGGACAGAGTGCAGTTTTTGCCAATACTTACTCTCCCCCAGGACAAACCAACACACAAAAGACTTGGCTCCTGTTTTCTCTAGGCGCTTAAGTTTTTTTAAAAAATAAATTTGGGGAACTGTTACTAGGCCTTTACGTGTGTAGTTGAAGCTTAAGGACATGACACTGTCTTATGTATATTTGTATTAATACTGCCGTTAGATAGAGGCAATTGCAATCTGTAATTTACTTGAATATGCTTCCCCAGAATGAGCTGGATTTGATGGTTGGAGAGGGAAGTGGATAGTTACGTGATAAAGCAAATACAGTAAAATGGTAATGGTGGGATCCTGGTGGTAGATACATGGATGTTTCTTGTGGAATTCTTTCGACTTAACTGCTTATTTGAAATTTTTTATTCCAAAATGTGGAACACAGCTTCTCCAGAATGCAAAATTTGCAGTTGGACCTTGCTGTCCAAATTCCAAGGGAAAGTTTCCTTCTCCTTTGCTATTAATAAATATGCTCTGAAAACATCATCTTTGAGAGAGATGAGAAACACATTTAAGTTAAGTTCATTTAGATGATATATTTTCATCAGAAGAAACACACACACGCAGCCTGTTGGGGGCTAGAAAATCTAGAAAATGCAAAATGTCCTTACCTGTTAAATCATTTACTTCTTATATATTCCTTAGAAACTTTCGTTTGTTACCTCAGTGTTAATTATGTACCATTATTGATTTTAGTGCACTCACTCTGGAGGATGAGAAAAGAATGCTGGCATATTTGATTAATGGATTTATAAAAATGGTAAGTATTGGGGAAGAAGGTTCAGGGCACTTGGAAATGTGATGTAATTGTTTGTCCTTAACTCCGGTGAAAGCAGTTAACATTATGTTCCCTGGTGCTTTTCATTTTTATTATGATAAGATGAAATTAGAAAACATCTTACATTAGCCAGCACTCCCCTGGGGGCAGAGAGAGCCAAGACCAAACTGACCTAAGGAATAAAAAAATAAAAGGGGGAGGGAGAGATTTGGATGGGGGACGCCAAGTCCAGGAATGGAGCTCTCTGAAGGAGCAGCTGGCTCCTGCCCTCTGTAGGTCTGTGGCTCCAGGTTCCGCTCCCATAGTGTCCTCCCTGGCAGGCTCACTCCCATGTAGAGCCCTGGGTCCCCAAGCCTGCCAGCGCTGCCACCCCGCAGAAAGGGCTCCAGGGGAAGTCCTGGGATTGAGTCTCTAGACTAACTAGATTAAAGGTAACTGGCTCATCCCTGCACGAGTTGGCGCAGTGAGGGGGAAGGAACACACTGGCCAGGCCTGGGAGACCTTCGCACGCCTGTGCAACTGCAGATTCCCATGGATCCTGGCAGTCGGGGTTAAGGACTCCCAAGGGCACCCGATGTGATGGCGGAAGGATGCTGGGGGGAGGGGCAAAATTGTGCGCAACAACTCACCACAAGACTTTGCAGCTTTCAGTTACTGTGTTTTATTAATTCCTTTTTTAAAAGATTTTATTTATTTATTTGACAGAGATCACAGGTAGGCAGAGAGGCAGGCAGAGAGAAAGGAAGGGAAGCAGGCTCCCCGCTGAGTAGAGAGCCTGACGTGGGGCTTGATCCTAGGACCCTGGGATCATGACCTGAGCCGAAGGCAGAGGCTTTAACCCACTGAGCCACCCAGGCGCCCCTGATTTATTGATTCTTAACAATCCTAGGGGTTGACTGGAGCCAGGTTGCTCCGTGTACCAGGATCGGGGCCACGGAGGATCCGGGATAGCCTCGTTCCCATGTTTAGGCTCTTGGTGCTGGCTTTTGGGGCCTCATTTCTCACTGGCGTGGCCTCTTTCTGCCATTCTGCCACCATCTAACCTTCTCAGCCAAGCTGTTTTGTATGGTGCAGGCATGGACAGAAGCTGTGGGGCCTTTTAAGACCAAAGTCCTGCGATCACTCAGTGACTGCCGTCCAATCGTGCTGCATTCTGTTGGTCAAAGCAGTCACCAGGGCTGTTCCCTTGGAGAGACGGGAAAGTAGACTCCACCACAAGGACACTGCAAAAGGCCTGGCAGAGTGGAAGGGATTCTTACAGCCTTCTTTGGGAACAACCCCTCCCC
This sequence comes from Mustela lutreola, assembly GCF_030435805.1. Lineage (NCBI taxonomy): Eukaryota > Metazoa > Chordata > Mammalia > Carnivora > Mustelidae > Mustela > Mustela lutreola. The sequence goes on along the minus strand of NC_081306.1, from coordinate 8,962,041 downwards.
CAGTCGCCCCCCAGCGGCCCCTCCTAGCCAGAACCACCATTGTTTTCCTTCTTTGTGCACAAAGCTTAAGTAGCAACCTCTGCTGGCGCCTTATTTTAATATAAATGTCAAGAGGAAAGCTGACCGAGAGATAAATAACTAGATCACTTTGAAAAGGACCCTGAAAATGTGACTTGTTCAACAGGAGGGGTCAGCCTCATCCTTCCTGACTCTGTAGGTAAAATAATCCATTTTCATGCAGAATCAGAATTAACCTTTCAACTGCTGTGTTGGGAAATGCACCTTTTACCTTGGGACTCTCCTTGTCCTTCATTTATAGGATGATCAGGTGGTATTTTATCCCTTTATGGGTTTGTCTGAGAGCCACCCAGTTAGAATGGAAAAGAATATGCAGAAATAGGATGGGAAACCTGATAGCTTTAATGGAAATAGCAATGTTAAACCTCCTCTGGGCAAAAATGATTGCTGTAACAGTCAAGGATGTCCTCCTAACCAGCTGTTCATAAATTTGAAGAAATAAATTTTTATTGATGGAGAAATTTCCACTTCTGGCTCCCCCGGCCACCCGTAAGTTGCCGGGTTTGGACTCCCCATCAGGAAGCAAAAAGGTGTGGCTCTTATTAGGGAAATCCCTCTGACCAATGGCTCCCAATAACCAAATTTATGTTCTGTGAAAAGGCCACAGCTGACAAATAAAAGTCCATTATTTTCTTTCCAGGCGTTTCCTTCTAACCTGGGAAATCCGATTTACATTCTGAGATACTGTTCTGTACTACCCTTTGGTCTTTTTATGTTCTACTCCAGTGCTCATGTCACAAAGAAGAGGTAGTAATAGTAATAGTAATATTCCAGTTACATGCTGGGCAGAGTCATGTAAAGTCTAACAGGTGTTAACCTATTTACTTCCTGCTATGACAGATGAGGGTTTATTTTTCTTACCCCCTTCTGCTCCTTATTTGCCTATTCCCCTCCTGCCAAAGAGCCATCTGGAGTGTGCTGCAGAGGCAAGTGTAAATTCGTGTGTGTGTGTGCGCACGCGCGCGCACGCACGCGCCCTTGCATACCCTGGACATTTCCACCCATTCATATTTTTGGTGACTTGACATCACAGACTTTCCCTACTGTCGAAGCTCAGGGAAACTCTTCTCAATGGTGTGTGCTCCGAGGTGCCTAGGGTAACATTCTCAGCACCTTTTCCCTTGCTTCTAGGTTTCCTTTGGCCGTGATTTTGAACAACAGCTCAGTTTTTACGTTGAGGCTCGGTCAATGTTTTGCAACCTGGAACCTGTTCTTGTGCAGTTGATTCATGTAAGGATTTTCATTTATTCATTTGTTTTCTCAATAAGTATTAACTATCTGCCAAGCATGGAGTTTAATCTGGGAGTCTTGTGGCCCCGTAACACTTCTATTCTTCAGGGCATAAAAGCCGGTTTCTCAAAGATTAATCAAATCTGCAATTTTTGCTTAAGTCTTTGCATGGGTTTTTTTTTTTTTAACCTCTTTTTCTCTGAAATGAGCATATTCTCAGTCCCATATGTCAGCAGCAAAGTGGGTTGCACTCATGAGTTACGGAAATATTAATGTATGGCTCTAAGAGCTTAACCGGAGTCCCAGGCTAGCTGGTTCTTGGTAGCTCTGTGTGGTGTCCCCACAGCAAAGAAAGAAATAGCAGTTCTGTTGATTAAGAAGTTAGACCCGAAGAACTTAAGTGTTCACGCCCTAACAACTGGGTAGCTCTTAGAAATAACAATATATGTGAATTAAAAGAAAAAGAATATATCTTTATTCTTAAATAATCCCAGTGACTATAACTTGTTGGGCACTGTACCACTTCTCAAACCTTGCCCTCGGATTGGCAACCCTACCCTCGTTCTCCATGTTGATTTTTCTTTCCCCTCATTGATTACAAGTACTGTGCAAAAACCAGAGCAGCTTGTTGAGAACCCACTTTCTCCCAAGCTAGGACATCGCCGTGAGGAACAGGGCACAGTCTGGTGTTGAATCCATGAGCTTCCTAAGGCCGGTGCTTTCCACAGTGCTCGACAATGGAACATAGCTCTGTTTCCCTAAAAAATTGTGGGTGCCCCTGCGAGTTTGCTCCAGCCCTCAAGGATGCCGTGGTACACAGTTTGGGAACCGTGGGTCTGAACTTTTCACGTTTGTGGAAAGATTCCCCAAGGCTTTAATCGCTTCGTGTAAATTCAAGGAGAGCAGCCTTGTTTTATATTTGTTTGCTGCTTAGCAGGTTATGTGGTGTTCCTGAATTTAAGGCCTCCGTACATCGGGGCTGGGGGAGCTCACTGTGTCCACCTCGTAGGGTTGTGGTGGTGAAGGAAGCTGAGAAATGCACGGCTCTTAGAACACACCCGTAGGCCTCACGTGAGCGTGATGTGGACGCTCCTGTTTCTGTCCTTAGAGTTCATGGCTGCATTGAATCGCTGAATTGCGTGCTGCCTCTCGGATTTGGAGGTTTCTCTTAGGATCGCTAAGATCTCAAGCTTAGTGTGTGGGATTTCTGGAAATGAAGTGAACCCTGGCTATTCATTAAACCAGAAAATGGTCATTTACAATGCCAGTTGATAGGCATGACTGAGTGAGGGCCTTTTGTTCTTACCCTGTTGGAGATGTTTGCTCAAGGCTGAGACTGAGGCAGGGGGATGACCCCTCTGGCATGTCGGGGTTCAGAGCTAACCCGTCTGGGCCCCACGTAGCTGGTTCTTGTTGACTTGTATGCAGTTAACATCCAGATCTCTAGGAAGATGGTAATCTGAGTCAGCATCATCTCATAAGTCTTCCTTTTTTTTTTTTTTTTTTTTAATTAATAAATCCAGAGTGTAAACCGGTTGGCAATGGAAACGAGGAAAGTAATGAAAGGAAATCATTCCAGAAAGACGGCTGCCTTTGTCCGGGTAGGTTCTAGAGATAAGACTCCCTAACTTTGAACCTCCAGTTGTTTCATTTGCAAGTTTCTAAGTTGCTCTTCCCAGAAAAAGACAAGTGTGTCCTAAGGGGTGGTTAAGTATCGATTTTCCAGATTAATTTTTCCTTCTCCAGTATGTATGGATGAACCACTTTTCTTGGGATTTTTTAAGATAAATGACCAGAGAAGTCTCCATTTGGACACATGTTAAGGGCAGAGGTGGGGTGGGCCGTGTTGAGAGGTGGATTGCATTTTTTGCCAGCTGAATTACCTCTGGCTCGTGCCTATATCTGGAAAGTCTTTTTATCAAAGCAATCCATATCTGTGTTTTTTTTTTTTTTTAATGGAATTGGATCAAAAAGAGGACAGTGGAAAATAAGCATACTGTCCCTGCCCTGACTTTATACCTCTTTTCTCAAGAGCCAACCACCTCAAAACCTTTTCGAGCAATTTCTTCTAATTACTGCCTCTAATTACTGCTGTATCTTTAAGTAATTGGTTTAAAAGCCTGCTGCTTAGTCACTAATAGGTGTCAACCTATTTACTTTCTGCTATGACAGATGAGGGTTTATTTTCCTTATCCCCTTATGCTTCTTATTTGCCTGGCCCCCCTCCTCCCAGAGAGGCATCTGGAGTGTGCTGCAGAGGCGAGAAGAGAAAATTGGGGCTCAGAAGGAGATTTCGTTATTGTCTGTGTTTTTTATTTTATTTATTTTATTTATTTATTTATTTTTTAAGATGTTATTTATTTATTTGACGGACAGAGATCATAAGGAGGCAGAGAGGCAGGCAGAGAGAGAGGAGGAAGCAGGCTCCCTGTCAAGCAGAGAGCCCGATGCGCGGCTCCATACCAGGACCCTGGGATCATGACCCGAGCCGAAGGCAAAGGCTTTAACCCATCAAGCCACCCAGGCGCCCCTATTTTATTATTATTTTTTTAAGATTTTATTTATTTATTTGACAGACAGAGATCACAAGTAGGCAGAGAGGCAGGCAGAGAGAGAGAGGGAAGCAGGCTCCCCGTAGAGCAGAGAGCCCAACACGGGGCTTGATCCCAGGACCCTGAGATCATGACCTGAGCCGAAGGCAGAGGCTTAACCCACGGAGCCACCCAGGCGCCCCTTGTCAGTGTTTTTTAATTGAAAATATGTGATGGATGAAAGCAGGAGGACCAGGCTGCAGTGGGGGTGTTGCTCACGTCACCTGCCATGTTTCTTCCGTCCTTCTAGGCCTGTGTTGCCTACTGCTTCATCACCATTCCCTCGCTGGTGGGCATCTTCACGCGCCTCAATCTCTACCTGCATTCCGGTCAGGTTGCCCTGGCCAACCAGTGCCTCTCCCAAGGTAAGCCCGTTGTTCTCTCCTCTTGAGTGTTCCCTGGCTGTTTAGGAAAGCCTACTCGGGGGGTGGGGTGGTGTGTGTGTGTGTGTGTGTGTGTGTTCGTGTGTTTTTGTTCGTTTCCTGGCTGTTTAGGAAAGCTGACTCAGGTAGGTGTGTGTAGCGTGAGATTCCTCCAAGAAGAAAGGAAAGAAAGAACTAATGGAGAAACGAATTCTAAATCTGTATCTGTAGCAGGAAGCGCGCTGGCTGTGCCCACATTTATAGCGTCAGACAGATGACAGTGTGAAGCTACCTTCCCGCAAGGCCCTTCTGAAACCTGTCTCACACAGGCCTGGCAGGCAGCGCGACACCCCAGGAGAGGTGTGCCTAGAGAGTTTTACAAGTTAGGACTGCTTCACCCCAGGACATGGCTGTTTATTTTTCGTTGCTGTTTGTTTGTTTGAAACCCCAGAGACCTACAACTGGAAGCTAATAAGTACAGAAAGGGTACTCTGTCCAGCTTGCTGTTAGTGATAAAAATTCTGCCCCAGCCTTTGCTGTGTGATGTTGATTTTCTTCTGGCTTGTTACCAATGAGGAGTTCTGTTTTTATTATTAAAGGATATAGTGTTTATTAAAAAAAAAAAAATTCTGCCCCAGACCCATATCTGTACAAGGTTCAGGAGCCAGACGGTTTACTTGGGCGGCAGTCCCCGAGAGTGTCAGTCAGGTGCTAGGGGGCTGAGACGGAGAAGGGAAGGAAGCCAATGAAAGGTGCGCTGCTGGCCAGGTAACCGCTGTGGGCAGCTGAGGTTCATTGCCACCAGGGACTGCTGGGAGGGGGTGTCGGACGGCCTTGGCGCTGCCCCACGGATGTACGTTCTTGATCTGTTCCGTCTGTCGTTGCATGAGGGCTGTTTCTAGATCATCACCTCCCTGGCTCCCTCGCCTGCTCCACACTCGAGCTGAGAGAAAGCCCTCAGGCAGGTGTTTGCTACAGGATGTGCTTGTCACCTCCTGGGACGTTGTGCATCAAGGACCCGCGCACAGAGCCGTACCGCGGCGTGCCAGAGATCCAGATGCCTCCGCTGGAGCGTGTGTGTGTGTCAAGAGCCCTTCTGCACATACTGTCTAATTCCGTCCTCCCAACAGCCGTGGGGGCTGCGGTCCTGTGGTCGGTGCCCCCTTTCCCAGGGGCAGAGCCGAGGCAGGGAGGGGCTCAGGAGCGGGCGGTCCACGCCTGCTCTGACTCCCGGCCGCGCGGCTTGCTGCTGTGGTAGAGCATCTGTGGGGCCAGCATTGAGGAAGCTTGAGGGACGGCCTGGGAGGTTTGTGTGGCCACGTATGAGGGGGGCCGGTGTTTTCAGTGATGGTCGGCCCTCCGCTCCCATCTCCTCCGTGAGCTCCCAGCTGACAACACCAGGGTTGGCCGTCCCCCACTTGCTGCCGTTGCTCTGGGCGGATTCTCCAGGTTGGTTGGAGAGCCGACCTTCCACGGCAGCTCTAGAATGTTTTATCTTCATTCACCTGGGGTGGCTCTGGGCCCCGCGGCCTTCACCCGTGATTGCTACCCCTGCTCCTTTTGAGGGGTTAAGCTTTGCTTTTGACTCCTGGGAACTCCAGCGGCTTCCTGCCACATCTGGAATGACACCAAACTCCTTCCCTGGGAGTCCTCAGACCATCCGGGGCCTGCCTGCCCCTTGTCCTCATCTGGCACCTCCTTAAGCCACAGTGGCTTGCTTCTGTTCTCTGAACATGTGAAGCAGCATTCTAACTCAAGAGTCTTTGTATCTGCCATTCCCTCTTTCTAAAATAATCTTCCCCCAGATACTTGGGTTTGGTTTGGTTTGGTGTTTGTTTGTTTGTTTGTTTGTTTAATTCTCGCGCAGGTGATGAGAAGCCTCCCCTGGTTAGGGTGGCTTTTGCTGCCCACTCTTGCTAAAAGCTCGGCTCTGGCTGGATGCCCTTCCCAGTCTGTCCTGCTCGGCACCGTCCTCCTCGTGATTGCCATGGTGCTTTGGGTCCGTGTGTTTTCTTACCTTGGGCATTGCTTATCTACTCTGCCTGCCTGCCCTTGGTGTGTGTCGGTGAATGTGGAACTTTCTCCCGGTGCCTGCTTTGGTAAGCATGATGGGTTAGCAAGAAACAAGGTGAGACAAAAATGAACAGCCACCCCTAAACCCCCGATGCTATGCAAAAGGAAGACTAGATCAGATGATTAGCTTAGATTGATGTAAGAAACTTAAAATCTTACTATAAACTGGTTCCCTTTTTAAAAGTTCTGGAATGGTAGCCTTCACGGGGGAACTCTGGAGCTCTGCATAACTTGAACCATTCGGAACGGCTTATGAGCTGCTGCTATCAGAGCTATAGACTGTGAACAGAGGCTCTAGAAGCCTTGATCTTTCTTTTCCCAGCTTAGAAACTCAGGACCCTGTTCTAAAATACTGTAGATCCCAGGCAAGCTTATTATGATTGGACCCTAGATGGGGTTAAATTTTTTTTTTAATATTTAAATTAAATATTAATATTTTTTTAAATTTCTTAAGCTAAATAAAGGCTCCCCCATCATCAAAGATCTGCTGCTCCAAGAATATTTGACAAGAGCCCTGGGTGGCTTTTGCCCTGTGGTGCTGCCTCGTGATGGCCTCAGTCCACACCGGGAGATAAGCAGTGTCCGAACGGGCCAGTACACTCTGTGCGGGGAGTTAGTGCCCTCGGTGTCCGTGCCCGGGACTCCCCGTCTGCCTCGCCCCACACTTCAGGCCCCTGCAGGAGGGGCGGGAATGTGGCGTTCACTTCCTGTTTAATAATTTATCTGCTGACTCTTAGTCCACTCTCTAAATGCTATGGCACTGAACCTTAGAAGCCTATTAGTGTTGTTCTGAAAGCCACACGTAGCACTTGCTAGCCAAAATAAATTATACATTCAATTACCGAGCGGGGGAAGGCTGCATAGAAATTAAATGAAGCTTGTGGAAATGGGCCACTTTTGTTCTCTGCCCCCCCATACACCCCTGGTTATAAAACAGTCCTCTCCTGGTGCCTGGGTGGCTTAGTCAGTTAAGCATCTGGCTTCGGCTCAGGTCATGATCCCAGCGTCCTGGGATCAAGCCCCTGCATCGGGCTCTCTTGCTCAGCGGCGAGTCTGCTTCTCCCTCTCCCTCTGCTGCTCCCCATCATGTTCTTTCTCTCACTCTATAAGATAAAATCTTAAAAAATAGTAATAAACCAGTCCTCCCCCCCCAAATCATTTTCTGGTCTCCCCAATTCAGCCTCAGTTGTATCTTCTGTGTCGGACAGTGGCTTTGCGGGGACTGGGTCCAGCCTCATGTTAAACTCCCGCTGAACTCTCAGCCAGCCCCGTGTAGGATGCTGACGAAGGCTTTTATAAGGGAGGCCCAGTTCTGGTCCTTTGGTCATACCGGTGTAGCCCGTGGAGTGGATTGCCGGTGGGCCAGGGTTGTTCAAAGCCAGCCAGTGCCCCCAGTAGTAGGGAGAAACAGAAGACTCGTGCTTCTTGCCTGGAGACGCCCGTGGACCTTTTCTTTCAACCGGGTCTCTGGATAAGTTCTTGCTCTTGTTTGCGAGTGGTTCTTTCTAGAAGATTATTACCAGGTCAGAGCAAGAACAGATTCTTTGGCCCTTTATTTTTGGCTTTGTTCCTTTATCTTTCTGATTTCTAATCTGAGAAAGGAGGGTGTTTTATAGCGGAGGTGTTGTTGGAGCTGGTCTTCAAAGGGGAGCGCATGTTAATTGGGAGGAGCAGGGAGGGAAGCAGGACCCACTGGCATTCCAAGTGGGGGAAAGAGCTTGAGCAAAGGCACGGGAGGTGTGAAAGCCCGTGGTGTTTGGCCAACAGCAGGATGTTGGGATGCGTCCCTCACTGATGGTGACTTTCAGGTCCCCTAATCCTGACTCTGCCGCTTACACACTCAGACAAGTTGGCCCTTGCGTGCCTCAGTTTCCTCATCTGTCAAGTGGAGATCTCAGCTGTGGCAACTGTCTGTCGCAGATTGCACGGGAGAACGTACTTCGAGAACTTGGCTCACCTGGCACCCAGTAGCTGCTCAGTAAATACCGACCTCATCTAATTGTCTCTCAGAAGACAGAAGTACGCTGTGGTGCTCTGCATACTATGATAGCTCTGTGGTTTCGGGGTTCCGAGAGCAAACTTCTCATCTGCAAAACCTTGAGAAATGACAGGAAAGCTGATTGTTCTTTTAAAGATGAACCCTACTGACTTACCCTGGAAAGCAAACAAACAAACGAGAACTGGGCTTCCTCCAAAGACAGAATGAGAGAGAACACAATTCAAGCAGAGTAGTTTTAGTCTTTTCATTAATAATAGTGCTTTCCAGAATTCTCTCTCCCCTCCCTTTGAATTTTCCTTTCTTTTATTTGTTTTTTTGCAATTTCATCCTTCAGAGCTTAGCTCACAAGCCCCCTTTTAAAGGATACCATCCTTGGCCTCTCAACCCCCAAACAAACTGAGTTAAGTTGGATTATTTTATAAGATGTGTTACCCTGGGTCACCTGGGTGGCTCAGTGGTTTTGGCCTCTGCCTTCAGCTCGGGTCATGATCTCAGGGTCCTGGGATCAAGCCCCGCATCAGGCTCTCTGCTCGGTGGGGAGCCTGCTTTCCCCTTTCTCTCTGCCTACTTGTGATCCCTCTCTGTCAAATAAATAAGGAAAAAATTTAAAAAAAAAAAAAAAAAAAAAAGGTGTGTTATCCTGATACTGGCACTTTGTCCTCATTAGATTTAACCCCTGGTGTTACTTAACAAGCAAATATGTGAATAATCGTCTGCTTTCCTCCACTGCAAGACTATCTGCTCCATGAAATCTTACCTATCTTGTCCAACATATGCCTACCATGTGGGTGCTCAGGAAATGTTGAATGAACGAGTGGTAATCACACAATAATAATGGTTGATAATTCCTAATAATATCCATACGTATATATAAAATGGTACAAATGCTCTCATTTTATGGACATAATTCCTAAGGAACCCTGCTATTCGGAAGCAAGTCCTGTAGTAGGTTTTAAATACTTGGGGAACCTGGGTGGCTCATTCGGTTAAGCGTCTGCCTTCGGCTTAGGTCATGATCCCGGGGTCCTGGGATCGAGCCCTGCATCAGGCTTCCTACTTGGCAGGAAGCCTGCTTCTCCCTCTCCCCTGTCTCTCTCTCTCTCTCTCTCAAATGGATAACATCTTTAAGAAAAGTAAAAATAAATACTTTATTTTCATAGTCTTAGATAAAAGAAAGTAGGTGAGATTCAAACAGAGGCCGACGTGCATAGACCTGTTGAAAGAAGCTGTTGTGCTGGTTCAATCCATGAGGACCTTGAAGCAGCACGGAGGAGAGGGAGGCCACGGCCTGCTGAGTGTGGTGACAGCCACCAGCCACCGTGGACCATCACTGCCATCGGAGGAGGCTGGGACAGTAGTGTGGAGGAGGAGAGAATATTTTATCCTCCTCCTGGAGAGTAACAAGTGGCTTGCGATGAAGAAAAATGGCCTCCATCCACTTACCAAGTCTCTGGGGTCCGTGCTCAAGGTTGTATTTACCAGTTCCATTGGCAGACCGTCTTCTGAAGGATACATCCAGTATGACTGTTTTCTCCAGACCTCGCGGCCTCTCTGGTGATCAGAGACAGAGCAGAGTTCACCGGTGGGCAGGGGGCATGAAGCTTGTCACGCACATGCGTGGTCCCAACATGCATGGTCCATCTCCCTTAGGGAGTATTAGGGCCTGGGATGGATAGAACCCACAGAAAAGGAGCAGGGGAGACCCCCCCGTAAGTGTGCGCAACTCTTTATGTTAGTAAATGTCTCCAATACGCCTCCTCCTGCCAGCATTTCTTGGCCATTTTTTAATGCAAAAGCCACCGTGCCCAGCCTTGCGCCAAACAGGAAGGTACTTAAAGAGACGGCATGCTCGTAGGGGAGGGCCTGTCGGTTTACACGTAGACAAGGCAGCTGCTGATAGACGTCGTGCAAGATGTTCCTAAAACGTGCAAGAGAATTGGAGAGAGAGAGAGGACACTTGGCTTGGGAGAGCAAAAAAAAAAAAAAAGAAAGAAAGAAAGAAAAGAAAAGAAAAAACTTCATAAAAGGTGGCATTGAAGAGCCTCAACGGGAGGACGTCTCTACGCTCAAATGAGGCAGAAGGCTGAGGCAGCCGTGGGGGCAGAGGCTTGGTGGCTGGAAGCACAGCGCATCTAGAAGCAACGAACAGGAGATGAAGTTCGGAGGATGGTTTGGGGCGAGACCCGAACCCGTGGCAAAGCCGTTCTAGTCCCACTCGGCACGTGGCGTTTGCTAGGTCGTTTGTGTTCGTTTTGCAGATGATAAGGCTAAGGTTCCAGAGTGTCACAGGGCTGGCCCAGGAGGGTCCAGCTCATAAGTGGCCCCATGGGACTTCCCATGCTCTTTCTACCCCCGGGCTTCCACGAGGTTACGGTAGCTCCTGTCAACCACGATACAAAGTGTGATTTCTGGCCCTGGGTGCCTGTGGTTGCCGGCGGCCAATTATTAGAGACTGAATGTCTGCTAAGCTTATGTAGAAAACAGAGAACCAGGATTTAGATGAGAGAGAGACTTCTTCCTTTCTGCTCGGGGGAACTCCGGACCTAATCTCCACAGAGACACCTTCACGGTCTCCCGTGAGCCGCCGCGGGGATTTGAAAAAAGTGTGTCGACCGTGCATTACCCCAAAGACAGGAGTCAGGTATGTGGACGGCTCATGGGAACTGAGAAGTCATTTCTGGGACCACAGTGGACTTTTCACAATGCGTCGATACTCCATGAATTGAGGGGGACCTTCTGCATAAAGCAGAGGGCAGGACCAAGGTTAGATTCAGCCATCACTGATAACCAGTAAGCATTCGTGGATGAAGTATGTACTTGTTTCTAGGCACTCATATTTTTAAAATATGATATTTTAAAAAATCTTACCCTGTGTATATATTAGAAAAATAACGGCCCCTTAAATCCTCCAGCTTAACCGCTCTAATAACAGTCCATTTCGGAAACACGCTTTAGTAAGAAGCAGCATTAGGGGCGCCTGGGTGGCTCAGTGGGTTAAGCCGCTGCCTTCGGCTCGGGTCATGATCTCAGGGTCCTGGGATCGAGTCCCGCATCGGGCTCTCTGCTCGGCAGGGAGCCTGCTTCCCTCTCTCTCTCTCGCTGCCTGCCTCTCCATCTACTTGTGATTTCTCTCTGTCAAATAAATAAATAAATAAATCTTAAAAAAAAAAAAAAAAAAAAAGAAGCAGCATTAAATCTCTGTTGGTAAGAACTCGGCCATTTGGACCACGAGGCTTTACTGGAAGGCACTCCCCCCACTCCCCCTTGGTGGTGGTGCATCCTGATGACAGACGGTTCAGCCCGCCATAACAGAAACCCCATAGACTGCGTGGCTTCAGTGATGGACACATGTTGCTCACAGTTCAGGAGGCTATAATTCCCAGATGAAGCCAGAGCAGATTCAGTGTCTGGTGAGGACTCGTTGGTTCATAGACTGCCATCTTCTCACTGTGTGCTCGTGTGTGGAAGGGGTGAGAACGTTCTCTGGGGCCTTTCTTACAAGGGCACTAATCCCGTTCATGAGGGCTCCACCCCCATGATCTCACCACTACGAAGTCCCATCTTCTAATACCATTTTGAGGAGCAGGTAGGATTTCAGTAGACGAATTTAGGGGTGACATTAACATTAAATCCAAAGTACAAAGTTTGAGGTGTCGTGGGCCATGTCCCACGTTGCTTCAGTAGTGCTGATAGAACTCGAGAGAGTAGAGCCAGAATCTCGATTTAATCCAGTAGATTCAGGGGATGCGAGGGGACTCATTCACCCCCTTGTGACGTCTTGTCCTAAGACATTATGATGATGCCTTTCCTAGAGCTCCCTGGCCTCGGAGCTCTCCGTCTCCGTTGTCCAGGAAGGCACGTGATTTCTCTGAGGTCTCTTTGGGAGTGCAGCAAATTGTTTCTGAGCTCTCCTTTAACCCTGGGAGTTTATGACTCCGAAGAATAGTAAAGATTTCCGTTAGCCCTGAGCTAATGGGTTCTTGAAAAAAACCAAACACCGCCTCTGAAGGTGGGTTATCGCTTCTTGACTGTCTCTTACGATTCATGTACTGAGTCCAGTTTTGCTATGACAACACCAGGGATACAAGAATGACCTTACTCTCAGACGTGACAGTTCCAGTCTGAGTTTATGTCCTCTCGAACGGAGGGTGACTGGGGTACTATCCTGTTAATCATTGAAAAACAGTTGAAAAACAGACGGACCTGGACATTATTTTTATTTCTTAATGATTTTTATTTTTAAAAAATGTTACCTCGTGCTCATTTGAAAAAATTCTCACAAAGGAAGGTACAACTTAATGTAAAAAGCCTCAAAATAAAAGTCACCAGTAATGTTTCCTCCCTTCCTTTTTTTTTTTTTTTTTAAATATTTTTATTTATTTGACATACAGAGATCACAGTAGGCAGGGAGGCAGGCTCCCTGCAGAGCAGAGAGCCTGATGCAGGGCTCGATTCCAGGACCCTGGGATCGTGACCTGAGCCAAAGGCAGAGGCTTTAACCCACTGAGCCACCCCAGGTGCCCTCTGATTTCCAAATTTCTGTCTTGTATGGTGTAGTTTAATACATGTAAGGTGGCACCTGGGGATTCATATAAATTCGTATAAATGACCGCTTAGTGAGAACTGATTGATTCATGTATTATAAAATCCATCCTTCTACTAAGTGTATAATTGATCCGGCTTTAGGGCATTCCCAGAGTTGTGCAGCAGTTGCCACTAATTCCAGAACAATTTCACCACCCCAAAAGGAAACCCTAGATCCCTTAAATAGTCACTCCGTGTTCCCCTTCTTCCAAGTCCAGGCCGGTTCCAATCTGCTTTGTGTTTCTGGATTTGCCTCTGCTTACTATTTCCTAAAAATGCAGTCTTACAATACAGGTCTTTTTGCGATCGACCCCTTTCACTTCGCATCCCAGTTTCGAGGTTCGTCCTACCAGAGCCCGGATGTGCGTGTAGGTAGCAGCCACGCACAGTGGGAGGAGCTGCCACGTCCTGCAGAGTGACTGTACCATGAAACCATCCCATTGGCGATAGTGAGCCTGGGAACCTATATTTTTTGCAAGGCGTCTGATGATTCTTACAACAAAGGAGTGTTAGGAAACTGGCTCTGAGGGGAGCGCAGTCCCTCTTCCTGTGAGCCCGGATGGTGGCTGGGTCTACCCTCTGCCAGTAGCCCACGGTGCTGGAGGACACATTGATCCCTGCGCAGCAAACAGCAGAACACCGTTCTGCAGAGGGTCAGCACCCCAAGAAGGGTCTCCAACAGAAGCAGTGCTCGGGTGGGGCCAGCCAGGTCTGGGTGGCATCTTTTTCTTTTCTTTTCTTTTCTTTTTCTTTTTCTTTTTCTTTTCTTTTTCTTTTTCTTTTTCTTTTTCTTTTTCTTTTTCTTTTTCTTTTTCTTTTTCTTTTTCTTTTTCTTTTTCTTTTTCTTTTTCTTTTTCTTTTTCTTTTTCTTTTTCTTTTTCTTTTTCTTTTTCTTTTTCTTTTTCTTTTTCTTTTTCTTTTTCTTTTTCTTTTTCTTTTTCTTTTTCTTTTTCTTTTTCTTTTTCTTTTTCTTTTTCTTTTTCTTTTTCTTTTTCTTTTTCTTTTTCTTTTTCTTTTTCTTTTTCTTTTTCTTTTTCTTTTTCTTTTTCTTTTTCTTTTTCTTTTTCTTTTTCTTTTTCTTTTTCTTTTTCTTTTTCTTTTTCTTTTTCTTTTTCTTTTTCTTTTTCTTTTTCTTTTTCTTTTTCTTTTTCTTTTTCTTTTTCTTTTTCTTTTTCTTTTTCTTTTTCTTTTTCTTTTTCTTTTTCTTTTTCTTTTTCTTTTTCTTTTTCTTTTTCTTTTTCTTTTTCTTTTTCTTTTTCTTTTTCTTTTTCTTTTTCTTTTTCTTTTTCTTTTTCTTTTTCTTTTCTTTTCTTTTCTTTTCTTTTCTTTTCTTTTCTTTTCTTCTTTTTTTTTTTGTAAGTGGATTGTGGAAAAGAAGCCTGGTGGTTCTTCATGAAACCTCAGAAGATTCAGGTAGAAAAAGATACAGCGTGGAGAAGCTGGTCCGTATACCTGCTTTTTCCTTTCCCCAGTGAAACAGGAATGAATAATAGTCTTTGTGGATGGGAATCTGATTTCTCCTTTTTGTGTAGGTCTTGGAAACAAAACTAGGGCGCCTGGGTGGCTCAGTCGGTTAAGCATCTGACTCTTGATCGAGCTCGGTGTCTGGCTCTGCGCTTAGCTGGGGGTCTGCTGAATGCGTGTGCATGCTCTCTCTTTCTATCTCCCCTCCCTTTCCTTCTTTCTGTACCCTCCCCGCTGCCCCCTCCCCTCTGCTTGCGTGTACTCTCTCTCTAAAATAAATAGATAGGGCGCCTGGGTGGCTCAGTGGGTTAAGCCGCTGCCTTCGGCTCAGGTCATGATCTCAGGGTCCTGGGATCGAGGCCCGCATCGGGCTCTCTGCTCAGCGGGGAGCCTGCTTCCCTCTCTCTCTCTCTGCCTGCCTCTCCATCTACTTGTGATTTCTCTCTGTCAAATAAATAAATAAAATCTTTAAAAAAAAAAAATAAAATAAATAAAATAAAATAAAATAAATAGATAAATCTTTAAAAAAAAAAAAAAAAAAAAAAAGCACATCTAGCCCATTTTATCTTGGATTGTCTTCCAGGGCTTTTAATAGCCACAAAAGTGTTCTACAGTATTGATGAGGTTATTCTGAACTCCGGGAGGAAAAACTGTTTTCACATACAGTAGGATTGGAGCCCTAATTACTAAGTCAGAATTGAGAAGTCTCCTAGATAAGATTTTATATGTGGAGTAAGTCTTCTGAGGATAGAAACAAAAATCTGCTTTGGAACAGTCTGGAACATTGCCTGCCCCAGCCCCTAAATAACTGTTTATTTTAGCCCTCTCCTTTGCAATGGGAACCGAGTGGGGGCATTCGCGAGGAACAGAGCGCCGGGCGCAAAGCTGCTCTCCCTTTAATGAGGCATAATAATAGGCACTTTTCTCGGGGCCACTTGGTAACAAACACATAAATAGAATAAATAAACGGCCTTTCAAGTTGTTCTGAGCAGAATTTTCGTTTCCGCTAAGAGAGGCTCTTCACCTCGTACATTATGGACTTCATGTTTTCATCCGAAAGCAATTCCTATAGAGCCATGGGGACAGAGAGCTTTTCCCGCAGAAGGAAGAGAGCCAGACCCGGTGGGGTCCAGGCCTGCCTGAGCTTAAAGGGGGTAGCGTCCGTGGTGGATTCGGCTCTGTTTCTTTTTCGTGTAGTGAGGTTACATCTCAGTGTCGTGAAGCGCATCACGGTAAGCAGTTCTCAGCGTGCAGTTCCCTGGCTTCAGGTGCACTGGCAGTGCTGGACAGCCCTCACCCCTATCCATTTCCAGAACGTTTTCATCATCCCAAACCGACTGAAAAGCACATCCATGAAACAGTGACTATTTCCCTCTCCCCATTCTGCTTTCTGCTCTACGAACTCGACTCTGCCTCCCAGAAGCGCAATCCTATGCGTGTGTCCCCTTGTGTGACCTATTTCATTCAGCATGATGGTTTCCAGTGCGTGCATGTCGGAGCCCGGGTCAGAATTTCCTTCCTTTTCAGGCTGAACGCTGTTCGTGGCTTGCTTCTCTGTCCATCCGCTGGTGGACATTAGGGTTGTTGCTGCCCTTTGGCTCTTGTGACTAGTGCTTCCGTGAGCGCTCTTGTACACATGCCTGTTGGAGTCCCTGCTTTCATTTCTTTGGAGGGTACCCCCTTGGACGTGGAACTGCGGGGGCAGGTGCTAAATCTGTGTCCACTTCCTAAGGAGCCTCCAAACCATTTCCTACAGCGGCTGCGCAGTTTCACGCTCCCACCAGTGGGGCGCCAGCATTCCAGTTTCTCCACATCTCCGCCAGCACTCGGTTTTCCACGGTGCCCGTCCTGTTGTCTCCCAGGGATGAAATCTCACTGTGGCTTTGATTCGCATGTTTCTAATAATCATTGATGTTGGGCATCCGTTCACCTGCTTGTTGACCTACTTGACTGTTTTCTTTGGAGAAATGTCTGTTTGGGTCCTTTGCCCATCGTTAATCAGGTTACCTGTTCTGCTGTTGCTGGAGAATGTCTTCATGTTTTCTAGATATAAACCCCCTATCAGATCGATGATTTGCAGGCTCATATATATATATGTATATATATATATATATGTATATACATATATATATACGTATATATATATATGTATATATATATGTATATATATGCACACTAAGCAATACAATCAAATTGGCATAAAAAAAAATATATATATATATACATATATATATATATGTATATATGTATATATATATATATTTTTTTTTTTATGCCAATTTGATTGTATTGCTTAGTGTGCATGATGGACTTGACCGACCCTGGGCTACTTGAACCTGGCCACTCACTTTCTGAGCCTGTTTCCTCATGTGGGATGTGGACACGGAAATCATTGCGCCTTCCCCATAGGACAGTCGAGGACTAAGAATACAGACTACTTGACGGCAGGGCCTAGGAGTCTCCATGGTTCCCTCGAATGCTGCCTTTTACTCCTCTTGGTACCTGCGACAGGAGAACCTGCAGCCTCTGCGTCTGTCTGCCAGAGTCGGTGTCAGGTGTCTTTTCCCAGAGGTCCTTTATCTAATCTCTTTCTGTCCAGCAAGATCGATGTTGGCTGCTTCGTGTCTCCCCACCCCCCAGGACCAAAGGACACAACAGGCTCTGAGTAAGTAGGTGTTAAGTCCCATAATCACGTCCGTCGCACACCGATGTTGACTCTTCCCCCTTCTCTGTGCTCACAGTGCCTGTTCACCGCCTGGTGAATGTGGTAGGTGTGTGAGTTCCATTTGGGAGAGACAGCTTGGGAAGGAAGTTTCTGGAAAGCTCTGAGAGAGCTGCCTTTGCTTTTGTTGTTGTCTTTTTTTTTTTTTTTTTTTTTTTTTTTTGCTTTGAAGAAGGAAGACCTTTCTACCGCCCCTGGCTGTAGACGCAGACTCTTCTCATTAAGCACAGGTCTTGGTGCCAGGAGGGAGGCGTTTGTTGCCGCATGTGCCGCTCTGGGGTGCTGCGTGGGGTTCCGGTGGGAGTTCAGGATGCTGTGTGCCAGCGCCGTGTCCTCTCCGCATCGTTGGAAGTCGTTTCGCCGTGGAAGTGTATTTATTTGGACCATGCAAACGTTTGATCTTATTGGGTAGTTTAAGATTTCTCTTGTCAGGTCGATGTTCGGTCTGTTTTGTCCTTGAGGCTTTTTCTCATGGTGAATGCTTTGGCAGTTCTAGAAAGAACTCTTTCTGCCTCCCTCAGCCCCCACCTCCAGCCCTTCCTCTCTCTGCCCTCCTGTTCCTGCCTCCCCCCTGGCTCCTCCACTTTCCACCCCGCTCTCTGCTTCCTCTCTCCTTGCCTTGCTTTCTCTCATCCTTTGAGGTCTTCTGGTTTGACGGTATACTAAATATTTTTAAAAACATCTTCATCTCCCTGGGGCGCCTGGGTGGCTCAGTGGGTTAAAGCCTCTGCCTTCAGCTCGGGTCATGATCTCAGGGTCCTGGGATCGAGCCCCGCATCTGCTTCCCCCTCTCTCTCTGCCTGCCTCTCTGCCTACTTGTGATCTCTGCCTGTCAAATGGATAAATAAAATCTTTAAACAAGAAATAAATAAATAACTTCATCTCCCAAGTGATTCTCTGGAATGATTCACCTCGTCAGAAATCTCTAAAGCTGCGTGCGCGTGCCTGTGTGTGCATGTGTGTGTGCACGTATGTGTGTGTGTGTCCATGTGTGGATTGCTTCAGATGTCTCAGTTATTTCTTTAACAAATCCAGGGCGTGCTAGTGTAGACAGAGCCCGGAGTCGGCGCCCCGCTCTGCCTCCAGGATGGGAACCTCGGTGTACCCAGGACGCTGATGTAGGACCGGGCACTTGTCCTTCCACATCTTGCTTCCCATCTGGGAACTGGGCCCCGGGGCTGTGCTTTCGCACGCGGGGCACAGGAGGCTTCTGGGAACCAGTCCAGATTGAGCCCTCAGTCCCCGCAGCTGTGACTTCTGTAAAAATTTGCCACTTGCTTATTTCACTTCGTTATTAAAGCCCATTTGTGGTTCTTTGAGCTGAGCTGCTCAGTGAGGGGGGAAGGAGAGAGGGGGATTTGGGAGGGGACAGCAGTGCCCTCTCAGCTGAATGTTCAACAAGTCAGTTAAGGTTGCAGAAACCCTCTTGTAGGACCTGCCTGCTGTGTGGGGCCCTCCGCGTGGCCTGACTTCCACGGAACTCTCAGGACGGGCCTGCAGGCCCGGAGAAGAAGAATACAGAACCTGAATGTTTCAGAGTTCTCATACATGGACTTTTCTTCTGTCTTCCAGCTGATGCCTTTTTCAAAGCCGCCATAAGCCTTATTCCAGAAGTTCCCAAGATGATCAATATTGATGGGAAGATGCGACCGTCGGAATCCTTCCTTCTGGAATTCCTCTGCAATTTCTTTTCTACGTTATTAATAGTTCCGGTACGTTTCGCCAGAAGAGCTATAGGTGATGTCCTTCTTTGATCGGCTTTCTACCTCTTCCCCCAAAACAGGGCTCATGATCCCAAGATCCGACATGCTCTGTTGACCAAGCCAGTGAGGTGCCCCTGAATTACTCGGTGTATTTTCCGTTCATTTTGTGTCCTGGGTGTATTAGTTGTGGTTCTCCAGGCGGTCTGGGGTGCCACTTCCTGGTTAAGGGCTCAGGTCTGGGGACCGAGATGCTGAGGTTAGAATCCCGGCTCCTGCACCTTCCAGCTCTGCAGGCTCGGGTGATTGTGTCACATGACAGGGCTGCCGTCTTCTCATCTGGGAAATGGGATTAGTGATCGTGTCTCCATCTCTGGGTTGTTGGGAGGATTAAGGGAGTAGGTCTGTCTATGTGATGAGAACAGCGGGCACACACTCGGCCCCTTAAAAGGTGATGGTGACGGTCTTTTGGCAGCAAGTACTAGAAACCAAAACAAGGTCGCCGGGGTCCAAGGGGACGCTGTTGGAAGCGTGCTGGGGTTTCTTGCGGGGCGTACTGCCGAGCAGTGAGTCTTGGGCTGGCAGGAATCAAGGCTTCTCTCCAGACGCAGTGCCAGGACCCGCACTCTGGCAGGGGTTCTTACTTGGGGTCTGCGTACTCCCTGAGGGTCTGGCAGGGGCAACCGTGATTTAAGATGAGAAGAAAAAAGTTCTCGTTTTTACAAATCTCAGTGAATAAACGTAGCCGTTGGCTCCGCTGTGAGCTATGGAGGCAGCAAGCCCCAGTAGTAGTGACATAGCTGGGACTTTGTCACCAGAGGAATCAGCCACATGTTCATATCACATTTCAGGTGTGGCCCATTTCAGACGATGGCTAATTTAATGTCTTTACCAGGAAGTAATAGAACACGATATGACAAATACGTTGAAAAATATTTTGACAAGTATATTTTAGCATAATTGGTTTCCTTTGTCGTCTTACATATTTTATTTTCTTCATTAGAAAACTGTATTCTGAGGAGCCCATGGCCTTCACCAGGCTGAGACAGGGCCAGGCACGAAACAGACTGGCTCCTGGTAGAGCCACATGTATGTAGGAATCCGGAATCCTTGTTAAAATAGACATTCTTGGGAACCCCATTCCAGAAAGGCTCACTCAAGAGGTTGGGATTGGCCCCTGAGTCAGCATTTTTTTAATATAATTTTTATTTTTTTATTAACATATAATGTATTGTTAGCCCCCAGGGGTACAGGCCTGTGAATTGCCAGGTTTACACACTTCACAGCCTGAGTCAGCATTTTTGAAAGCCCCTGAGTAAGTCAGGGCTGGACGGTCCTAGGACCACTTTGACAGGAAGTAACTCTGCTCTCAGGAGTACAGGCTGCCTTTTGGGGGTGACGCAAGTGTTCTAAAATTGATCATGGTGACAGTTGCACATCTCTGTGAATATACGCACCATCACTGCTGTGTGCATTTTGAGGGGCTGAACTGTCCAGCGTTCGAATGGTCTCTCGGAGGAGCCGAGGAGACAAAAAGATGGCTCCGTTTCCAAGTGTCCCAGCTGAGGTCCCAAGTGCTCCAGAGAGAGGATGGCGTGGTCAGGAGGGAGAGCTCGATGCTTGACTCCACTGTTTCCAGATCACTTTCTTAGTGGAATCACGTTCTCTTTTTTGGGTAGTCCAGTTGTCAAGTGAGGGGACCGACAATGATCCGAGTTTCTAAGGAGCCAGCTGATGGATGTCACCACTCATTGGTTAATTGGGCTGCATTTTCCGTCTGCATGTGGTGTTTTCTTCAAAATCACTGGAGCCTGGACAAAAGCCTGTGCTTGGAGTCAGAAACTTGAGGGCAGTTTGACCCAGTGACTCAGCAGCCCTGAGTCGCTCTGGGAAAGTTGTCTGACTCGTCAGAGCCTCACTCGTCTCCTGTATGAAATGTCATCGGAATGCCCACCTGGCAGGGCTGCTGGGAGGTTGAATGAAACAACTGATCTGAAAGCACTTTGGGACCCAGAAGTTCTGTCCCTGGGGTCGCGCACTGATGACCAGCGGATGGAAGCCAGCCCACAGACAGGCTTTTTTGGCCACATAATGATGGAAAACATTTGGAATGAATTACCCACATTTAAAAATTGGTAGATCACAGAAAACCCCAGATTTTCGACTCCTCTAGAAAAATCAGATCCTGCGGTGGGGGGGCCTACATTCTCCGACCTGGCCACTTTGCCTCAGCTTGGGAGCAGCCTCCCCATTTTGGGGGGCGGGTGGGAGGCATGTGCCCTCCCTGCAGTTCCCGTGGGTACCTCTGGACCCACTGAACCCATTTCTGTTGCTTTCCTGGCCCCGTAGGCATTTGCGGGAATGTTCCCAGGGTCTCAGCGGATTTTCTTGTTCCCGGTGTCAGCGGGCAGGCTTTTGCTGGGGTTTAGTAAAGATAATGAGATGAAGACTAGCCCCAGTGTGCCTGCTCACTCGGTGTAATTCCTGCATGGGGGGGACTCCCTGTGCCTTTCCCACGTAGGTCACCCCAGAGCTGGGGAGCCCGTGCAGCTTGCCCGAGGCCGCGCAGCTGGTGAGCGGCAGAGTTGGGATTTGAACCCAGGTCTGTGCGGCTGCCGAGCCCGTCCTGCACCCTCTGAGCGTGAAACATTTTCAGTGCACTTGATCTGCTCGAGGCTGAGCCTTAGCAGCTGTCCGTCCCTCCCCTGGGACACAGCTAACTGCGGGCGGGCTTGGAGGTGCCTGATGTTCAGGCTGAAAAGCTGAGGTTGAATGCTGTGTGGGCTCCCGGGCCCGAGGATGGGCCGCCCCTGAGGCACGTGTGTTGTGAGGCGCTTTCGCGTGGAGACGACCCCTGTATCCCACTTAGACCTGGTTCACAGCATATCCTTTCATGTCGCAGCTTTTAATGTTTAATTTTTTGCATTTAATTTTATTGTTGTAAAGACCTTTAAACTGAGATCCACCTACCCTCTGAGCACATATTTAAGTGTATGATACGGTCTTACTGACTACAGGCTCAGTATTGTACAGAGATCTCTAGAATATTCGTCCTGCTTAATTGAACCATGAAGCCCCTTGATGAGTAGCTCCCGATGTCCCCCCCGGACCTCCAGCACCACCATCCTATCCTTTGGTCCTGTCATTGTTGCGGACGGCCTTATAGAAGCAGAATCATGAGTATTTGTCTTTCTGTGGTTGGCTTATTTCACTTGGCCTGAGAGCCTCTGAGTTTCATCCATCTTGGCATCATTTTACAACATTTCCTTCTTTTTTAAGGCTGAATAACAATCCCTCGTATATCACATTTTCTTTTTTTTTAATTATTTTTATTAACGTATAATGTATTATTTGCCCCAGGCGTACAGGTCTGTGAATCCTCAGGCTTACACACTTCACAGCTCTCACCATAGCGCATACCCTCCCCAGTGTCCATAACCCCTCCCCCTTCTCCCAACCCCCCTCCCCCCAGCAACTCTTCGTTTGTTTCATGAGATTAAGAGTCTCTTATGGTTTGTCTCCCTCCCGATCCCATCTTGTTTCATTTTTTCTTTCCCTACCCCCCAACCCCCTGCCCTGCTTCTCACATTCCTCATATCAGGGAGATCATAGGATAATTGTCTTTCTCTGACTGACTTATTTCGCTCAGCATGATACGCTCTAGTTCCATCCATGCCATTGCAAGTGGCAAGATTTTGTTTCTTTTTTTAAATTTTTAATTTTTTTAAATAGATTTTATTCATTTATTTGACAGAGATCACAAGTAGGCAGAGAGTGAGAGGGAGAGAAGCAGGCTCCCTGCTGAGCAGAGAGCCCAATGCGGGGCTCGATCCCAGGACCCTGGGACCAAGACCCGAGCCAAAGGCAGAGGCCTCAACCCACTGAGCCACCCAGGCACCCCAAGATTTTGTTTCTTTTGATGGCTGTATAGTATTCCAGTGTGTGTGTGTGTGTGTGTGTGTGTGTGTGTGTGTGTGTGTGTATAGCACATCTTCTTTATCCATTCATCTATCGATGGACATCTAGGTTCTTTCCATAGTTTGGCTATTGTGAACATTGCTGCTATAAACATTTGGATGCATGTGCCCCTTCGGATCCCTACATTTGTATCTTTAGGGTAAATACCCAGTAGTGCCATTCCTGGGTCCTAGGGTAGCTCTATTTTCAACTATTTGAGGAATCTCCATGCTGTTTTCCAGAGTGGCTGCACCAGCTTGCATTCCCACCAACAGTGTAGGAGGGTTTCCCTTTCTCCGCATACTCGCCAGCATCTGTTGTTTCCTGGCTGGTTAATTTTAGCCATTCTGACTGGTGTGAGGTGGTATCTCACTGTGGTTTGATTCGTATTTGCCTGATGCCGAGTGATGTGATGTGATGTGATGATGATGCCGAGCACTATTTCATGTCTGTTGGCCATCTGGATGTCTTCTTTGCAGAAATGTCTGTTCGTGTCTTCTGCCCATTTCTTGATTGGATTATTTGTTCTTTGGGTGTTGAGTTTGCTAAGTTCTTTATAGATTTTGGATACTAGCCCTTCATCTGATGTGTCGTTTGTGAATATCTTCTCCCATTCTGTCAGTTGTCTTTTGGTTTTGTTGACTGTTTCCTTGGCTGTGCAAAAGTTTTTGATCTTGACGAAGTCCCAATAGTTCATTTTTGCCCTTGCTTCCCTTGCCTTGGGCGATGTTGCTAGGAAGAAGTTGCTGCGGCTGATGTCAAAGAAGCTGTTGCCTGTGTTCCCCTGAAGGATTTTGATGGATTCCTGCCTCACACTGAGGTCCTTCATCCACTTTGAGTCTGTTTTTGGGTGTGGTGCAAGGAAATGGTCCAGTTCCATTCTTCTGCGTGTGGCCGTCCAATCTCCCCAACACCATTTGTTGAAGAGGCTGTCTTTTTTCCATTGCACGTTCTTTCCTGTTTTGGCGAAGAGGAGTTGACCATAGAGTTGAGGGCCTATTTCTGGGCTCTCTGTTCTGTCCCATTGATCTGTGTGTCTGCTTTGGGGCCGGTACCGCGCTGTCCTGAGGCGCATGTCACAGCTTCCTCATCCACCCATGGGCATCCTCCTCCCAGCGCCACGCCCCAAAGAACCTAAAGGTTCCTTCCACACCTTGGCCATTAGGGACAGTGCTGCAGTGAGCATGAGAGTGCTGGTGTCTCTTTGAGATCCTCATTTCAGCTCTCTGGATAAATACCCAGAGGTGGCATTGCTGGATCCGAGGGCAGCTCTATGTTTCATTTTCTTTTCTTTTTTTTTTTTTTTTTTAATAATTTTTTTTTTAAGATTTTTTATTTTTATTTATTTGAGAGAGAGACAGGGAGAGAGAGCATGAGCGAGGAGAAGGTCAGAGAGAGAAGCGGACTCCCCGTGGAGCTGGGAGCCCGATGCGGGACTCGATCCCGGGACTCCAGGATCATGACCCGAGCCGAAGGCAGTCGTCCAACCAACTGAGCCACCCAGGTGTTCATTTTCTGAGGAACCTCCATACTGTTTCCCACAGTGGCTGCGTCAGTCGATGTCCCTACCAACTGTGTATGAGCCTTTTAAAAGGCCTCAACTCATTTTATTTGTTTGGAAAAAAAATTGACTGAATAGGCTAAATAAACTACCTGGCCCCCTTTATTGGTACTTGTCAACGCGGAAATAAACATTTCCCCAGGCCAGCCCTCTCTCTGGCTGACAGTGCCAGTTTGGGAGCGTTCAGAGACGTTCTGCTTTGGTATTTGCTGCGGTCAGCCTCTTGCTGGCCTGCAGAGTCGTCTGTGTAACTGAGCTGATGCATTTCTCTTACATTTGGTAGGACCCGTGGACTTCATTGAACGGGTTCAGCGGAACAGCTCACAGGCCTAATTTTGATTCAGTTGACACAGGCAGTGGATATTACTGGCATCCATGTCCTGGCACGGATCATCTGGGACACAGCAGGGGAGTGTCTTTTTCTACTCCTCATCGTTGTGAAGTGTCCCGCCGTAAGCATGATATGGTGTCCCAGTGCCGAGCTGCGTTAGTCCCGTCTGTTCCACAAAGACTTGCTGATCTGGGAATTGAGGAGTGAACCAGAGGAGTGCGTCCTCCGCTCAGGAAGACAGATACTAAGCAAATAAACACTTGGAACTCCAATAGTATAAAGTCCCACAAAGAAACACAGGGACTTCTGAGAGCCCAGGTTGGAAGGGAAGTAGGTCAGGGGAAGTGTCCCAAGAAAGTGTCGCTAGAGTTGAGAGCCACAGGAAGACTGGTCATGGAGGGCCGCGGGGGACAGGAGAAGGCATTCTGGGCAGAGGGGGCAGCATGGGTAAAGCTTGGAGTGGGAAGGCAGCCTGCATTGGAGGGGCCAGAAGAGAGCCTCGGTGACTCGTGTGTATGCAGTGCTGAGGGCCCACCAGGGGTGTGAGCTGGTGACACATGACAGGGTTGGCTCCTGCCCGAGTCGTGTAGCTCCACAGACAGCTGGCTCCTGACAGCCTCCTGACCCATGCTCCTCTGTCCCCTGCCCTCCCGCTTCGTCCCCACCCCCCTTTCCCTGTCCGGCTCCTCCTCCCAGTGCCAGGCCCCACCCCATCCCGTGTTCTGGCTCCTTTTCTAAAGGGCTTTTACTGTTTATCGTCAACACTTACATACCCCTGACAGTGAGCCAGCCGGCAGTTCACAAATCCTCCAAACGAGCCTGTTCCTGTCCTCATTTCACAGAAGCAGACCCTGGCAGAGAGAGGGCAAGTGACTTACCCAGGGTCACCAGCTAGTCATCGGCCAAGACGAAAGTCAAAGCCAAAGCCAGGATGTCTGTGCTCAGTGCGTCTTTGCTGTCTCTCACCTTAGCGCTCCTGGAAAATTAGTCATTTCTAGGATACACCTTCCTCTGCCAAGGAATGACAGGGGTTTTTTTTGTTTGTTTTTTTTTTTAAGATTTTATTTATTTATTTGACAGAGATCACAAGTAGGCAGAGAGGCAGGTAGAGAGAAAGAGGAGGAAGCAGGCTCCCCGCTGAGCAGAGAGTTGGATGCAGGGCTCAATCCCAAGACCCTGAGATCAGGACCCGAGCCGAAGGCAGAGGGTAAACCCACTGAGGACCACCCAGGCGCCCCATTAAGGAATGACATTTAATGGAGTGATTCCTGCAGACCAGAACCAGGGACCCAAAGGGATATTGCGAACAGTAGAAGCCAGGTCCCCTGTCTGTCCAGCTGAGAGAGAGAGTTGAGTCCCTCCCAGGTGTCCCTTGGGACCTGCCTCGTAAGTGCGGGTTTGTTCTGTCAGGGAGGCAGCCTAGGCAGGGCCCCCCTCCCCCACCCCCGGTTGTGGGGGGCTTCCCCTGCTCACATTGCCAGTTGAATCCAGGACCTTTTGTTCTTATCTAATTTTTTAAAAAGATTTATTTATTTTAGGGGATGGGAGAGGGGCAGAGGAAGAGAAAATCCTGAATCAGACTTCCTGCCGAGTGCAGGGCCGGACACAGGGCTCTATCCCAGGACCCCGAGATCATGACCTGAGCTGAAATCAAGAGCGAGCCGCTTAACTGAGCCACCCCGGCGCCCCTTTTACTTTTTTTTTTTTTTTTTTTTTTTAAACCTGTGTTTGCCTTGCTTCAGTTGTTGGTGCGGAAGCATCAAAGTGCAATTAAGAAAAAAAAAGTTACAAACCCTGAAGCACGGATATCTTAAGGAAAAATTTTTCCTGGTACAAAAGGCTGGAAGTAATCTCTCGTCCTCAGTTACGAGCGGAAAGCTCACGGAAATAGCTTGTTACAGACCTTTATGTCTGCGTGCCCCCTTCTCCCCCACCCCGGGGAAGGTGTGCTGCATGGGCTCCCACTACAGTTACGACAGCCGTGTTGAAATGCTTACTGCAACGTTCGGATTATTGTTTCTTTCCAAGGCAGATCCTTAAATAAAAAGTATTTTTGAACATCCACATAGCAGAAGAAAATAGCCCAGTTAGAAACAGCTGTTAGCAAAGAACAGCCGTCGTGAGCCACGGACTGGAAATGGAAGGCAGACCCGGCACGGGGTGGGGGCGGGGAGGGGGTGGATTTGGGGGGGTCTCGATCACTCTAGCCTGGGGCCTTCAGACTTCAGGGCATGGTGCGTCCTCTCTCGCGGGGATATCCAAGCAGCAGTTCCTGTAGATGTTAACAGCTGTACCCAGTCTCTCTCGCCCCGCCACTGTCCTTGTCACTTGGAAGTGTTGCTGCTGTATCGTGGGATTCGGAGGTGTGATTTCCCACCCATCTCGGTTCCAGCGTTTCTCATACTCCGCGCCGGATTGAGAATGGTTGCTCACGCGGGTGGCTTCCCTGCAGCGGGCCGGCTCCGTCGGGTCCGAGAGGGGCGGCGTGAATGTTCCGGGTGCGGAGTTGATGCCCAGGAGCCAGACTGCAGAGCTCGAGCCCTGGTTCCTCAGTGGACCAGCGGTGTGACACGGGGCCGGCTAACCTCTCCGTGGCTCACCTGCCCTCTGTGAAATCAGGGGCTGGTCCTCATAGTGTCTTTCTGGAACGCTAAAAAGCTACCATAGTGACTGAAAGTTCGCGATCGTTATTCGTCTCTGTCGCCACGTAAGCGCCAGGCGTGGAGAGAGTGCACCCGTTGTAATGTGTTCTGTGCCACTCGGGCAGCCCTGGCTGCGAGCTGGCAGCTCCGACCCATGAAAGTACTGGTCCTCCCGGGGGGGTTATAGGCCGGGACGAAAGGGAGAGAGACAGAAACAAATCAGGCCGTTCCCCGAAGCCATAAAGAAGTCCCTTCAAAACTGCTCTTGGAAATGCAACCATGATTTGTGACGGAGCCTGGGCGAGGGCTCTCGCGGAGGAACGGGTCAGGCCAGGCCTCGCAGGTGGATTTCAGTCCGAAGGAACAGCAGAGCCAGGAGTCCGGACCTTGGCGCACGAGCTGCTGTAGCGTCCCCTGCACTTCTGTCGGGATCCGTGTGCGAGACCGGCCCCTGGGGACCGCGTCCCCTGGGCTGGCTTCCTTCCGCTCTCTCACCCGTTCAGCCAGTGAGTGGCAGGGACCGACTGCGGACTGGAAGGCGGGAGTGGAACAAGTTTGGGGTGTTTATCCCCTCACGCTCACTGGGCCACGGTTTGGCAGTGGCTTGGCCGGACTGGGAGGGTGTCCCACTGGTCCCAGGAGCCACAATGTGTGGCTCCCAGGTCAGCGTGGCGATGGTGGCAGGGCCTGGGCCCTCACCCCTGGCCGTTCAGGTCTGGAGGGTGTGTTCAGGAGGAGAAACCCAGAATCGCAGGTAGCCTGTCGGAAGGGAAGCCAGCTCCAGCTCTGTGGCCTCCGCGACCCTCTTCCGGTTCATTTCAGCATCTGAGAAACACCATTCTCTCAGCTCCGAGTGTCTCTTGGGTTTTTCCTCTCCCAAGAGAGCGTCCGCGATTTAGCTGTTAATGTCACTGACGCCCTAAAGAGCAATGCTATATTTAAAGCTGGTGCCTTTGGTGGTGACAGGGATCATTTGGGGGGTGGGGAACTTCACTCAAAGTAGGTGGCTTCCACTGTTCCCACTGCTTCGAGACCCGCAATCTTGCTTTTTGTAGTTGGAGGAGCAGGCCTTTGTGCTGCTGCACACATGGGAGAACGAGACTGTAATTTTGAAAACGGGCCATTAAGCTGACAGGTGACTTTGCTTCTTCCTTCCTTGCACCCAGGGAGGCTCTCAAGCCTCGTCTCCGCAGACCGCGCTGATCGGTGGCATTCACAACAGTCTGTCCGTTTTCTCGGTGTTCGCGAGCCAGGCCCGCGAGCGGCTCGCCTCGGCGAAGTGGCTGCCACTGTAATTCCTCCACAGCTGCGGACGGCAGGGACCTGGGCTTTGGTCTTCACGGTTTTTGGGGTTTTCTCCCCTCCTGATTCATTTCTAGGAGTATTAATCCTTTTTTTTTTTTTTTTTTTTTTTTTTGGCTTCCACTAGGATCATCCCGAACATGGAGTCCTGTTTCTTGTTCGAGAGCTTCTCAACGTGATCCAGGACTACACTTGGGAGGAGAGCAGTGACGATAAAATCCGCATCTACACCTGCGTCCTGCACCTCCTCTCCGCCATGAGCCAGGAGACCTACCTCTACCACATCGACAAAGGTAGTGGGGTGCCCCCCTGCCAGACTGCCCCGAGCTTGACGTTCAGGAAGGTCCAGTGAAGTTTGTTTTGTTTTGTTTTCTTTTACTTAATCACTTAGTTTTTTTTTAACCCACCAGGAACTTCTAGTCTGGGGCCTTCCTACATGTGCCAAAATAAGAACTCCCTGAGCAGATTCCTGAGCCCCATCCTACTCCTTCTCAATTAGGATCCCCAGCAAGAGGCCTGAGAATTTTATGTAGAAGAAACATCCAGAATCATTTCGACAGCCAGTGAAGTTCAGAGAAGCACTCCTTTGGATCTGTGCTCTCTCTGGTCCACTATAAATAACCTTGAAACGTGGTTAAATATACACATGCCTGAGCTTCCTCGCTGGCCTGGCCCTGACCTCAGCCTCAGGTGGGACTTCACTCAGTTCCCCGAGTGATGCTGAGACTCCGTGAACCCCTAGTTCAGATGCTCAGAAGGAAGGAGGTGGCCTTGCTCCCTCACGTGCTAGCAGCCATTTTTAAGTTGCTGTTAGGAGTTTGAAGCGGCCTTCTCATATCCTGGACACACAGGACAGTCCCAGTTCCAGACTTCTGCCTGCGGAGCCCAAGCATCTACCTGCCTATCAGACCCTCAGTTCCAGTGGTTTCCCAGAAAAATGGTCCTGTTGTTAAAAGTGCTTTGTCTAGTCATGACATACTTGGGGATTTAAGCAACTGTCTCTCTACACTTGGAAATTTCAGGGAGCAAATTCGTGGGAGAGCCTTCCCCTACGACATTCAGAGGCTTCCTCTTGCTGGGATTGAGGGGCTAATAGTTAAGATGTAACTTAGGGAGGCTGGTCGTCTTGGGGGATGACCGCTCCCACGACTTGAGCTCCTGCTGCATGCCGGGGACCGCACCAGACTCCACAGAGCCTCCTTCTATACTCAAAGCATCGCAGAATGTAAGACAGGCATCTGTGCCCCCACTTTCCATTCCAATAAAGGGAGACTCAGAGAGACCCTGCTGAGTTTACTCAAGATCCTGTGGCCAGTTAGTGAAGGAAGTAGAACTTAACAACCAGAACTGTGGGGCTGCCTCCTCGATTAAAAAATAACAATGTTTAATTGAATTAGAGTATGTTACATACATACATGTATGTAATATGTTCTGAGACTTTTGTGTAGAACAAACATCCACAGTGCCATCACTGTGATAAGCCCAGTGATTTATCGCACGGCACACAGACCCCAGTAGTGCCCACCCTGATCGTGCCCCCTTCCGGTGAGCTCTCTCACGGTTCACCACTCTCCCGACTTCTAGCCTCGCACTTGGGTAAATGAAATGGTTGAGCATGCATTCTTTGGGGTCTGGCTTCTTCTCACTATTCTGTGAGCTTTTTCTGTGTCCCATGTTGCTGAAGTTCTTCCTTTTGCATTGCTGTATCCTATTCCATCATGTGACTGTACCAGAATTCATGCATTCCCTGATGAACATTTGCATGTTTCCATCGGTTCTGGTTCTGGCCGTGAATATTCTTGGACATGTTACATTTCTGCTGGCTCTGTGCTTACAGGGGGAGTTGCTGTTCTTGGGACTTGCTTGTGTTCAGCTTTGGCAGATAGCGTCTCACAGTCTTCCGAAATAGTTGTACCAAAGGACACCCTCACCAGGCATGAGTGAGGGTCCCCTTGGTTCCCTCTGTGCAGTCAGTCTTTGTCATTTTGGCTCTTCTGATGAGTGTAATTTGCATTTCTTTGATGGCTAATGAGATTTAGCACTTTTTCCTTTATTTGTTGGCATTTTTATTTCCTCTTTTTTGCCACATGCACACTGAGGACTTGCAACTGTAGAGCGACTTTGGAGGACCAGGCACTGATGTGGCAGTGCGTCTGCAAACCTCAGGCTCAGTTAGGGGCAAGCAAGCCCTCTCCTGTCTCCTGCCTTCTCTTCCCTCGTCTTCTGGAGCAGATCCATTTAACTCTCTCACCCTCTCAACCGTACAGCCAGACTGGGGGCAGGAGTGCTAGCGAAGGGAGCATGGCTAGGTTTGATAGGAGCCTCTTAGATTTCTAGCTTTCAGAGAAGAAAACGGAGGCTTGGGTGGGTTTTTCCCCTTTTTTCTTGGCCCAGCTGTGTTTACTCCGCGTAATTGTGACCTGACAGTTGTCTTAGTAGGAGAGAGGCCCAGGGGGGCCCAAAAGAGCCTTTGCTGCCCCTCTCTTTCTTATTCTAGGCAGCCTCTTAATGTTGACACAGGTTAGAACTTCGAAGAACTAGGGTCACAACTTTTTTGCACTTACAAAGGATGCCTTTGCTGCTTTGTTTCTTGATCAATAAGATGGCATTGTGAAACCACCTAGAGCAAGAACGCCAGTGCTTCCCCCCCCCCCCCAAGCCTGTAGGAGTATGGGCGTGTTTGATGGAGAAGGGGAGGATGCCTGTGTGCCGAATGTTGACTTCACATGCACACAGCGTCGATCTGGTTGGATCACGGGATGCCCCCGTGAACCCACTGTAGCCCCTTGGCTGCTCCACACCACCTGCCAGGCCCTTGAGACACTGAGGGTCATGATCCCAGGACCAGACAGATGCAGGGACTCTGGGCTATTCTTAGTGGCCACTTGCCAGGGATGTCATTTATCGCCCTCGTAAGAGCTGCACCTGGTCTCTTGGGGCCACTGTACGCACTGGTCTGACCACCTTCCGAGATTCAAATTCTCAAGGTTCCCCTGTCCTCCATCCATCACCACCAAGTGTTAGCATGGAAAACTCATCTGCACCATTGCCCTTTTCCATTTCGTCTAGTGAATTTAACCTGTAGAGCTTAGCCTGATCTTGCTAATTCCTGAGTTCCATCCCAGGCCTAGATTTTAGGGTCCCCTACCCCTGTACCGCCCCCTTCTGACTCTCGGTACTTCCTGTTGTGACTGCCTCTTTGCCAGTGTACCTGTCCTCGTGGTCCGTGAGCTCTGTGAGGTGGGGACCGAATCAGCCTTGCCCCCCTACTGGGTCCTCAGCTCCTACTCTGGAAGCTGGTGCAGAGCAGGCCCTCATGCAGGAGGTGCAGTGTGCGTGTGCACAATTGTGCACGCACGTGTGCGTGAGGAAGTGAGCAGCCTGCCCTGAACACACCGCGGCCCCTCTGGGGAGGAAGCCCTGGGGTGTGTTGGCCACGGGCGGTCTTAGACCTTCCTTCCCTCTTCTCCAGTGCTGAGCTCATCAGAAACCGTAGACTCCAACCCGGAGTCAGCCTGAGAATTCAGGCCAGGACCTAGTCCGGCCGTCAGCGGTAGACGTGAGAAATGCCTTCACCGGCGCAGCTCTGCGCCCTGCAGACTCAGGTGGTGGTGAAAGGCCGAACCCCCTGCTTCACCAGAATCACAGTCTCTTACGTTCTTCTAAGAGAACAGCTGTCATCCTCTGAATGTTGAGACACAGTTCCGTGCATGAGCGGTTCAGAATTGGGTTAGAGATCACCTTTGGACAGAGACTGGGAGCAAGGAGACTGCTGGGGAGCGGTTCTTATCTGTAGGCAACGTATCTGCAGTCTGCTTGTAGCCGCTTCGCCAGAGAACACCGCGTGTCCGTGTGTCTGTACGTGTGTCGTGGAGCGTGCAGCTACGTGTTCAGTGTACTGCTTTCCCGGCCTTCTGGCAGCCTTCAAAATAAAAAGCAAGAATAGTTGTTCGTGAAATAGCAACTAGAAATGTACAGAAGGCATATCTGAAATTACTTTATCAATTAGTTAACTGCTTTGTGCTTCGACCTGTCCCATTCTCTGGAAGGTTCAGGGCTGATGACAGGATATCATGAAATTTAATTTTTTTAATAAAAAAAAATTGGTTCTTAAGCAGCTGTAAAGTAGGGAATAGAGATGTGTACATGTGTCTGGGCTCTACTCTGGATACTTATGTCACTTTTTAAAAATTAATAGTATCTTGGGACGCCTGGGTGGCTCAGTTGGTTAAGCAGCTGCCTTCGGCTCAGGTCATGATCCCAGCGTGCTGGGATCGAGTCCCACATCAGGCTCCTTGCTTGGCGGGGAGCCTGCTTCTCCCTCTGCCTCTGCCTGTCATTCTGTCTGCCTGTGCTCGCTCTCTCCCCCTCTCTCTCTCTCTGATAAATAAATAAAATCTTTAAAAAAAAAAAAAAAAAAAAATTAATAGTATCTTGTAATTATTAATAGTATGTTATGGCAATAGTATTGTGTATATGTGGGAATTAATAACTATAGATCATATATTTTTATTCTCTTAAGTATTTAATATTGTAACAGAGCATTTATTTTTCTGATTTTGTTTTTTTAAAGACTTATTTGAGAGAGACCGTGCACGTGAGGGGAGGGGCAAAGGGAGAGAAATCCTCAAGCAGACTCCCTGCTGAGCACAGAGCCCAATGCAGGGCTCGATCTCACAACCCTCAGATCAGTCTGAGCCAAAACCAAGAATCGGACACTTTACCGAGCCACCCGCCAGGCGTTCCTGTTGGATTATTTTCTTAAAGTAAATAGCTTAGAATTCTTTCCCCAAGTCAAAGATATAGACTTTTTGTACTAAGGCTTTTTTTTTTTTTTTTTTTTTTTTTACATTTTTTAAGGATTTGTAACATACACATAGTAGTAAAATAAAGTTTGCCATTTTAACTATTTTTTAAAAGTTCATTCAGCTTCAAGTATATTCACAGTGTTGGGCAGACATCACAACTACCCATTTCCAAAGTTTTTTTCATCATCCCAACAACCTGTACCCAGTAGACAGTAACTTCCCATTCCCTCCCCCCCTCCCCCAGCCTGCGGTGACTCCACTCTGCCTCCTACAAATCTTCCTCTTCTAGGGCCCTGTAGAAAAGGAACCATGCAATATTTGACCTTTTGTGCCCGGCATATTTCACCTACATAAAGCTTTCAAGATTCATTCACGTTTTAACACTTAACAGAATTTCATTCCCTTTTTTTTTTTTTTTTAAGAATTTTTATTTATTTATTTGAGAGAGAGAGAGCACGCACAAGCAGGCAGAGTAACAGGCAGATGGAAAGGGAGGAGCAGGCTCCCCACTGAGCAAGGAGCCAGCGGTGGGGCCCGATCCCAGGACCCTGGGAACACAACCCAAGCCAAAAGCAGCCAATTACTTAACCAACGGAGCCATCCAGGCGCCCCACTGAATTCCTTTTTATGATTGCATGATATTCCTCTGTATGGCTAGACCGTATTTTGCTCACTGCTCTGGTCTGTTCCATCAGTTGACTCCAACGACAGCCTGTATGGGGGAGACTCCAAGTTTCTGGCCGAAAACAACAAGCTGTGTGAGACGGTGATGGCTCAGATCCTGGAGCATCTGAAAACCTTGGCCAAAGATGAGGTAGGTGCCCTTGGCCTGCCCCCTGCTGCCGCTCGCTCTGATCGCATGCTTTTCCAGGAGGTGTAGGACATGGGTCCATTCTGGACAGGAAACTGGTTCATGTGCGCGTCGTGTTTCTGGCGGACTGATCACTGAGTGCTCCATCCAGGGCTTTCCCTGTACTGTGTGGTCACTCTCTGAAATGCTCTGTGCAGTTCTGTTGCTTGCCTCTCCCAGCAGAATGTAAGTTCCGTGGAGGGCTAGGATCTTGCAACATGAGTCTCAGGGACCTCCCTGTCTCTGGGGCCCATGTACCCTCACCCCAGCATCCCCCCACCTTGAACAGAGGCTGGCATACAGCAGGGGCTTCGTTGGTACATGCTGAATATATGGCCTGTGCTTTGCACACATCGGTGTTTTTTTCATGCCCACGACCTCTCTGAAGTGCAAGTATGGTGTCTATTCTTATTGGACAGAAAAGGAAACTGAGGCTCAGAGCGGCTTCTCCACAGCCCTGGGTTTCCTCTGGTTCCGCTTACCTTGTGAGAAGTGGCGTATGGTTCCTGTCCCACCACAGTGGAGGTTGTTTCTCCAGCCTTCGTTATGGGAGTGTAGAGTTGAGGACTCTGCATTTATCATTTCACTTAATTCTCCTGACAGACCAGTGAGGTGGGAACAGCTGTCCCTTTACACTGTCCTAGAGTGGGAGCTGTGAGATATGGCTGAGGCAGTCTTCTAGAACCGTGTTTCCCACGAATTACACAGATATGCCCGATGTTGCATCTTGTATGTTTTCAGAGCAATTTTTCCATACTCTCCATGTAGTTAGACAATAGGTAATTTTCATTTCCATGTAGTGCACTCTGCACACCTACCTGGTTCTCCTCCCCGCCTATGCCAACCGCCGCTTCCTTTTTTTGCAGCTGCAGCACAACATGTGGGTGACAGATGGATCCCAGAGGCCCGGTCTCGGGCTTGGCCAAGACACTTAGTTGTTCAGACCTAGGCCCATCTCTGGCAGTGTGTTCAGGCTGATTGCTGTTGTGGAGTCGGGGCCTGTGGGAAGGGGGTGGAGGTTGGCAGTGCCTTAGGAGTCAAAGCTGGTGCCTGACTTCTCTCTCTGCATTCTTTCTGTGGGTCACCTGATGCCTAAATTTGTTTCTGCCTCCGAGTGCTCCCCTGGGTCTTGGTCTTCACTACTCCAGACTGTCTGCTTGAAGCTCCGAGAATTTTGATTTTTTTTTTTTATTCCCACTTGGCAAGAGACAACCTGATAGCTCAGTCCAGATTCACCCTGGCAGGCCCTGTTCTCTCCTGCTGTCCTGCTCCTCCATTCCCTTTCCCCAACCTGAGGCAGATTTTGGACTGCCTATTTCCCAGTAGCTTTCCAGCCTTCCCCTTCCCAAGGCTCTTCCCAGGTTTTTGCTCTTATATCCCCCTCCATCAAACCCTTTGAAGACAAAATAAGATCCCACTGGATTTTAAGTTTAATTCATACTCATTTCTGGGGCTATATGAGATGCCACCACTGTCCTTAGTCTTTCCCCAGCAGAAAACCCCAAGAATATTGTCTAGCTGTGGGCATACAAATGTATGACGTACATGGGTGTTCTGGATTCCCATTATCCCTAGGATAGTCAAGCAGATGCTGGAGCGAGTTGTATTTTTTCTAGACTCCATCCTCCAGTGGCCCCTGCCAAGTTCAGGCCAGCCTTATGGTTAGCAATAGGTCCCATGTGCATCACAGCGCACTGTCTGAGGGGAGTGTGTGTTGGCGTGTCCCACCAGCCTAGGGACCTTTCTGGATGCAGGGCTGCAGGACTCTGGGGAAATTAACACATGAAGGGCATCTGGCTGTCAGGGGAAAGGGCAGAATCAGAACCCCAATTTCTCCGGGGAAACTGGTAATCAAACCAGTAACTATCAGAAGAGGCAATTCTCCACCAACTAAAGGGCCTTTTTCAAACATGAGCAAACTCTTAGGGCTAAAAACTATTCTTTTTTTGTCTCTGAGTATTGGTAGCTTTCAGGGGCGAGCTCTTTCTACCCCTCAGGTAGAAATGGGGTCCTTTACCTTCAGCTCCTCTGCCCTGAAAAGTTCTTCTTAGGCACCTTTTCCTGATTTTTAAAACCATGGTTCTGGCACCAGGTTTTTGCCCAGGGACCTCTTAGAGCAGTACTGTTTAACAGGTAACACCCAAGAAAAATTTGGCACATGGCTTGAAAATACATTTCTTCACCCTGACCTGATTTAGAAGGCTAGGTTTAATCAGAGGTGGCCACCTACAGCATAAAGGACCATGACCTAGAACAACCCCCAAGCTCACAATAAAAATCAAGCTGAAAACTGTATATAGTTGTTGTGTCCCACTACTGGGACACAGTCTCCCCTTACCCCGCTGCCATGCAGTTTCAGTTACCGGGTCCAACTACTGTCCAAAAGCAGATTCAACCCCCAACTCCTGACGTCTAATCAGGTCAAGAGCAGCCTAACAAGACGTCACAGTGCCTGTGTCATTCCCTTATCTCATGGAGCAGTAATTGTAAGAATGAGTACAGTACAGTATTTTGAGAAACCGCATTAACATAACTTTGATTACAGTATATAATTCCCTTTTGTTAATTTCTTACTGTCCCTAATCTATAAACTGTCAGAGGTATGTATATAGGAAAAAACAGTACCACAGAAGGTTCAGAACTGTCTGTGGTTTCTGGTGTTTACTGGGGGTCTTGGAACGTATTTTTGCAGTTGTAGGGGTGGGGACAGTGCTGGGTTTGTATTTAACAATTATGTCTCTTTCTCTTGGAGGAGGGGGTATTGATTGTAATAATGACTCTGAAACAGGATTTTGAAAAAAAAAAAAGCGAAGTTGGAACTCTTCCAAAGAACATTTCAACTCCCATAAATACCAGGGACATTCAGTGAAAATGTCCTTCCATATATGCACATTTATTAGAAAAATATGGGTGGACAGAGCTAAAACGGAACAACCATCCTTCATTTTAACAGTGCGGTGTGGAAGTCCACATAGGCAAGCAGGTCGCGGCAGGGGCCCTGCACACAGGATCATCAAGTCTGGGAACTGGGAAGCAGGGGTCAGATTTCTCTACCAGGTGGAGAGCAAGGTTTTGTGCTGTTGAAAACCCCCGAGTGCTGATGCCCATCTGGAGTAGGTCATTTCTTAGTGCTGGATGGAAGCAACCCTGCTTCCAAATTTTTCTCCAAATCTCTAAGAAGGGGCTTACCAGTTTGCTCAGAGCTTGATGAAGTTGTTTGTTTAGGTGGGGTGAAGCTGGGAATTATGCCAGACCCAGGGAGCTTCCTGGAAATGACAGTTCTCATAGGAAAAGAATGAAAGCTTATTTTTATTTAAAACCTCTGAGGAAGAGGAGGAGGGGGCTCAAGGCCCTGATTCCGTTTTCATAATGTGTTCATGGTTTGGGGGTCTTTGCATGTCAGCTTGCAGGACTTCTATCCCTCAGGTCAGTCTCTCGTGGCTTCACTTTTAATGGGCTGTGCATTTGAAACACATGTGGATGGGGGTTTTGGGGGTAAAATGCTGAGAAGATACAGAATAGAGAAATAGCTCGTTGTTAGATACTATCTCCCTTGTCTTTTAAAAAAAAATCTCTCCTACTTCAATGAAATGTAGTAAAAGGACCTCTCTCAGGGGGAAACTCTTTTAGTTGTATTTGAAATAGAATTTGTTTTAGTTTTGTCCTGTAGATAGAAGCAGAACGTACCCTCCTGTTGTCCTAGCCATCAGATGGGGGCCGGCTTAAAAGGCAGGCAGCAGCCTGGACTGGAGCCCACAGAATGCTGGTCTCGGCCCAGGTTCCTGGTTGGGTAGAATTGCATTGTCTGATCAAAGGACCCTAAGCAGGCATTCGGCAGCCACTTAGTTTGTCTGTGCCTAGAACATGCTGCTTTTCTCCTGTGGCCCGCAGGCTTGGCCAGTGCACAGCATGACCTCACTCCTTGATGGTCATTTTCAGTCAGTTCTGCTACTTCTGGGACTGTCACCAGGTGCACACCATGGCCAAGGCTCACCTGGTCCTCCAGTGGAGGTCTCTTAATGCCACTCAGCCCCATGCCCAACTGTCCTTAAAGCTGCGCCTCAACAGGATTTTTTCCTCCACAAAGAGATTTTAAATTCTCACTTGGCTGAGGATGGCAGCAGGGATTAAGTTGGTTCAGCAGTTAGCAGGGTCTGGCTCCCGTGACGGTTTGTGGAATGATGGATGGACAGACCGATAGTTAGAAGGTTGGTTTTGTCTACCTTGAGTAGTTGAAAAAGCAATGCTTAGTCTCTTCAGAATGTGGATTCCTAAGGTGATGCTAACACCGGGTCTATGGGAATATTTATGAAGCTGGAGTGGGACATGGGAGGGTGTGGGCACAGGCTTTGGAGCAGGACGACTGGAGTTCAAATGCCTGCTTTGTACTTACTGTGCTTTCTACTTACTAGCTGTGGTCCGTGAGCAAGTCCCCCAAAGCCTTCCGAGCTTTGAGTGTATCTGCAAAATGGGGATTCCTCTTGCAGCCTTGAGGGGGAAAAAAAAAAAAAGCCACAAACTCAACAGCTTAAAACATTGATTTATTATAGCAGTTTGGGGGGTTGGCACTGGCAAAGTTTCACAAGGTCAAAATCAAGGCATTGACTGGCTTCTTTGGGGTGTTGGCAAATTTGAGTTGTATGCAGTTGTAGCACTAAGGTCCCGTTTCCCTGCTGTTGGCTAGAGGTTGTTCTCAGCTTCGAGAAGTTGGCTGCGGTTCCTGGCTTTTGGCCCCCTTCCTCCATTTGAAAGCCACCAATGGTGGTTCATATCCTCATGCTTCAAATCTCTCTGATCTCACCCTTTCTGCCTCCTCTTCTGCTATGGGTCTTTCAGAAATTTCTCTGCCTTTTAGGGCTCACAGGATTAGACTGGGCCCACCCAGATAGTCCAGGGTTCTCTAAGGTCCGTAATGGATTCCATCCGCGCAGTCCCCTCACCTCAGCACCCCGTGTAATGCTTGAATAAGGAGATCCTTATTCAAGGGATCCTTGGGAGACAGTGGCTACATGCGCATAGCTGGTAAGAGATGTGCTTCCTACAAAGATCTGCTATGTAGATTAAATTAGATGAGCTGTGTAAAGCACAGAGCAGAATACCTGGCCCACTTTAAGGGCTCCTTTCTCAACTGCTTTGCTGGACTCACCGATGTTCTGCGTTGTGAGCCAAGGGCATCTAGCAGGCGCGCAGGTCAGCAGCTGTCCAGGGCCCTCATGGACATGCGACAGAATCTGGCTTGCTGGTTAGGCCCACATGTTCACTTGGCCTTCCCACGTGCCTGCTTACTTCTCAGACCTTGCTTCCTTTCTCCAAGGCCTCTTGCTGAATTCAGGTTTGGTCTTTTTTGGTTAGGCTTTCCTTGTTTGGGTACCTCTAATTAGAGGCAAGATTTCATTATTATAGAATAGTTCTTATGAAAGCTGGGCCTGGGCCATTTATGGGGAGCGGTCATGGGTCTTTATTTCTTCCCTGGATGGTGACCATAACTTTGGGTAGCTCGAGGATACATCCGAAGGACATTTGATTGTAGCCTTTCAGTTCTCGTTTGTACTTGAAAGAAGGCCTATCACTTGCTTCTGCTTCCATTTCATAAGTAATACCCATGTAGGAGGCACAGAATAAAGGGCCTTTAATGCTTCATCTCATTCCTCACCTACCCTCTGAGCTGGCATTGCCTTACTGTCCTACAGATGAAGGTGGGGCTTGGGAGGTTCAGCAGCTTGCCCTCCAGACGATCCACGGTAGAGCCACCATCAACGCTGCGCCCAGCCTGAGCCCCACTGCCGGAGGGTAATCTCTCTTTTCTATTTCAGGCTCTGAAGCGCCAAAGCTCGCTAGGGCTTTCCTTCTTTAACAGCATCTTGGCCCACGGGGACCTGCGCAACAACAGACTCAACCAGCTCTCTGTCAACCTGTGGCACCTGGCCCAGAGGCACGGGTGTGCGGATACCAGGACCATGGTGAGGCACTGGGAGGGCATGGGGGTCCTGGTGAATCATGTAAACCCACTGGCCAGAGCACAGCTTGGCCTCAACAAATCCTAGTCTCCCCTTTTTATTCCCTCTGATAAAATACACATATATAAAAATATCTGCTATTCCTGGTCACACCAAGATCTGACTTTATAAGCAAATTATAATCTAAGAAGTTGTACTTAGAGACTTTGCTTTCTTTCATTTTTTAAAAAAAGAATTTTACTTAAGGGAGCACTCAGTCCCATGGGTGGCTCAGTCAGTTAAGTGTTTGCCTTCGGCTCAGGTCATGATCTTAGAGTCCTGGGATGGAGCCCTACACTGGGCTCTCTGCTTAGCAGGGAGCCTGCTTCTCCCTCTTCCTTTGTCTGCTGCTCTGCCTACTTGTGCTCTCTGTCAAATAAATAAATAAAATCTTTTTAAAAAATTACAGAGAGCAAAGCAGCACAAGCTGGGGGAGTGGCAAAGGGAGAGGGAGAAGCAAGCTCCCTGCTGAGGGGGCTCAATCCCAGGACCCTGAGATCATGACTTGAGCTGAAGGCAGATCCTTAACTGACTAAGCCCCTCAGGCACCCCATACTTTAAAGACTCTGTTGCTTTCTTCTTCTCCTTTATCCTTGAAGACTTGAGCTGGAAGAAAGCATGAGCTCACGGTATGGTTGATTTGTGGGCTCACTGGTGAACCAGAAAGGATACTGATCATTCTTTTTCCTCCTAGGTGAAAACTCTGGAATACATCAAGAAGCGAAGCAAACAACCAGATATGGGTCATCTGACTGAACTGGCCCTCAGGCTCCCTCTGCAAACAAGGACCTGACTGGGGCTGTGAAGCTAAGTCCAGAAAGACCTGCTCTATCTTTTTTTTGTTTTTTGTTTTATTTTTACATATACGAATTGGTTTAAGCTTTGACCTCTACTCAGATTATTTTGACAGTGAAAAAGTAGGAATTGTCAGAGCATTAAAATCCAATCTTGTTCACAAAAGTAGCAGTGTCTTTGCACAATGGCCTTGAGATTGGCCTTTATCAAGAAACAGAAGAACGCAAGTAATGTCTGTCATGTGTGTATGTTGTTGTTGTTGCTGTTGTTTTTAAACTAGAAAAAACCTTGAAATGTGTCTACTTTTAAAGAGCCACTGTTACCTAATTTGAAGGCCTCAAGTCTGGAATTGAATGTTGTCTAAAACCCCATAGAAGACTGACAAAAGGTAGATGGTGCCATCAGCTTTCCTATCAAAAGCAGTTCTTGATAGGACTTGGAATCTACTGGTGGACACCTAGCCCTCGGCAACACACAAGACCAGGGGCAGCGGCTCAGGCGTATGTGGTGCCCCTGGCCACACGGCAGTGGGTGCCTAGCCACAGCTCCAGGGAAAACACAAGCACCACTGGCAGGCAGCCCCACTGCACCCCCTGGAACCCCTGGGAAGATGGCAGAGTAAGGAGGTGCTGAACTCACCTTTCCCACGGACATGCCAATGATGCAGTTACACAACATGCAACTCACTGAGAACAATCCGAAGACAGTGCCATGGCTCTTACACAGCTGGGGACAAAAAGCTGCAGTGAGAGGGGTAGGAGGGGCAGAGATGAGGTCAAGAACCCCATCTCCAGCACAGTGAGCCATAAA
The DNA here is from genome assembly GCF_030435805.1 of Mustela lutreola. Taxonomy (NCBI): domain Eukaryota; kingdom Metazoa; phylum Chordata; class Mammalia; order Carnivora; family Mustelidae; genus Mustela; species Mustela lutreola. The sequence continues at coordinate 8,920,186 of NC_081306.1, read as the reverse complement.
GTGGGAGGGCTGTCACCCATATGTGGCGAGGGTCAAGCCCCTCACTGGGTGGGGTATGTAGCACCAGGAAGATGAGCTCCCATGATGTTGAACTCTGGGGGCTTAACTCAGGGAGAGCCAAAGGCTATAGAAAGCGGAGGGTGTATTTTTTTTTTTTTAAGATTTTATTTATTTATTTATTTGACAGAGAGAGATCACAAGTAGGCAGAGAGGCAGGCAGAGAGAGAGCGGGGAAGCAGGCTCCCCACTGAGCAGAGAGCCTGATGTAGGGCTCGATCCCAGGACCCTAGATCATGACCAGAGCTGAAGGCAGATGCTCTAACCCACTGAGCCACCCAGGCGCCCCTGAGGGTGTACTCTTAATCACTCTGAGACCCATCACCAAGGCAGCAGTTTAGAAAGTGCTGGGTTATACATGAAGGACATTTACTACTTTTAAGGCATGTGCTGGGATGGGCAAGTCTGTAGGAATTTTCTCTGGGAAGGGAAGAGTTAGCAGGTACCACTGCCTTGCCCTCGTGTAGCCCACCTCGTCCAATGCTGGCAGGTACCAGTTCTGACACTTCCTATCTACGTTGCTAGAACCACTGGCACTGATAAGGCATTCCTCTTTGGACCCACCTTCTCAAAAGGCACAACTTATGCTTACCACAATGCTCATAGCGGTTGTGGCCAAATCTCCCTGCCACTCACACAGCCCACACAGGGACAGGCCTGGAGCACCTGGTTCTGGTGGCCTGGGAAGACAGCGCTTTTGGCCCCACAGGATGCCTTCTATAGAAGACCAGATGTAGCTGACCTACTAAATACAGAGTAGACAAAATGGAATGGGTTCCAAATAAAAGAAAACAAAATCTCAAAAAATGAGCCAGAGATAAGCAATCCACCTGATAAAGAATTCAAAGTAACAGTCATAAAGATGCTAGCTGGACTTGAATTCAATGAGAACTTTAACAGAAAATATAAAAAGGGACCAGTAAGAGCCAAATACAGTAACAAATGAAAAATATCATCCGTGTATCAACATCAAATTAGAGGGTGCAGAAAAATGAATCAGCAATCTGGAACACTGGCATTACAAGCATCCCAAGAGAGGAGAGAGAAAAAACCCAGAAAACTTAATTGAATAATAGCTGATAAATTCTACAATCTAGAAAAGGAAATAGACATTATAGTACCAGGAAGCACAGAGAGCTCCAAACAAGATGAATCCAAAGAGGTCCACACCAAGACACGATAAAGCTGGCCCTTGAACGACACAAAAACACTTACATGTGAATACTTCTTTTATACAGAATAGTACTAGATTTTCTCTTGTGATTTCTTATTTTCTCCAACTTTAAGAATATATTATATAATACATATAACAGAAAATATGTGCCTAACAGCTGTTTAAGACTTCTAGTCAACAGCAGACTATTAGTAAATCTGGGGAGAGTCAAAAGTTATGTCGATTTTCAACTGCACAGGGGGATTGGTGCCTCTAACCCCTACATTGTTCAGGGGTCAACTGTACAATGTCAAAAATTAATGAAAACCTTAAAAGCAGTAGGAGAAAAGCAACTAATAACATACCCATAAGGCTATCAGCTGATTTTTCAGCAAAAACTCTGTGGGCCAGAAATGAATGGTGTCATCTATTCCAAGTGCTAGGGGGGTGGAAATAAACAACAAAAAACCCTACAGCCAAGAATACCTGTCAAGAGTATCATTAATAATTGCTAGAGAAATAAAGTGTCCCGAATAAAAGTTAAGAGTTCATCACCACTAAACCAGCCTTACAAGAAATGATAAAAGGACTCCTTTAAGTGTAAAAGGACATACCTAGATGAAAATTATGAAAGAAAAAACTTCACAGATAAACATCCAGTAAAGTTAGTAAATCAATCATTTATAATAGTATGAAAGACAAAAGCAGTATCAATTCTATCTACCATAATTAGTTAATGGATACACAAGATAAAAAGATGTAAAGTATGACACCAAATACATAAAATGTGGAAGGAGAGGGCAGTAAAAATGCAGTGCTTTCAGAATATGTTCGAACTGAAGTGACCATTAAAATAGACTGCTAGACATTGTTATAAATGAACCTCATGGTAACCAAAAATCTTTAATAGACACACAAAATATCAAAGAATCCAAGCATAAGACTAAAAGTCACTAATAAAAGAGAGTAAGAGAACAGAAAAGAATAAAACAACCAGGAAACAATTAAAATGCAAGTATAGCTAACCCTTGAACAGCAAAGGTCTGAACTACATGTTTTTTTTTTTTTTAAATAAATACAATACTGTAAATGTCTTTTCTATTCCTTATGATTTTCTTACTTTAAGAATATAGTATATAGTACATCTAAGATACAAACTATGTCAGCCAACTGTTCATGTTACCAAGCAAGGCTCCTGACTTAATAGTTAAGTTTTGGGGCTCTCAAAAGTTACATGTGGACTTTCAACTGCAAGAAGGTCAGTCAGTGTCCCTAACCACCACCTTATTCAAGGGCAAATGTATATTCCTATCAATACTTATTTTAAATGTAAATAGACTAAATGCTCCAATCCAAAGATATAGGGTTACTGAAAAAATGATAAAGAAATAAAAAGACATCCATATGATGCCTACAAGAGACTCACTTCAGGCCATAAGATCTAGCAATCAAAAAATTAGAAAAACCACAAACACATAGACACTGAACAACATGGTACTAAACAACCAATGGGTAAATGAAGAAACCAAAAAGGCAATTTAAAAAATGCCGAGACAGGGCACCTGGGTGGCTCAGTGGGTTAAGCCGCTGCCTTCGGCTCAGGTCATGATCTCAGGGTCCTGGGATCGAGTCCCGCATCGGTCTCTCTGCTCAGCAGGGAGCCTGCTTCCTTCTCTCTCTCTCTGCCTGCCTCTCAGTGTACTTGTAATTTCTCTCTGTCAAATAAATAAATAAAATCTTTTAATAAATAAATAAATAAATAAAAAATACCGAGACAAAGAATAATGGCAATACAGTGTTTCAAAATCTTTGGGACACAGAAAAAGCAATTCTAAGATGGAAATTTATAGCGATACAGGTATACCTCAAGAAACAAGAAAAATAACACAATCTAACCTTACAACTAAAGGAACTAGAAAAAGAACAAACAAGCCCAAAGTTAGCAGAAGGAATGAAGATCAGAGTGGAAATAAATGAAATAGAGACCAAAAACAAAAAACACGAACCCAACAACAAAAGACCAATGAATCCAAGAAGTGGTTCTTGAAAAAACTGACAAACCTTTAGCTGCACTAAAGAAAAAAGAGGACTCAAATAGATAAAATCAGACATGAAGGAGAAGTTACAATTGTAACTTCTTACAAAGAATTGTAAAAGACTACTGCAAAAAAACTATATGCCAACAAACTGGACAATCTAGAAGAAATGGACAAATTACTAGGCACATAAAATATTCCAAAACTGAATCAAGGACAGGAAATCTGGACAGAATGGTTACTAGTAATGAGATTGAATGAGTAACCCAAAACCTTGCAACAAACAAAAGTCCAGGGCCTGATCGCTTCACAGGTAAAGCCAAACATTTAAAAAGAGTTAAATTAAAGAGTTAAACACCTATCCTTTTCCATTACTGCAAAAAACTGAAGAGGAAAGAATGCTTCCAAATTCTGTAAGGCCAGCATTACTCTGAAACCAAAACCAGATAAAGATACACACTATAAGGGGGAAAATGCTAATTATAAGCCAATGATATCCCTGATGAACACCAGTGCAAAACTCCTCAACAAAATATTAGCAAGCCAAATTCAATAAAAACATTTAAAGGATTACTCACCGAATTATTCCAGGGATGCAAGGATAGTTGAGTATCTGCAAATCAACCCATGTGATCCACTACATTAACAAAATGAAGGATTAAAAATCATGATCATCTCATGAGATTAAAAAAAAAAAAAAATTCTGACAAAATTCACCTATTCGTGATAACAACTCAACACAGGGGGCGTGGAGGGAACATAATTCATCATAATTAAAGCCCAAACCCACAACTAACATCATACCCAATATCAAAAAGCTGAAGGCTTTTCCTCTAAGATCAGACACGGGACAAGAATGTTTGCTCTCGGGGCGCCTGGGTGGCTCAGTGGGTTAAGCCGCTGCCTTCGGCTCAGGTCATGATCCCAGGGTCCTGGGATCGAGCCCCGCATCGGGCTCTCTGCTCGGCAGGGAGCCTGCTTCCTCCTCTCTCTCTGCCTGCCTCTCTGCCTGCTTGTCATCTCTCTCTGTCAAATACATAAATAAAATCTTTAAAAAAAAAAAAAAAAAAAAAAAAAAAAAAAAAAAAAGAATGTTTGCTCTCTGTTTCTTCACATAGCACAGGGGGCTGAGCCAGAACAATCATGTAAGAAAAAGAAAAGGCATCCAAACTGGTAAAGTAGTAAAACCGTCACTATTAGCAGATGACAAGATTTGTGCAAGTCTGCTGGCAGTTTCAGATGATTACAGGTCCCCTCCCACAGCAGACGTGCAGAAATCTTGCTATATAAACTAGGGGCGCCTGGGTGGCTCAGTGGGTTAAGCCTCTGCCTTCGGCTCAGGTCATGATCTCAGGGTCCTGGGATCGAGCCCCGCATTGGGTTCTCTGCTCAGCGGGGAGTCTGCTTCCCTCTCTCTCTGTCTGCCTCTCTGCCTGCTTGTGATCTCTCTGTCAAATGGATAAAATCCTGAAAAAAATAAAACAAAACCTCTAAAGACCAAAAACAAACCCCCCCCCAAATCCCAAAATTCACCATAATAAATGAATTCAGTATAAGTTGCAGGATACAAAAATTAATACATCTGCTTCATTTTTATATGCCAATAATAAATTAGCAGGAGGAAAAAGTTTTAAAAACACTGTTTACAACCACATTAAAAAGGGTAAAACAGGACAAAGCAGACTCTCCACAGCTAAACGTAGAGAAGAGACCACACTGAAGAGGGTAGGAAAAGTTGAGACACAGCTGGGAGGTAAAATGACTACAGGACTATCCACGTGAGGGAGGGCTGCCCACGGGCCTGGACAGGGTCAAGAAACAGACCCTCACCCCAGGCACCCCAGGCATGAGGAGCCCACCCAGGAAAGATGAATCCCCATAACATTTAGCTTTGAAAAGCAGAGGGGCATAATTTCACTAGTTCTTACAGTCAATGCAGCTTGACACCTGGAACTTTAAAAATCAGAGGGCTCAGCTCTGGGAGAGCCAGGATAATAGAAAACTGATTCTATCCTTAAGCAGACTGTACAATAAACAGCCCCATGGAGATAAAACATAGAAGTAGCAGTTTGAAAAATGCCTGGGTATCCAAGAGTGAGATTGATTTACTAATATTAGAGTATGTTCTGCAGAGGCAAGGCTCCTTGGGACACTTCTCCAAGGACAAAGGAGCTGGTGAGTGCCATTTCCCTGCCCTGTGCCAAGACAGACACCCACAGGAACCAGCAGAGCACGCTTTCCAAGCTAGCTTGATAGCACTGCGCACCCCAACTCGCACGTCTGTGGATCTGCCCAATCCAACCCAGCAGTCTCGGCAGGAGCTGTAGGTGGCTGCAGGTCCCCTCCAATAGCAACCTACAGCACAAACCCTGCTACAACCAGGCACCCCTGGATTCTATGGACTTTCTCCCTCCAATGCATCCTTGGCCAGAGCCCAAAAGCTCAGGCCTCAACACAAGGAAAGTGCCCAGTAGTTGAGTGCTACTGCATCTGTGGCAAACACTTGGTCTGACTCAACTCAAGCCCAAGGTGGCCCCAGATTGACCCACTAACACAGGGACCAAACCGTGCCCACAATAGGCAAAGGGCCACTGCAGACAGCTTATGGCAAAAGCGGTTCAGCCACAGTAACAGGGCACTCACAACACACACAGTAAACACCCCAGAAACAGCAGGTTCTGGCAAACAGGATACTGCATGCCACTACAGGACCTCTTCTTCGTAAGCCACCACTTTCACGAATAGGGGAGGCAGCTGACCTTCCTAACAGAAACAGACACAGAGTTAGACAAAATGAAGAGATAAAGGAATATCACAAATGAAAGAACAAGACAAAATCGAAACAAGGGAGCTAAACAGAATAGAAACAAGTAATATATATGTCTGATAAAAAATTTAAAGTAATAGTCATAAATATACCCACTGGACTGCAGAAAAGAGTGGAGGACCTCAGATCCTTTGACAAAGAGACAGAAAACCTAAGAACCAATCAGAGATAACTCAATAAATGAAATTCATACTATACTAGATGGAATAAATAGTAGATTAGAGGAAGCAGAAGAATGATCAATGACTAGAGGACAGAGTAATAGAAAGCAATCGAATTAAACAGGAAGGAGAAAAAAATGAAAACAGACTTAGGGAACTCAGCAATACTATCAGCATAACAACAATTTGCATTATAGGATCCCAGAAGGAGAAGAAAGAGAAAAGGGGGCAGAAAGTTTAAAAAATAAGAGCTTAGTAGTTCCCAAATCTGGCTAAGGAAACAGAAATCCAGATCTGAGCACAGAGCCCCCATCAAAATCAACCCAAGGAGGTCCACTCCAAGACACATTCTTAGTAATTAAAATGGCAAACAGCAGTAATAGAGAATTTTAAAAGCTACAAGGGAAAACAGTTACATACAAGTGAAACCCTGTAAGGCAATCAGGTGATTTTTCAGCAGAAATGTTTGCGGGCCAGAAGGGAGTGGCACAATATATTCAAAGTGTATTCAAAGTGCTGAAAGGAAAAAACCTGCCACCAAGAATATCCAATCCAACAAGGGTATCATTCAGAATAAGAGAGAAAGTGTTTCCCAGACAAATAAAAGTTAAATTCATGACCACGAAACCAGCTGTACAAGAATGTTAAAGGGGACTCTGAGTAGAAAGGAGAGACTGTAAAGAGGAGGAAGAAAAGCAGAAAGCACAATAGTAGAAAAATTAAGTATATCTATAAAAATCAGTCAAGGGTTTCACAAAATAAAAGGATGTAAAGTATGACACCATATACTTTAAATGGCGGGGGGGGGGGGTAAAGAACAGATTCAAATTTAAGGGACCATCAACTTAATATAGACTGATGTATACATGTTATTTACAAACCTAATGGTAACCACAAATCAAAAATCAGTAACAGACATGCAAAAAGAAAGAGAAAGGAGTTCAAGTCTACCACTGAAGAAAGCCAGCAAACAGTGAGAAAAGAGAGCAAAAGGAACAGAACTACTTAACAACCATAAAACAAGCAACAAAATGGCAATACATACATACCTATCAGTAATTACTTTGAATGTAAGCAGCCCAACTGTCCATCAATAGATGAATGGATAAAGAATATGTGACACGTACACACTTGAATATTACTCAGCCATAAAAAGAAAATCTTGCCATTTGCAACACGGATCTAGAGAGTGTAAGTGAAAAAAGTCCGAGAAAGACAAATACCATATGATGTGGAATTTAAGAAAACAAATGAACAAAGAAAAAAGAGACAACCCAAAAAACAGACTTTTTAAAAAAGATTTTATTTATTTATTTGACAGACAGAGATCACAAGTAGGCAGAGAGGCAGGCAGAGAGAGAGGAGGAAGCAGGCTCCCTGCCGAGCAGAGAGCCCAATGCGGGGCTCGATCCCAGGACTCTGGGATCATGACCTGAGCTAAAGGCAGAGGCTTTAACCCACTGAGCCACCCAAGCGCCCAAAAAACAGACTCTTAACTAAGAGAACTGATGGTTACCAGAGGGCAGATGGGTAGGGTGGGTGAGGGGTGGGTAAAAATAGATGAAGACTGCTTATTATGATGAGCAGTCAGTAATGTACAGAATTAGTGAATCACTGTATTACGCACCTGAACTAGTATTATACCGCATATTAACTACAGTGGAATACATACATACCTAAGAATAAATTTAACCAAGGCGGTGAAAGAACTATACTGAAAATTGTAAGACACTGATGAAAGAAACAAGGTCACATAAATAAATGGAAAGATATACCATGCTCATGGACTGGAAGAGTACTGTTAAAAATGTCCATACTACCCAAAGCAATCTACAGGTTCAGTGTAATCCCTATTAAAATACTTATGGCATTTTCCACAGAACTGGACAAACAATCCTAAAATTTGTATGGAACCACGAAAGGCCCTGAATACCAAAGCAATCTTAGGACAGGAAAAACAAAGCTGGAGGTTGCACAATTCCAGATTTCAAACTACACTACAAAGCAATAGTAATCAAAACAGAACAGTACTGGCACAAAGACACATAGATCAACAGAAGAGAACAGAGAGCCCAGAAATAAACCCACAGTTATATGGTTAATTACTCTATGACAACAGATCCAAGGATCTAACAATAGGGAGATAGACAGTCTCCTCAATAAGTGGTGCTGGGGAAAATGGACAGGTACATCAAAAGAATGAAACTGTACCACTTTCTTACACCACATACAAAAATATATTCAGGGCATCTGGGTGGCTCAGTTGGTTATGCAACTGCCTTCAGCTCAGGTCATGATCCTGGAGTCCCGGGATTGAGCCCCACACTGGGACTGCTCAGCGGGGAGTCTACTTCTCCCTCTGACCTCTCCCCTCTCATGCTCTCTCTCTCTCTCAAACAAATAAAGTAAAAGAAATCTTTAAAGATTTGATTTATTTATTTATTTATTTGTCAGAGAGTGAGCACACACGCAGGCAGAGTGGCAGGCAGAGGCAGAGAGAGAAGCAGGCTCCCCACTGAGCAAGGAGCCTGATGCAGGACTCGATCCCAACACCTTGGAATCATGACCTGACCTGATGCCACCCAGTCCCAAAAGTAAAATAAATCCTAAAAACAAAAAATTCAAAATGGATTCAAGGCTTAAATGTAAGACCTGAAACCATAAAAAACTCCTGGAAGAAAACCTAGGCAGTAAATGCTTAGACAATGGTCTTAACATAGATTTCTGGATCTATCTCCTCAGGCAAGGGCAACATGAGCAAAACTAAATAACTGGACTATCAAAAAGCTTTTGCACAGCAAAGGAAATTATCAATGAAACAAAAAAGCAGACTACTAAAAGGGAAAAGATATATGTAAATATTTGATAAGGAGTTAATACCCAAAACATATAAAAAATGCAAAAATCTCATACAACTAAACACCAAAATCTCTCAAATAATTCAATTGAAAATGGGCAGAGGACTTGAGCAGGCATTTTTTCCAAAGACATACAGATGACCAAAAGATGAAAAGATGCTCGACATCACTCATCACCAGGGAAATGCAAATGATAATTACAGTGAGACATCACCTCACACCTGTCAGACTGACTATAATCAAAGACAAGAAATAACAAATGTTGTGGAGGGTGTGGAGAAAAGGGAACCTCCATGCACTGTTGGTGGGAATGTAAACTGGTGCAGCTACTGTAGAAAACAGTACAGAGGTTCCTCAAGAAATTAAAAATAGAAATACCATATGATCCACTTCTGGGTGTTTACCCAAAGAAACCAAAAACACGGATTCAAAAAAATATATACAACGTTATGTTTATCCCTGCATTATTTACAATGATAGCCAAGATAAAGATACATGCTACATGTCCACTGATAATATGGTGTGGGGACACACACAACACACAGGAATATTACTCAGCCATAAAAAAGAACAAAATCTTGCCTTTCCCAACTACATGGATACACTACAAGCTTATGGTACGTGAAATAAGTTGGAAAAAGACAAATACCATATAATTTCATATAATTTGATTGTAAAGAAACAAATGAACAAACAAAAACAAACAGACTCAAAAATCAGAGAAGATTCTGGTGGTTGCCAGAGGGCAGGGAGGTGGGAAGAAGAGGGAAATAGGCAAAGGGGATTAAGAGATACAAACTTCCAGTTATAAAATAAGTAAATCACAGGGATATAAGTAAGCAGAGGAAATACAATCAGTAATATTTTAATAACTTTGTACAGTGAAAGACGGTAATTATACTTTCTGTGGTAGGCATTTTTTAATGCATATAAAACATCAAATGACTATGTTGTACACATAAAACTAATAATATGTATGCCAAATACTATTAAAAATAAATTTTAAAAACACACAGTGGTGGATTAGAGAAAGTGAGGTCAAATCTGCAACTCCCTCTGTGGCTTCAGTGGAAAGTATTCTATAACTGAATAAACCTCCCAAAGGAATGTTTATGTTCATGACTGTTCATTTAATTACTTCTGACTCTCTTCATCCAGAAGAGAACTTGTCTAAACATACTGTTCTGTTCGCTCTGCAGCCATAATTCTAAACTGCATGTGATTCTTTTTTTTTTTTTTACCACCAGATTTTTGGAATCTGGAATCTGATTCTTGTATTACTGCTGATGAGCTTCCACTGACATTTTATTTTCAATCAGTAAAAGCATTAATATTGATTGGTGGTGATTCACAGCCTGGAAGTCTGCGCTCAGGAAAATGCACCCATTTAATCCAAGTTGTGGATTTGGAAGGTATAAAATGGACATAAATTACATATCCTCTCTACCCTGTGAAATATAGGATCATAGTTCACACAATCTCAGTAAAAGCGGCTAAAATAATTTAAAAAATAAATTTATATTGAACTCTTATTTTTACTGAACAGTTTAGGACCAAAGAATATGATACGGATTTCTTGGCCAACAGAACTGTGAATTACTCCACCCCCTGGGCCCCAGCCTGAGAAAAGAGCCAACATTAAAAAACAGTGGATACTGGGGCGCCTGGGTGGCTCAGTGGGTTAAGCCGCTGCCTTCGGCTCAGGTCATGATCTCAGGGTCCTGGGATCGAGTCCCGCATCGGGCTCTCTGCTCAGCAGGGAGCCTGCTTCCTCCTCTCTCTCTCTCTCTGCCTGCCTCTCTGCCTACTTGTGATCTCTCTGTCAAATAAATAAATAAAATCTTTAAAAAAAAAAAAAAAAAAAACAGTGGATACTGAAGAATAACCCTTTTGCTCCCCTTTACTGGACAAAACATACAGAAATTCAGAAAACATGGTGGTATTGCTCAAATATTACCAAATGACCTTTATTTCACAAAATTATTTCCATTAAAATGATCTCAAATACCACTGTTAACTATATGATACCGTTTAAATGAAACACAATTGGCAAATTCACAAATAACCTGCTTTAAGTCCTTTTTTCTACTCTGAGGTTGTTCTTACCGGACAGTGTTCATTCCCAAGCCTGAGTAACGTAATGTTCTTAAATTGACATGAATTTGGACTTTCGTATTAGGTTGAATATTCATTACACCAAAGGCGCTTCAGAACCATCTGTCACCAGGCCCAGGCAAAAGCTCAAATTTTCTATGATCTTTCGTGGTTTTCCTCAGCCCATTACTGAATCAATTAGCCAGTCTCTGAAAATCACAGCCTACAGGGGATGAAGTCTACTGTTATTACAAAGGACAACAGAAAAATAAAAATTCAAAAAATTTTAGGAAATAAGGTTAAAAAAAAATGAAGAAAAGTTCTGCATGAGACCTATACAACTTTTCTATTGCTGCTTTAACAAATTACCACAAACTTAGTGGCTTACACCAATACAATTCTTTCACTTTGCAGATCTATTTGTTCCAACTCCAACAGGTCTTAGGGGACTTTCCCTCAGAGTGAAGGTGTGGGCACAGCTTTGTTCCTTCTGGAGGCTCTGCGGAAGAATGTTTTCTTGACTTTTCTAGCTTCTAGAGGGCAGCTGCATACCTTGGCTTGTGGCCCCTTCCTCTATCTTAAAACCAGCAACAGCTTGTTGAGTTTTTTTTTTTTAATATTATATTTATTTATTTGACACGGAGAGATCACAAGTAGGCAGAGAGGCAGGCAGAGTGAGAGTGAGAGAGAGAGGGAGGAGGAAGCAGGCTCCCTGCTGAGAGCCTGACTCGGGACTCGATCCCAGGACCCTGAGATCATGATCTGAGCCAAAGTCAGAGGCTTAACCCACTGAGCCACCCAGGTGCCCCTGGTTGAGTTGTTCTTACAAGTCTCTTCCATATTTCTGCCTCCCTCTTCTATGGTTAAGGACCTGTTATGATTAAACTGGGTCCAATCAGACAATCCAGGATAATCTTATTTTAAGGTCAACTGACTGGCAACTGTTAATTCCATCCGCTACCCTCAACTCCTTTTTGTTTTGTGTCCTAATACTCCTAAGTTCTCATGACTGGGACATGGACATCTGGGGTGGGGGTGCACAAACCTGAATAATTCTGTTTGTAGAGCTGAATACACAATTTCTTTTAGAGGAGAACTTTGTCTACCTAGCAAACACTTTTGATGGGCCAGTCTAGATATGGAAAGCAAGCCTCGGGGCAGGGCCTAGTGGGCTAATAAGGCAGAAACAGCAGCACTCCCTGCACAGACGCAATCAGGAAATCATGAGGTTTCAGCGACGGCTGGATAAGGACAACTGTAAGGAGGGAAGGACCCTGCCACAGGGAAGGAGGGTGGGTCAAGTGAGAAAGCCAAGGGAGAAATGAGAAAAGGGCTGTTAAATATTCAACCAAGACCCTGACTGTGCTATATGCCAAGACTTCTCCTGCCCCAATTCTGAGTAAAAGTCCCCAAACCTCCTCTTGCAGTGGAGACATGGTATGTTCCACAGAGTCAAGACATCAAGAACATAGGAGATGACACACAAAAAAAAAACCCTTGCAGATTGATGGCATTGGACATGGGACAAAGGGGCAGAGGTGGCACAAGCCAATGTTGTTTACTGTACAAAGGCGAGGGCCCAGCTAACACAGGAAGCTCAGAGTGAAACTCCTCCCAGAACTGCGGGACTGCTACAGGACAGAAACCCGCTCTCTGAGAAATGGCATCTCTGCCAAGACTAAGTCCATTTTGAGGTCATTGGAGATCCTGCTGTCTTAGCTGTTCCACCTGCACTGGCCAGACCCTGCTTCAGAAACAAACTATCATAAACCTTCCCCTGGGCCAGTGGAATACTTCAGCCAATGGTGACACATTAAGTTTAAAACTCAAAACCCATTACACAAGACTACATATACTAAATGACAGGAGGAGAAAGGCCTGACCATCACATGCTAATGAGAACTATCACTATGGGGACAAGACAGTGGACAAATGATCAGCGACTCTCCAGAGTCACCCAAGAGATGGCAGAGCACAATCCTTCCTGACAAGCCAAGGCAGGCCCAAGCTGTAGTGTGAGCTCTTGGCAAGTTAAAAACAATTAGAGAAGCAGTCAGTACAGTGAGTGAATTCCTGAAGTGTTGATCAAGGCCAGGAGAGATTTATTCTCCTGTGAAAAGAGGAGGTGCTCCGAAGCAGCTAAATCAAAGGCAGAACCTTACCTTCCCGGCATTTAGATGGCCTCTTTCATTATGTATCTCAACTCAAGGTTGAGTCCATCAAAGGCCCAGTTCACATTCTAAGCGAAGTGGCCCCTCCTGAAACATGACTCCTGACCTGGCCAATGCTTACTTGCGCCCAGGCAGGCCTGCCTCACCTCTGCCCAGTGGGACAGTAGTGGACTCCATGTTTGTCCCACCACCAGCGTCGGCTCCTCACTCCTCCTTTATGACTGGCTTGAGGAGAATCTTCCTCCACATGCCAGGGGCTGGCTCAGAAATGGGCATATGACCCACGGCTAAGCAATGAGTTATGATGAAAGGTCTTCTGGAACTTTCCTTGAACCACAAGGTTTTTCTTCTTCCTCTGGCAAGTTCTAGTATCTTGATATTGTGCCTACAATTGCTATGGCCATTCTTTCAAGCAGCCCGATGAAACCAACAGGGTGGATGGAGCAGAGAGAAAAAGAATGTTTCTCTGTTAAGTTGCTGTATCAGTCCCCTACACATCAGGATTTCCTGCCCAGTGACAGACTGAATATCCTGCTGTTTAGTTAGGCCTGCCTGAGCTGGGACGTCTGTCTATAGGAGGCATTCAGGCCAAGCGATGTGAAAACGTCCTACTCAGAACCTGTATTTTCAGATGGAAACTGCTAGGTGAGTGAAGAAGGTGGCCATTTGTCACTCAGGTCATTGTACCTGGAGCTCTGTGAAGCTGGTTGTAGAGTCCAGATACGGTAACAGTGTCATGATGAGGCAACTTCCTGCATCGTGCCCGCACATTCAGGCCTGCCGGCATTAGACCTCCACCACACAAGTCACCTAGGACTCTCTTCCTTGTGGTCACAAAGATTCTAATAAACATATCCCTGGGAATTCACCGTTGGTTCACTAAGACTAACAGTCTCTCTAAAATGCTAAAATTGTTAGAATTCAGTTAAAGCATGAAGGTTAAATCCAAGCTCAACACTGAGGATGGAAGTCAGGAGAACCAGAAAAGGCAACATTGGTTTAGAAACACATTTCCCAAATGGAGAGAAAGCTCAGCCACATCTGCCTGTGGCCATTCAGACCTCTTTGCCTAAAGGTTCTCCAGGATGGGAAAAGAAAAAGAGCTTGCCCTTACCTGTTGACCATCAATTGTACTTCCTATTTGAGATTTAGACATCTAACAAAACCTCTGTCTCTTCAATCAAGAGACTTCATCCCCCATCAGTATTCCTGGTAAAATTCCCTAGACGACGACATTAGGAGTAGTGAATAGTGATACAGGACGTGGGATACAGAAGGCCAGCACTTGGCACTTACTGGTTGGGTGAACCGGGGCAATTTTATTACTTCATCCCCGAACCTCAGTTTCCTCATCGGTAAGATGGGGATAATAGCACCTAGTTAGTTCCTAATTACTAACTACATTAACGTGAGGGAAACACAGTAGTACGTACCTGGCACATACTAAGCACTCAGCAAATTTAGCTATTATTTATATATGTTGATGTCTTCACACAGGGATGGAATGCTTAATACACAAAATAGTAGGCGTTAATCACTCACATGTTTTCTTGGCTTCTGAAACACGAGCTCCCTGACCCCAGTTTGTCCAAGCACATGGGCAGAGTTTTCAACTTAATCTCTGCAGAGATTTGATCTGAGACAGTTGTCAGATGGCTTTCAACTGCATAACTGAACAGTAAAAGCAATTGTGGCAGTTTTGAAGGATAAGATAGTAGAGTTTAATCTTCAAACTTGATTGACTTGGAAGCATTCCTGTCAATATAAAAGATTTTGTCCGGGGTGGTGGAGAAGCCCAGGCCAGTGCCCCGCTTGTGCTTCCAGCTCATGGCCCGGTCGTAGTCCTGCTGCAGGTTCCGCTGCAGGGCGTCAGCTGCCTTCTTGCTGAGAGCCATGTTGGGCCTTCCGCCTGTGTTAGAGGGGCGGCTGAGCGAAGGGGTCCCGTTTTTAAAGCCACCCATCAGTTTGAGAAATTTTAGTTTCTGTTCCTCATTTTCAAAACTAGCAGTATCCCACTGGCCAAACTGAGTTCCCTGTGTTAAGAGAAAAAAAAGGTGGTTATTTTCCTGATTTCCAAAGTCCTGCCCTTTCGCCAACCCAGCCTCACCAGGGAGGATCCAGCTGATTAAATGCTGGCTATGTGCCAGGCACAGTGCTCATCAACACATCAATGGATTGTCCTGACTTCTAACAAGAGCCCTATGAGGAATATTGTCAGCATCCCCGTTTTACTGATAAGGAAGTGGAAGCCTACAGCCTAACTGGGGGCACAAGCCTCATTAATGACCCTGTTGGAATTCCATCTCAGGTCTGGTCTACACCATGGCCCACCACAGGAGCTGCCTGTCTGCTTTACTCCTCCCCTCACTCACAGCAAAGAGTACGGCACACCTCAGCTCACCTCCAACAATCTCACCTCCCAACACACCTCGACACACCTCCCAGCCCAGCTCACCTCACCTCACCAGCTGGCCGCCTGCTCTTCCCTCAGCCTAAGGTTTCTGACAGTTGGAAGGAGGCGGCTGCCAAGTGGGAATCTCAAATGCACATCTCTTCGCACAAGCACTGCATTTTACAGCAGGGAGTGGAGGCCCAGAGAGGTCAAGGGTCACATAGCTGAGTCCATGGCTGAGCCAGCCCAGGAACTCCAGGAACTCGGGGGCCCAATTCCTATACAGAGTACTCCACCACCTATCCATGAATCATCCACGTTCAAGAAAATGCAAGGCAGGACCTCAGAGGAGCTGCCTCAGAAAAGACCCCTGTTCTTCCCGGATCTGTGAGACAAGAAATACGACTCAAGAAAACAATGACTTAGAAGTCACACAGACCCAAGGATCAAGCCCAGCTGCGTGACCCTGGTCAAATTACTTAAACTCTGAGATTCAGTGTCCTCATCTATAAAATAAGAGTGTAATAACCCTCTCACAGGGCTTCAGCGAAGGACTGAATCAGATTTTACACCAACAACCCAGAGCACAATGTTTGGCAACCTTAAATCCTTGATAATTTGTCATTCTTCCCAACCCACCCCAATTGCTGACCTCCATACTGCCTGGGAACTTTCCACTTGCAAGCCAAATCCCAGCTTAGCACTTATTTCTAGGTCAGGTGTGGAAGAACAGTAAGAACCAGTCACTGGTACCCCTGCCCTGAATGAAGCAGTGAGAAATTCTTCCAGCTTCACTGTGGCCCAGATGAAGGCATAATTACAGCTTCCCGGTCCTACAATTTCTAGGATAAGAAACCAGCTCTGACAGTCCTGCCCTGGGTCTGAGCACAGGCTGACCAGTCACGGGTGAGCTAGCTCTTCAAGGGCTGCTGACCCATTCAAAGCGGACCCTCCTGCAGGGGTCCACAGCCAGTTCGAGTCCTCACCACATGCCTCAGCGTCAAGTGGCCTAGGTCCTGGGAGGCAATGCCACCTAAAGTGTACCCAGCAGATGCCACCCCTCTGCTCTAGGATCCTAGGTACAGCCTCTGAGGCCACAGGTTCTGAATGATGCTGCCCTGTTTCTGGTCTTCCTCAACTCAATGAGGGTTTCTATCAGCTCTGCTCCCCTCATGAGGCTGGGGAGAAAGGAGAGGATGCCCAGAAGGAAGAAACATAACAAAGTCCCTCTTCATGCTCCATCGGGCCAGAGTAGGAGTCTCATTTACAGGGTGTGGAAACTGAGGCTCAGAGAGAGGACACTGCTTGCCTCGAATCCACAACTAGAAAGTGGCAGAGCCAGAAACTGAAATCAGGTCTTTTGATCCAAATCAACTGTTCTTTCCTGTGTTCAACTATGAAGGCTTAGGAGAGTTCAGGAAGGCAAGGCTTCCCTGCCATATGGATCCTTCCTTCCCTCTCTCCCAAATCCAATCTATTAACAAGTCTGGCTGGATTATGAAGCTGGTTTCTTCTCTTTCTCTACCCTCTGCCACCATCCCAATCCTCAGGCCGGGAGGCTGAGCCTTCCAACCCCCTCCCCACTTACTCTACATAAAGACCCTCCAGCAGCTCCCACAACACTTGGAGCCCAGTGCGCACTCCCTACCATGGCCACCAAGGCCGGCCTGGTATGGCCCACCGCGCTGCCCACATCCCCGCTCATCCCTCTGACTTCAGTCTGACCAGCCTGACTTCCTGGTCATTGCGGTGCACGCTCTCCTGTCCCATCTCCTCAGGCCTGGTGTGGAAATCTCCCACTCCAACTGGACCTTGTAGGCAGCCCTGAGAGAGGCCTGCTACCACACTGCTCTCACCTCTGCCTCCTGCTCTGGTCCAAGCAGACCTTTGAGGTCACCATCCACTGCTGGAAAGTGCTTTTCACATGCCCTCAGTGACTAATGTGTGGGACATCCCACCTGTGCACAGCAGGAGACAAAGGTTCAGGCTGCTTATCTTGCTTCGCCAGCACTCCAAGAGAGGCGAGCACCCCTTTCAGAAGGAAGGGAGTTAGCTTAGGACAAGCTGTGCAGTGAAGAGAGCCGGCAGGCAGACTGGGACAGCCTCTGGGGCCTGGACTAACATGGTCTCCCATCACTCTGCTCTTCACGGTGCATGCTGAGGAAGGAGTTGTCAGGATGCCGGGGTATGCAACCAACCAGAGCCTGAACATCAAACTTACTGTCCACTTCCTTGGTTCAGAAGCTTCTGTTTTGCCTGACTCACGATCAATTTCTTCTTGCAAGGCCTTTCGCCTCACCTGAGGAAGAGAGAGGAAAGAAAGAGGGAAATGGGACAGAGTTGTTTTCCTCTGAGCTTAAAACCGAGCAGAGACAGGGCAGGAGGACAGGAGGGTGACAAGAGCGAGAGCAGCTTTCCTATGCTGCAAACTGGGGCAGGCATTTGTCAAAAGTGTCCCCTAAGTATCCCAAGGCTGCAATCGCTTGGCCTAAAATGGGCAGCCTCATTAAGCCTTGTTATGGATTAAGAATGAACTTTTAAGAATGAACCTTCCTATAAACTGAGCCTTATCCACCTTCAGCACTAGAACCATTTTTGTCCGTAATAGCCATACCGGGTAGAAACTTCCTAAAGCATATTGCCTGAAGCCCTGACGTCCTGTATAGAAGATATTGTAGTTAACTTTCGGGATAGCATTATTTTCTAGAAAGAGCACTGGAATCAGGCACAGGCTAGTTTGAATCTTAGCTCTGCCATTAACTTGTGTGGCTCTGGATCAGTCACTCAACCTTTGTGTACTTCAATCTATTTATCTGCAAATAGACAAGAAATATCAGCTACCCTGGAGGATAAATAGGAGAGAATATATATTTGGTCTTCATCCAGTTTCTGCACAGAGCTCCTAAACCCCTTGGGATTTCCTAAGTAAGGAAAGTAATCAAGGTATCTTTTGTTATGTTAATGAGGCAAATGCCAGAAAGTTCTTAAGAATGGGGGCTGGTGGCCAGCTGAATCAACCCTATGTTGACAGGGTTGGAACTTTCAGTCCCACCTCCAAGCCCCAAGGAGGGAGGAGGTGCAGAAGGGTGAATCAATCATGAAATGGCCAGTGATTTAATCAGTCATGCCTATATAATGAAGTCTCCATAAAACCCCCAAAAGAGGGGAGTGTTCAGAGAGCTTCTGAGTTGGTGAAAACATGGAGATCAGGGGACACTGGTATTCTTGGAGCGGGCAAGGAAGTTCAGTGCCGTTCCCCATACCTTGCCCTATGCATCACTACCATCCGGCTGTTCCTGATTTATACCCTTTTATTATAAACCAACAATCTAGTAAAAGGTTTCCCTGAGTTTTGTGAACTGCCCTAGCAAATTAGTAAAACCCAAGGAGGGGGTTATCAGAA
This sequence comes from Mustela lutreola, assembly GCF_030435805.1. Classification (NCBI taxonomy): domain Eukaryota; kingdom Metazoa; phylum Chordata; class Mammalia; order Carnivora; family Mustelidae; genus Mustela; species Mustela lutreola. The sequence continues at coordinate 8,901,034 of NC_081306.1, read as the reverse complement.
CCTCCCATCCCTAGCAGCCTGGTAAGTAAGAAGCACAGGTAACAATCCAGCCTGTAACAGGCCTCTGAACTGGGGCATGGGCAGGGAGCAGTCTAGTGGGACTGAGTCCTTACCTTGTGAGATTTGACACGATCTCCAGATATGCAGTGCCAGAATTGAGCTGAATGGCAGGACACCCAGCTGGTGGCCAAGAATTGCTGAAGTGGGAAACCCCCTACCCCACATTAAATTGTTGGGTGCAGAATGTAAGAACAGAATGCCTGGTCCACAGGAGGTATATCTTATACAATGTTGCCAGCATGGCTAGAAGCCACCATCAGTGGACTAATGACCCTGTTGTTTGATATAAAAGCTTTCAGGACCAATATCCCCAATGAATATAGATGCAAAAGTCCTCAGCAAAATGTTAGCAAACTGAATCCAGCATTACATTAAAAGGATCATTCACCATGATCAAGTAGGATTTATCTTAGGGATGCAAAGATGGTTTAATATCTGTAAATCAACTGAGGATAACAAAATGAATAAAAATTATATTCATCTCAGTACATGCAAAAAAAGCATTTGACAAAATTCATCACCAATTCATGGTAACTGTCAACAAAGTGGGTATAGAGGGAACATACCTCAACATAAGAAAGGCAATATATGAAAAACCCAGTTAGTATCATACTCAATGATGAAAAGCTGTAAGCTTTTCCTCTAAAATGAGAAAGAAAAAATATCTATCTTCATCACTTTTATTCAACACAGTACCTGAAGTCTCTGCCACAACAGTCAAAAAAGGAAGAAAGAAAGGGTTCCCAATTGGAAAGAAGTAAAACTGTCACTACTTGCAGATGACATAATACTCTATATAGAAAACCCTAAACACTCCACCAAAAACTGTTACAACTGATAAATGAACTCAGTAAAAGCTACAGGTTACAAAATCAATATACAGGAGTCTGTTGCATTTCTATACACTAATAGCAACCTATCAAAAAGAGAAATTAAGAAAACATCCCAGGGACACCAAGTTGCCTCAGCTGGTTAAGCGTCGGACTCTTGATTTCAGCTCAGGTCACGATCTCAGGATCATGAGATCTTCTGCTTAAGATTCTCTCTCCCCCTTTACCCACCTCCCCCGCCCCCACTGCCTCTCTCTTTAAAAAAAAAAAAAAAAGAAAGAAAGAAAGAGAAAAGAAAACACTCCCATCTACGACTGCATCAAAAAGAATAAAATGCTTGGGAATAAATTTAAGCAAGGAGGTGAAAATGGTATACTCTGAAAATTATAAGACACTAATGAAAGAAACTGAAGATCACATAAATAAATGGAAAGATAGGAGCGCCTGGGTGGCTCAGTGGGTTAAAGCCTCCGCCTTCAGCTCAGGTCATGATCCCAGGGTTCTGGGATCGAGCCCCGCATCAGGCTCCCTGCTCAGTGGGAAGCCTGCTTCTACCTTTCCCACTCCCCCTGCTTGTATTACCCTCTCTCACTATCTCTTGCTCTCTGTCAAATAAATAAAATCTTATTTAAAAGATATACCATGCTCATAGATCAGAAGAATACTGTTAAAATATCCATACTATCCTTGGGGCGCCTGGGTGGCTCAGTGGGTTAAGCCTCTGCCTTCAGCTCAGGTCATGATTCCAGGGTCCTGGGATCAAGCCCCACATTGGGCTCTCTGCTCTGCAGGGAGCCTGCTTCCTCCTCTCTCTCTCTGCCTGCCTCTCTGCCTGCTTGTGATCTCTGTCTGTCAAATAAATAAATAAGATCTAAAACAACAACAACAACAAAATATCCATACTATCCAAAGCAGTCTACAGGTTCAATGCAATCCCTATCAAATACCTACAGCACTTTGCATAGAACTGGAACAATCCTAAAATCTGTATGGAACCACAAAGACTCTGAATAGCCAAAGCAATCTTGAGAGAAAAAGCTAGGGTAAGCACAATCCCAGATTTCAAACCACACTACAAAGCAATTGTAATCAAAACAGAATGGTACTGGCACAAAAACAGATTAAGGGAAGAAAATACACAGACCAGAAAGAAACCCCACATTTATATGGTCAATTAATCTATGACAAAGGATTCAAGGATAGACAATGGGGGGAAACAGTCTCTTGAATAAATGATGTTGGGAAAACTGGACAGCTATATGAAAAGGATGGAATTGGTCCACTTGCTTATACCATACACAAAAATAAACTCAAAATGGATTCAAGACTTAAATGTGAGACTTGAAACCATAGGAGTCCTAAAAGAATCTGCTTTTCTCTCACTTTCTCCCCTCTCATGCTCTCTCTCTCAAATAAATAAAATCGTAAAACAACAACACACACCAAAAAAAAAAAAAAAAAAAAAAAGAAAGAAACAAAATATAGGCAGGGCACCTAGGGTTAAGTGTCTGCTTTCAGCTCAGGTCATGATCCCAGGGTCCTATGATGAAGCCCTGCATCAGGCTCCCTGCTCAGTGGGGAACCTGCTTCTCCCTCTCTTTCCCCCTGCTCATTCTCTCTCCCTCTCAAATAAATAAAATCTTAAAAAAAAAAAAGGAAAGAAAACATAGGTGATAAACACTTGGATATCAAGCTTAGCAATGTTTTTCTGGATTTGTCTCCTCAGGTGATGGTAATAAAAACAATTGGGATAATCAAACTAAAAAGCTTCTGCATAGCAAAGGAAACCATAAAATGAAATGGCAACTTACTGAATGGGAACATGATACAGGAGACCCTTGAACAAGTGGGGATGGGGGCACTGACTCCCTGCAGTTGAAAATCCACATATAACTTTTGACTCCCCCCAAATTTAACTATTAGTAGCCTGAAAGCCTTACCAATAATATAAACAGTTAACACAGATTTTGAATGTTATACTTATTATATACTGTACTCTTACCACAAGCTAAAGGTGTTAAGAAAATTGTAAAAAAGAAAAAATACATTTATAGTACTGTATCAAAAAAAACCCCATGTATTCACATACTTATGCAATTCAAATCCATGTTGTAAATGTATTCAACAAGGGGCTAATATCCAAAAAATATAAAGAACTCAAACAATACAAAAACAAAAAAATTTTAAAATGGGCAGAGGACCTGAAGAGACACTTGCCCAAAGAAGACATACAAAGGGCCAAGACACATCAACAGATGTTCAACATCATTCATGATCAGGAAAATGTAAATCAAAACCACAGTGAGAGATCACACCACACCAGTCAGACTGGACAGTATTAAAAAGACAGGAAATAACAAGTGCTGGCAAGGATGCCGAGGAAAGGCAACTCTTGTACACTGCTAGTGACTGTAAATTGGTGCAACCACTATAAAGAACAGCATGGAATTTCCTCAAAAATTTTAAACATTTTTAAGATTTTACTTATTTATTAGACACAGAGAGATCACAAGTAGACAGAGAGGCAGGCAGGAGGGCAGGGAAGCAGGGCCCCCACCAAGGAGAGAGCCCGACGTGGGGCTTGATGCCAGGACCCTGAGATCATGACCTGAGCAGAAGGCAGAGGTTCAACCCACTGAGCCACCCAGGCGCCCCCCTCAAAAATTTTAAAAATAGAAATACTATATAAGCCAGTAATTCTACTTCAGGTGTTTACCCAAAGAAAAAGAAAAAACTGATTTTTTAAAGATTTTTATTTATTTGTGAGAGAGAGAACAAGAGAGAAGAAACCCAAGCAGGGGGAGTGGGACTGGCAGAAGCAGGCTCCCAGCAGAGCAAGGAACCTGATGTGGGGCTCGATCCCAGGACCCTGGGATCATGACCTGAGCTGAAGGCAGATGCTTAATGACTGAGCCACCCAGGTACCCAGAAAACACTAATTTGAAAAGATATATGCACCCCTATGTTTATCCCACCATTATTTATAACAACCCAAGATATGAAAGTATCCTAAGAGTTCACTGATAGATGAATGCAAAAAGATGTGGCATGTGTATACATATTACATAACACACACACATACACTGCACCCCCAACACTGTGGAATATTACTCAGTCCTGAAAAAGAATGAAACCTTGCCATTTGCAACAGTATGGATGGGCCTACAGTGTATTATGCTAACTGAAATAACAAAAAAGACCAAACATAATGACTCCTAAAAACAGAAAACTAGTGGTTGCCAGATGGAGGGTTATAGGCAGATGGGCTCAACAGGTGAAGCAGATTGAGAAGTACAAACTTCCAGTTACAAATCAATCACAGGCATGTAAAATACAGCACAGGGAACATAGTAATATTATAATAGCTTTGTACAGTGACAGATGGTAACTATGCTTTTTGTACTAACGATTTCATAAAATATGTAACTACTGAATCAATAGGTGGTACACCTGAAACTAATGTAACATTGTAAGTCAACTACACCTCAATTAAAAAAAAAAAAAAAGCTTCTAGGGCCTTGTCCTCCCTTTTAAGGGTTTTTTTTTTTTTTTTTTAAAGATTTTATTTATTTATTTGACAGAGAGAAATTACAAGTACACTGAGAGGCAGGCAGAGACAGAGAGAAACCCAAGCAGGGGGAGTGGGACTGGCAGAAGCAGGCTCCCTGCTGAGCAGAGAGCCCGATGCGGGACTCGATCCCAAGACCCTGAGATCATGACCTGAGCCGAAGGCAGCGGCTTAACCCACTGAGCCACCCAGGCGCCCCCCTTTTAAGGGTTTAGATGTAACTTCAGCTGCCCTAATTTGTGGCCTTTCTCTCTCCCCCCAACTTTTCTGGATAGAGAGAGTGAGAGCAAGCGAGCATGTACGAGTTGGGGGGGCAGGGGTGGAGTAGTGGAGGTGGGAGAGGGAGAGAATCTCAAGCATCCTCCACACCTAGTGTAGAGCCCAACATGAGCTGCAATCTCAGCACTGAGATCATGACTTGAGCCGAAATCGAGTTGGGACTCTCAACCAACTGAGCCACCTGGGCATCCCCCTCCTCCCTTCCAATCTGCCACAGGCTTTGAATCAAAGTGACTGTTTATAGAGCCAAGCTGACCATTTACGTAAGTTTAAAACTACATAAAGCAAAGTGACAACTGTAAGAGAAAATTATGATATATTCCTGTAGTGGAACCATGCTCCACATGTGGAATGATACAGATGTGCATATACCAAAATGAAAAGTAATTTGCCAGTTAAATGATAAAAGTTAAAAGAACAGTATACATAGCAGGATTGCACAGTGCTTTAAAATTACACATATATAGTTACAAAGGAAAAATCTGGAAGACTATAACAAAGAGCTAACAATGATCATTATTAGGTGGTAGGATTTCAGGGTGCCTTTCTTTTCAGGTTGCAATTTTTTTAACAGTAAACTTTTAGCACTTTTGGGGACAACACGAGAGATAAAACAGAAAGCTGCACTTACACTGAGGTAATGCAGCACCCAGGAAATGGTTAAAAGTCTTCTTAAAAATTGTCAAGTAATCAAAGTACTCAGCAGGCACAAAAAAGAAATAAAGGGTTGTTGGCGGGGCCTTGCCCATAGGAAGTACACTCTCAGAATTCCAGACTTTGCTTCCTGACTGGCTGAGGGCACCTGGGAAAGGAACTGATGGAAGGTCCCAGTCAGGTCAGGGCCCCACCTTTGTCCTCTCTGTGCGGCTGCCCAGCTCATTACCTTCGGCCCTGACCCTGGGGAGCAGTGTGCCTTCGACCTGCAGAAGGCTGGGGAGCTCCCACTCTGAGGGGCTTGTGCTTCGTGCTAGGCCCGCTCCTGGGCTGTCAGCATCATCTCATGGCCCCACTTCAATGTATCACCTCCAGGGAGAGTTCCCCAGGGCCTCAGAGGCATTCGATTTGGAACTTCTGTGACATCTTACAAGCCTCCTCATATTCCGCTCATCTGCTAGCACTCTCTGGTTTCCTTTTCTCCTGGAGTAGAAGGGCCATGGACCAGGGGTCATCTCTGCATCAAACCCTGTCGCTTCTCTCCAGCAATTACTTGCTGACAAAGCAAGAGGACGTGGTCAGGGTAATAGCTGCCACTTATTAAGCTGCTAAGTGCCTCACAAACATGACCTCATTCGGTCTTCGCAGCCACCTATACGAGGATCAATGAGCTCAGTGACTGCCCAAGTTCACCTCATTAGTAATGGTACAAAGCCAAGCCTAGGCTGTTACCACCCTGTCCGGCCAGGTGTCATTTGGTCCAGAACCATACAAATACCCCAATTCCAGAAGGTCATGCTCCAGTACAGGCTGCATCTACCTACAGATGTGGGTACGGGAGAAGAAGATCCACAGTAGAATAACTTCTCTCAACACTCCTGAATCGAGGCCAGGAGATGGCAAAGCACGGGCCTGATTGAGCACATGCTCCCTGCCCTGGCTACAGTTCCTGGGGTCACACTCTGTCTCCCCCTGCAGCAATTACAAGCAGGAGAGCCTCAGCCTGGGATTCTGAATGACACGTTGGCCACTGAGTCAAAGCTGTGGTAGTAAAGTGGTCTCCCAGCATGAAGTGGGGGAGGCCACAAGTTCCCTGCCACCAGAAGTGTGCCAGAGGTTGGCTGGTGGCTTCTGGGGTCCCTGACACCTCTCAGACCAGAATCTTGTTGCCTTGGAGGAGACAAAAGTGTGACTGGCGGGTGGCAAGACACACGGAAGAGGGGTGAGGACCTGGGGCATACCTGGTCTATGTGCGCCTCATCCATGTTGCCTTTCTTTTCCAACACCACCTCTAAGTCTGGGTCAGGCTCCTGCACAAAAGGGCAAATGGAGTAAGAGTCAGGCATGCAAAGGCCTCTGTCCCGGCAGCTCAGCAGGGAGAGCATCAGAGTCCAGAAAAGATCCAAGACCACAGTACCTCCTTAACCCCTGCCACTTACAGAACTTCTGACATCCTCTTGTGGAATCGTGGAACTATTCTCACTGATCCGCCCCTCAAAACAACGGCACTGACCTATCTGACATCTGAAGAAACTAAGGCTTAGAGAGGTGAAGCGACCATCAGGAAGTCACCCCCTGCCCCCACCACAGCTCAGGGACAGGGCTGACACTAATGCATGTCTCCTGACTTAGGCTTGGTGCACCTTTCCTGCCACACGGACATCATCTTATCTCCCATGGCACCAAACCAGTAAGAGGGGGGAGGCCAGGGGTCCTGTTGGTGGTGGGGGGATGGGAACCAGCTAGCAAGGGACAGGTGGGGCCCTGATTGGGGGGTGTGGGGAGAGAGACCCAAACCCAGTTCTCTCCTCCACACTGCTCCCCCTCCTACCCCACTCCCAGTCACTGCCTTCTCTTCTGCCTGGACAAGCACAAGCCTTTAACACCTGCTTTCTCACCCCCCAACCTTGCTCCATTATGCACAGCAGCTCAGATGAGCTTTAAAACCTCAACTGGAGGGGCACCTGGCTGTCTCAATTAGTAGAGCATGAGACTCTTGATCTTGGGGTTGTAGGTTTGAGCCGCACACTGGGTATAGAGAGTACTTAAAAATAAAATCTTGGGGCGTCTGGGTGGCTCAGTCGGTTTAAGTGTCCAACTCCTGATTTTGGCTCAGGTCATGATCTTAGGGTTGTGGGATCAAGCTGTACATTGGGCTTCACACTCAGCAGAGTCTACTTGTCCTCCCTCTGCTCCTCTCCCCTCCTTTACCCACTTGTGGGTATGCACACGTGCTCTGTAACAAATACTTTAAAAAAAAAATTTTTTAAACCCTCAAGTGAAACACGTTATATATTCACCTTAAACTTATACCATGTTATATGTCAACTATAGCTCAATTAAGAAAGTAAAAATTTAAGGGGAACCTGGGTGGCACAGTAGATTAAGCATCTGGCTCTTGGTTTCAGCTCAGGTCCTGATCTCAGGGTCCTGAGATTGGGCCCCATATCGGGCTCTGCACTTGGTGTGCAGTATGCTTAAGATTCTTTCTCCCTCTCCTGCTTCTGCACGTGAGCACTCTCTCAAATAAATAAATCTTTGAAAAAAAAAATCTTAAATAAAATAGAAATTTAGTAACTCAATTGGATCACAGCACTTCACTCCCCAAAATCCTCCAGAGGCTCTCAGACCTGTTTACACAAGGCTCCTGTGGCCTCTCTGGTCTCTCGCACTTGGTCCCCTAACTCCCAGCTCCCGCTACACTTTGTTCTTTCCAGACCCCCTGCGCTGGCTGTTCCCGCTGCACAACTGACAGCAGACGCTGCTTACAGGTCTCTGCTCCCATATGGCAACCTCACTGGGCCTGCCCTGGGCATGCTTACATGTGCCACACTCTCACTGGCTTCAGCCCCCATGGAACCCTCTGACAGTGAAACCTTGGGCCAGCCACTTTCCCTGGTCCTTTGGTAATGACAAGTGCCATGTTTCCGACATCCTTACTTTAGGTGTGCTCTGCCTGGCACCCAGCATCACGTGTCATGATCCCTCAAAGGCTCTGTTCACACACATCACCCATCCAGACCTTGAAGATATGTGTGTTTCCTGACTCGGTGGGCTTGTCCTTGGCAGCAGAGCCCCCATCGCAGGAGATGTGAAACAGAGGGGAGTGACCTTTCACTAGACTCCAGAGAGAAGGGGTCCTAGATTCTGATAGGGGTTAGGCTCCCACCTCTGGGGTTCTTCTTGGCCCCAACAACTTCTGAAGAGACCACTAAAACCAAATCTAGGGGACTAGGGCAAAATTGGGAAAAATCAAGAAACCAGAACTACCTCTTCTAGGCCTTGATATGGAGGCCACCCCTGCCAGCCTCCTCAACTCTCTCTGGCCAAGCAGAGCTCAAGCCACACAGACACCTTCCTGATGACCTTGCCCCAGGGGGGTCATCCATCAGTCAGTATTAACTGAGCCCCTCCAACGCCAGAGTCAAACTTCAGTTAAGTGCTCAGTACACAGTAGCCATCATTCTTACTTGAGGACCACAGGACAGTGGGTGGTCTGAGCTCACGTAGCTAGCTGATATAGAACTGAGAGGAGAATCCAGCTTGTTCCAATATAAAACAGTCACTTCTTGGGCTCTAATGATACTGGAATCTATGAGAAGTTACAAGGCAGCTTCTGAGAAAGGATGAAACCTCAAGTTCAGAAGCCAGATTGGGTTTAAAGCCCAGCCCCACACTGTACCAGATGGGTGATCTTGAACAAGGTATTTAACTCCTCTGAATCTGTTTCCTTGTCTGTTAAATGAGGATGACCACAGCAGTGATTTCACAAGATTGATGTGAGGATTAAACGGGTTAATACCTGGGGAGCATTAGCTTAGTGCCAGACACATGATTAGGTGTTCAAGAAATTCCAGCCATCGCTACCCCAACAGGCCAGACATCCGCCTGGAGTAGGACACGTACCACCTCATTACCTCCGCACATGCATACACATACCCCAAAGAGAGGAATGGAGGTATGGCCCTGGTACAGACACGGCCCCCGGAGTCCAAGAGCTCAGGCTCATCTCCTCCATTCCTTCCTGCACTCAAGGAAGCTTGTCAGGATGGAGACAGTGGATCTCTGTTGTCTTCATCAGACCATCAACTCTTCCCTTCCTCCTGGCAATCAGGACCGGGTTTTCCTCTTAAAAACTGTCTTTTCCCCCTGACCACAGACAGTGGGGTTCAGATGGGATGGATTCCCTAGGTCCCTCCCCCTGGCTTAAGGTCAGGGCTTCCAGCTTATGTGATCTAATCGATGCGTGTGAGAGCAGCCCTGAGACTTCTGTAATTGTTTCTCCGAGGGGCGCTCTCTCCCTTTGGAGGTAACCTAACTACTAGGATGAAATCCTGGAGCTACTGAGACCATCTTGCTGTGGGGTGGGAAGGACCAAAACCAACGAAGAAAAAAAAATATGAAGAGCTGGAGAAAGGCACACTGGTACCTCCTGCGATCCAAATCTATTTGATCACTAAATCATGTACACGGAGCATAGAAAATAAGCTCGGATAGCCACAGACCATGTTAACTCAAACTATTTGGTTCCTGAGTTTTGGACAGCGAGAGGCAACAGTTCAGAAAGGGAGAGATTCAGCTAAAAAATTTATTCCAATTTATTCAGATCTTGAGTGGAGATAGTGAGGACCTGGTTAGAGTTTCAATAACAAGGGAAACCCTTAATACTGAGGATATTCCATGAGCCCCTAGATCCAGCCATATCTGAAATTAAATAGCTTTTAACCTTTTCAGTTACATGTCTCAACAGATCTCTTTTCTGGCTGAAGTCAGTTTTATCAGGGTTCTGGTGGCTACAAATGTCACACACACACACATACACACACACTCACACAAACACATTTATTTCTCTTGTTCTCTCTCTCGTTCCCCCCACCCCAATTTCCATCCTTATTCTCCCAAAGCAGAGTCTAATTCTGAAGAAATGCCTACCTCTTCCCAAGGTTCTTCCACTACTTTGCTCTCTTTCACCTTCTTCTTTTTACTCCTCTTCAGAGCTGGCTCCTCAATACCTGGCTGCTCTACCTTTTTCTTGGACTTCATTTTCCTCTTTGCAGGGGACTTGGGGTTATGTCCTATTGGGATGTATTCTGGAGCCTCAAGTTTGACTGGCATCTTAGTTCCTTTCCTAGGGCTGCTCTCCACAGACTTGGAACACTCAAGGTGCTCTTCTACGGAGGTATCTCCCTTAAGGTGGATTTTCTTTTTCTTCTTCATCTTCACGTTGCATTCCCTGGGGCTGCCCTGTTTCCGTTTCTGCCCTGAGCCTGTCTGCTCCGCACCATCCTTCCCCACTGAGCAAGTGTACAGAGTATCCCCAAACTCACAGAAACAAGGGTCCTTGGCCGAGGCAGCTGCAGCCTCCCGGGCCTTCTTCTCCTTCTTGTGTTTTTTGGGCTTCTTGCCAACTCTGGTCACCTCCTCAACCTGTCTAGTGTCTGGGGAGGTCCTCCCTCTTGAGCTAGAAGGCATGGCCAGAGGTTTTAAGGACTTCCTCTTTTTTTTCTTCTCCCCACCTTGGAACTCAGATGAACCAAGAACCTGCTTCCTGGGGGTGGCCAACTTCTCTGTCCGTCCAGCACGTAACACGGTCTCGGGTTCTAGGTGCTCCTGGCAGAGGGTACTAAGGCCCTTCTTTTTCTTCTTTTTCTTCACCAGAGGCATCTCAGATGCCTGCCCTACCTCCACACGCTTCGAGGGGAATGTTGCTCTTGTGAGACAGATCTCAGTGAAGTAATTATCACTGTTTAAAACTGAGTACTGAGTCTCTGGTTCTTTGACTACCTTCTTTTTCTTCTTCTTTTTCTCTGGGACCCCAAGGCCCGGGTCTCCTTTGTGGGTTTTCGTGATCATTCCTGAAAAGAGAAATAGTACAAGTTATTTCCATACCAAACCACCCCATGTACAATTCGGCTAGTTAGTGCCAAGAGCCACAATTCTGAGTGGCTAACCTGAAATGTTAGATGGGAAAATGGGACTCATTCCTTGCGACAAAGGAAAATGTGATGAAAGAAGTAGAATGGAATTTAAATTCAGACAGCCCCAAGTTCAAATTCAAACTGCTCCCTCATTAACTTAAACCCCAGTCACACAACCTCTCTGAACATTAATGTTCCCATCTGGAAAATGGGGGGGGGGGGGGAAGGGGATAGTAAATAGACCACTTCCCTCTCAAAGGGCAAGAATATACAATAACCCCTGGAAAGGGATTCTCTTTCTCACTGCCTTCCTTAAATCTCTGATCCTAGTCACCCATTAAACAAATTTACCCACTGCCTACCCTGTGCCGGCCATTGAAGATACAACTGCAATCAAATCAGAGATCAAATGCTCTCCTCAGGGGCTTACCTTTCACTGAATGAAGGGGACAGAAATCCTGAGGTCAACTCTACTTGCTAATTCCCACCAGAGGCAATAACTATGGCACAATTAACCCCTTACCTTAGTTCATTTAAGCAACTCTTTTCCTTTGTGTCTGGAAATTAATTCCCCCCACCTGCCCCCTGGGTGACTTTCCCTCCTACCTACCTTCCCGCGTGGCCAGTAATAAGAACGGTAACAAGATATGATGAAGGCAGCCCCAGCTAAGACTGACAAGACCTAGGTTCAAATGATGACTGACGCCCTTTGCTCCATAGCGTTGGTTTCTTTCGGCCTCAGGTTCCCCATCCATAAAGAGGTACTGAACCAGATCAAATGCTGCCAGGGATTGGGGAGGTGTTGGGGGCCACACCCTGCCTGCTTCACTATTTCTAAATTTTCAGATTACCAATATTTAGCAATTGAAGATGACACAGAGCAACCTAGAAAGCCCAGCTTTGGGGGGCGGGGGCGAATGTCATGTAGGCAACTGTGGGAAGGGGCTGATGCTCCAAGTCCATTTTATCTTCCAGCTGGGCCACTTCTCTCCAGTCACCACACACAAGCTCCTGCTGTTCCCTGGACTAGGTGACATGGAGACACCCAGGGAACCACAGGAGGTTTGGACAGTGGGAGGGAAAGGTCGGGAGTTTCTCCACCCTGAAGCTCTCTTTAGCCTCGATGCCCCCAGGGAGCCACACTAGGCTCACATGTGGCTAATGCCACACCATTAGCAGCTTCGAAGAGCCAGGCCAGGACTAAGCCACAGCTCAAGTTCATTTATAACTCAGGCCAGGAGCACCTGGGAAGTCAAGGACATACCCTCTCTATTCACTCTTGTCCTGTTTTGTGCTGTATTCCCAAAGCCTAGCTCTGCACCTGACACACAGCGGGTGTTCGACAAATACTCACTAAATGAATGAGTGCCAGAGATACAGAGAGGAACAAGATAAAACACCTGCCATCAGGAAACAGGTGTAGGCTGAGAAGAGGTGTGATAATGAAGATATGGTGATAAAAGCAAGGCTAGTGGTGAGGTCAGGGTAATGAAGTTCATCTAATCCGGCTTCCCAGTTGTCTGGAAAGTTTCTAGAACAGAGGTTTCCAGCTAAGGCAACTGCGGGATGGTGGTGTTAACCCCTTTAAAAAAAAAAAAGGAACTGAAGGCGGGTAGTTAGGGGCTGCAGGAGACAGGCTGGTTTGCAGATGCCTTGAGCTATGCAAGTGGACAGGAAGATATTCGGTGGACAGGTGGATATGTGGGTTCGAGGCTCGGGGGGTGACTGGGCTGACATGAAGTTTTTTTAAAAAAAACACTCATAAATAAATATATGGATGGTAATTAAGCCTCGAAAAGAATGAGCCGAAGACCTCAGGGAAGCAGGAGGGCAGAGGAAAAGGGGCCTGCAAAGGAAGAAGGTGCAAACCTGGAGAGGGTGGAGAGAGACAGAGAAAGAGAGAGAGAGAGAATATGATCGCGCGAGCGCCCCGAGAGCGCCAAGAGTGTCTCAGGTGGAGGAGTGGTCAAGTGATCTGATTAGAACAAAGACCTTAAAGGGGGGCTGGAGTCATTGAATCCCTTTTCATGATCCCTGCACCTTCCTTCCTCTACAGCCCTGAAGATCTTGCTCGTCAACCCTGCGACCCCAGATAAATTCGCTCCAAGAGGAAAGACTCTTACAGTGTGTCTCCAACAAAAGCAAACACTTTCTCCAAAAAGCCCTTTTAAACCCTCGCGGTGGTCTCCCGAGGACCGGTGTGAAGACCCCATCTCAGATTTGCCGGGGCTCCGAGACTTGAATTTACTTATCCTGGGTCCTACAGCCAGCAAGGGGCAAAAAAGGACTCGAACGCAGCCTGCGCTCTGCACAGGGGAACACACACCCCGCGGCCGCCGCCGGTTCACGAGCAGGAAGCAAGGGAGCCAGGAGGCGAGAACGGTCCCTCACGGGCTCCGCCGCCCCACAGCTTCCGCACCAACACACAGGGAGGGATTACGCGGGATCCCGACCCGGCTTCAAGGCGGGAGAAATTCCAGGCCGGAGCGAGCGCACACGGGCGACTGGGGTGGGAGGGATTATGTGTGGATTTGGGGTACCGGTCCCCCACTTCTCCCTCAGTTCTCCGCGCAAGTCCCCAGACCCCACCTCTAGACCCCGCGCCGCCCCTCCAGTGCAGCTCCTCAGCACTCACCCGCACGCCAATCTTCCCCGCCTCCACGTGAAAGCCAGCTCGGCCGCGACCCGGAAGTTAATCTCCAGTCGCTGGCCCGCCTCCTTGAGTTCCGGCTTCTTCCGGGTCGTAGCCGAGCCCGGAGGGCGGTTGCCGTAGAAACCGCGACCATGGCGGCACAGGGTCCGGCGAGTGGTCGCACCACCCAGCGCGAGGAGCCCGCCGGCTCCACAGAGTCGTCGGACACTGTGCGGACGTCAGTGCCCATCGTGTCCACCGTGTCCCCCGAGCCACCCTTTTCGCCAGGACAGGGCGTGGAGCCTCCGGGCAAGAACCTGTGGGAGCAGATCTGCGAGGGTAGGCAGCCCGGGCCGGCAGAGAGGGGCGGGACTCGCCAGGCGGGGGCCGCGTTCTCTGGGCGCCTGACGTGCGTGGCCCCCGTGGTAGCCGCGCGGCAGGCCCGCCAGGATCTCCATTTCACGGACGGGGAAACTGAGGCTCCGAGACTTTGGTGCGAGATGTCGCACCGCTGGCTTCCACCTTGATCCGTACTCAAATTAAAGCCAGGGAAGCCAGGGGAAAGCGGAACAAAGGGGACCCAGTGCTGTGGACAGTGGCTCTCCAGCCCCACGTAATAAATAAGAAAGAACCTGTGGGACAGAGATGGGGAGCTTGGTTAAAGCGTAGGATCCCAGTTCCTACCCACAGATCCCATAATCAGGTGCAGGGAATCTGCACTCTTAACGTGCATCCTAGGTAATTCTGATTAGTTAAGTCTGTAGCCCACAGGTTGAGTAAATATGGTCTCTACAGATTTGGGTTTTAATCCCTCTCCACTTCTGATCTTCCTTAAACACCCCCAAATGAAGTTCAGCTCAACTTCTTTCGTGGCCCTACACTACTCTCGGTCATGAGGCCTTTCAGTACTTTTCACATACGTTGAGCAAATTACTGCCCTTTCTGTAAAGTGAGCAAAATAATGACATCTGTTTTATGGTGTTAAGAGCATTGCACCTAAATAGTCACAGAAACTGCTTAGCAAACTGCCCGATTTCCAGCAAGAATTCAATAAGTGTGAGCTCTTAAAAAATAATATTGGGTGGTTTTTTTTCCTCCTCTAGATTGTAAGCTCCTCAAGGTCAAAAACTCAAGATTTTTCATTCTTGTGACTATTCTCTGTCAGCTATCCGAAACAGCATTTCCCAGAACTTTCAAATATGGTAGCCCTCTTGATTGATCATGTTGTACACCTGAAACTAATTTAATGTTAAATGTCAGTTATAGCTAAAAAAAAAAAAATGTGGAAGCTACAAGGCACATATAGTTTTGAGCGCTTAAAATGTGGGTAGTGCATTTGGGACTCAAATTTTTTATTTTACTTAAGTTAACCAAATGTAAATAGCGACTGTGGTTAGTGGATACCATATCGGACAAACCAGGAAATGTTTGTTGAATGGGGAAAGAGTGAATGCACCAATATATGAAAGAAGTGGAAAATACAGAGGAGGAAGAGAATTGCGGACTCCGAGTTGATAGATAACTCTCAGCGGCCGTCTGTTTCACCTCCCATCCAATGCTTGAATTCCTTTTCCAGTTTCACATTATATTTAGAAAAATCAAAGTTCTCCCTGTAATTTCTACCCTTTGGTCCTAACCCCTTGGTGTCATGACCCAAGTTAATCACTCTACCTTAAAGAAACCACTCATATCTGAAGGTAGTCGTGAATGTCTTTTCCCCAGAATAGTGGAAGGAGTTTTGACTTCTCCAAGCCAAACAGTTCTTTGTAACAGAGTTTATTACTGGTGTGTTGTCTAAGGGAAACTGCTTACCTACCTCACGAGGCTGATGTGAGGACCAGGTAAGATAATATTTGTGAAGGTGATTAGCACAGGGTCAGGCATTTAGAAAGAGCTCAATAAATGTTCATTGTTGTTAACAATGAAACGCGGTGTGCCTTGTGTTTTAAAGTCAGAAGATTATTTTGGTCAAATAGCCCTGTAGGGAAAAGCAAAGACAAAGACGTTTGACGCTCTCTGAAAAGCAAGTGAACTGCTACTCACAAAGTGATAGAGTTACATCACGAAGTTAATGGGGTCAGAGATGGTGAATTATATACTAAGGCTCTATCATGATTATTTTAAGCCAGATGAATTTCTTAACCGTTCTAACATGGAGTTGCCTATAACAAGCATATAATGGGTAAATTTCGTGCCTCACAACAAACATGAAAAGCAGGCTTTGTGGTAATCCTATGTTTGAGGTTAACTGTTACGTTCTATTAGTACATCTCCATTAAAAAACAACTCATCACGGCAAATAGACCTGTGAGAAACTCAATTTCAGGAAGAAGAAATATAGAATAGGTAGATATCTGACTTAACACTGTCCTACCTGGCTGATGCTCTGTGTGTGTGTGTGTGTGTGTGTGTGTGTGTGTGTGTACATGTGTGTGTTTATATAACTTGACAACTTTGTAATTTTTCTTTAATTTTAATTTTCGCTCTCAACTTTTCCAGTGATGACTACCTCTGAGCTTTGTATCCTCAAGGGCACTTGTAGCAGTATCAATAAAGTTCTTTTCTGCCAAGGCTTCTAATTAAATCTTATTCTTGCTTGTGACATGATATTTAACTATGGTTTTAACGAAGACCGAGTCCAAGTGTTGGGAGCTTACAGTCTCCTGTTCTGTTATGCTGTTATTACTCTCATCAGCATCCTCATTATTGCCATTGGTTCATTACTCCAAATACTCTGCAACCTCAACCCTTACAGCTGTTGTAAAATCAGGTTCCTTCATCCCACCTGCCAGATACCAGCATGGACCAGCTCTGAATCAATCCTTGTCACCTTAGAGCAGCAGCTGAGTACAGCTGGAGAAAAGTGACACCAGGGGGCTCTCACACTGCCTGTCAGTCAACATCCCTCAGTGGCTTCTTCCGTTGCCCGCATCTACTAGCCCCAAGTTTCTAACCCCCTTCAGATGTTGGGTGGTATCACTTAGTAATTGTAGGAGACATTCATTGAGAAGAGTCAGGCATTTGGAGGCAGGGAGGGGATCCTTCAACTTCCTTATACCGATTAACGTATTTGCATCTGCACACATACCCTGCTACCAGCAGCTCAGCTGGCATCTGGGCTTTGGTACCATCCTCTTGGCATCCCAGGATCCTGCTCTGTCACCCCGTCTCCTATATATATAACTTTTTTACTGACTTTTCCTTCCAAACATCCTGTGGTCTGTCATCTTGAGAAAAACCTCTCCCTTAGCACGTATTATCTTCTAGCTCTTGTTTATCCCTTTTCTTCTCTCAGCCAAGCTTCTGGAAAGAACACACTGCCCTTGTCATACCACTGTCACTCCTTTTATCAACCCAGCGCAGACTAGCTCCTACTTCCCTCATGGTTCCAGTGAAACTATTCTCATCTCTTCTGTCAGCCTATCTACCCATGCTGGGAACTGTTTTAAGTGCTAGGCTAGGAATGACTCCAGGCACTATTCTAGACACCCAGCAACTTTCATTCTCGAGTGTCACCATCATTCACTCAGCTACCCAGTCCAGAAATCCTCACTGGATTTCACCATTAAATCCTCATTGGATTCATCATAAGGTGAATCATTAAGATTCATCTTAACATGTTTCCCATTTGCTTTTCATGATCCCCACATTCTCCAATCCCTATAGATTCTACCTGCTTAACATTTGTAAGCCCCAACTCCCCACCCCCAGTTCTCATGGCTACTGCTGTAGATCAGGCCCTTACTACACCCTGTTTGGATTGCTGCTATAGCTTTTTTTTTTTTTTTTTAAAGATTTTATTTATTTATTTGACAAATCACAAGGAGACGGAGAGGCAGGCAGAGAGAGAGAGGGAAGCAGGCTCACCGCTGAGCAGAGAGCCCGACGCAGGACTCGATCTCAGGACCCCGAGATCATGACCCAAGCCGAAGGCAGCAGCTTAACCCACTGAGCCACCCAGGCGCCCCTGCTGCTATAGCTTTTTAATTGCGGAAGTCCTCTATCCAGACCCTCTTCCATAGGAACACCTCTAAAATTCAAATCTGACCACATCATGCCTTGACCTACGATGATTTTCATACCTTTCATGGTAAACAAACTCTTTAGCTTAAGATCTTAGCCCCTTAATGATCTGGATCCTGTCTTTTTTTTTTTTTTTTTTTTTTTTTAGGTTCATCACCTAGCATTTGCTCAAATCATACTAATGGCAACATTTATTGAGCTGCTGTATGTGCCAGACACTGTGCTAGAAGCTTTTCCTCTCATTTAAACCTCACAGCAACTCAGGGCTTTGCCTGTTGTACAGGCAAAATTGAGGAAACCGAGGCAGAGAATTAAGGAAACTTAATAAATAACAAATGCAAATAAAAGCAAAATATCATTTAAATATATATAAGATTGGTAATACCCTGGAGAAACAATCTTACTATTAGGAGTATAAATTGTTATAAACTTCTTGGAGGAACATTTGTCAATTTGGTCGAAATTTTAAATTATTTTTTCCTTTAACAGAACAATTAAGAACACAACTAAGAATTACTCCTATAATAATATCTTCTTTCCAATCAATATATATATCACCATATATATATATATATATATATATATATACATGGTGATGCTCCTGGCAGCATTGTTTGTAATAATGAAAAATTGGAAACAACCTAAGCACTCATGAAGTATACTGGTTAAATAATTGTGGCATATCATATATGTAGTGATCTTGAAAGATGGCTAAGATTCAACACCTAGAATGGTTCTTGGCACATAGGAGGCTCTCAGTAAGTGTGAACAAAAGAATAGATAAAAATCAAAAGTAACTTGCTATATTCTTCATTTTGGCCATTCATTCATTCCTTCATTCAGCAAGTGTTCTTTGGGAATATGATGGTGAGCATAAACAGACCTGGACAATTTCCCTCACTAAACACAGTCATTAATTTTTACAAACTTCAAATAAGGATAAAATTGATAGGGTTATGAAGAAAAAGGACTGTGCTATGAGTAGATGGATGATTTGACATGGTCTAGGAGATCTAACATAAATAAATGTATTTGTGTGTTACATGCATATGTTAGTAAATACGTTGAAATACAGTGGTTATGGGTTATAATGGGATTGGATGTGACTTACACTCTTTACACAAGACGTCTGTATTATTTGGAATTTCCTCATGATAGCGTGTATTGCTTTTGTCATCAAAGCTCTAAATATGTATATCCTAAGTCTGAATAAATAGTTTTCACACCATGTTTGTGTTTCTCAAAGTGTTTGGGAAAGAAGAGCGAGTTTACATGCTTGCTTGAGAGGAAAGCAAAGTGGTAGAGCTCAAGCTGTTATGGTGGATGGAAATCTAAGATGGCTCCAAGGATTCCCACTCCCTACTGCACACATCTCCAAGATATTCAATCAAACACAAATCTAGGCATTGCCATCAAGGGATTTTCCAGACATTATTGAAGTTTGTCATCAATTGACTTTAAGTTAGGAAGATCACCGTAAGTGGGCCTGGCCTAATCAGGTGAGCCTTAAGTCAAAGTCATTAAAGCAGAAGAGACTCCTGTTCGCCTTGAAGTAGTAAATAACCACATGTGGACTGTCCATGACAAGGACTGAGGGTGCCCTCTTGGAGCTGAGAGTCCCACCAACAAAAAGAAAATGGGAGCTTCAAACCTACAGCCACAAGAAACCTAATCCTGCCAACAACCAATGATCTTAGAAGAGGACATACCCCTCAGATGAGATCACAGCCATGAACAGCCAACACCTTGATTTGAGCCTGATGAGATCCTGACCCATACTGGACTCCTGACCCACGGGAACTGTGAAATAATAAATTTGTGTTGTTTTATGTTGCAAAGTTTGTGGTGATTTTTTACATAGCATTAGAAAACTAATATAGCTGGTACTGGGCAAGATTGCTTGCAACCTACAGGCTGACTTACTGGTCCCCAGCCTGACACCTAGGAGTTAAGAAAAAAAAAAGTCAAGAGATGCTTCACTAACGAGGAACAAGGTAACCAAGAACTATGTGTCCAATACAATTTTATTCATTCCATTGATACCATCTTGCTCAGAAACTGTTTTTCCTCATTGCTGCAAAGTAACTATATTTGTCATTAAAACACTGACTTTGCCAGAAATATTCTTACCCCTCTTTTTTAGGGATGTAACTAATTTAGCCGCAAGCACTTCTGTCCCTCTCCAAGCAATAGTTCTTGTTACCCTCCAGAACTTGTATGGACTGTTCTTTGCATTAGGCTTTCCAACATGTTGACTGTGAGCAGCCTTGAAACCTGGCAACCTCACTGCACATTAGAATCACCTGGAAAACTTTAGGGGCATCAGGGTGGCTCAGTGGGTTAAGCCTCTGCCTTCAGCTCAGGTCGTAATCACAGGGTCCTGGGATTGAGCCCTGCATCGGGCTCTCTGATCAGCAGGGAGCCTGCTTCCCCCCACCTCCCCCGCCTGCCTCTCTGCCTACTTGTAATCTCTCTGTCAAATAAATAAATTTTTAAAAATCTAAAAGAAAAAAAAAAAAAAGAATCAGCTGGAAAACTTTAAAAATACTGATTCCCAGGCCTTCACCCTAGATCCATTGAATCAGAGTGTCCGGGCCCAACTCCAGAAAGTTATTTTCAAAAAGTTCCCCAGTGATTCTTTTTTTTTTTTTTTTAAGGTTTTATTTATTTATTTGACAAACAGAGACAACGAGTAGGCAGAGAGGCAGAGAGAGGGGGGGAAGTAGACTCCCCGCTGAACAGAGAGCCTGATGCGGACCTCAATCCCAGGACCCTGAGATCATGACCTGAGCCGAAGGCAGAGGCTTAACCCACTGAGCCACCCACGCACCCCTTCCCCAGTGATTCTTATGTGCAGCCAGGATAGGAAGCTATTGGAGTTTAAAGCAGAACTACTCCCACTTGTGCATACAAGTCACCTGGGATCTTCTTAAAATGAAGGCTCAGATTCAGCAGGTCAGGGGTGGATTTGAGGTGTTGCATTTCTAACTCCCCAGAGATGCTGATGCTGTTGGTTCTTGGGCACACTTTGAGTAGTGGGGTCTTTATGGGATTGCTCTTCCAGATGCATACCCCAATCAGGCCATCCTGCCTTCATGCTCATCCTCATGGCTGCAAGACACAGCTCATCTCTCTGTTGCTTTTCCAGTGCCCTCCCCCCATGTGCTCCTCTTTATCCTTTCCTCCCCTCCTCTCTACGTAGCTATTGGTGTCTTCCCTTGGCCTCTGTCCCATCCTCTTCCTCCTTTTATTCCATGTAGTTATCATAATTTGGGAGCAAAATCTAAAGTTGTACCTTCTCAGCAAAAGAGGCTCAAATTCTTACATAAAGCCTTGAGTCTGGCATACAAGGGAACAATCATCTCAGAAAATAACTTTCTGGAGTTGGGCCCGAACACTCTGATTCAATGGATCTAGGGTGAAGGCCTGGGAATCAGTATTTTTAAAGTTTTCCAGCTGATTCTTTTAAATAAGGTGGTTCACAGTAGTTATTAACCTATAGTAGCCAGTTGTTTTCATTTCAATAAAACATCAACCAAATTAAGATTTAAGAATGTTTTCTTCAGAGGAAAGGAAATTGTATTACAAACTGCAATGAAGTGTGGAATTAAGGATTTTTTTTTTTTCCCTGCTCCCTTTAGAGTATGAAGCTGAGCTGCCTCCCTTTCCAGAGGGATGTAAAGTCAAACAAGAAGCTATGATTTCTGTGAGTATCATCCAGGCCCCAACCTAAACGAAAGGCTCTTATGCGACAATCGTGCTGATGTCATGAGTTAAGGAGGTGGGAAAGGGAAGGCACCGGAATTAGAACCAGAAATTGGGGCCAGTCCTAGCTCTACTACTACTAATGGTGTCACTTAGAGGGCATCATATAACCCTTCTGACCCTCAGTTTCCACCTCTGGTAAATGGAGCAGATAATCCTTGACTAACTCACAGGACCTCTCTGGGGCTCAGATGAGATCCTGGATGAGAAAGTTCTTTCTGAAGGAGCCAACACATGCCCATGTTGGGCATACTTGGGGAGAAAGCACATTTCTCTATGCATACCAGTGTGGGCAAGATGAAAAAAACCTTTCTAAGAGGGCCAAGGAAGGGGGGCCCTCAGACCGTATACTTGAAGTAAAATAAGGGCTTAATGGAGTTTAAAAAAGCAAGGCTCTGAGAGATTCAGGGAATTGAACAGAGTCACAGAGCTAGGACCCAGACCTAAGTCTCTAGAATTCCAGTAGGTTATTGCAGCCACCACTACTAGAGATTCTAAGAATTTCTTGCCTGTGATTGTTCTTTTTTCGTAGCATCCTGTTCTTGCTCTGTGGATGTAATGCTTTCTCCAATGTCTCTGCAGATACCAATTACAGTTCCCTTCCCTGAATTGTGTTTTTTCTGGAGTCAGTTTTTCTTGGTAAATCTTGATATCTGTCCTTTATGCTGCTGATGTTTTTGTGTAGAGAACTTTTGTTACTTTTTCAAAATTTAAAATGGGGATCTGAGTGGATTTTTCTGTGTAGCTGGTATGATTTTCTTCTGCAGTCATCCATGTGCATTTGTCTTCTGGATGAGTCTCTTCTATGAATAGAAACATTGACTAGGAGCTGGTGGGGAGTGATTGTCTAATGAAGACTTTTCTTTTCTTCAGGGTTGCAGGCAGAGAGCCTCCAAATCAATGGAGAGCTTTTTTTTTTTTTTTTTTTCCTCCTCTCCTTTCATCTATCAGCTTGGCCAATCCTAGGAGTCATTAGAAATCACTAGAGTCACTGGCAAGGAGAGAGAACTGGATATAAAACAGGGTGGGAGTGGAGCTTTATGTATATTGAAAGGAGCAGAAGCAGGAGGAGGGGAAATGCAGACAGCAGGCCAGTGGAGCCCCAGCTGGATTTTCACTTAACCCCTCCTGTTTATCATTCTTTTTCTCATTCCCATCCTCTGAGGGGATTAAAGCCTTCTGGAATTTTGTTGGGAAGAGGGACTCCCATCCACTGGCACTGTTTCCTCTTATGGATCCTGGGTTACCCTTTCCTCTCTTCCTTGACCACAGGCTTCATCTCTTACTTTTGGAAATGTTTGCAAATCTTGCATCCAATAACGGTTCTCCTGTTCTTTTTCTCTATTAGGGCTTTATTCCTTGATTGTCATTTCTAGGTGTCCCAGAAGGGAAGAGGGCACAAAGATTTGTACTCATTGTGCCCCTTGAACCTGAAGTTAAAACAGAATTTTATCCTTTGTTAGGTTACACAGGAAAATATAGTTATTTAAACTATTTATATGACTTGATTCGACCCCCCACCCCCCCCCGCCATCAGGTTTCACCATTAGAGGAAACGGTTCTCCATGGCTTCAATACAGAGCACGTTTATTCAGCTCCTCATTTGACCATGGACTCGCATGTACTCTGTCCTCAAATCAAGTTGGAAACAGTTGATCCAAAAACCTGTAAGTAAGGGAGATTTATAATGTGGGACTTGTAATATTGCAAAACTACAGGGTGGGAATGGGGTGGACAGACCTCAGGGAGACCACAAAAATATGAAAGAATATCTTCTTATTTTAAGTTTAATTTTATCTTTTGT
Source organism: Mustela lutreola (assembly GCF_030435805.1). Lineage (NCBI taxonomy): Eukaryota > Metazoa > Chordata > Mammalia > Carnivora > Mustelidae > Mustela > Mustela lutreola. The sequence continues at coordinate 8,877,501 of NC_081306.1, read as the reverse complement.
TTTTTTTTAATACGTATCAGAATTTTCTTATATTAAAAAAAAAATTTTTTTTAAGTAGGTTCCATGCCCAACAAGGGGTTTTAACTCGTGACCCTGAGATCAAGAGTCACATACTCTACTGACTGAGCCAGCCAGGCGCCCCTTAATTTTTATTTCTAAGAGAAGTAACTTTATCCTACTGGTTTATCTTTAAGGATGAAATATAAGAAAGATGATAAATAACAGCAAGCATACCTTGATTCTACATTCAAATCAAAGGGGGGAATCTAAAAGGTGGATGAAAGTATCACGCTGCCCTGTCTTGTGGGTTGAAGTCAGAGGTGTAGACTTTCTCCATCTTCTCCCTGGGGCCAGTTCCTCAGGCCCTCCCTGGGGCCAGACCTCTCCTACCATTTTGTTCTGTTCTCTCTGCTAGTGAGCGTTGGGCCTTGGCAACCACCACCACCATTATTGTGGACATAATGCCCCATCTATTGTACCCCCAACCTGTTTCTCTCCTCCTTGGTGCTACCACACTTCCCTTGCTTATTGCCCCTCCAGCCACGCTGGCCTCCTTGCTGTGCCTCTGGCCCCAGCCCCGTGCAGGACCCGGTCCACATCCTCGCCAGTCCACAGAGGCTCAGAAAGATATTTTCAGTTTCTTGAATAACACAGCCCAACTCAGCAGTCTGAAGTAAAATGCAACATTTAAGGTCCTGTTACTTCACGGACAGTATCTTCTTTTGGTTCAGAAACAAACATTTCTCCCAGATTCATCTGGGCCATTTGGGATTTTTAGTAGGATTTTTTTGTTTGTTTGTTTGGTTTAGGTTCCCCCAAGGAATATCTGGAAACATTCATCTTTCCAGTTCTGCTTCCCGGAATGGCTAGCCTGCTTCACCAAGCAAAGAAAGAAAAATGTTTTGAGGTTAGTTGCTCTGTGGGGTTTCTTTATTTCTAAATGCTTAGTAATTCATTTTTATCAGATGGGACCTCATTATCTCAGGACCATCAAGTGGTCATTCTCAAAACAATCCCTTTGGGAAGGAGAGCTGTGTTTCGGTCACTCACTCAAAAGCAGCCGTGACATCTAGTTGTGCACACACGTGCACCGCCATCTGTCTGGCCACTTGGCCCCGGAGAGGTTTTCCGCCTTCTTGGCCTCCCTGCCTGCCCTTCTCCTGGGCAACTGGCATCTACCAGGTTTATTGGTTCCCACTGACTGTGTATGACGGTGAAAGCTCGCCTTCTATTTTATCTGATTCTGGATTGATCTTCCCACCTCTGGCCTCTCCATACTCCACTTCATGCTCAGTATCATGCGTGTAGCTTGTTTCAGGAGAGCCTGACCCACTGTCGATGCTCGCTAAGCATTACTCGTGGTCACACTGCAGCCAGCTTTCTGTGTGAACAGAGTTCGAATCCTGGAGCACCCTCCTGTAAATACCCCTGTGGGAGCACCCTCTTTTCTATGGTTGACAGGATACTTGAGGGTGCGTGTGTTCCATGCACAGTTTTGAATACTAGAATTTCGGATGGCCTGCATGAAGAGAATAAAATAGCAACAATTTTTAATATTGACCAAGTGCTTGCTCTGTGCCTGGTGCTTTGCCTAAATGCTTTACCATTCACTATTTCATTCAGCCCTCCAACAGCCCTATGAGATTCCTTCTATTAGTGTCCCCTATATTTTACAGATGAGGAAACAGAAGAACAAAAAGATTTACAAAGGGGATCAAGATGAATTTGCGGAGTTTGGATTCAGATCCAAGTTATGATTCAAAATGATACTTAAAAAATCGGCAGTAACTGCAGTGCGAATCTCAGTCAGCTCGCCACATCCCAGGCCCTCAGCACTCACAGCTAATGGTATCAGCTCTCTGGTTCCCTTCAGCACAGTCTGTCTCTGAGAAGAACTGCCTGTCACCCTGATGGTGCTTTTATATACTAAGGAGACACCCATAGCCTAGATAATCCTAATTTCATCCCTCCTAAATGATGGAAGTTGGAAGCTATCCTCTAAATAGCTCCAGGAAATGCCGATTTTTTAAAACATAGGTTTACTTGCCATAGGTTATAAACTCTGAACTTATATTTCTTTTCATTTGCTCATTTGGCTTCTCCTGAGGGCTAAATGTCCATCCCCCATTCATAACTGACCTTCCCCCTCCGCTGTGTGCTGTTAACAGGTGCAAAGTGCAGCCGGGTGGAATGGTAGTGAGCCCAGGGACCAGACAGCAGAGCCCCTAGCCTGACCCTGCCATTGTCAGGAGCTTTGTCTCTCCGACTTCAGGTCCTGTTGCTAAATGAGGGAGACCAGACTATCCTACAGGTCACATTTCAGGGATCTTTTTTTTAAATCTTGTTGTTGGCCATAGTATATTCAGTGTTCCATGGCTTTTATGAGTTGAACAAAGGATGGCACACAATGATTAAACAATGACATGAGCACAGTGGAATAACTTGTGTTTGAATATGCATATAGAATATCCAGAGACAGAGTAAGTCACTCAAGTTCAATTCTGTTCAACAAGGGTTTATTAAATCCTACTGTGTACTGATGACTGGGCCAGACCCTAGGAAAGGACACAGAGAGGACCAGCTATGGCCTTGTCCTCAAGAAAACCACAAACAAGGGATGCCTAGTCGGTTAAGCATCTGCCTTCAGCTCAGCTCATGATCCAGGGGTCCTGGGATCAAGCCCTGCCATCAGGCTTTCTGCTCAGCAGGGAGCCTGCTTCCTCCTCTCTCTGCCTGCCTTTCTGCCTACTTGTGATCTCTGTCTGTCAAATAAATAAAATCTTTAAAAAAAAAAAAAGAGCTGACATGGGGAAATGAGAGTGGATCCAGGAGCTGTGAATGCACATCTAGACCTTGGTGCAGCTATAGTCCACTGTGCAGACTTTGTTCTGATTTCTTCAACTGTTATTCTACTCATTTATACCCCTTCAGAGGACACAGAAATCAGCTGAAAGGGCAGTAATTAAGATTTTACATGGAGGGTTATATCTCTACTTTTTGCCCATGAATAATTCCGTAATGAGGGGGCTAGAAACAGTTTCCAGCCTCCAAGCAATGATAAAGTGCTTTTAAAGAATCAGAGAAATTTCTATTTGTATTAGAGATTAATGAGGCATCCTTGTGCCAACTCCTATTTCATCTTTGACGTCCTGCAGATGAGCTGCCGCAGGGACTGAATGAAACCAGTCTAAACATCAAATGCTGCAGGGTGTTTGAACGGAGCATTGAAGTTTAAATGTCGTAATGAGTGATCAGAAAATACAGGTTCTTAAAACCATTAGCTTGCAAAAATTGATAAACTTCCAAGGCAGCCAGACACACTGGAGTCCCAAATCCTGCTCAACTGCTTTCCTTGCAGTGGGACCCTAAGTGATCTGTGAGCCTCTTTCCTCCCGTATTAAAGGGAAGGCAGAAAGAAAAAGGGGGAGGGGGTGGCAGAAGTTCTCCGGTTACAGGAGGATGAGGGGAAGTGCTTAATGAGGTTCGCAGGCACCAAAGAAGGTTAGCCTTCCCTTGGGCTTTGCCCAGAAGCTCAGTGATTTGAATACTACAAATATGCAAGCTGGGTGGCTTACCATTAACTTCTTTTTATTTCCTGATTTAGGATTTCTTAATTAAATCTAATTCCTTCCTTTTTCACCCCCTGGTCACAGTAGTGTTTTGTGGGTTATTTTTGAAGGCTTGAAAGTTGCAGAAACATTTGTCAGACCCGAGCGGAGCTCCTCTTATCCAGATCTGCACAACAGATTTGCATTTTCTCAATTCAGCTGTTCCTCACATCCTGTCAGTGGGAATAGATGCTTAAACTGAATGATAACCAGCCTCCAGCCAAAATTACATAACTGGGGCATTCTTATCTGTCACCCACAACTGAACTCGCATCCAAATGACTCTTTTTTTTTTTTTTTTTTTTTTTTTTTTAAAGATTTTTATTTATTTATTTGACAGAGAGAAATCACAAGTAGATGGAGAGGCAGACAGAGAGAGAGAGGGAAGCAGGCTCTCCGCTGAGCAGAGAGCCCGATGCGGGACTCGATCCCAGGACTCTGAGATCATGACCTGAGCCGAAGGCAGCGGCTTAACCCACTGAGCCACCCAGGCGCCCCCAAATGACTCTTAAACAGCAGCATAATTCATTGTTTATTGGGGCCGCTCAAATTATATCTTGAAACAGCGTTTATATTAGGTCACTCAAGAAATAATTGCTGGTTTGTATTTTGCTGACTTATAGTTAGGTTTCCTTGCTTTTGTTATTTTCTGTTTTGTTCTATGATGTAGCTCTAGCAGCGCCTGGGACATGGTAGGGAGGGACCCACTAAATATTTGTTGGATGAATGAATACAGTTCCTCAAAATTCACGGCCAATTTTTAAGATAGCAGTTAATTTATGGGAGCGCTTGTCAGTTTGTGCTAGCTGTTACACACAAGAACTGATTTACTAACTATACCTGTGGTGTCTCGATTTACTGCCTCTGGAGGAAGATAGACTGTAGAGTGGCTTCCCTTAGAGCTAGAGCTGGGTGAGAAGCAATCCTCTAAAAATTGAAGGGACCTCCTAGCAGATGGAGAGCCAGAGAGTTGAGCAAGAAGCTGGAATTGAAGAATAGTAGTTTCTGGGGCACCTGGGTGGCTTAGTGGGTTAAAGCCTCTGCCTTTGGCTCAGGTCATGATCTCTGGGTCCTGAGATTGAGCCCTGCATCAGGCTCTTTCTGCTCAGCAGGATTCCTCCCTCTCTCTCTGCCTGCCTCTCTGCAGGCCCTACAGACACTTGTGATCTCTGTCTGTCAAATAAATAAAATTTTTATTTGTAAGGGCACTTTAGGGCCCTTACATTGTTCTAAATATTTGATCTGTTGAAACTCATTTCATCTTCCCAGCAACCCTCCAGTGTGGGTGCTCTTACTTCAGTCTTCAGATGAGGAACCTGTACTGCCAAGGTTAACCAACAAGCTCTGGAGAACAGCTAGTAAGTGGCTATAGAGCCAAGATTCAAGCTGAGCAGTGCTCTGCTTCCTGAGTCTAGGAGTTTGACGTCAGACCACGCTGGTGGTTGGTCCAATGGCTTGCCGAAAGCATGGGCCACATTCTGATATGAAAGATGGGTCTGGAATCCATAGGAAAAAAGGAGTGAGAAGCAAGGCAGGTATGGGGCAATCACCCAGACCAGGCCTCATGGAGGCCTCATGGGGTAGAATCCTTCATTTAGATTGTCTCGTGAGGACTGTAACACTCCAAGGAAAACTGGAGGGAATAAAACGAGGGGCGGGGGGGTGGGTAGGGGTGGAGAATAATGAATGGCATCTCATTACTATGCCAAAGAGCACTTGGCCAGTTAGACAAAGACACACACACACACACACACACAAACACATGAAGCAATCTATGGTACATGGGCCAGTGCTTCAGAACCGGGCCTCTAGAATCAGGCGGGCTTTGCTTCCAACATGACTCTTCCAACCAGACAAGCTGTGTAAGCTTAATGCTTTTTATATTGATTTATTCATAATTCAGTTCCTTTATACGCGTCATTTTCAATATTGCAAATTGAATTCTAGTGAAATTCATAAGATCCTAATCAAATGGTTTATTCATCGTTAGATATTTTAATCTTTTCAATGCTCAGAATAAAATTCAGTTTATTTAACAAGCAGGTATTTCTCTAGTCCTTAATTTTTGGAGGCGATTACAATTGGGAGACTAAACCTTAAATGAATGATTGAATTATCTCAGCCTTAAGATTAAATGAAGACCCTGTGCCTTTCTTGAGTTGAATTTAACAAGTGAAAGAGATTTCTTTAATCCTTCCCCAGATAGTCGTTTTCAGCTACATATGAAAAGGTTACAGAAATCCTCTTGTACAACTCCTTGTGAGTTTTCCTAATGACCCAGTACAGCCAAATTCAGTCACCTATTCCCGTGACGGAAAGGAAGCCAGAACGGAGGGAGCAGAGCACGTGAATGAAGGTGTGCCTGGGTGGCTCACTTGGTTAAGTGTCTGCTTTTGGCTCAGGTCATGATCTCAGGTCCTGGGATTGAGCCCCGAGTCAGGCTCCCTGCTCACCAGCAATTCTGCTTCTCCCTCTCCTTCTGCCCACCCCTCATTATTTATTTATTTGATAGAGATCACAAGTAGGCAGAGAGGCAGGCAGAGAAAGAGGAAGGGAAGCAGGCTCCCCGCTGAGCAGAGAGCCTGACGTGGGGCTTGACCCCAGAACCCTGAGATCATGACCCTAGCCGAAGGCAGAGGCTTTAACTCACTGAGCCACCCAGGCGCCCCTAGATAACATTTTCAAACTCATCTGTTTAACTTTGCTCCCCCACCTAAGTGATTTTCTTTCTTTTTAATTTTCACTGACTTGCTGAGTGATTTACTCACGTCTTTTTACCATGTGTTCTATCTTTAACTTGGGGTACTTTGGCACTGAAATCCTCTGGTACAACTCCTTGTGAGTTTTCCTAATGACCCAGTACGGCCAAATTCAGTCACCTATTCCCGTGACGGAAAGGAAGCCAGAATGGAGGGAGCAGAGCACACGAATGAGCTGGGAGGTGACGTGGCCAAGGTTGCTCTGTAGTGGCCACATCGTATAGGCCAGTAAAGAGTGTGAGTTTTATTTTAGGAGCGGTGGGAACTCATCACAGCAGTGGTTCTCCACCTTACTGGGCCCAGTACCCCCTTGTCGCACTTTATAGAGCCCTCTTCGGGTCCTGAAAGGAAATGCTTAGATAATATTTACTACCTACTTAACAGTTACCTGATTGCTGTGTTGTTGTATCATAAACAACCTGGAAACTTTACGGCTAAAACAGTGATTTATTATTTCTGTGGGCTGACTGTTCTCTTGGTCTCACCTCCACTCACTCAGGGGACTGCTTTCAGCAGGTGACTGGGCAGGGCTGGGAGGCCCAAGCTGGCCTCAGACACAGGGTTGGAGCCTGGGTGCTTGCTGGCTAGCCACATGCCTCTCATCCTCTAGTAGGCCAGCCGTGCTCCTGTACAGCCTGGTGGTTTGGGGACAGTGTTGCAAGAGGGCAAAGGCAGAAGTGTGACGCCGAGGCTCTGGAACTCCAACAGCATCCCTTCTACCACATTCTGTGGGTCAAAGCAAAGTGCCACCCAGGTGCCCTGGAAGTCATATGTGTGTGTGTGTGTGTGTATGTATAATTGGTACTACCCATCTGGAGAAAAATTCGGCAAAACCTAGTAAAATTGAAAATATACTCTATGACATAAAAATTTCCCTTCTAAATCTGAACTATGGCTAGAAAAACTCAGTCTTTGTAATAAGAAGCTCTGAAGAAGAACATTAAATGCAACATTGGTTAAAATATAAAGAAATGGGGGGCGCCTGGGTGGCTCAGTGGGTTAAGCCGCTGCCTTCGGCTCAGGTCATGATCTCAGGGTCCTGGGATCGAGCCCCACATCGGGCTCTTTGCTCAGCAGGGAGCCTGCTTCCTCCTCTCTCTCTCTCTCTGCCTGCCTCTCTGTCTACTTGTGATCTCTCTCTGTCAAATAAATAAATAAAATCTTTAAAAAAAAAAAAAAAAAGATTCTAAAAAAAAAAAAAATATATATATATATATAAAGAAATGGAAATGACCTTAAAGTCCATTAACAGGACAGTGTATAAATAAACTTAAAAAAAAAAAAACAGCTTTACTGGGGTGTCTGGGTGGCTCAGCGGCTTAAAGCCTCTGCCTTCGGCTCAGGTCATGATCTCAGGGTCCTGGGATCGAGCCCCACATTGGGCTCTCTGCTCTACAGAGAGCCTGCTTCCTTCTCCCTCTCTGCCTGCCTCTCTGCCTACTTGTGATTTCTGGCAAATAAATAAATAAAATCTTAAAAAAAAAAAATTTAAAAAAAACAAAAACAAAAACAGCTTTACTGGGGTGCCTGGGTGGCTCAGTTGGTTCAGCATCTGCCTTTGGCTTCGATCATGATTCTAGGTCCTGGATTGAGCCCCGTGTTGTGCTCCAGGGACTCATCAGGGAACTTGCTTCTCCTTCCCCCTCTGCTTTGCCACCCCAGCTTGGGCTCCCTCTCTCTTTCTCTCTGCTATCTCTCTCTCAAATAAATAAATAAAATCTAAAAAAACCACCCCAGCTTTATTGAAGTATAATTTAGATACCATAAAATCCTTTGATTTCACCCAAGCGTCCATCATGAATGAATGGATTTTTAAAATGTGGTATATCCATACAATGGAATACTATTCAGCCTTTAAAAGGAAGGAGCTCTTCTTGTCCTATGCTACCACATGAATGTACCTTGTGGACGTTATCCTAGTGAAATAAGCCAGCCACACACACACACACACACACACACACACAACATGGGTTCAGATACAAAGTATGATTTATTTGTATGATTCCGCTCACATGAGAGGTACCTAGAGTGGTCAGATTTGGAGACAGAAAGGGGCATATGGTTGCCAGGGCCTGTGGGGAGGAGGGAATGGAAGTTGTTGTTTAATGGGTAGAGTTTCAGTTTTGCAAGATGAGAGAAATTCTGGAGATGGGTTACACAATGTGAATGTGTTTAACACATCTGACCTACAGCTAAAAAATTGTTAGGATGATATTATGTATATTTTACCACAATTTAAACAAGCAATTTTTCCACTCATTTTAACTGGAGCAAATTTATAGAGTTATGTAGCCATCACCATAATCTAATTTTAGAACATTTCCATATCCCCTCCCCCAAATCTTATTTTTGGTCACTCTTCACTTCCACCCCTAACCCCAGGCAGCAGCTAACCTACTTTTTATCTCCATAGATTTTCTGGACATTTCCTATAACTAGAATCACATAATAGATGGTCTTTTGTATTGGGCTTATTTCATGTCATACAGTGTTGGAGAGGTTCATCTCTGCTATGGCTTCGATCAGCACTTCATCTTTATTGCTGCATGGTATTCAATGGTATGGATATACCACATTTTGTTTGGGGTTGTTGTCCTTTTTGGCTATTATGAGTAATGCTTCTATGAACATTTGCATATAAATATTATATGGACATATATTTTCATTTCTCGTAGATATTGAGTAGAGGAAACTGAGTTTTTACCTGACCTTGTTATGTTTGAGTGAATATTATAGCATTGAAGTGGGTCCAGACAACAGATCCCAATTTCACATTTTGGAATTTAATACCTAAATATGAAATATGGCTCCAAGGTAAGGGCTATTTCTTAATCATCTACTAAGCAATTAATCAGTGGTGACTGATGGCATTCATTTATAGAGTACTTCCTATATGCCAGGCATTATTTCACATTGCAATCTTATTTAATCATCACAGCAACCCTTGGAATGGGTGGTTTTACTGCCCCCATTTTGTGGGTTAGGAAACAGAGGCTCAAGGAGTAACCCCATTCACAAGGTCACTCAGAGGAAGAGCCAGGGTTGGAGCCCAGGAGTCTGGCTTACAACCTAGGCACTTAGTCCTACAGTAGCAATGCCCCCTAAGCTGAGGTTTCAGTGACCTATGGTCACACGTGTTCCAGAAGCAAGTGATGTTCCTTCTAATGGTCATCAGAAGGTCAATAGTAGCCTAACACCCCTCCCTCATTCACCTCATTTCATCTTGTAACACAGACGTTTCATCATTTCACATCACTAGAGGAAGAAGGGTGAGTACAGGACAATAAGATATTCTGAGGCATACGGGCGCCTGGGTGGCTCAGTGGGTTAAGCCTCTGCCCTCGGCTCAGGTCATGATCTCAGGTTCCTAAGATCGAGTCCCATATCAGGCTCTCTCCTCTGCAGGGATCCTGCTTCCTCTTCTCTCTCTCTGTCTGTCTATCTGCCTACTTGTGATCTCTCTCTGTCAAATAAATAAATTCTTTAAAAAAACAAAGATATTCTGGGGCATAGAGAGACCACATTCACATGACTTTTATTTCAGCATATTTTTTCAGCATATTGTTATAATTGTTGTTGTCTTACTGTGCCCAAGTTACAAATTAAATTTATCATAGGTATGTATTTATAGGAAAAATATAGTACATGCAGAGTTCAGTACTGTCCACAGCTTCAGGCATCCACTGGGGTTTTGGAACCTACCCCCTGGATAAGGGGGGCCTGCTGTATGTCAATAACTCTGTTAGTGTTGAAAATACTTCCCTTTGAGGCTCTTGGAATTGCTCTCAGATCCAGTTTGTAAACCATGCAAGAAAATCTTATTATAACTTTATAGTCATGCTTCTTTTCTTTCTTCCTTTTAACAATGGCAGTATTGATCACTTCATTCCCAAACTTGGCTAGGAGTTGCTTTTGTTTCTAAAAATCAAAGTCATCCTCAAAAGACAAGACTTTAAAAAGAAAGTCAACAGGCTCTGACCTGAGGGTGACCCCATGGTTGTCTTACAATATAAAGGGCAGTGGCTTTGTGACAGCATTTTCCTTTTCTGCTCTGAAGCTTTGTCCTCTGGCTTTCAGGGGCATGGCTTTTTGCCAGGTGGCTGTGTAGCATTCTTGACGGGCTGCTACTTGGGGAGAACATGACCATTTGGCCATAAATTGCATTTCACTTATTAGTCATGGCATCAGTTAACGTTTGCTATGTAACAAAGTACCTCAAAAGTTAGGGCTTAAAACAACAATTTATTTAGTTCACTCTCCTACAAGGCAGTAATTTGGGCTGGGCTCAGCTGGGAGATTCTTCTGGCCTTGACTGAGCTTGTTCACGTGTTTGTGGGTAACTACCAGGCAGGCTGGGTACCAGCTAGTCTGGGATGGCCTTAGCTGGGATGCATCATCTCTGTTCGACTTGTTCTCTTAGCTTCCATCAGATGAACCCTGGACTGTTCACATGGTAGCCGGGCAGGGGTGTGAGGATTCAAATAGAAGTTCTCAAGCCCTCTTGAGCCTGAGGCTTGGAATTGGCACACTGTTACTTTCATGGCATTATATTGGCCAAAGCAAGTCACAAGTCCAGCTTGGATTCAAGGACTAAGGAAATAGCCTCCACCTCTTAATGGGAAGATCTATAAAGCTACCCCACAGAGGGTGTGGATCCAGGGAGGGGTAAAGACCAGTGACCCTTTTTGTAATTTACCTCATATGTTGTATTAGAAATAGTATGGATCTGACAGCAGGTGACAGGTTTGAATCCTGGCTCTAGCCTAGTGACTTCAGGGAAGCTGCTTGTTTCCAACTCCCTCCTCTCCTCATTTGTAAAGAACAGGTGGAATTATTGAGAGAGTTAAATAAGGCAAGGTGTGGAAGAGCAAACCCCAGAGTCCAGCCGGGTTCAAATTCATACTCTTCCATCTATGAGTAAAGAACTTTGGGCAAGGTATTTAACCTTTCTGGGTCCCTGTTTCCTAATCTGTAAAATGGGAATAATAGTAACAATAACAATAGCAATAATAATAATGTGTAGCTGCCATGAGGATAAATGAGTTCAGTAAAATTTAAAAGAGTGCCTGGCATAGAGAAAACAGTACACATTAGCTGTTGTGAACACGATTAACATAATGCCTGGGAAACAGCAAATCTGCAACAGAAATGTTACTCCCCAGGGTCCCAACCGGGTGACCCATTGTTGCTTGAGTAAATGGAAGGTGGCATCCTTGTTACTAATTTCTGGGTATTACAGATGGCCAAGGATGGACTTTCCTCATCATGCTAAAAATACTAGGGCCTTTTAAACATAATATATATTTGTAAAAATCTAAACATAACTCTTGGAAATAATATGGTGAGCTCAGAACCTGAGAATGCAGTATGAAAGCCCTCCAAGGCTGACGAAGCTGCTAGAATCACTGCCACGGTGACCAAGAAAGAAAGGAAGACAGCTAGTGTCCCAAACTTCTCTTGAGAATTAATGTCTAAAGGACTGGGAGCCATTTTTTAAAAAATGAAAAAAAGATTCAATTGATTCTTTTTTAAAAGAACCAACCTTAGGAGTGCCCTGGGTGGCTCAGTTGTTAGGCATCTGCCTTCAGCTCAGGTCATGATCCCAGGGTCTTGGGATCAAGCCCTGCATTGGGCTCCCTACTTAGTGGGGAGCCTGCTTCTCCCTCTCCTGCTCCCCCTGCTTGTGTTCCCTCTTTCCCTCTCTCTCTGTCAAATAAATAAATAAATAAAATCTTTTAAAAAAATTAAAACTATATAAAAGGACCTCCTTAAAATGAGTCATTGACCCTCTTGGTTGTTTTGAGAGCCGCAATTTCTCCTGTTACTTTTGAGGAACAAGAAACCTCAAATCATAAACTAATAACTGATCCAACAGTTGTTTAAACTGTTAATGCCTTAGAATAATAAAAGGGTTACCCAGGAAGTAGGTGAAACAGAGCTTTCTTGAAAATCACATGTCTGTGTCCCAAATCAAGAACTATGGATTTTTCCATATTTCTGCACGAAAGATCATCTATCAATGATTGACAGTGTTCTAAAGCAGAGGCCGGCAAACTACGGCCTATGGGGCCAGCTGCCTATTTTTGTAAAACAAGTTTTATTGGAATTCAGCCCCACTCATTCCTTTAAAGATTGTCTATGGCCACTTTTGCACTTTTGTACTTTTTCAGTAGAGCTAAGTTGAATAGTTGTGACACAAGTCTAATATGTACACCTGCCTCTTTAAGAAGTTTGCCGACCCCTGTTCTGAAAACCTGGAACTACCCAGATTTTTGTAGTAGTACCTGCTGATCTTATGTGGGAGGTAGGGGAAGGAAAGCATCATGAATAAGCGTCGAGTTTAGAGCTGTGCTCACCTGAATTTAGGGCCCATTTCTACCTCTTTCTAGATATGTGACTTTGGACATTGCTAGCATTGGAACCTTGTAATTTTAATCTTCCTAAGCCTCAGTTTCCTCCTCCATAAAATGGAAGTAATGATAATGGTTATGGTTAGTAGTAATAAGAGAGTTTATCAGAATTAAATAAGATAATGCATTTAAAATGTTTAGCTCAGTGATTGGCATAGCTACAGTGAAAAGAAGCAATAACATAAGAACAAAATTAAGTTGGAGAAAGTTTCCTTAGGCTTGGAATAGAAGACTAAGACTGAGGGCAGTAGGTAAGGAAGAGGAGGGTTGAGATTGCCCTGCGGGGAGTAAAAGGCTGGTGGGAGATTAGACTCGGCCATGTGGAGGGCTCTGACAGAACACAATGCTGAAGGGTACGGTAGGGGTGCTGGAGTCACACATGTGGGCTCGAATCTCCCCCTCCAACTTGTGTTAGTTCTGGGCTCCTGGGAAGATTCCTTAAACCATGAGCCTCAGTTTTCTTATCTGTTAAATGGGGAGGGTAATAACCCTAGTACCCACCTCACCAGGGCTTCTGAGAGGATTGAATAAGAAGTTGCATGTATAGCACTTAGCACAGGGTGAGTGTTCAGTAAGGGGTAGCCATGGTCTTTCAGGACTGTTTTGAAAGAGGGTTTCAGGAAGGGATGAAGCTGGCAGCAAGAGAGAAAACGGAGAAAACGGGACCAGGCTGACCGTGAAAAAAAATAAATCCTGTTTCAGGCAGGAATGGTGAGATGGATCAGCAGAGCCTCTCCCAGAAGCTTCCTTTTGCACAGGACTTGACCAGTTTTTCCATCTTCTCTGAGCAGAGGGCAGATCTTAAAGATAGTGCTCTAGATTCCTTGATCTCTTGGAACCTTGTCTATAAAGCTAGGTTGCAAATAGTTTCGATACTGAGATAGGAGTTTTCATGGGAGTGGAGTCTTCATGAAGACTTGCTTGTCCCTTGTTGAATCTTTGTTGACATTGACCTTCCTGGTCTTTTATTTATGTTATAGTTGCCTTCCCTGGGACCCCTGGGCTGCCCACTGTCTATGTGATTCTGAAGGGGGAAGAGGTCTTAAGGCAGGAAATCAACTGTGCAATTGTTAAGGTAGAACTTCAGCATTTTTCTCAGACTGATGGTTGATTAAAAGGCTACAATACCACTCCTGTTCTGTCATGAATTGGGTTGTATTCCACTGGGGCAAATTAAGTTTGAAACACATAAATAACATCATAAAGATTAGACATTACAGTTGGCTCAATGTTCTTGGTGATCCCCTGACATCGAGCCATGCCTTTGGATTAGCTTAATTGGAACATGAAAGATCAGAACTAAATGAGAATTTAAATGGACTGATATATTGAACAGAGCGGGCTTAGTGGCTCTGTTGTAAACTTCACTTGGGAATTCTTTCCAATGTAACTCTGAAAATATTTTGTGCACTCAGAGTGAGGTTAATAATTTTTGCCATAAGCAGTTTTTGATAAAAGGTTGATATTGTTAGCAGTTAAAAATAGTATGAAGTTAAAAGAGTGTGTTTTAGTTGGCTGTGTTAAGTATGTCAAACTAACCAGTCCCATATCTGCCAGTTTACTCTGAAGGCCAGCCCTCAAAATGGCAGAAAACCCCATTCAAGCTCACTTCAGTGAAAAAGATATTTTGTTTGTTTGTATTTGTACATGCTCTCCCATGAGGTGATCTTCCACAGCTTGATCTGGGGCCCAGATGATGTCTTCATGATGTGGTTGCCTCTCCATCTCTTGATTTTGTTTCTTCTGGCTTGGCTCTACCTTCAAACAGTCCCCACCAGTGACACCAGCCCAGGTCTCATAGACTCAAGTGTACCTGAGAAAGAGAAAGTATCTTCCAGAGTTTCTAATTGAACAGATTCAGGTCTATTACCTACTTTGGAGTCAGTCCTTGGAACCAGGGAATTGAGTGGGCAGTGGGCTGTTGGGCAAAGGGAAGGATCCCTAACCTAATGCACAAAGCTTTAGAACTGGGGAAGGGTAGATCCCCAAAAGGAACTCAGGATCCAGTGACCAAAAGAAGTCAGAAGGGATACTGGGCAGCTATCTTGGCTAGGACTCATTATGCTGCAAATAGCAGAAAACTGCTATTGGTTCAGGGAATTAGACAGTTCTGAGATAGAGAAGGAAGATCTCAGGATTGGTTTGATTTAGGAGCTCAGTGAGGTACTCGAGGACTTGGTTCTCTTCTACATCTCTGGTTGGCCTCTTGCAGAATTGGTTTTATCCTCAGGCTAGCTTCCCTCAGAGTGGCAAAACAGCTACTGCTACTGGCCTAGGCTTTGCCCCCACCTACTTCAGCAACAAGGAGAGAATGACCAAGCTCATTTAGAAAAGCAAAGGAAATTATTTCCCAGAAGCCCCAGCACATCTCCTCTCATACCTTATCAGCCTGAAATGGATTGCACACCCATTCTTCATTCAGTGAATCTCTTGGGCCTGGATAAATGTGGACCAGATTGGTTTAGGTCTCAGTGGCAGGTGGGGTGGAGTTATCTGGACTGCCTTATCGGGGTTCACACCAGGAGCTGGAGAGGGGGTTAATCCTCTCTATTCATCACTGCTACAGCCCAGCCGGGATTGGCTGCTGGACATTAAATTAATAAGCACAGTGGGGCCATGGCTTACTCATTTCTTTATCTCTAGTGTTCAATACAGGCTTGGCACATAGTAGGTCCTCAGTAAATGTTTACTGAACAAGACCAAACTGGAATAGTGCACCTTGTGTAATTTGGAAAGAAATCAGGAGTTTTTTGTATGAGTAAAATGATGCCTGAATATAAAGCTTATCTCAGCTTTGAATATGGATTAAATGCAGAGTCTGGATAGAGGTGATAAGACTTTCCATCTCTTTTCCTATCCTATCCCACGTAGCATAAAATTTTCCCTTTCGCTTTGGTTGCTCATCAAATTCCATTACAATGAAGAATGTTGTAAACAAAAGTTAGTATCAGGAAATTATTTCTAACTCCTGGTAAGTCATTCGATGATCTCATGACACTAAAATTTGCCACTGTGAATAATTCAGTAAAACAGAATCTTCTATTTCTTCTTAGAGTCCTTACCACCTAATGATCATTTATTGTAATTTTTTATTTTTTGAGCAAAACACCCAAATATCTTTTAAAGAGTGCAAGGGCTTTGGTCAGTGAAGGAAGAAACTCCACTTCCTGGCCTTGACTAATAAGGGAGTTAGAAATACCATCAGCTTTTGTTTGAAAAAGTTTTCTAAGGAATGGAAAAAAATAGATTCTCACAGGAAAGGTGTGGTAGAATTATTTTAGCATTACTCCTTTTAATTAAGAACACTTTTAGAAATGACCACATGACCTCTGCTAAAAGTCTTGGTCAATACTTTGTGTGATGAGTACATATTTTTAGGTTCTTTTGAGAAGTATTGTTTTTCTCTAATGAAATTCTGATGCACTGGGGGGAAAACTGGACTTCTGTTTGAAGTTTGCTTTGATAAATATTTTGGCCTCTGGTTATCATCCAAGTATGTACTCATTTCTAGCTTGAGTTATTTACTGCTTTTGTCATGTCTGGGGGGGGTTCTCTAGCATGTGGCAATTTACTGTGGAGAATACCTGTGTGGGAAAGGAGGCTGTGACATTCTAGGTGCATGCCATACCCACAGTCTTAACTCAGTCCTCTATGCCTGCCTTGTCCACCTCCCCATCAACCTGGATGCAAATGATAGAGCCAGGAATAAGTGTCCTTTTATAGCCACTTGGCTATAAAATGATCTGATACAATTGCTCTGCCCAGTAGGGATGGCCTATCCTGAATTGTACCTTACCAACCCAATCAGATTCTTCCTCCTGGGGAGTAGCGATGACAAAGGGCTTAGTCCCACACAGATCAAGAATGAGAATTGTTGAGCCACAAAGCTACTGATGGACGAAGCTATTGTGGTTAGCTAGAAATTGTGCCCCGAACAGCCATGGACATTGGTTACTTCTCCCTGAGACCTGCCCCCAGTCAGAGGAATTCTCATTTTCCTTCCACTCCTCTTACCTTTACAGTAACCCCCTGTGCCAGATAGAATATTTAAGTGTTCACAGATGTTTGTGGGCTCCTGTAACGGAAAGACCACGTGACTGCTTTGGTCAAAGCAATGTATGGACGTGACATATGTCATTTCTAAACACACACTCTAAGAGTCAAAGCATGGTTCGCCATAGTCTTTTCACTTGATAACTAGTGATATTTCAGAGAGAGTAAAGACAACATGGAGCAGTTATTGATTGAAATGTTCATGTAACATGAGTCAGAAATAAACCATGGATGATAAAAGCTTCTCAGATAGCAAAATCTATCCTTAACTGATTTGTCAAAAACAAACAAACAAAAAACAAAACCTAGTAACCAAAGTAACCTGAACATATTTCTATCCCTTGCAAACCCAGAGTTTCAACGAACACAGTGTCATAGCAAGCCACACTTCAATTCACAAACCTCATAGCAGGTGCTTTTGACATTTCTGGGGTGGAAATACATTCATTACCTGATGCAGATTCAGTGCCTGTCCAGTGCTAGAAGTTTCTCTCCCCAGTCTCTGCACCTCCAGTCTGTCTCCTGTACGCATACTCTGCATGACCCCTGGATTGAATCTGTCTTTTCTCCCTGTTGGGTTTCAGCCTTTTATGATGATGTTCTCCCCCGCCAACCCCTCCCTGAACTTTAGTACAAAATTTCTCCAGCATAGAGAACAACTAAAAGACTTGCAGAGGGAACACCCACATATTTACCACCTTGATTCTATAGTTACCATGTTGCTTTATTCGTTTGGTTGCATATCTGTCCACCAATCCATCGGTCCATCCCGCTATCCATCTACCTTGTTTTTTGGATGCATTTTAAAGTAAGCTGCCAACTCATGATGGCATTGATGATGCCTTTTCCCTTGACATTTAGTCTTTTTCCTTTTAATTCTGGATTTTTAAAAATTGCTTTTTAACCTTGAGGTTGTCTTAACTGTTTCCTCTGCCTGCCCAACCTTGGACATACTCATCCTTGAACAATCGTGAATTCAGTGTATTTGTCCACCTTACGTAAACCCTGGGTGCCCACACTTTCTTAATCTCGCTCCTTAATTTTTCTCTTGGTTACTTCCTCTCTTATCTCTTCACTCACCACAACTTTTCATTTGCTTTCCCTTCTCTCTTTCAGCTCCCCGGCAGATAATTTTTAAACTAAACAACAGCTGAACAATATCCCCACTGTTCCAAGTGTCTGAGTATGCACGGCACGTCCACACTTGCCCAGAACAGAAGGAAAACACAATTTCTTCCATTTTATTTCTTTGCATCAAAAGTGATTAAATCTGTCTGCATGACCTTCATACATCAGACCATTTGGCTATTTTAAAAGTCCATTTAATAGAGTAAGTCAAGCTGCATTCCCTTGGTAGAAAGAATCTTTACCACCAAACGGCGCGGTAAATGCCAAGGGAACAATGCATCTTTTGTAGGACGGGAGAGAGAGACATTGCCATCTTACAATTGCTGAATTGTTTAAATTATTATATGGCAGTTCATGCTAGATACATATTTGCATTGTTGTACAAGTATTTTCTTATTTTGGTTAAAGATGACTCTTTGAAGGGATAACCTACTCTTGCAAGGCAGGCTTAGAAAACCCCATTCCATGGGCTGGGACATTTAATTTTATTACCCTGGCCAGGAGTATTTCAATTTTTTAATAAAAGGCTATCAGCAAGAAGGTAAAAGGCTGCAAACAATCTCCAGTAACTCAGACACCACCATATTTTATTTACTAACAGCTATAATAAAGCTTTCAGTAAAAAATATTAAGCGAAGCTTTCCTTTTTGGTGAGAATCAATTTCATAACCATCTTTTCAAGCTCATCTAGGATTATAAAGCTGAGTTGGCTGTTTTGAAGTGAAGGGGGAAAAATAGGAAAAAAGTAGGAAAATTTTCATGATAAAATATTATGAGAAGAAAATGAAGAGAAATTGTCCAGAATTATATCATTAATTTCTATTTTAAAAAATCAGAATTCTTAAAAATGGGTTCTTTCTTGGCATCTAGAAGGACAAATGGGGATTAGCGGATTAGAGAAGAAAGGAATAGGAGTTAAAACTCTTCCTGTTGTAAGCAATAAACAACCGAATGCAAACTGGCTTAATTTAAAAAAATATGTTCGTGGGGTGCCTGGGTGGCCGAGTCATTGAGTGTCTGCCTTTGGCTCAGGTCATGATCCCAGTGTCCTGGGATCGAGCCCCACATCTGGCTCCCTGCTCTGCCGGAAGCCTGCTTTCCTTCTCCTGCTCCCCCTGCTCGTGTTCCTGCTCTCACTGTTTCTCTCTCACTGTCAAATAAATAAATAATATATACACACACACACATATATTTGCTCATATACCAGAGGACATGAGCCAGGGGATTTGGGCTTTGTATATAGCTGGATCCAGGATCTAGTACAGTGTTGTTAGGAATCTGCCATTGGTGGTCTAGCCAGCAGCATCTCCCTTCTTCCTGGCTAACAGAACCCAAAATTTATTCATTTTCTCTAGAGTTGCTGTGTCCTTCAGGGATGACTGGGCGAGGACCCCAGTGCAGGGCTCAATCCCACAACCCTGAGATCATAACCTGAGCCGAAATCAAGAGTCGGATGCTGAGCCACCCAGGTGCTCTTCAAGGTCTAGATTTAAATAAAATCCTTCTGTGATCATTCCAAAAGCATGTAGTTGCCTCCTACTGTGTGCACTATCTTTTATTAGTGCCTGCTGTCAGAAAATAGGCTTGTCCAAAGACGACTAGAGAAATATCCTCAGAAGTCTTTGCATCACCCCAAGTTACTATTTGTTGATATACTTATAAACCTCATAAAAGACTTGTGCCTATTTCCCTAACACAAAAAAGCAATTTTCCCCTCCTCCTTTGTCCTACTCAGACATGTGGACAAAGAGTATAATTTAATTCTCTCTTCTCTCTCTTCTCTTTAGAGAAAAAGAACCAAATTCATTGCCTGTGATTTTCTGACTGAGTGGTTATACAAGTAAGTTTTGCTTGTCTTCAAATATTCAATGACCCTAAGGGTTCAATAGTGTTAATTTGCAGACAAAATAGCAACAATTGACTTGAATTTTTGCTTACTGTTTTCTTGTCCACCAAACATATGGCATCGTTACCAGTCAAAATCCAAAGAGGATGGGGTCGGCTTTCACAGAATTCTTCTCCATTCCCTTTGTGGACCAGTGGCTGAAGCATCAGTAAGTACCAATATAATGCCTCAAATAATTTCTCCTATTTTAAGATTGTGTTAATGATCATTTTCTCCAATCCAGCTAATCCATGTAACTCACCCAGGACTCCAGGTCAATTATATTTGTGGCTCTTATCTCTGGTTATTTTCAGTCTAGGTTAAGAACATCCTACCCATGTGGTGATTATTCAAAAAAGCACTTCAAAAATAAAGCAGAAAACTTAAAAAAAATTTTATTCTAAGTAATTCATCTCTCCGTATTCTCTCCTTCCCTCTTCTTCTCTTCCCTCCCTCCCCACCCCCTCTCAAGGTTATTGTGTCTCAAGAAATATGACCAAACTTTTCTAAACATTAATTTTTAGTTAATTTTTAGTTACCCATCAATTCTACATTTAAAATATTAGAGCATGACAGATGCACTTAAAACTGTCTTTGACCATCATTCTAATATGACTCTTCTCTCCTCACAAACGTAATCAGTTTAGTCTATAGTGCATCCTTGCAGAGCTCATAGAATTGGTGGTTAATGTAAAATTAGATTATATCATAAAAAAATTAGTAGTATTATTTGCTGTAAGTGAATTTCCATCAATATAATGATGATGATGAGAAATAACATTTATTGAATGTTTATGTCATTGTTTTCAGCATTTAACACTAATGAACTAACTTGATCCTCATAACGATGCTATTACCAGCCCTATTTTGCAGATGAGGAAATATATGCATTATTCTGCAACTTGCTTTTATTTGACTCAAATATATGCTTTGGAGATCTAGCCCTGTTGATTCAGTTACATCTCGTTCATGCCTTTGATGGTGTTGCAATATATTTCATTTCTAGATTTGCATAATACACTCATTCTTACAATAAATATTTATTGAGTACTACAGTGTGCCAAACATCATACTAGATGCTAGAGGTAAAGCAGTAAACAAAGTAGCCCCAAATCCCTGCCTTAATGGAGTTTATATCCTAGTGGGGGATGCCAGACAATAAGTAAATAATTAAATGCTGCAGGGAAAAATAAAGCAGTGAGGCGGGGATACAGAGTATTTGAGGGGGCTTAATTTTTGCATAGAGTGGTCAAGAAAGATCTCACTGGGAAGATGACATTTAAGCAGTGGTCTACTATTTTAAGCCATAGGTGGAAGAAAGATAGCTCACTTAAGAGAAAATGATATATATTTAACCTGTTGTTTTGAAATGTTTTCATGCCAGCCCTTTGCAAGAACAATTTCAGGAAACTGAGGCATTAGAAAATTAAGTGAGCCTCAAAAAACCCTACATTATACTGGGCAAAAGACCTTAAATTAGGCCCTTAACCCTCAAATGTCACATTTTTTTTACTTGAATTGCCCTTCTAGAGAATACCAAGTTGAGTAGACTCTTCACTTTCTTAATTTTGAGAATTAAATGTACCCCAGGTATTACCAGTGTTTTTTAAGAGGGTTTTTTTGTTTGTTTGTTTGTTTTAAGTAATCTCCACACCCAACACTAGGCTTGAACTCTGTAACCCTGAGATCAAGAGTTACATGCTCTATCAACTGAGCCAGCCAGGTGCCCCATTACCAGTTTTTTTTTTTTTTTAAATCTGAGAGTAGCTACACATTGAAGGAGAATGATATTGGAAAACCTTGTTTTTTAATTCAGCTTCTAAACCTGTGCCTAATTTTGCCCACTGTGAAAATGGAAGACCCATAATGTATTGAGTATAAGTGACTAATAAGTGGAAGATTTGCATGTTTTTTTTAAAAAGACTATTTATTTGACAGAGAGAGATCACAAGTTGGCAGAGAGGCAGGCAGAGAGAGAGGGGGGAAGCAGGCTCCAGGCTGAGCAGAGAGCTTGATGCAGGGCTCGATCCCAGGACCCTGGGATCATGACCTAAGCCGAAGGCAGAGGCTTTAACCCACTGAGCCATCGGGTGCCCCTGCATGTTTTTCTAAGACCAGGTTTTTTCAATATCATTCTGTTGCTTTGCCTTGAAAATGAAACATTTTCCCACTTCTAAGACCCAGTGACAAAGAATCTTAAAGATATGAGAACTTCTCTAAAGAAGAGTCCTCTCAAATCCCCAGTTACTTATTATACAAATCTTAATTTAAAATGGTTGCTAACTTCTGCTGGCAGTGCATATAAGTATACTGAGAAGTAGCCAAAGCAATCATTTCACTTTAACTCTGCAAGAACAAAAGCATAAGAGCTCTCAACTTAACTGGCATTTGTACTCTCTATTTCCATAACCTTCCAAAGAGATGCCAAGAAGCATATTAAAACTGTAAATTATATTAATCTAATTTAATGTAATATTTATTGAACACCTACCACGTGCAATGCACAGAGCCTGGTGTTGTAGAATAAATTCAGATGAATCAAATATGGCTCTGGCTCCGGGGTAAGAGAGCCATGTTTACAACCAACTATAGTTCCTGTAGTGAGTGTTGTAATACAGGTGAAAGCACTGAAGGGAATTGGGGAAGCATAAGACCATTCACAGACCCTCCAGACAGGCTTGGAGCCAGCCCAGGTAGGGCAGAGGCCAAGCTGGTTGGTGCCCAGATCTGGTTTTGAGAGGCAAAGACTCAGGTACTGTATCCTTCTTGAAGATATTTTTGACCAAATGAGTCAGAGAGATAAGTAAGAATGAGAGTAGGACCTGGGAAACAATATCTAATCCAGGTTTTTTGAACCTCAGCATGATTGACAATTGGCACCGGAGAATTCTCTGATGTGGGGCTGGCCTGTGCATTCTGGAATGTTCAGCAGATTCTCTGTCCTCTGCCCACCAGATGCCAATAACACCTCCCTAAAGCCATCACCAGCCAAAAAAATCTCCAGACACTAGCAAATGTCAGGGGCATGAGGAGTTGAGCGCAGCAAGGAGCCAACCAAGTAGCCCCTGGTTGAGAACCTCTGACCTAACCCACTGGGTTTCTACCTTGGCTGCACTACAAAGTCATCTGGGGGAGCTTTTGCCTGGCTTCACCCAAGACCTGGTAAATGAGACCTATTAATTCAGGGTATAGCCTAGCCATTGTTGTTTGGGGTTATTGTTGTTGCTGTTGTTTTTAATAGCTTCCTGGGTGTTTCTTATATACAGCCAGAGTCAAGACCTCATCCCTGCAGCAGAAGACAGGCTGTGTCTAAATGAATAGTATGATCATATTACACAGTATGAATAGTATGCTTGAGGTAATAGTATGATTTAGGCATTCCTCTGCTAAGCACTTTTACACGTAGTATCTCATTTAATCTTACTGACAACACTAGTATGTAAGTACTAAAGCTGAAAGGAGCTGGGAAGTTTCAAACAAAGTGAGGTAGGTCGGTCTTAGGCAAATATGGTGATTGTTGGGGGTGCAATAAATGGTCATTTTAGAGAGGGCTTAAAGGTACAGATTGGAGGAAGATGAATTTTGAGAGAAAACTCCGTCAATGTTTTATAAAGGAAGCAAAATATAAACTAGCACTTCAGGCAGCTTTGGACTGGGGTTAAGAGCTTGAGCTCTGGGGACAGACAAACCAGCATTCAAATCACTAGTCTACCACTTACTTGTCACATGACCCTGGGTGTTTTAGCTTCTATTACCATGTAACAAATTACCCCCAACGTTTAGGGGCTTGAAACAATAAATCCTTATTATCTCACAGTTTCTGTGGATCAGGAAATCAGGTGCAGCTTGGCCGGGTGGTTCTGGTTCAAGGTCTCTCCTTGGCTACAGTCAAGATGTTGCAGGGGCTATATAGTCTTCTGAAGCTATGACTGAGCCAGAGGGGTCACTTTCACAATGGCTTCCCCACATGCTGGTGGCTGAAGGCCTCAGTTTTTCTCTACATGGGCTTTCCCATGGGCTGCTGAGTAGCCTCAGGTTGCGGTGATGCCTCTTTCAGGATGAGAGGCTCAACACCAAGAAGGAAGCTGCTGGGCCTTTTGTGATCCGATCTGGAAAGCCAAACACCTGCACTTCAACCACATTCTGTTGGTTAATTAGAAGTGAGTCTCTAAGTACAGCTCAAGTACCACGTTCAAAGGGAGTGTGATTAGGCTCTACCTTTTGAAGAGAGGGTTATCAGACCCTTTGCAGACATATTTTAAAAGCGCCACAGCAGGTCACTCTGTAACCTGGAACCTCCATTTCCTTGTTAGTGAAATGTTTAGTTCAGAAAATTAGAAAGATGCAGTGAAATGGTGCACCTGCAAATGAAATCACGAGCCAGGTCGGCCCGTAGTAACCTGTGGCTTACTAGTGCTACAGATGCCATCAAAGGACTCTGTGGACTTAGGAAGAGAGATACCACAGAAAAGGGTACTCAAGGCCAAAGGCAGAAAAGTGGGAGAAGGCAGGACTTGATCCAGGCACAGAAAACCAGCATGGCTGGCTCATAGAGCATGTGAAGATACAGGGATGGGATATAGGAGATAAGGCTGGAGGGGAGTTAGGGGCTGGATTTTGGTTTTCAGTAAAACCATGAGGTTTGGGCATTATCCCATAAGCAAGAGAGCATATTAAAAGATTTTGGAGCAGAGGTGTAATGTGAGCAGGCTGTTTTGGCAAGATAACTCCCAAGAATGCAGGGGATATGTGAAACTGGGGAAAACCTGATTACCCTCTTGAACTGGGACAACAGGAATGGAAAAGGAGGTACCTGGGGTGGGTAGAGTGGATGGATGGTGTGGGATGAGTTTAGGGATAGAGAAGAGATGTGCCTAAAAAGGTGAGATTTGCTGGGCAAATGGGAGGCCCATGATAGAAGAAAAAGACCTTGCCAGCAAAGCAGGCTCAAGGGTAAAGGCGCATTGAGATTGAGGTGCCTCTAGGACATCCGTACCGGGAATATTGGCCTGAAGTTCAGAAGTGGGGTCTGGAGGAAACATTGATTTTGGAATCAGGGTTCCCATGTCAGATGTACAGATCGAGCTGAGATGGACCACAGCTAAACTTTGGGAGTACCCCACAGTTGGTTCCAGAGATGCCTTGAAGGAGGTACTTTCTCTAAGTCATGTGGTTGGCAGTGGTGACCATGGCTAGTCTTCTAGTTGTTTGCAAAGCAAGTCACTGTTTGCACTTAGATTTTGTGTTGACCTGAATGACCAGCAGGGAGGGAGTAGGAATACATTACTTTTCTATTGCTGCTGTAACAAATTACCACAAACTTGGTGGCTTTGAAGAAGTTATTTTCTTACAGTTCTGGAGGTCAGAAGCCTGACATGCGTCTCCCTGGGCTAAAATCAAGGTGCAGGCAGGACTGCATTCTTTTCCAGAGGCTCTAGAAGAGTACCCATTTCCTTGCCTTTTGCAGTTTCTAGAGGCTTCCCGTATTGGCTGGTGGTGCCTTCCTCCGTCTTGAAAGCCAGCAGCATTGCCTATCTCTGATCCTGGGTTCTTAGTTACATTTCTCAAACTCTCTTTTGCCTCCCTCTTCAACTGTGAAGGACTCCTCTGATCACATTGGCTCGTCCACCTAATTCAGAATATTTTACCCATCCCAAGGTCTTTAATTTAATCCCATTTGCACAGTCCTTATTGCCATTGTAAAGGTAACATAAGGTTCTAGGAATCATGATGTGGACATGTTAAGGCACCATTGCCTACCTATTGGACAATATGAGAAAATTGAAAGTCCCTCACTCATAGGAATCACCTACATTTTCTTGGGGATCACTGACATTTTGAAATGGTATTATGGGTTTTGCAAAAATGTTACATGCTCAGAGAAAGAAGTAAAAGCAAGCAGAAAGGCTAGAAGAAAAAGGTGCAACTCACGTAATAGTCAGCCTCCCAGATCTAAACACTGTTGACATTTTAGTGGACTTCTTTTCAGAGGCTTCTCTATGCATGCATACACATATATTAGATATAAGAAGATGTATGTCTTGCTCTGAGACCCAAGCTACAAGTGAAAGGAAATTTGAGGTGGAAGGGGAAAAGCTGAGCAAGTTCATGGTCATTCTGCTTGTTCGTGTAGGTGTGGAGGCATCTGCTGAGAGGGAGGCCCAGGCAGGTTCTGGAGGCTTGTGGGGGATGGAAGAGGGGGCCGTAGCAGCTGCCATTGTGAAATTGATAGGGAATCAGCTAGGGATAAATAGGGATGGCCCAGCTGATGGCCTGAATATGGGGTGCATATAAACAGCCTGCTTATGTGATTTATCACCAGCAACCCTCTGCAACCCTGGAACGGGGGTGGAGAAAACAGATGGTTGGGTAAAATCAGAGTTGAAGACTAGCAAAGCTAATATAGTGAAAGATCTAGACTGGGCCTAGGGGATCTTAAATAAAGGGAAAACATGGTTAACTTTTTTTTTTTTTAAGATTTTATTTATTTGACAGAGAGAGATCACAAGCAGGCAGAGAGGCAGGCAGAGAGAGAGGAGGAAGCAGGCTCCCTGCTGAGCAGAGAGCCCGATGCGGGACTCGATCCCAGGACCCTGAGATCATGACCCGAGCCGAAGGCAGCTGCTTAACCCACTGAGCCACCCAGGCGCCCCCATGGTTAACTTTTCTAAGAATAGTATCTTAGGTTTTTCTCAAAAACGACCATATTTTTGAAATTCTGTTAAGGAGGGGCACCTGGAAGGCTCAGTCATTAAGTGTCCGCCTTCAGCTCAGGTTATGATCCCAGGTCCTGGGATTGAGCCCCGCGGCAGGCTCCCTGCTACATGGGGAGCCTGCTTCTCCTTCTGCCTCTGCCTGCTGCTCCGCCTTGTTGTATTCTCTCTCTCTGTCAAGTAAATAAATAAAATCTTTAAAATAAATAAACTTATTAACGATTTAACAACCTATTTTCAGAAAGAGAGAGAAACACTCCATTATGTGTTCACTTTGGAAGTAACAAACATACCAAACTTGGAGATATTAAAATGGGGACCGTAAGGGTCTGTATGGATTTTGAAATTTCAAGTGGTAGATCTTATTTGGATCATGATTCAAAGAAAGAAAAATTAGGAGGCAGCTGATGATGTAAAGAATTATTGTTCTTTTATTTAAGGTATGATAATCATTTCATAGTCATGATTTTAAAAAGTTATTACCTTTTAGAGAAACATGCTACAATATTTATCAATGAAAGATCAAATGTTATAATGTCTGTGGACAGGGTTGGGGGAGTGACATTCAATAACTGACATGCAGAACAGTATATTTGAAGCTGGCTGACGGTGACTTGGGTTCATTTTTGTTTTCTGTCTCCTTTTTTTGTGTCTTTGAAATTTTCCACGATAAAAAATCAAAAGGAAAAGAAACAGTGAGATTTTTCAAAGCTCCTCATGACCGCTTGATTGAATGATGGATGTACCGTGGGCAAGGAGGTATCTTATGACTGGCAGAGTCAAGCGGGAGGGCTGAGAGGTGTTCTCCACTGGAGGTGGCTGGAGTGACAGACAGTGGGGGACACTGAGTTTTCATGTGATCCTGCTGAGAAACTCAAATGGCATGGAAAGAAAATGGCTCTGGGGGCAAGATGAGAGTAGCAGGCGTGGACCAAGTAAGTGGTGCTGGGGAGGCGTTGGTCGCCCTTCCTGACACCTGGCTCTGAAAGTGCATGACTCCCCAACAGTTCCCATACCTCAGCCTCATTTACCCTTCACATCCTCCTTCTGATGCCAAATCCACTTCTCCCCAGCACCAAAGAGAAGGAGGGTTAACATGATCAGACCATGGCTCCAGTAATACTTTTCCTTTTAACAAATACTTTTTGTAGAGCAGGATAAATCTCTTAGGTTTTGCAGGCTACATATGGTTTCTGCTACAATTACTTCAACTCCACCATTGTAGCACGAACGCAATCCTAGGCAGTGCGTGTATAAACAGGGCTGTCTGGATTCCAGTACAACTGTATTTATACAAATAGGTGATGAGTTGGGGCGCCTGAGTGGCTCAGTCGTTAAGTGTCTGCCTTCAACTCCGATCATGATCCAAGGGTCCTGGGATTGAGCCCTACATTGGGCTCCCTGCTTGGTGGGAAGCCTGCTTCTCCCTCTCCCACTCCCCCTGTCTATGTTCCTGCTCTCCCTATCTCTCTGTCAAATAAATAAATAAAATCTAAAAATAAATAAATAAATAGGTGATGGGCCAAATTTGGACCATGGGCTATGGTTTGCTGAGCCCTGTTTTAGATACCGGTAACCTTCTCAAATCCTAGTCTTACATAGGGACTAAAAATACAGGCGTGCCTGGGTGATTCAGTGGGTTAAAGCCTCTGCCGAAGCTCAGCTCATGATCCTAGGGTCCTGGGATTGAGCCCTGCATCAGGCTTTCTGCTCAGCAGGGAGCCGACTTCCTCCTCTCTCTCTGTCTTCCTCTCTGCCTACTTGTGATCTCTGTCAAATAAATAAATAAATAAATAATCTTTTAAAAAAAATGCATGTGAGTAAGTGGGAAAGATGGA
Organism: Mustela lutreola; assembly: GCF_030435805.1. Lineage (NCBI taxonomy): Eukaryota > Metazoa > Chordata > Mammalia > Carnivora > Mustelidae > Mustela > Mustela lutreola. Next base: position 8,849,107 of record NC_081306.1, on the reverse strand, counting down.
AGGATTAGAGGAGGTTAAGCTCAGAATGGGGATTTGGAAAATTGAGATATGATAGTCTTCAGGGACCACCTGTTCTACGATATGGCTGTTCTGTTGAGTGACTGACACAATGGAAGATGGGGTCATGGAATCATGTGGACTGGAAGCCATGGTGTTGGAGGTGTCATCAGTTTGAATACAGAAGCATCTGAGAAGGCCTTTGGGGGATGGGTTGGAGAAGATGACAGCAGGTCACATCCTGGAGCCGTCAGAGGTGGTTTAAGAGTATCCTAGAGGACAAAGTGGCGACTGTGGAAAAGTAGGCGTTAGGAACTTGGGCTCTGGAATCGCATCTCCACCTTACAGACCAAGCTTCACTCTTTCTAGCTGGGCAGAGATGACTTCATCTCTCTGAGCCTTAGTTTTTTCATCTGTAAAATGATCTTTCATCTAAACAAAGCTAATTCTTTATCCGAGAGGAATTCTGGTGCAACTATGAAGGGGCTACCATTTTTCCAGTACTGATACGTATACAAACAGCTGTGTTCCAGCTATTCAATGGGAGTTATTTATTTGTTCGTTTATTCATATAATACATATTGAATGCTGAAATATGCTCTAAAATTACAGAGCGAACACATTCACAAGCTTATTGGCTACTGCTTAGCTGGATAAAAAGAAGCCTTTTTACTCTACACCATGGAAATACGACACAGATAAACACGGTCCTGTCTTCATGGACAGTTTTTGTGTAGAGCTGGATTGTAGTATGCATGTCCTTAATTTATACTCATTCAATGGTATGCTTTTGGGGGAAAGAGAGAGAGAAGGAAATAAGATTTTTGAAAATTCAAGCAGTTCCCCTTGCCATTTCACTCTGGAGGTTCAGCACAAATCGGACACATGACTCAGCTTTTTCCTTAGTTGTTCCCAGTGTTATGTGCCCCTCGTAACATGAGTGGCTCATAAAGCAACTGCTTCCTTCTGTTTGTCTATCTGTATGTCTGTCTGCCTACATAACTACTTGCCAACCAAGCGTTTATGTGGTGTTTACTCAGGTACTATTCTGAACAATTGATAAGTAAGACCTAATTTAACTTGGGTAACAATCCCACAGAGTAGGGAATTTTATACCCCCTTGTATTCGTCAGGCCATGTTAGGCTAGGTTGCAGTTATAAACAACAGTGGAGGGGTGCCTGGGTGGCTCAGAAAGTTAAGCATCTGCCTTCAGCTCAGGTCATGATCCCGGAGTCCCGGGATCGAGTCCTGCATCGGGCTCCCAGCTCTGTCCATGGGGAGACTGCCTCTCCCTCTGACCTTCTCCCCTCTCATATTCTCTCTTACTCGCTCTCCCTCTCAAATCTATTAAAAAATTTAAAAATAAGGAAATAACACTGAAATACTCAATAACAGCTTACTTTGTGCTCGTACAAAGACAGATGCAGGTTGGACAGCCCTTTGGTTTATAGCTATTTAGAATATATGATTTTTGAGGTCACTGAAGCAAAGAAAGAAAAGAAGAGGCACCCTAGTTCTTAACCTTCTCTGTCTAGAATGTTCTTAACCTTCTCGCCTCTCCTCACAGAGCCTGAACCCAAACCAACTTCAAGGGAGGCCAAGATCCCTAAGGGAACACTGGATATTCCATGAATACTAGCTGTCCTGATGACAGCATATTTCGGAGAAAGAAACGTGTCACAGAGATAACTTACCTGCCCGAGGTCACAAGCTAGCAAACAAGACGGGATTGAACTCGGGCAGCCTGGGGGCTGATGCCATGCCGTAAAGAATGGTTAACCAGTGACTCAGTGGGTTAAGCCTCTGCTTTTGGCTCAGGTCATAATTTCAGGGTCCTGGGATCGAGCCCCAGATCGGGCTCTCTGCTCATCAGGGAGCCTGCTTTCCCCTCTCTCTCTGCCTGCCTCTCTGTCTGCTTGTGATCTCTCTCTCTGTCAAATAAATAAGTAAAATCTTAAAAAAAAAAAAAAAAAAAGAATGGTTAACCCATCTGCTCCACTGCCTCTTAGATCACCTGGCACTTAGAGTGATCAGGGCTCAGATTGGGAGGACACCAGCTATGTGACACTAATTGAAAGATGCTATGGGTAATTTAAGGTTTGTTAAGGGGAAATTTTGACTAGATGGGATTTTCATCTTATGTGCTGATTTCAGAGTGCAGCTGCTGTAGAAGATAGTACTCTGTATATTATGTGTGTGTTAGCATTTATTGCTTCAGAGAACCCTGTCTACCAGCCTGGGGAGCCATCTAAAATGTGAGCATGGCTCTATTTTAATGTTCTTGGTAAGACAAATTCTACCAGGCCCAGATGTCTGTGTTGCTTGATGTCCTTATACTGCCAGATCACAGCTGGTAGGTTAGGGTCATTTGCCATAGATGGCTGCCAGTCTCTTTTCACATAAATGGGGGGCCCTTCTCCTATAGGTTCCCCGTAATTTAGCATATTCTTCACTCTGTCCATCCTTTCTCAGTTATCCATTTCTTTTCTGTGATTTTATTCTTTAAATAACTATATTTTATGTAGTTATTTTATATAGACATTGGCAACCCTTAAAATTTTTTCTTAGATTTATAAAAATAAGATTTATCACATACAAAATAAGCATGTTTATTAAATAAACTATAGAGTGGAACGGAAAGGTTTAAAATCAAGGATAATCATAGAATTAAATAACTCTAGACCTAAAAATCTTTCGAAAGGATGTTTCACTCTATGGCATTGTTCTGGGCCTCTCTATATGGCCATGCCTAAAGCTGGCTCTACGCCTCTTAATTAAGCCTTTTTTTTTTTTTTTAAAGATTTTATGTATTTATTTGACAGAGAGAGAGATCACAAGTAGGCAGAGCAGCAGGCAGAGGAGGGGGAAAGCAGGCTCCCTGCTGAGCAGAGAGCCCAATGCGGGGCTCAATCCCAGGACCCCAATATCATGACCTGAGCCAAAGGCAGAGGCTTAGCCCACTGAGCCACCCAGGTGCCCCTAATTAAGCCTTTTAAAAATTTTTAATTTTTTACTTAAGACCACTTGACTTAAGTTTCTAATACTTGCAAGTGAAAGAGTCCTAACCTGTATGTGCTCCTACATGGTATTGTCCCAACTTCCCGCCAGTATTCTGAATTAGTCAGCTCTCTCTAGGTTCTGTTGCAGTAACAAATAACCCTCAGATCTCAGTGCCTTATGACGGCAGATGTTTATTCTTCACCCTTTTTTGTGTTAGTTGCATGTCACTTTGGTTCCTTGTCGTTTTTCATTCAGGGACCCAGGATGCAGGAACAGCCCGCCCCCTCCCTCTCATGGCAGAGAGAGAAGAGCAATGGCTGATGCATGCAGTGGCAAGCAAATCTTCTGCTCACATTTCATTGGCCAATGCAAGTCCATGGCCAAGCCAACTAGCAGTGCTATGGGGAAATTGACACCCCCCTAGGCAGAAACTACAAACCGTATGGCAAAGTAGAGATGCACAATTCTCTTCCAGGGAAAAGAGTAATAATTGGGACCAATAACGCAAGCTACCGCATGCTCTAATCAGAGTTCCTCGAGGTTGTTTTCTTCCCCACCTTTCAACGGTTGTGGATTACATCATTTTGCCTGATAGCTTTACTCCTGTTGAGGAATCTGGAATCATTCTCTTTCGCGGTATAGAGTCCTGACTCAACAAGACAATCAGAAACAATGAAACTATTTGCTATGATATTGAGAACAAGTAAAGTTTCACTTTTTATTTTGACTGGGAAGAATTGGTCAGATTCATTTGCAAAAATAAATCACTAAATAAGCACAAGGAACAAAAGTTCCCTGCTGCCTATCTGGTCCCATGCCCCAGGGGAGAAGGCTCATGAAAGACATCATTAAAGCCCAGACCTTCAATGAGACAAAGATGGTGTTTTAGAAAAGAAAGCTTGCTTAGGGTGAAATGTCTTTTCAGTTAAGTTCTACCCTTAGACCAAAAAGAAAAAAAAAAAAAATTCACAATACTTTCATGTCAGTGAAAGGTATCTTATAACCAAAAGCTGAGGTGAAAACAAAACTGTCACCATGCCATTTGAGGACAGGCACCAGTGATATGATGGCGTGGTTGTGTGAAAGTTAATGGTGGGAAGAAAAACACTCGTGCTTTCTAAATGGCACAGGAAATAGCATGCGTGTTGCACTAAAGATCATAATTAAATGGCACAGCAGAAAATTTGCTGTCATACCTGTGGAAAGGAAAACATCTTTTTTTTTTTTTTCTTTTTTTAAAGACAGAGTGTGTGAGTGGGGAGAGGCAGATGGAAAAGGAGAGAGAGAATTTCAAGCAGGCTCCGTGTCCCACGCAGAGCCCGATATGGGGCTTGATCTCACGACCCCGAGATCACAAATTGAGCCAAAATCAAGAGTCAGATGCTTAACTGACTGAGCCACCTAGGCGCCCCAGGAAAAAAATCATTTTATTTTATTTTGTCTTATAGAAGGGTAACTTCAGAGGTCAGGAGTCTCATGAGGATAATAAATCATCTTTGCTCTTTATATTAGCATATAGGAAGGAAGGAGAGCTATTTCCTGAATTTGGGACATGCTGGATGCATAAATCCCCTAAGCGTCTCTTTCTTGCTGGAGGTTTGGCATGTGGGTGGCCCTTTCTCTGAGTCACACAGCCCCACTTCCTTTCTTTCTTCCTCTTGTCTCTAGGTGACTGGCAGTAATCTCAGGGAGCCTGTGTGAAGGAGCGTGGCAGACAAGTCTAGGTTCCAATGTGAGCTCTGCCATTTATTAATTGGTGTATTAGTTTTCCAGAGCTGCCTAATAAACTACCACGAAACTGGTGGCTTAAAACCACACAAACTTATTCTAGTTCTGGAGGCTAAATTCATTCAATTCTAGATTCATTCTTTCTAGATTCAATTCATTCTGGAGCTTCTGGAGGAAAACTTGTTTTCTTGCCTACTCTAATTTCTGGAGGCTCCCTGTATTCCACAGGGTGAGTGACCCCTTTGCATAACCCTGACCTCTGGTGTCCACTGTCACATCTACTTCTGTAGTAGCATCTCCCTCCGCATCCTTCTCCCAAGGATACTTGTGACTACATCATACTTGTGCCCACCTGGATAACCCAGGATAATTTCAAAATTCTTAACTGAATCAATTCTATGAAGTGTCTTTCATCATATAAGGGGACATAAATATTCAAAAGTCTGGGAATCGGATGAGGACATCTTGGGAAACTATTATGCAGCCTGCCAGTCAGGCAACCTGGGACAATCCCTTCACAAGCCGTGGTCCTTTCTTCTGTTACTTGGGGATGGCAATACAGGTTTAAGTTGGTGAGGTTTAAGATGGTACCAGAGTATCCGAGTGCTTTGTCAAAAGCAACAGAAATTTAAAGGCTACTTAAGGAAAAGGGTATATACTGGAAGAAAAAAGACAACTCACAAACATGAAGGAAAAGGCAAGGACCTGGCTTAGGAAGCCAGTGTAGGGATCGGGCAAGCACAGACCCATATTTTCATGATAACTGCCAGGAAGCATCCCGTAGTCTCTGCCAGTCCACTCAAGATTCACATTCTAGGGGCGTTTGGGTGGCTCAGTGGTTAAAGCCTCTGCCTTCAGCTCAGGTCATAGACCCAGGGTCCTGGGATCAAGCCTCACATCGAGCTCTCTGCTCAGCAGGGAGCCTGCCTCCCCCCCCCTCTCTGCCTGCCTCTCTGCCTACTTGTGATCTGTCTGTCAAATAAATTTAAAAAAAAAAAAAATCTTTAGGGCGCCTGGGTGGCTCAGTGGGTTAAGCCACTGCCTTCGGCTCAGGTCATGATCTCAGGGTCCTGGGATTGAGCCCCACGTTGTGTTCTCTGCTCAGTGGGGAGTCTGCTTCTCCCGCTCTCTGCTCATACTTTCTCTCTCTCTTTCAAATAAATACATAAAATCTTTAAAAAAAAAAATTCACAGTCTAGGGAAATAGCATCTGCTTGGCTAAGCTTGGGTGTCAGACATACTCCTCGGTCATGGGTAGGTAATGTGCTGTGACTCACATTCCCCCTAACACAGGGAGGTGAGCTGTCAAAGCAAAATCTGAAGGCTGATGCCACAAGAAAGGGGAGAGTATGATGAGCAGATAAAAATTAAAGACACCAGTGTAGAGGGCTCAGAGTAGGTGTCCAAAGAATGACAGCTTTCATTTTATCCTAAATCTTAGGAGAATACTAGTCACTCCTTTAGCAAGATGAAATGTGGACAGCCAAATAACCAAGCAAGAGAAAGACCAAATATCTGCTCTACCACTGATAAATCCTGACAGTAAGGAAAGTTCTGTTTTCTTTCTTTCTTTCTATCTATCTATCTTTCTTTCTTTCTCTCTCTTTTTTTTAATTTGTAATATTTATTTGAGAGAGAGCACGAGCAGAGGGAGGGGCAGAAGGGCTGCAGACTCCCAGCTGAGCAAGGAGCCTGACTCAGGGCTTGCTCCCCTCACCAGCTGATCATGACCTGAGCGGAAACCAAGAGTTGGATGCTTAACCAACTGGGCCACCAACGTGCCCCTGTTTTCTTACCTATAATAATATTCATTCTTTCAAAAATACTTACTGACGGGGCACCTGGGTGGCTCGGATGGTTGGGCGTCTGCCTTCAGCTCAGGTCTTGATCCCATGGTCCTGGGATCCGGCCCCGAATCTGGCTCCCTGCTGGGGCGGGGAGTCGGCTTCTCCCTTAAAAAAAAAAACAAAAACGCAAACAACAAAAAACCTTACTGAATGCTTATTTTTTTTCCAGGCACTTTTCTAGGTGCTGTAGATAGAGTGGAGAACAAGAGAGAGAAAGTCTTGGCCCCCATAAAGTCAAAGACTAAGCTAACGTATCATATAATGTATAGAAGACCCAAGAGCTCTGAGGAAAAATAAAGCAGTGGAAGTGGACAGAGCATCCCAGTGCTGCGGTGAGGGCTTCTGCTGCTTAGAGAAGCCGAGGAAGGTATACTTCTCTAAGGAGGTAGCATTTGCACAGAGGCCTTAAGCCAGCCTTACAAAGAACAGAAGGAAGAGTGTTCCAGGTGAAGAGAATAGCCGCTCTGAAGGCCCTGAAATACAAACTTAACTACTGAGACAACAGGAGATGAGGGAGGCCGAGAGAGCGGTAGGAAATACAGCCAGCCAGATAGGCTAGGTTGTACCCAACTTGGGTAGGTGGGTCTTTGAGTACCATGGTAAAGAGTATGCTTTTACTTGTTTTCCTCTGAGCGTGACAGAAAACTTTTAGAGGATTTTGAGCAGAAGATGGAAGGAATCTGATTTATCTTTTAAGAAGATCACTCTGGGGGCACCTGGGTGGCTCAGTGGGTTAAAGCCTCTGCTTTCGCCTCTGGCCATGATCCCAGGGTCCTGGGATCAAGCCCCGCATTGGGCTCTCTGCTCAGCAGAGAGCCCACTTCCTCCCCTCTCTCTCTCTCTCTCTCTCTGCCTGCCTCTCTGCCTACTTGAGATCTCTGTCTGTCAAATAAATAAATAAAATCTTTAAAAAAAAAATATCACTCTGGGGGCACCTGGATGGCTCAGTTGGGTGAGCGTCCGGCTCTTGATTTTGGCTCAGTTCATGATCTCAGGGTCCTGGGATCTCACCCCATGTCAAGCTCTGCACTCAGCTAGGAGCCTGCTTGAGATTCTCTCCCCCTCTCCTTCTGCCCCTCCCCCTGCGCTCTCTCTCTCTCTCACACACACACACACACACACACACATTCACACACTCTCTCTCTCTTTCTCTCAAATAAATAAATAAATCTTGTAAAAAAACTTCACTCTGGCAGCTGGCAGGGGGATTGATCAGTCAACTCTAACAATACAAGTGGCCAGTTGGGGATCCCAGCACAGACAGACAGAGGATGGCAGCTTGGAGTGCGGGAGACAAGAAAAGGTTGGATCTGGGATATTTTGATGTTGGAACCAAGCAGACTTGTTGATGGATTGTATGTGGGGTGAGAGAAGTCAAGTATGACCTGGAGGTTTCAGGCCTGAGAAACTGGCTGAATGGAGATCCAATTACTGAAATGGACTGGCAGAAATTAGAGTTCTGTTGTGAAAATTTAAGGGCTTTATGGAAAAATTACAACTTTGGGGGAATAAAAATATGAAGGTTTCAGGACACGTGGGTGGCCCAGTCGATTAAGTGTTGGGCTCTTGGTTTCGGCTCAGGTCATGACCTGGGTCATGGAACCGAGCCCCGCGTCAGGCTCTGCGCTCTGTGAGGAGTGTGCTTGAAGATTCTCTCCCACTGCCCCTCCCTGTCACCGCCCCCTCTCCCCCACCACCACGTGCAGGCTTGAGCGCACTCTGTCTTTCAAATAAATAAATAAATCTTTTTCTTTGAATATGAAACTTTCTTTTCATTTTTTTCCCCCGGTAACTGCCCCCACGGTCTCCCTTCCATCTGGGAGGCAGCCCTTTAAATAGCTTTTTGGACAAATTCCCTAAGTTCCTGGTCACTCTCTTGTTTTTAGATGGTCTCATTTCATTGGAATTCGTCCCGTTTCATTTTAAATCTTTAGTCCTCAATCTCATTCCAGATGTAAACCTCATCGTCCTCCTCTTCTCTAGCTCTAGCCACAGCTGTCGGTAATTCAGGGGTCCCTGAACTTTGAAGGTGGACAAATTGCCTCTTCTGTTTTCATTAGCCTCTAACTGAGATTTAGTCTCACTTTTAATTATCAACGAGGGCAACAAACCTCAGGAGTGTCCACAGTACCAGTGTCTTCATCACTAATTGCAATCAGATTTTTTGACACCCCAATCTCGTTGTTGTGGTAATCCTGAAATATCATTTACTCCTGTCACTTCTTCCAAATAACATTAGTGAATTGACCTCCTCTTTGTTCTTCTTACTCACTGCACACTCTAGAGGCATTTGTATTATTATATCACCAACTGAGTTTTTAAAAATATTTTTGAAAACTGTATTGCAGTATCATTGGTTTGCTTTGAAATATTTACTCTCATATTTCATTAAATATCATTTAGAGAAGAAATCCAAACTGCCAGCATAAAAAGGGGTCCATGGTACAGATCCCCTGTAAAAGATTTGGAAGCCGTGAAGAGGGAGGTGGTTTGCCCTTCCCAGACGCTCACCCTTGCCCAGGCTCATGTTCTGGAGTGGAAAGACGGAGACTGGGAAGGGGGTAGGTCTCCTTCAGGTTTCCTTTGAGTCCCATTAGAGAAAACACGTAACCCATTAAAAAGAGACCGAAGAGGGCGCCTGGGTGGGTGGCTCAAAGGGTTAAAGCTTCTGCGTTCTGCTCAGGTCATGGTCTCAGGGTCCTGGAATTGAGTTCCGCATCGGGTTCTCTGCTCAGCAGGGAGCCCACTTCCTCCTCTCTCTCTCTCTCTCTGCCTGCCTCTCTGCCTACTTGTGATCTCTGTCTGTCAAATAAACAAATAAAATCTTTAAAAAAAAAAAAAAAAGAGACCAAAGAGCACAGCACTCTGGACATGTTTTTCAAAACGCATTTTTGAGTATCACAACCCTGATTTTCAAGATGGCTGTATCTGCGGGGTGGGCACCTGGCCTCCTCGCATCATTAGGTGAGCTCTGTTGACTGGCGCCATATGCCGCTTCCGAGGATGGGGCTGGCAAAATGGGAGTTGATTCTGTGTCTGACTTAGGTGATTCAGCTTGATGCTGGGGTAATAACAACTTGTCGGGCTCCCAGGGTGGAGTTAGTGAGGGGGCGAAAGCCAGATCACATCCTAGTAACCACGGTTTCTAAACACATGTTAAGGCTGCTGGAGAGATATGTAGCTGGCTCTCCCCTACTGGCTTTCAGAGCTCTTGCTCCCATCACAGAAAGGAGTCTGTCCTAGGCTGGTCACCATATATCTGGACACCCCATTCCAGAGAACCTCTCTTGTACTTCTTCCAAATACTTGGAGTTTATTACGCAAGACTGATGCCTCCAACAGAATGTTTGGGAAACCCATTTAGGCCAAGATCAGGGACTGGATAATCTCTTCTGCTGGGATGGGTAGATGTTTTCAGATACGAGGCTCTTGAAAGACTATATAAACGATGGTTGATTTAGGGCCTGTGTCATTTTGTAAATGGCTTTGCATCACCTTCCAAGTGATGCAATGGCTGTGCTCTCACCTTCCAAGAAAACAACTTAATCTCTTACCTAATGAAATGCGGATAGAATTTGGATTCCAAGATTCGGTTTTCAATATAAAGCAAGCTTTTCTCCTTTCTACTTTATTCTGTTTAAATGCCACTTTGGGATGGTCCCTCTTGTTTTAGAACTGGAGGCAGAGATTTTTAAAGACTGACTTCTCAGATTCCCTTGTGTATTTTGAAAGCATGCTGTGTCTTCTTTAGACCCTGCAAATCTTTTACTTAGCACCCAAAAGGGAGGAAGCAATTGTGTGGGTTTATGCATACACACAGAATCAGAAAAATAAATTCTCAGAATTATGGCATCAATTCTTACGGTTCAAATATATTTGATTCACATTTAAGAAAAAAAGAAAAGGGGAGTACCTGGTGGGTGCAGTCGGTTGATCGTCAGACTCCTAACTTCCGCTCAGGTCATGATCTCAGTGTTGTGAGATCAGGCCCCGAGTTGGAGCCTGCTTGCGATTCTCTCTCTCCCTCTTCCTCTGCCACTCCCACTCGTGCTCTCTTTCTAAAAATAAATAAATAAATCTTTTTTGGGGAAAAGGAAAAGGATATGACAAATGAGCGTTACCAGCAAGCCAGGTCTTAGAAACATACTTAGTGGTTCTGTATTGCCAGTAGAAACACATAAACCTGGGGTGCCTGGGTGGCTCAGTGGGTTGGGCCTCTGCCTTCAGCTCAGGTCATGGTCTCAGAGTCCTGGGATCGAGCCCCGCATCAGGCTCTCTGCTCAGCAGGGAGCCTGCTTCCTCCCACCCCCTCTCTCTGCCTGCCTTTCTGCCTACTTGTGATCTCTCTCTCTCTGTGTCAAATAAATAAATAAATCTCAAAAAGAAAGAAAAGAAACACAAACCTGTCTGCTCTGGGCAATCTCTTCAGGGGGCTGCCTCCGGTGCTGCCTTCTCCTTTGACTGACATGGCCCATCATCCCCCACCTGAGTTCCCCAATGACGAGTGGTCGCTTCTACTCCACCTCGATTTTTATTTGACCTGAAGCCAGTTGCACTGATTCCAAAAGAGAGAAAAGGGCCTGACGTGGCTTCTATCCCTTCAAGCTGACCTGCTGAAATGATTGATAATTCCCAGGGACTACTCTCGGAAGATTAAGTCCTTTTCATTTGGCCTGATTTACACTGGCTCTCTCATACTTATTCTTGGTTTGGGAACGAGACAGCGCCCCATTATTTAGCCGTGAAAGCAAGGATGTCACTAAAGGTGGCCTCATATTACTGCTTAAAGGCCTATTAGAAATCTCATTTTGCTTTTTGGAGATTCATTGTGATGCAAAGCCATTCGAGGTTTCATTACTGGTGAAAGCCCTTTGTCAGGCTGGCTCAGCCTGTTGTCCCAAGATTTGCAGTTCTCTTTTCCTACTGCTATTCCGAAACAGGAATACTGTTACTTTGAGGATTTCATGACATCAGTAGGAAAAAATATACTTAAGGCAGGAAAATTGCTGCCGAACAGAAAGGCGCCATCAAATCTCCCCTCAGATACAAGCGACAAACTGCTTTGTTCTGCTGTCCTGACATCAGATTTCCCCGTGGAACGTCAGACAAATGAATACCTGCCAAGTTATTTCTGTAAGAATTAATGAAGAGGGCATTTTCTGTGGTTACGACACCCCCTACCCCCCACCCCCATTTTTTCTTCTAGGCAAATGACTGTGCTTTCCTCTACTAAACACACACAGCTGTGAGACCCTGAATTCCTCATCAGTGACCTTGTGAGCTGCCTTCTCTTCTCCTTAGGCCAATCCCTGTGCTTCCCCGGGCCAAAAGATTCTCAGCAAGATATGGTCAGTGACCTTGAATGAGTCACTTCACACCTCTGTGCCTCGGTTTCTTCATTCCAAAAGAAGGATAACAATCGCTCATTACTGATACTGTGAGGATTTTTTTTTTTTAAAGATTTTATTTATTTATTTGACAGAGAGAGATCACAAGTAGGCAGAGAGGCAGGCAGAGAGAGAGAGAGGAGGAAACAGGCTCCCCGGTGAGCAGAGAGCCCGATGCGGGACTCGATCCCAGGACCCTGAGATCATGACCTGAGCCGAAGGCAGCGGCTTAACCCACTGAGCCACCCAGGCGCCCTGTGAGGATTTTTTAAAAATTTTTTTAAATTTAGTTTTTTTTTAATTTTTAAACAGACATATAATGTATTTTTTATCCCCTAGGGGTACAGGTCTGTGAATCACCAGGTTTACACACTTCACAGCACTCACCATAGCACATACCCTCCCCAATGTCCATTACCCCACGCCCCTCTACCAACCCCCCTCCCCCCAGCAACCCTCTGTTTGTTTTGTGAGATGAAGAGTCACTTATGGTTTGTCTCCTTCCTGATCCCATCTTGTTTCATTTATTCTTTCCCTACCCCCCAAACCTCCCAAGTTGCATCTCCACTTCCTCATATCAGGGAGATCATATGATAGTTGTCTTTCTCTGATTGACTTATTTCGCTAAGCATGATAACCTCTTGTTCCATCCACATCATCACAAATGGCAAGATTTCATTTCTTTTGATGGCTGCATAGTATTCCATTGTGTGTATATATATATATATACCACATCTTATTTATCCGTTCATCTAGGTTCTTTCCATAGTTTAGCTATTGTGGACATTGCTGCTATAAACATTCAGGTGCACGTGCCCCTTCGGATCACTACGTTTGTATCTTTAGGGTAAATACCCAGTAGTGCAATTGCTGGGTCATGGGATAGTTCTATTTTCAACTTTTTGAGGAACCTCCATGCTCTTTTCCAGAGTGGTTGCAGCAACTTGCATCCCCACCAACAGTGATACTGTGAGGATTTAATGAAATAATGTATGGAAAGCACTTAGGACGCTGTGCCAGGCAGAGAGGCTCATTCCACAAATATTTATCAAGTACCCACTAAAAATGGTGTCCCCACCCCTAAGGTTCTCCCTGGCTTTGATGTCTTTGATTCTGGAATCATTCCTAAGCATTGGGACTACCAGGAGGAGCAAACACAGGCCTGGTCTCTGCCCTCGTGGAGCTTTCCGTCCAGTTGACGATTGGGGCATTCATCAGATAACCACACAGAGTTACATCTCCGATTTGGGCCAAGGACTAGGAAGGAAGACTACACAGAGCTCCACTCTCCACTGGGTCCTAATCTAATCAAAGAACACCTTTCCATAATCAGAAGAAAGAGTGAGAGTGAACCAGGAGGAGGAAGTGTCAGCCCCCTCACCTCCAACCTTAAGGTTTTGAGCAAGTTAGGAGAAGGTGGGCCTGCCATAGGTCAGATGGGCCTCACACCCTGAACATGGCCTGGGTTTCAGTGCCCTCTGACTCGCCGGCTGGGTGTCTTTAAGCAGCAACCTGCACAGCTGTACACAATGCCCCTGGCTGGGGTAAGGGGATTTGGAGGCAGACGAAAGCCCCTCTGCAAAGGCCCTGAGGTGGGAGGGCACTTTTAAAGAGGTGAAAAGGGCCAGTGTGGCTGGAACACAAGGAGCAATGCTTATAGGAGGGGAATCCGGAAAGCTCTTGGTAAATATCAGCTAGTATTAATGCACAATAATGTGAGTCTTGTAAATCCATTGCCAGCACACCAAGTATCCTTAGAAACACAAGGTGTCTCTGGAAGCCATTGATTTTTAACTAGTGGAAGAGAATTACTTCAGGGATATGATCTGTTGGTGTCATATAACTGAGATTCTGAGAATAAGGACAATGGATAAGCACAGACATTTACTGTGAAAAGCAGGCCTCCAGCAAAATATGAATGCTCCACTGCAGCCCAGAGAGCCAGATATTAGGCAAGAAGAAGTGAAAACCAAAAGAGAACCAAAGAAAAATTTTAAAAAGCCACCACATCATGCAAATAAAAATGGAAACAGAACATTAGGGAAAGGTTTCTAACAATGCTATCATTTTGAGGGTGTCGTCATCTCTCCAAAGACATAGAAGAATCTTCTATGTGTGTCTCCGAAAGGGCCTGCACAGCCCAAGACCCAGAACCTGGCAACAATACCACACTCCCTTGAAGTGATCTCAGTGACCCCAAGATTCTTCTGGGCTTTGATTTCTTTCTTACTGGAATAATTCAAAACCACATTCATTCATTCATTCATTCAAACAAACATACTATATCAAGGGTGGGTTGTGTTGTTGTTTTTAAATCAGAGTTTAAAGGGAAATAAAACCACACATCCTGGAGAATCTATGCAATGTTGCCTCTTAGCTTTGCAGTCTGGGCCAGGCTCCGCATCTGCGAGTGTTTGCCCAGGGAAAGTCTGGTGTCAGCAGAGCATTGAGAGGGAAGCCTACCTAGGCTTTGGGATCCAGTGGGTCTGGGCTCAGATCCCAGCTAGGCCACCTACAAGTTGTGTGACCTTGGGCCAATTAGTCAGCCTCTCTGTATGATGGGAGTTACTATAAACTCAAAGGATGGCTATTGTTAGGGAGAACTCTAAGGTCCGGGAACTTAAGAACCCCTCACTTGCAAAGTCAAAGCAGGATCCTGGGAGCAGCCTCCATGTGACCCACATCCTTTCTGAGGTTTATTTCTTTGTACTCATATCTAAAAAGGCTTAAATTTTCTTTCCAGAGGCAGCTGTGCTTTAGAGAAACAGAAGGAACCAGAATTAAATCATAATTCTAAGATCTTGTCAGGAGTTAGTCTCTCTATGCAACTTTTAAGGGGAGGGGGAAGGAAAAGAGCATTTCGCCATGATTTTTAAATGTGTTATCTATGATCAAACATCCCATCACAATCTGAAAAATCCCACAAGAGCAAACAATGTCATCTGACCCAGCACTTGAGATATTTTATTGCCTATTAAGATGTAGTAACAGAACTTAACTTAAAAATATGCCCAAGGGGTGGCTCAGTGGGTTAAAGCCTCTGCCTTCGGCTCAGGTCATGGTCTCAGGGTCCAGCGATTGAGCCCCCCATCGGGCTCTCTGCTCAGCGAGGAGCCTGCTTCCCCCCCCCCTCTGCCTGCCTCTCTGCCTACTTGTGATCTCTCTTTGTCAAATAAATTTTTTAAAAAATCTTTCAAAAAAAAATATACGCCCAAACTCAAGCCACATTAAACTGGAATGCACACACAATTTATCAGAGATAGATTCCAATAATTTTGCCTTCAGGAAAGATATGAACTACTTAATTTCCCTTCAGTAGAATGGTAGAAAAAGAATCCTTTATTATGTCTCAGTCATAATGCAGTATTTAAGAGCCGCTCCTGCTTTGTCTCCTGTTTTACATCTATAGAGCCTTACGGATGTCCCACCTTTAGGACTCACATGCAGCTTTAGCAGCTGGAGCCTTTCAGAACAGCGCGGGCTCACAGTGATTTCAGAGTACGCTGGTTAAAAACAAAGCAAAATGAATTCATCTCAGATTTTAAAATTAGACGCGATAACTCAAGGCTAAACTTCTCTATCAAAACTGGCATTGTTGCTTTCTAAGAATGGAAATGGATGAGGCGCTTAATCAGAGAGGCCATTATGTTGTCAAAGGGCTCGCTGAGGCTGAAGGATGGATTCTCATGGGCATATGACCATTTGATTGCTTTTCAGCCCCCGGCCGCCAGTCCCACTGTCCCTCCTGCTGACAGAGGAAGAGGCAGCGCTGTGCATTCAATCCTTCTGGAGAGCCTATCTGGTAAGAGTCATGTGCGATTATGGCGTTTGGCCTGATGGGGAATTTTTGTGATGTGGAGGGCCCATGGGAAAACTGTTAGATGAATTTGAAATAGAGGGTACTACAGCTAACATCCAAACCTCAGAAATAGGACTCTCTGTAAAATACAAAGAGTGATTTAGAATTTTTACCAAAACCTGTGTTGCAGTTATCATTAAAAGTATTCTCCAACCTTTTAATGTTGGGTTTACTGGTCTGTATTACCTAAAAAATATTATTATATACATGCAAAGAGCAATACCATGTTCATTTTAGAAAAGAGAAATAGAAAATTACTCAAGTAGAGCAAATAAAAATTTTTGAGGCACTGAAACTATTACCCCAAAGTAATTGTTGGCATTTTGGTGTAAAATTTTCCAAACCTTAAAAATCTTAATGGGTAGAGTAGGGCATAGGCAAAATGGTTGAAGGAGATTAAGAGTACATTTTTCTTGCTGAGCACTGAATCATACATGGAACCATCAAATGGCTATATTGTACACTAAAATTTATATAACACTGCATGTTCACTATACTGGAATTCAAATGAAAAAAATACAATAAAGCTTAAAAAATCTTAAAAGATAGAATAACATATAAACATGTATCATATGCTAGAAGTGACCTTTTCTTTCGAAAGCTTTCATTTCTAGTCATTGGTTATTCCCAGTTTATCATTATTCTAATGAATGCTGTAATAGATACCTTTGTGGAGGCATCTTTGCACACTTGTCTGGTTGTTTCTGTAGGACGAATTGTAGACGTAGAATTTCTAGGTCAAAAGGTGAGTTCCTTTCTAAAATTCCTGACCCATATTGTCATGTGACTCTTCAGGAAGGATTTGCTTTGAAAAATTCTTACCAAATACATATGAGAGTGGCATGTGTATCTCGTGCTAAAACATGTACATCCTGTTCGATTTGTTGGCAGAGTATCAATGTTAAGAAGTTTTGAGGTAGGGGCGCCTGGGTGGCTCAGTTGTTAAGCATCTGCCTTTGGCTCAGGTCATGATCCCAGGGTCCTGGGATTGAGTCCCACATCAGGCTCCCTGCTTGGTGGGAAGCCTGCTTCTCCCTCTACCACTCCCCCTGCTTATGTTCACTCTCTCGCTGCGTCGCTCTCTGTCAAATAAATAAATAAATAAAGTCTTTAAAAAAAAAGTAAAAAGAAGCTTCCAGGTAAACATGAAGCTCCCATTCTAGGTAGAAGCATGTCTCCATCCAAATCTGAGTGTTAGACATCAGTGGAGTGAGTTTAGAATTGATTTCAGGGGTGGTAGATCGCCACAGAGAAGGTCTCCGTGGATTTACAAGGAAACCCAAGATGCATGTTGATGCGCTCTTCAAAATGACCACAGGAGAAGCAGGCTGAGGGGAACACACCAGCAAACTGTTCTCCATGAAGAAGTCAGATTTATTCTAATGAGACACAATTAATAAATCAACAAGTGAAATATTTGTTAGGTGACCATTGAGTGGGACTTGTCCTTTATTACAAGGAGCTTCCTTCTGTCTCGGGCAATATCGTCCAGTCACTCCTTTGTACGTGGCACATTCCTAAACCCATGGCTTGAAGTCAGGTGTGGAGGTTAATTAATAGACTCAGACATTACAAGGAGCTGTTTGCTCCCAAGGAGTTAAAAACCGATGATAAAACCCTCTATTATACCCCACGATTTAGATAGAACTTTTGACGACATAGGTTTTCAGCATTTCATACATACTTTATACCTGTGGTCTTTTTCCTTCATGATTGAACATCAGTGGGTTAGCTGCAGTTCCGGGACGCCCAAGCGAGGTGAATGATTCCGGGCTTCCACACGCTTTCTGAGCTCCGCCTTTGTCGGCCGCGTATTTCATTTGTAAGACTTACACTTGTTACACTAGAATTAGCCGTTTTACTTTCCCAATTTCTGATCCTTTTAGTGAAACAGAAAGAGCAAAATGCAATAAAATAGTGATTCTCAGGTTTCGTTTCTTTAAAAACAGCAAAGCCCTTTCTTCATACCAAATCATACTCAGAAGCCTGTAATATAACCAGTGTTAACAGTGTTAACAGGAAGAGGGGAGGTTCTGTCCCTGATCTTCCCATGCAGTAAGACGTTCACACTCAGGGGCCTGTGTTATGGGCACAGCATGAAAAACAGAGAGATCTTTCTCTACTTGTCATGGGGCAACATCCTGATAAACCCACTATAAATTGAAAATACTGTAAGTTGAAAATGCATTTAACACACCTAACCCTCTGGACATCATAGCCTAGCCTTGCCTATAAACGTGCTCAAAACATTTACGTTAGCATCCGCTGTAAAGTCTATTTTATAATAAAGTATTGAATAGCTCGTGGAACTTATTGAATATTGCACTGCAAGTGAAAAATAGAATAGTTGCATGGGTACAGAATGATCATCACTGTATTAGTTACTGACCCTGGTGAGAGGCTGGCTGGCTGGGAGATGCGGCTCGCTGCCATTGCCTAGGATCACGAGAGTATTGTATGGCGTATCACTCACCCAGGAAATTATCAAAATTCAAAATTTAAAGTACAGGGGCACCTAGATGGCTCAGTGGGTTAAAGCCTCTGCTTTCAGCTCAGGTCCATGATCCCAGGGTCCTGGGATGGAGCCCCGCATAGGGCTCTCTACTCAGCAGGAGGCCTGCTTCTCTTACTCTCTCTCTTTCTGCCTGCCTCTCTGCCTACTTGTGATCTCTGTCTGTCAAATAAATAAATAAAATCTTTTTTTTTTTTTTAAGATTTTATTTATTTATTTATTTGACAGAGAGAGATCACAAGTAGACAGAGAGGCAGGCAGAGAGAGAGAGGGAAGCAGGCTCCCTGTTGAACAGAGAGCCCGATGTGGGACTCAATCCCAGGACCCCGAGATCATGACCTGAGCTGAAGGCAGTGGCTTAACCTACTTACTGAGCCACCCAGGCACCCCAATAAATAAAATCTTAAAAAAAAAAAAGCTATAAAAAATTTTAAAGTACAGTTTCTACTAAGGCATATGGCTTTCAAATCATTGTATAAAATGTAATCATTTTAAGTTGGGGACTCTCTGTAGTCTGTATGACAGCTGAATTCAGCTCATTCACGAGCAAACCCTACCCTATAAAAATGTCAAAGTGGTTCAAATCACCATCATCACACAATAGCTAGGAACGTTCCTTATGGTACAAAAGATGTGTAGTGGTAAGAGTTTGGGTGGTTCAAATCCAAACATCTTCTGTGTGTATATATACACACACATATGCATATATATGTGCTGAAGAGTGCCAAGTAGGGGGGTAAGATCCTAAGTTGTCACCAGAAGGAGAGATGTGTGGGCCAGCCTCAGAAGTTTCCACAAAAAAAAAGGAGGGACTTGATCTCATCCTTAAAAGAAAGATGGAAACAAAAAGAAAAAGAAAGATGGGATGCTGGAATATCTGCTGGGAACAAGATGGTATCTCAAGAGAAAATAGCACACACACACTCATATATGTATATATATTATACCATTTTTTATTAAAACATATATTGTATAGGTGTGGCTTAGTCAGTTAAGTGGCCAGCTTCCGATTTTGGCTCGGGTCACATGATCTCAGGGTCTTGAGATTGAGCCTATGCAGGGCTCAATGTGCTCAGCAGGGAGTTTGCTTCAGGATTCGCTCTCCCTTTGCCCGCCACAAACTTGTACATGTGGGCATGCGCTCTCTCTCAAATAAATAAATAAATCTATTTTTTAAAAAAAACATATATTTTGGGGCACCTGGGTGGCTCAGTGGGTTAAAGCCTCTGCCTTCAGCTCAGGTCATGATCCCAGGGTCCTGGGATCGAGCCCCACATCGGGCTCTCTGCTCAGCGGGGAGCCTGCTTCCTCCTCTCTCTCTCTGCCTGCCTCTCTGCCTACTTGTGATCTCTGTCTGTCAAATAAATAAATAAAATCTTTAAAAAAAAAAAAAAGAAAAACATATATTTTGGACAGCTACACACACACACATACATACACATAGGATCGGAAATTACCTGAAAGGAAACGAAGCCATCTGACAGAAGCTGTTAACTGTGGATGGCTGGGAAAGAATTAGGGAGACCACAGCCTTCTATACATTGAACAAAGTCTTTACAAAGAGAATGCAGTATGGCTTTCCTTAATTTCAGATTGATTTAAGCCATGTTGTGGATGCAGAAAGAACATCTGACAAAATCCAACAAGCTTTTTTTTTTTTTTTTTAAGATTTTATATATTTATTTGACAGAGAGAGATCATAAGTAGGCAGAGAGGCAGGAAGAGAGAGAGAGAGAGAGGAGGAAGCAGGCTCCCCATGGAGCAGAGAGCCCGATGCAGGGCTCAATCCCAGGACCCTGGGATCATGACCTGAGCCGAAGGCAGAGGCTTAACCCACTGGGCCACCCAGGTGCCCCGTTCCAACAGGCTTTTATCCAAATTATGAATAGGAAGGAACTTCTTCAACTTGATAAAGGGTAGTTACCAAATTCCACAGCTAACAACATATTTAAGATCAAAGACTAGATGTTTTCCCCCTGAGATTGGGAATGAAAAAAAGATATTCTCTCTACTTCAGTTCAACACAGCACTAGAGGTTTTAACCAAGGAAGTTAGGCAAGAAAAGGAATAAAAGGCATTCCAACCAGAAAGGAGGAAGTAAAACTATCTCTATTCTCTACATAAACATGACCTTCTATACGGAATTTCCTAAGTAATTCACTAAAAAAAAAAATTAAAAATTAGGATAAACAGGTCCAGCAAGGTTGCAGGATACCAAATTAGCATACAAAAAATCAATCATATTTATATGTACTTAGCAATGAGCAATCTGAAAATGAAATTAATAAAATAATCCCATTTGTAATACCATCAAAAAGAACATATTGCACGGAGCACTGGTGTGGTGCATAAACAATGAATTTTGAGACACTAACAAAAGAAAATTAAATTTTAAAAAAAAGGAACAAAATACTTAGGAAGAAATTTCACAAAAGAAGTGCAAGACTTATATGCTGAAAACTACAAAATATCACCGAAAGAAATTTAGAAAGACCCAAACAAGTGGAAAGATAGCCTCTGTCCATCGACTGGAAGACCTGATGTTGTAAAGATGACAGTATACATTGATCTGCAGATTCAGTGCAATCTCTATCAAAATCCCTACTGATATTTTTTAACAGAAATTGACAAGCAGATCCTAATTTGTATGAAAATTTTACATTTTCATGTAGAGCCCAAACAGTTTTGAAAAAGAGCAAAATCAGAGGACTCACATTTCTCTATTGCAAAACTTACTATGAAACTATAGTAATCGAGTGCTAATGGCTTAAGGGTAGGCATAGATCAATGGAATGGAATTGACAGTACAGAAATAAACTCTTCCATTTATGGCCAATTGATTTTTTTCAAGAGTGTCAAGACCGTTTGATGAGGAAAGAATAGTCTTTTCAGGGGCACCTGGGTGGCTCAGTGGGTTAAAGCCTCTGCTTTCAGCTCAGGTCATGGTCCCAGGGTCCTGGGATCGAGCCCCACATCAGGCTTTCTGCTCAGCAGGGAGCCTGCTTCCCTCTCTCTGTGCCTGCCTCTCTGCCTGCTTGTGATCTCTGTCAAATAAATAAAATCTTAAAAAAAAAAAAAATAGTCTTTTCAACTCATAGTCCTGGAATTTCTGAATATCCACATCCAAAAGAATAAGGTTAGATTCCCCTACCTCATACCATATACAAAAGTTAATCCAAAATTAAAGACCTAAATGAAAATGCTAAAACTATAAAAGTCTGAAAAGAAGACGTAGGTGTGAATTTTCTGACTTTGGGCTAAACAACAGTTTACATAACAAAGAGCACAAGTGACAAGAAAAGTACATCGAATTTCATCAAAATTAAAAATTTTTTGCTCTTGGGGTGCCTGGGTGTCTCGGTTGGTTAAGTGTCTGACCCTTGATTTTGGCTCAGGTCACTATCTCAGGATTGTGAGATCAAGCCCCACATTGGGCGCTATGCTCAGCGGGGAGTCTGCTTGAGATTCTCTCCCTCTCCTTCTTCCTTTACCCCGTTCTCTCATCCTCCACTCTCTTTCTAAAATAAAAATAAATAAATCTTAAACACACACACACACACACACACACACAAACTTTTGGAGCTCCTGGGTGGCTCAGTCTATTGTCTGCCTTCAGCTCAGGTCATGATATCAGGGTCCTGAGATC
Source organism: Mustela lutreola (assembly GCF_030435805.1). NCBI lineage: Eukaryota > Metazoa > Chordata > Mammalia > Carnivora > Mustelidae > Mustela > Mustela lutreola. The sequence goes on along the minus strand of NC_081306.1, from coordinate 8,827,130 downwards.
AAGCCCCTTATCAGGTTCCCTGCTCAGCAAGGAGTCTGCTTCTCCCTCTTTCTCTGCTCCTGCCCCCCCACCAGCTTGTGCTTGCACTCTCTCTCTCTCTCTCAAATAAATAAATAAAATAAAATAAAATCTTAAAGAAAAAACCCAAAAAACCCAAATCCAGGCTTTTGGCTTCTAAGAACACCATCAAGTGAACGAAAAGACAATCCACAGAATGGAAAAAAAAAATTGCAAATCATATATCAGATAAGGGTTTAATATCCTGAATATATAAAGAATTCTCACAGCCTGACAAATAACCCAGTTACAAAACTGGCAAGGGATTCCCATAGACACTTCTTCAAAGAATATCCACAAATGGCCAAGAGGCACATGAAAAGATGTAGGAAATGCAAAGCAAAACCACTGTGAGATGCGACTTCACACCCACCAGCATGGCTAAGATCCAAAAGGCAATAACAGTGTTGGCGAGAATGTAGAGATCTTGGAAGAGCTCGCACACTGCTGGCAAGAATGGGAAATGGTGCAGCCACTTTGGAAAGCAGTTTGGCCATTTGTCAAAAATCTAAACATTGAGTCACTGCTCCATGACTCAGCAGTCGTCCTCTTAGGTATATATTTGAGGTAATTGAAAGCATCTGTCCATACAAACACTTGTACATGAATGTTCATGGAAGCATTATTCACAATAGGCAAAATGTGGGAAACAAAACATCCACCAACTGATGAATGGATACATAAAATGTGGTACATCCATAGGGTGGAACGTTATTCAGCCATGAAAAGGAACGAAGTACTGATCCACACTACGAGTTGAATGAGCCTTGAGCACATGATGCTAAGTAGAAGGAGCCAGACGTAAAAGGTCACATATTCCATTTAAATAAAATGTCCAGAATAGGTAAATCCTTAGACAGAAACCAGATTAGTGGCGGTCAGGGACCGGAGGAAGAGAGGAACAGAGAGTGACTGGTAACAGCGTTGTTTCAGGTGATGGAAATGTTCTGGAATTAGGTGATGGAGATGGCGGTACAACTGTGAATAAACACCGAATTTGAATTGTGAACTTTAAAAAGGGTGAATTTTTTGGTTAGGTAAATTCCATGTAAGCAAATGAATGAATAATTATGGGCAAAAAATGCAAAGCAAGTAATTCTATACATTTTAACCATGTGTTCTTCTGACACAAGGACTTGATTTTTGGCCTGGTTCTGTGAGTAACAGCGAAACATCCTAAGATGAGAAAAAAGGATTTTCAGGAATTAGTGACGTGTTCTGTCACAGGTAGCACTCGCACAAACCCTCTCTCCTTACACACTCCCGGGTAGTCTTATTGCACTTACCGTGAAGGGTTTGCAATGAATGAAAACCTTTACTTGTACTGTCTTAAACACCATGAGGGGAAAATAGAGCCCCCCACAAAATTGTTTTGTATGGTAAACTATATATATCAGGGAATTTACCATTTTAACCTTTTTTTAGTTGTACAGTTCAGTGACAGTAAGTACATTCACATTTGTGCAACCATCACCACCATCCATTTCTAGAACTTTCTTCTTTCTAAACTGAAGCTCTGTCCCCACCAAACAATAACTCCTCCCCATACCCCCTTCCCCCCAGCCCCTGGCAGCCACCCTTCTACTTTCTGTCTCTGTGGTTTGACTACCTAGATACCCCATAGAAGTGGAATCATACAGTGTTTGTCCTTCTGTGACTGGCTTATTTCACTTCACGTAATATCCTCAAGATTCATCTATATTGTCGTATGTGTCAGAACTTCCATCCTCTTGAAGACTGAATAATATTCTTGACAGGTAGTTTTAAAATCCAGAAATCTGATATTCTTACTTGTTAACATAAAACTAGCTGGACATCTCATAGAAATATATTTTAACCGACCACATTAAAAGAAATGTCACATGGTATGAAAAGCTACGTGTAATGAATCATTCCCAGTAGCCATGACTTTATGATTAGCCTTAGAAATAGGTTCCTGGGGGCACCTGGGTGGCTCAGTGGGTTAAAGCCTCTGCCTTTGGCTCAGGTCATGATCTCAGGGTCCTGGGATCGAGCCCCACATCGGGCTCTCTGCTCAGCCGGGAGCCTGCTTCCCCTCTCTGTCTGCCTGCCTCTGCCTACTTGTGACCTCTCTGTCAAATATATAAATAAAATCTTTAAAAAAAACAAACCCAGAAATAGGTTCCTGGTAGTTATTACTAGATGTTAAACATGTTTGTAAAAGTAGACACACTCTTGTTCCTTCTTTCCAAAATACTAGATTAACGGTTAGGAAGCCAGATTGTTTCAACACGCAAAACTGAATGTTTTTTTTTTTTTTTTAAAAAGCTGTCTGGATATTGTGAATGAAGTCTGTCCTCTGAGCACTCTCCCTTCTGAAGTGTGGCTGGTGATAAGCTGCATTACCACATCAATGGTGCTCTTCTGCCGCTGAAACACAGGCTGTTCAGGTAACCCAGAACAGAGAAAACCCTGCTCTCCTGTGAAGTTCAAATGAGGTTCCCATGGGCCATAAGGATTGAAATTTCTTTAATGATTTAGGAGGCAGAGACCAGAGAAATCCACTGAATATTGATTCTGTCCAAATAAGCTTCGGGTGTTTTATGCCTTCTGCCTATTTGTTTTATTTTACTCTAACTCAGCCTGGACTCCAGCACGGCGTATAATCTTCCCCGCTCCCAGGACCAACGTCCCCTCCAGGCACTGTGACGGCTGACAATCACAAAGCCCATCAATCATCGCTGCTTTTGTTCCTTTGGTGAACAATACAGGACAAGGTTGCTCTGGCAGCCCCTTTGTGGCTTTGCAAAAAAAAACAAACAAAAAACAAACAAAAAAAAAACCCCAAAACTGGCCATCCCGATTTCCACCTGCAGAGAACAATGAGAATCTGTGCCTTTATACCTTTGTCTGTCATGCCACAAGCTGGGGGGTATGAGGCACCCCCGAGGAGAAACAGCTAGCTGTGAACAAAGAGTACAGGTTTAGAATGGGACAGTCCCCGTCCATCCCCAGACACTAGAATATTGCCTCCCTCTGGCTACAGGGATTGATTCATGATGGGCAGGGGACTTAAATCCGTCATACCTAGTGAAAGGTATGTGGGAGTCTCATAGGAGTTGTTGAGACGGAGCAGCTTGCTTTGCCTGGGGGTTAGCTGGGAGGCCAGGCTAACTGCAAAGGTCTTGCCACTGAGTGAAGAAACTGACCGAAAAGAGAATGCGGAGGCCAGAGAGCTGGGAGCCAGGAGAGGGCTGACCCTTGAAGGCTGCGGAGCCCTGGATTCAACAGTGCCAGTGAGTCTCTTCATACAGGCTTCTGTCACAATCTGGAGTCCTGACAATGATCGTTTTCAAGACAGAAAGTTCTAGGCTCTTGATTGCTTGCATATGAAGGAGGATATCGGTACAAAATAAAAATCTGGGTCCACTCGTGCAGGGAAACCATTCCAGTTTGTCCCAGAGGACTGTAGCCCCTATCCCCTGCTGGAGAGGGGAAGCCTAACCCAAGGAGAAGTTTTTCTAAAACATATCTGTTATTTTTATTGTTCAAGTAGTACATTTCCATTGTGGGAAAAAGAAAATACATAGAAGTTTCTTTTAAAATGTTAATGTATTCATCCTTCTGGAATTTTTCCTGTTCATAGAGGAATTTTTTAAAGCAGAATTGTGATGATAAAAACTGTTTTGTGGGGGCGCCTGGGTGGCTCAGTGGGTTAAAGCCTCTGCCTTCAGCGCAGGTCATGATCCCAGGGTCCTGGGATTGAGCCGTGCTTGGGGCTCTCCGCTCAGCGGGGAGCCTGCTTCCCCCTCTCTCTCTGCCTGCCTCTCTGCCTACTTGTGATCTGTCAAATAAATAAATAAAATCTTAAAAAAAAATGGACATGTAGATAGTCCATAGAAACAAATATATAAAATAATATTGTAGTTGTTCAGAGGTAGGATAAGGGGTGATGTTTTCACCCTCTCCTTTTATCTATTTTTCAAATTATATACAAAGAATATATTGTTTTTACAGAAGAATAGAAACATTATTTAAATGAAGACTTGGAAATCTATATTCAACCATGATACTTTCTGTACCCTATTCCTCTTTAGTTCAAATTTGGTCTCATGAGCCTTTTTAGGGTGTGTGTGTGTGTGTTTAGAAAAGATCTAGGTATTTATGCTCAAATAATATTGTAGGTTGTAAGAAAGTTTGCTTATTTTGCCTATAGCTCTCCTGTTACAGTCTTAATTAATAAGAAATAATAGACCACAGGTCATTTGGAGAACGGTTTGATTTCAAGAACAAAGAAAGCCTTTCACAGCCCATGTGTTAGACTTCACTAGAGAAAACCCATCGGATCGGCTGACAATTTAAAAGGCAGGGGAGAAATATTGGCATTCTGAAGATTCTAAATAAAAAGTGGCATGTATTCTACAAGAATTGAGAGTGGGGTCCCAAATAGATATTTGTACACCCGTGTTCATAGCAGTATTGGCACTGCCTAAAATGTGGGAGCACCTCAAGTGTCCATCGGCACATAAATGGATAAGGGAAGTGTGGTATACATGTGCAGTGTCATGTTAGTCCCCCTTAAAGAGGAAAGAAATCTGTCGTAAGCGGCAGTGTGGGTAAAGCTAAGTGAAATACGCCAGTCACAAAAAGACGTGTACTGTAAGCAACATGAAGACAGAAGGTATAAGGGTGGTTGCCAGGGGCTGGGGAGAGGTTAAATGGGGAGTTAGGGCTCAGTGGTTATGGAGTTTTAGTTTTAAAATATGCGAAAGGTCCTGTGAAAGGGCTTAATACTACTGTACTGTATGCTTAAGAATGGTTAAGGTGGTAAATTTTGTGTTAAGTGTATTTTACCACAATAAGAAAGAAAAAGAAAGAGATGGGTGTTCAACTGTGTTTGATTTGGTTTAACTTGATATTTTCCCTCCTGAAAAACCACTCCTTTCTATTTAGAGATGACCTATATAGTTAGGTAGGAAATGGGGGACGAAAACAGCCCCAGATAAAAACCAAGCAACTGTGAAAAGACGCTTCAAGAACACAAAGAAAAAGTTTTGTGGTTCCTCCCATATTTTTCTGCTGAAAGCAGCACTTCCAAGTTGAGGCTCTCTACCCAGAGGAAGAGAAATTTTTGTCTACTTCGGGCAGCTGGCTGGATTGTTGGGCGTGACCCCCCAAAAAATTGTTTTTGAAAGATCACTTGAAGGTCTCATCATTAGCCTTAACTTTCTTGTTTTTGAAAGTTGTGGCTGAGTGGAAGGACTTGTTTTCTTCTATGTAAAACAAGCCTTATGGCTATTTGTTAATAATATGGACCGTACCAGCAGACAGATCTGTTTGAATCTGTACATCAGGTTATTGATGACTTTGGGTGGGCTGACTTTGGAATGACAGTTTCCTGCTCATAAAACGGGACTATTAAGATGAAATCAGGTGGTTAGTCCACATTTGGGCCTTAGTGCAGTGTCAGGCACATAGTAAGTCCACAATAAATATTAGCTGTTGTTGTTACTGTTATTATTTTATTAGTATTACCGGTTCCATCTTACTTCATGGGACATCTTTTCTTTTCTTTTTTTCCTTTTTTTTTTTTTAAAGTAAGCTTCATGCCCAACATGGCCCTTGAAGTCAAGCAACCTGAAGATCAGAAGTTTGATGCTCTGCTGACTGGGCCAGCCAAGCACCCCCAGGGCATCTTTTTCGAAAGCCAGATAGTGGCCTCTTTGGAGTAGCTCAGGGACACCAAGCATGCTCCTGCCTCAGGGCCTTTGCACTTGCTGTTTGTTCTTTGTACTTGGCAACTCTCAGCCATGGTATCCTCTCTTGCTTAGTTCAGGATTCTCTTGAATGTCTCTCCTGGTTACCCTTTCTAAAATAGCACCGACTCATCATTTTCCAGCCTCTTACTATGCTTTATTTTCTGCCCATCACTTACTAGTTACCTGACATTATATTAGTTATTCATTTGTTTATCCATTGCCTGTCACCCTAACCAAAGCGAGCTCCAGGAGGATAGAGGTTGCTTGACTTGTTCATCTTGTATCCCCAGCCCCTAGAACATTGGCTGGCATATCTTACATAATAAATATTTTAGTGAATAACTGAATCCTTTAAATGATCTCTCTAATGAGGCCATTTGAAAACAAAGAAGAACAAATTGTTTTTGTTCCATTTTCAAAGTCCTTCTCTGGGATTTACGCAGGCACTTAAACAGGGATTTCTGTGGGGAGGTGCTTTTGTCCCAGGATCCTTGAACTCAACAGCTGTGCTCATTAATCCCCCAGAGATTACACTTGAGAAAAATGTATTCATTTTAGCATTGGCCTTCGTGAGCCACCTCTGCACCAAGCCTCATAAGGTGAAGAAATGAAGTGTGCTATGGGAAATTACAATCCCCCAAACAGGCTTGAAAGGACAGCATCAGCCGAAGGGTATCTTTAGTTCATCTGAGTATTGGACAGAAAAGATTTTCTTCGTTTGGAATTTCTCTTCTGAGCGCTGATATGTGCTGGCAGGTGAGCAGACTTCGCTGGCAAACGTCAGACGTTGTATTGTGTAAAAGGAATGCTGAAAATGGGGCACTGCATCAAATTACCCCCAGTTTTCCTCTTGATGGTGCACAGCCGCATCTCAGCCTCCGAGGGGCTGGTCACGACCTTTGTGGTTTGATAAGCAGTCTCAGCCCTGGGTTCCTCTAGTGGCAACTCCACGTGGAAAGATTTATCATCTTGTGGTATCCTCTTGGTGTTTGCTGGCCTATGGATATAGTTTTAGTCTCTTTCACCTTACCTTCCCAACCAGAAGATCCAATCCCAAACAGCCCTTTCTGTTGGGCTGTCTTGGAGGTATTTGGGAATCCTACGTAGTGAAACTGGTTTTGAGCATTTTCTAACCCATAGGGGATGTTTATAAACTGTTAGGGAGTTAAAGGCCACCTGTACAAACCCCAGTGATCCAGTGGAATAAAAGTCTTGACCTTCTCAACATTGTAGAGGTCTTGGTCTTAGGCTGAGGATTCCGATATCAGACCCCTAGCATTTGAAGTGGAATGCTCCCAAAGGATGGCTGCTCTCCACCCCTCTGCCGGCTCCACTCACATAGTGGCCTTACGCCTTCCATTGATCTGTGACTCCATTTGTTCACTCTTTCATTTGACAGACATGTATTGAGGACCTTCTCCTTGCCAAGAACAGGGCTGCATACTTTACACACAGAGCTCCTCTGTCCCTTGACGAACTCAGAGGCAGCAATAACAGAAGAATGTTAGCAAAATTAAGAATAGCGAAATCTAGGGGTGCCTGGGTGGCTCAGTTGGTTAAGTGGCCAAGTCTTGATTTCGGCTCAGGTCTGATCTCAGGGTCCTGGGATCAAGCCCCGTGTCGGGGTTCCAGCTCAGTGGGGAGTCTGGTTGAAGTACTTTCCCTCTCTCCTTACGTCTCCCCTGCTCCTGTGCTCACTCACTCTCTCCCTCCAAATAAATAAATACATCTTGGGGGTGGGGGGGAAGAACAGCAAAATCTAGCATTTTTGGTTACTTGCTGCGTACCACGCACCAAACTAAGCACTTACTAGCATTGTCTCCTTTATGCTGTATGCTGATGCTGTAAAGGAAGCAGGTATTACTACTATTATCTCATGTGTAGATGAACCAACAAAGGCTTAGAAACCCTAACTGACTTGCCCAACATCACACAGTGGTAAGTGGTAGGGCCAGAGTTTTAAGCCCAGGTCAGACTGTCCTTAGAACCACATCTCTCCCTTTTAAAAACAAAACAAAATGGGGTGGCTCAGTGGGTTAAAGCCTCTGCCTTCGACTCAGGTCATGATTTCAGGGTCCTGGGATCGAGATCCGCATCAGGCTCTCTGCTCAGCAGGGAGCCTGCTTCCCTTCCTCTCTCTCTCTGCCTACTTGTGATCTCTGTCTCTCAAATGAATGGATAAAATCTTTAAAAAACAAACAAAACAAAGCCATTTTGCATTCCTACTAGAAATGTAGGAGAGTTCCCATTGCTCCGTGTCCTTACCTGTAAATAGCATGGTCGGTCTTTTTAATTTTAGCTGTTTTTGTGGGTGTGTAATAATATCTCGTTCTGTGTGTGCATGTGTTTTTTGGTTTGTTTTTGTTTTAAAGAGAGTGAGACAGGGGCGCCTGGGTGGCTCAGTGGGTTAAAGTCTCTGCCTTCAGCTTAGAGCATGATCCCAGAGTCCTGGGATCGAGCCCCACATCGGGCTCTCTGCTCAGCGGGGAACCTGCTTCCTCCTCTCTCTCTCTGCCTGCCTCTCTGCCTACTTGTGATCTCTGTCTGTCAAATAAATAAATAAAATCTTTAAAATAAGTAAATAAAGAGAGTGAGGCAGAGAGTGGTGGGGAGGGGCAAAGGGAGAGAGAATTTCAGGCAGGCTCCGTGCTCAGCACAGAGCCTGATTTGGGGCTCAATCTCATGACCCTGAGATCATGACCGGAGCCCTATTGTAGAGTCAGAATGGCTCTTAATCAACTGAGCCATCCAGGCGCCCCAAGTGTGTGCATGTGTTTTAATCGAGTTTATCACGATATACAATTTACCCTTTGTAGTGTATAGTCTTTCAATTTCAACAAATACATACAGTATATCTACCCCTATAATGAAGGCACAGAAACATTTATATCATCCCCCAAAATTCCTTCAGGCTACCCCTCTATAATTAATTCCTGCCCCCAACCACCAGCCTCTGACCCTCACTAATCCATTTCTGTTAGTCGGGTTTTGCCTTTTCCAGAACGTCAGAAAAGTGGAATCCTAAAATACATAGCCTTTGTGTCTGGCTTCCTTCACTGGAACTGATGCGTTTGAAATTCGTCCACGCGGTTATGTGTATCAGTAACCTCTTCTTTTTCATTGTCGAGCAGCATGCCACTAGAACACCCCAGTAAGAGGGAGTTCTCAGTCCTGGTGATGAGTTAACACACCTGAGTTTAACAGGAGACTAGCTTAGTTATACCCACGGATTGCAATGGTTTCAAGCCTCACCATGTATCAGGGTCATCCTTGAAAAGATTTTATTCTTATATTCTAATACCCAAGTTCTCATTCCCCTGAGATTCTTGTTCAACGGACCAGGATGAGAACAGGAGATGGGCAGTATTTAAAAGACGCCCCCCTTGCACAACCCCGCCCCCAAGTGACACTAACATGTAGTCAGGTTTAAGACCGATCAAGGAGTTAGAATCCACTTTGCAACCTACCAGTTGGGTGACCCAGGACAAATCATGACCCTTGGAATCTCAAACTCTTCCTTTTCCAGTTGCAAATAATAACAATTGCCCAGTCTAGCTCACTAGGTTATCATAAGGATCAAAATATCTTCTGGTGGCAACCCATGAGAAAGCATCCTGTGAACTCTAGCTACAGAAATGAACAGTATCAATATGGATGTAGCAATCCCGCCATGTCTTTTTTTTTTTATTTATTTAAAGATTTTATTTATTTGACAGAGAGGGATCACAAGTAGGCAGAGAGGCAGGCAGAGAGAGAGGGAGAGGGAGGGGGAAGCAGGCTCCCCGCTGAGCAGAGAGCCCGATGCGGGGCTCGATCCCAGAACCCTGGGATCATGACCTGAGCCGAAGGTAGAGGCTTAACCCACTGAGCCACCCAGGCGCCCCCTCCATGTCTTTCTTATTTGAAAAGTACCAGGGGTTCTGTTTCCTAAACCAATGAGAGAGGTTTTCAAGAGCAAATGGAAAGAGCAGTCTTTCTCTGTCAATTTTATGTGTGCTCTTAGAAGACTGCCTGATGTGTAAGAGTAACCGGGGTGCCAACAAGCAGATGGAGACAAGAAGCGGGGTAAACAGGAGCGCCTGGGTGGCTCAGCGGGTTAAAGCCTCTGCCTTCGGCTCAGGTCATGATCCCAGGGTCCTGGGATTGAGTCCCGCATCGGGCTCTCTGCTGGGCGGGGAGCCTGCTTCCCCCTCTCTCTCTGCTTCCCTCTCTGCCTGTTTGTGATCTCTGTCTGTCAAATAAATGAATAAAATCTTAAAAAAAAAAAAAAACAAAAACAGAAGCGGGGTAAACACACGCCTTCCCGAGACAGTGGGGATGCGGGCAGAAATGGGCAACGCTGGAGACCATGGTCTTCTGCTGGATGGGTTAAGTCAGCACATTTGCAAAAAGTAAACACTAATGTAACTGAAAGGAGGGGGCAAGCCGAGGTGTGGCGCCAAGGATACAATTACAGGGCAGCTCCTGATCAGTCCTTACCTCCGAGCAAGTCTTGTCGGGGGGGGGGGAAACATCATACAAAGCAAGAGGTCGTTTTACAACCACGCCTGCCCACCTCAGGACATATTGCAAGGAGGACCGTGTCAGTGTGATTATGGAAAGGAATGGCCATCTTTGCATGAAAAAAAAAAAAAAAGTCTTTCTTTGATATTTTTATTGTAAAATAGCAGATATCCATTGTATTAAAAAATGAAGCCATATAGAATTAATGTCTCAGATTGGGGTGCTCTAACAGAATGCCACAGAATGCCACAGGCTGAAGCAACAGACCTTTATTTCTTTCAGTTCTGGAGGCTGGGAGGCTCAAGGTCAAGGTGCCGGCATGTTCGGTGTCTAGCGATAGCCCCCTTCCTGGCTTGCAGATGGCTGCCTACTTGCTGTGTCCACTCATGGCAGAGAGAGAGAAAGAACAAGCTCTCTGATTTCTTCTTCTTCTTCTTCATCTTCTTCTTTTTGTTTTTTTAAAGATTTTATTTATTTATTTGAGAGAGTGAGCAAGTAAGAGCACGAGCAGGGGGAGGAGCAGAAGGAGAGGGAGAACACTATCCGCTGGACAGGGAACCCAACACGGGGCTCGATCCTGGGACTCCAAGTTCATGACCTGAGCCAAAGACAGAAACTTAACCGACTGAGGCATCCAGGCGCCCCTCTCTAGTTTATTGTGAAGATACTAATCCCATCCTGAGAATTCTACCCTGGTAACCTCATCTAACCTTAATTACCAATCCCTAATACCGTCACACTGGGGGTTAGGGCTTCAACATATGAATTTTGGGGAAACCATTCAGTCCATAACAAGTACTTTAAACTTAAATGTGGAACTCTCCATTCTTGTCCAACTCAGACCTGTTTCCCAGGCGAAACCACTGTTAACAGTTTGGAAATGTGTCTTTTTATTTTTTTTTTTTTATTATTATTTTTTTTAAGATTTTATTTATTTATTTGACAGACAAAGATCACAAGTAGGCAGAGAGAGAGAGAGAGAGAGAGAGAGGAGGAAGCAGGCTCCCTGCTGAGCAGAGAGCCTGATGCGGTGCTTGATCCCAGGACCCTGAGATAATGACCTGAGCTGAAGCAGCGGCTTTAACCCACCAAGCCACCCAGGCTCCCCGGAAATGTGTCTTTTTAATGTTTTTCTTTTGCATATATGAACATTTATGTGTATATGCTATATTGTGGGGTTTTTAAAATAAACATGGGATATTTATTTTTATAAGTTTGGACTCACACTCTACAGCCTGCCTCCTGCCTTTCACTTAGCATTAAGGATAGCTTTCCACATCAGCACACGTACATCTACTCTGAGCATTTGTATTTGAAGGAAAATATCCTACTAATGTAGCTGGCAGGTAGAAATTTGACCATGCACTTTCTCATTCAAAATCCTCCCAACCCAAAGTGAGCCCTGAGATGGCTTCAGGAGTTTGGTGTCGATTTCTGTTTCCTCAGCAAGTCCAACAATCAGTGACTTGAAGGACCAGCCTTTTTCCTTCTGCTTTCTTGTGAGTGTTGGCTTCCCCAGAATGTGGGTCAGCTTTACAGCTTTCTTGACTTCCTCTTCCTCCTTTCCAGAGAGGGGTGTCTCCTGGTGCAGCTGTTGGAGGCAGGGGTGGGGCGGGGGGGTGCATTTCCTCCCTTTGTGTGAGTCATTAGCCATCTCTCTGGCTTCCGTCTGGGGACAGCCGCCCAACCAGGTGAGCCAGTGTCATTTCAAGCAGCACTTCCTTTCCCAGGCAGGGGTTGGTTGTCGTTTCTGGATGATGTCTGATATGGCCCAGGTGAAGAGGGTTGGCTTCTGGCAGAGAGACAATGGCAGACAACTTGGTCACATTTTCTTTGTAAAGGATAGGCTGCCTACAACTCCTGTTCAAGACAATTTTTTTTTAATACTTTGCCATTTTTTAGGCGAGCTTGAAGGCAGTACAGCATAAAGGTTAAGCAAGTATGCTCTACAATTAGATCAATTCATTCACCGATATTCATTCACTAGTATTTATTGGGGACCTGCTCTGTGGCAGGCGGGCATTGGGTTTCGATGCTGGGCATACTGCAGGGACTAAGACCATGCTCCCGCCCTCAGGGAGCTTGCATTCTTGCAACAGACCGTAAACAGATATAAATAAATATGTAATCTTTCCATCTCGTTGGAAATGCCCCACCCCAGGCCTCTCAAATCAGAACCTATATTTTAACAAGATGCCCCGGTGAGTCTTTGCATGCGAAAGTTTGAGAAACAGAGCTGGTAGCTGGAGTGCCATGATGTGGGTTTGAATCCTGGCTCATCAACCCTGTGGCCTTCAGGGAATTTTCCTAAGCCTCTGTTTTCTTTCCTATAAAATGGGGATAATAATAGTGTTGCCTTCACAGAGTTATAGGTAAGGGTATAAAGGAAATGGTGCAAGTCAAGTGCTTAGCATAGAGCCTGGCACATGGTTAGGGCCTTGTAAGGGTTAGCTCTTTATTGCCTGGATCTGATCTGTGCATTTCCCCCCTAATATTTCCTGATTGTTTCCTAATGATTCACCTTAATTATTTTTTTTATTCCCTGTCAAAGAAAAATCCTATCAAAGAAAATCCTGTTTTGCAAAATGTCCTTGAGCTCTTCAAAAAGACCTTTGTGCTCAGCGTGATTCCAGTGATACCCCAGAATGAAGGCACCTGATTTTCATCATCAGTTCCCAGGCCCAGTTCTCGGGCAATTTTCAGGGCCACCCAGCAGGCCAAAATAGGCCACAGCACTATAAATAGCGAGTTTAGGCTGCTTGGGGCCTAGCTTCCCAGGCCAGACCCTTCCCCTTCCCCCTGCCTGGTCCTGTGGTTGTTTAAATATACTCTGGACTATATCTGTAAGTGGGTTTTTCTTAAGATGCCCAGAAAATGCTTTGCCAACTTGCCAGGCTGTCTGCAAAACCCCCTTATTACTTGCTCAGTTGCAGCATATCCCCAGTATAAGAAGGAGGCCAATAAACCAAACTCCCAGGGTGTTGTGAGGAGTAGATGAGGAAGCCATGTACTGGTGGGACTGGCTACAGAATGTGTAGGGCCTGGTGTAAAATACAAATGCAGATCCCCTTGTTCAAAGTTTTAAGAATTTCTAGATGATGACAACAAGAGTATTAAAGCAATATGAGGCCCTTCTAAGCTGTGTGTGACCGCCAAGGGCAATGCCCCTGAAGCCAGCTACACGTACGAGGTGTGTGGGGGCACACGTGGCAATTAATACCAGCCAAATTCACAGCTTTTCTGGAGTCTTTCTCTATAAAGGGCTAATCAATTTCCCTTCAAAGCAAAGTGTATGGGTACATTGTATAGCTGTAATCTGATTCCTTCTGCTGCTAAATCTTAGTGACTTAAGCCATAGCAATCCATTGTTTTTCACAGTCCTGTGGGTTAACTGGCTAGTTCCTCGGCTACTTCTCCTCCACTCACTCATGGGGCTGCATTCAGCTGGTGTGTTTAATGGTGAACACTACAATCGGGAGCTTCCACTGTGGGATGTCCCCACGTAGCTCCACTCTGGGGCTCTGGGTCTGGAACTCCAGCCTCATCTATACCGCCTTCAGTGGGCACTTCTTAACTGTGATGGACCTTTCCAGCACATCATGGTATTCTCTGCCTAGATGATCTGGACTGGGAAGGTCCAAGTTGGCCTCACACACATACCTGGAGCCTTTCAGTTCTCCACGTGGCTTGTCATCCTTCACTGGGTCACACCAGCTTCCTTACATTTTGGAAGAAACAGCCCTCAAAATGGAAGCCTTAAGCTTCCTTGAGGACTAGACTCTGAAACTTGTTCAGCACTTTAGTTATCTTCGATTGGTCAAACCAAGTCAAGAGACTCACCTAGATTCAAAAGGGGGGTGGATAGACTCCCCCATTTAATGAGAAGAGTGGTATAATTTTCAAAAGGACAGGGTGCTTTTTGAAAAGGAAAGAGTGCTGGGATTCACTGGGGGCACAGTGCAATAGCTCTCAAACTGAAACCTATGTCAGAATTTTCTAGAAGGCATGTTAACACACGGATTGCTGGGCCCCAACTCCAGAGTAATCTGGGTCAGTAGGACTGGAATAAAGCCTAAGAACTTACATTTCAAACTAGCTCTCAAGAGATGTTGATGGTGCTCGTTTGGGAATCACACTCTGAGAGCCACTGGTGGAGGGGTTAAGTGTTCATACTTTGGAGCAGTGCCTCTCAACCTTGACTGCACATTAGAAACATCTGGGCAGCTATAACTACATAAATGTCAGTTCCGGGTATCAGCGGTAACAAAGAGATCAAAGCATTGTGCAGTAATACCGTCTTTGGCATCGTTCACATGGCTGTAATTTATAGTCATTGGAAAGTTCATCGAATCCCTTAAATGCTTTTGCAACTTAATCATTCCCTGATTATGTGGGTAAACAAGTACCAAGAAAAGTTGGATGAACTTTATCTCAACTGTCATCATTGAGCTATTGGGGGGAAATTCTGCTTTTTCCAAGTATGTACTGGGATATGACTTTATTATTAAAGGAACCACAGTACAAAATAGGTGTGGCTTCCCGGGAGAAGGCCTTTCTGGAACTGCACTGAGGAGACTGCCCCACCAAAAAGCAGCTGCTGTTCATGAGTCATACAGATCCTGTCTCCTGACCACACACTAATAGCCTGAGCCATCCTTCTTGACTCGGATTGTCAGAATTTGCAATAATTGATGTGGCATTGTGTGAGAACTGAGACAGAAAATGTACACATGGTAAAGCAGTAGGTCTCCTAACACTGAGCTCGTTCTTCACATTCTCTTCACATTTCAAACCTTTATTGTTCTTGCTAAACATATATGTTGGTTCCATGTCACATAGACTGAATCAGAATCTGCCAGGCAAGAGCCCGGAAGTTTTATTTTTTTTTTATTTTTTTATTTTTTTTTTAAGATTTTATTTATGTATTTGACAGAGAGAAATCACAAGTAGATGGAGAGGCAGGCAGAGAGAGAGAGAGGGAAGCAGGCTCCCTGCGGAGCAGAGAGCCCGATGCGGGACTCGATCCCAGGACCCTGAGATCATGACCTGAGCCGAAGGCAGCGGCTTAACCCACTGAGCCACCCAGGCGCCCCCGGAAGTTTTATTTTTAACGAGTCCCCTAAGTGATCTCAATAGCATCAGGTAAGGTTAGGGAATTAAAGCAATAATAATGTTATGTAATACATCCAGAAAGACAGAAGGAGCACTGAGGGAATCAGGGGGCTGCAGTTCTAACGCCTACTCAAGGATCAGAGCAGGGGCTGACAAACTACAGCCCGTGGACCAAATCTGGCCCTCTGTCTATTTTTCCAAATAGTTTATTGGAACACAGCTGGGCCCATTTTTAAAAAAAAAACATATTGTCTTTGGTTGCTTTTTTGCTTTAATGACAGCCATTGGGACAGAGACTATATGGTCCATAAAGACAAAAATAATCTGACCTTTAAAAAAAAAATTGTATTGACTCTTGGATAAAAAACATGATCTCAGACCTGGGCAAACTCAGAATTAGAACTAAAGCCAGAGAGAAAGGGAGGGAGGAAGAGAGGGAGAGAGAAAGGAAGGAAGGAAGAAAAAAGGAAAGAACTAAGGCTCTCAGTAACTATGAGCTCATAATAAAAAATAAACCAACAAGGAATGGAGGCAGGGGGAGTCAGTGAGCACAACCAGCTGGAAAATCTAAGGCCTCAAGAGTGGCAGTTTGAGACTATGAAATAAGTATTTTTAAGATGATTATAGAGATCTACTAAAAAAATTTTTTAAAGAATATAAACCTTGCTGAAACAACGGGGCGATAAGAAAAAAAGGGATCAGATTTGAAAAAGAACTAAGTATAAGCTGTAAAAATGAAAACCATTAAGTGAACAGGCTGAAGTCATGCTTCTCCAACTTCAGTAAGCATCAGGATCATCTGGAGAGTTCGTTAAAACTCAGGCTGCTGGGGGTGCCTGGGTGGCTCAGTGGGTTAAGCCTCTGCCTTCTCCCAGGACCCTGGGATCGAGCCCCACATCGGGCTCTCTGCTCAGCGGGGAGCCTGCTTCCCCCCTCTCTCTGCCTGCCTCTCTGCCTACTTGTGATCTCTCTCTGTCAAATAAATAAATTAAATCTTTAAAAAAAAAAAACCTCCGACTGCTGGCCCCACTCTCTCTTCAGTTCTGACTTAATAGGTGTTGGGTGAAAGCCGGGAATTTGCATGTCTAATGAGCTCCCAGGTACTGCTGATGGTGCTGATCCACGGGCCATCCGTTGGGTGGGTGTGCGTTGAGCAGCAGACGCTGCTGGAGGAGTGACTGCTATCCGGGGAGATCCAGGAGAAAGAAGGCAGCAGGGAGGTAGACGTGGGGAATGTGGGACAGCAGTCGCGACAACAGAAGGTCAGACGTGAGTCTAGTAGGAATTGCAGAGGGCGACGACAGAATGAGCACGGAGACTCTCTTGCCCAGTAGCTCTGTCTACTGGGCGAGAACATCCCAGCTAAAGAAAACACAAATCCTGAACTAGATAAATAAGGACAAAACCGCAGCAGAATGCTACCTGGTTAAACCATGGCATGCCAGGAGCAAAGAGGAAGCCTTACAGGATTGCCTATGAGGGAAAACCAAGAAGACTGATCAAGACTTCTCATCATCCGCCGGAAAACGGTGATGTGCATCCTCTTCAAAGCCTAAGGGAAAGTAACATTCAACAGAGAATTATATGCTCACCAAATTAACACTCAAGAGCAAGGACTAAATACATTTTGAAACACATTCCTCACTGAAAGAACCACTAAATGATGTACTTGAGTTAGAAGGAAATTGAATCTACAAGGAAGGAGTGGGAGTAGAATTCAAGAAACAGTAGTGAAAGGGGAAGCTGCTAGATCCAAATATACATTGACTATTATATAATATATACATACATGGACACACATGCACATATATTATATATGCATATAAACATATACACACATGTATATACATGCACACATGCACATGTATATATACTGTATGTGCACGTATACACATAGATGCATATAAACATATACAAATATGTATACATATGTACACACATCACATGCATATACACATACCACACACATATACACACACCACAGTCATATACACACACCAGTGAGGGCTAAAGGACATTAAACTAAAATACTGGACAGCAATCACGAGAGTTGAGAGTGGGATGTTAAAAGTGTTCTTAAGTCCCGTAACTGCTTGAGGGGAGGTTGGACAGACTCATTTTTTACTGTAAGTCGTTTATTACATTATAGCAACATAGTCAAGAAAAAGTAGAATAAGAACTAACAACGCAGTAGAAGGGAAAAATGGAATCCAAAAAATCAAATACAATAAGAAGCAGGAAAGGAAAAAAAGAAGACAAGAACATGTAAGTAAAAAACAAGATAGTACAAATGTATTACTGATCACAATGAATGTAAATAGAATGAGCTTTTGTGATTTTTCAGACTGGATTAAAAAGAAATCTGCCTCTGGGTTACGGGTAATACAAAATAACCCAGAATCGTTGAAAGTAAAGAGTTGGAGAAAGATAGACAATACGACACAAATACCAACTGAAAGGAAAGTAATCTTGCATCAGGAGCATCAGATAAAATAGACTATGAGAGAAAAAAAAAAAGAACCTTTTTTAGAGATAAAGCAAGTCCTTAATGGTAAAGGAATATCTGGTATTTTCTATTGGGTCAGACTTTTTGTAATGCTTTTTACAACACACTGAACTGAATTTACCATACGCTAATGTGATGAACACACCGTTTTAAAAAATGTTTCTCTAGAACACATTTCTACCCCTCCCTGAAAGCCCCAAGCAACTCCTAAGAGACATGCTGTCATACTACAGATGACTATCTGAAACACCTCCACAATACCAGGAAATATGTGATATCTACAGGTTTTTATAATTAGTTTCCCAACACAATAGGAACACTCATAACCACCCGAACGAGAAACTAACTTTTGTTTCATTTCACCAAAGATCTGAGAAGAAATCACAAAGCTTACTTACAGAGAGAAAATTGAATTTATGAGAGAGTTGGAAACTCTGAATATTCCATTAGGTATTTGAAAGAGAATTTGCAAACATTTATTTCCTTCATGTTGAAATCCACTTTTCTCGAGTACAAAAATCCTTTAATATAATCATGAGTGAATCAAGTCACGACAAGGATGTGATAAGAACCTTCAGAGGCAGCTCACACCGCGTTGGAGGGTCACTCTTGCTTATGTTGCTGAAGGGCTGCCTGTTGTGTTGTTTCTGCAGCATCTTTCCAGGAATTGTAATATACTGAAAGTTTTTTTCCCCAAAGCCATTAGAAAAACTCCGGGGACTCATCCAGAGAAAGTAGTCATTGCTATGTTATTGTCTGTTTTGCCAAGAAGCAAGGAAACCAACTGAGCTAAGAGGAATTCAGAAGTATAGATCTAGGAAGGGTAACTTCCAAGTCCCAGTAGTGGCCCCTCTCTTCTTTCCTGCCTGCGGTCACCATTCTACACTCCTTATACCTCTACTGGCTGAACACTGCCTAAAGTTATATAATTACAAAATCATTTATGTATTCAATCATTTGCAAACCCTTGGGAAGAGGACTCACTTCCAGTTTTATGAATCACTGGCTTTTCAGCCAGTTGGCTCCACGTCCTACCAGCAACCTCACAATGTTACTGAAGGATGCAATCTCAGAGCTGAATTCTTGTTCTTATTGCTCTTAAAAATATTTAGGTGTGTATGTATGTATTTTAGAAGGGGGGAGGGGCAGAGAGACACAATCTCAAGCAGACTCCACACCGAGCGTGAAGCCTGACCTGGGGTGGATCCCACAGCCCGCGATTATGACCTGAGCTGATATCAAGAGTCGGGTGCTCAACCAACTGAGCCACCCCTTACTATTTTATTAGTTGAATTAAGAAATTGCTAACACAGGGGTGCCTGGGTGGCTCAGTGAGTTAAAGCCTCTGCCTTCAGCAAGTCATGATCCCAGGGTCCTGGGATTGAGCCCCACATCGGGCTCTCTGCTCAGCAGGAAGCCTGCTTCCTCCACTCTCCTCTCTCTCTGCCTGCCTCTCTGCCTACTTGTGATCTCTGTCTGTCAAATAAATAAATAAAATCTTTAAAAAAAAAAAAAGAAATTGCTAATACAGTGAGGGCTTGTTATGGACCAGATAATATCTCATCTTGTTTTTAAAACACCAACGCAGTGAGGGAAATATCTATACTATTCCCATTTTACAGATGAGGAAATCAAGGCTTAGAGAGTTTAAGTAACTTGCTCCAGGTTCCTTAGCTTGTTATATGAAGAGCTGAGATTCAACTTCAGGCTTTCTGATCCAAAGTTGGCTCTCTTAACCAATACGGTACCCTGTTGGCTTTCATCAGAATAATAGATAATTAGGAGATTTTGATTGGTTCACGGGCATCTTTTAAGAAATTCACATCCAAATAATGGAGTTTTCTTTCTGGACTTAGCCCAAAGTCAAGTACACAATAATGTATATAACTCAGGGTGCCTATCTTGGAAAACAGATGCACTCCATGTGGTGATTTAAAGAAGTAAAAATAGGAAGCCACTCATCAGGGAGGCTTTTTTTTTTTTTTTTGGTAAAGCAATGGAATTGTTTATGTGTTAAACATTACACTGCACTCTACGGTATTTGCTGATTGGCACAACTGCTGCTGTTTAAATTGATTCTGTAATCATGACCATAATGACCAGGATTAGCCCAGTTCAATGAGTGCATGCTTTCCCCAGGGCTCACAAAAGCCTTCTCTAGGGATCTAGGCTTTCCTGGTAATGAGAAGTTAACTAATAAGGCTGCCGTACTCCACTTTGGTAAACAGCAAATGAAGGAAATCAAGAAAAAAAGATGAAGGGTCTCTGGCCAGACAGAGGAAAATCACCCTACACTGGTCAGCAGAACCCTGACAACAACTGTAGGCTTCCAGAATGATGAAGGAAATGGGCGTTGCCGTTTGTTGAATATTTAGGTGATTGAGTGTTCAAAGGATTGTAGAAAAATTCACCAGATATTAAGTTAAAGAACTCTTATTTTGCCTCTCAGCAGCCTGTTACTTAAAATTGAGACGCTTGTATTCCTGAATCAATATATGTTCATTGTAATCCAAAACAATCCGTCCAGAAAAATACCGAGTAAAAAGTGAAAGCCTCCTCCCCCATTTTACTTCCTCCCTAAAGGAACCCACACTCTGTGTGTCCATCCAAACTTTAAGAATACATCAGTTATGGAAGGAAAACTTCCAAACTCATTTTATGAGGCCAGCACTACCTTGATCCCCAAAACCATACAAAGGCCCCATCAAAAAAGAGAATTACAGACCAATATTGTTGATGAACACAGATATGAAAATTCTCACCAAAATACTAGCCAATAGGATCCAACAGTACATTAAGAGGATTATTTACCACGACCAAACAGGATTTATTCCAGGGCTGCAAGGTTGGTTCAACATCCACAAATCAATCAATGTAATACAATACATTAATAAAAGAAAGAATAAGAACCATATGATACTCTCAATAGATGCTGAAAAATCATTTGACAAAGTACATCATTCTTTCTTGCTCAAAACTTTTCAAAGTGTAAGGATAGAGGGTACACACCTCAATATCATCAAAGCCATCTATGAAAAACCCACAGCGAATATCATTCTCAGTGGAGAAAAACTGAGAGCTTTTCCGCTAAGGTCAGGAATACAGCAGGGATGTCCTTTATCATCACTGCTATTCAACATAGTGCTAGAAGTCCTAGCCTCAGGAATCAGACAACAAATAGAAATTAAAGGCATCCAAATTGGCAAAGAAGAAATCAAACTATCACTCTTTGTAGATAATATGATACTTCACATGGAAAACCCAAAAGACTCCACTCCAAATCTGCTAGAACTTGTACAGGAATTCAGTAAAGTGTCAGGCTATAAAATGAGTGCACAGAAATCAGTTGCATTTCTATACACCAACAACAAGGCAGAAGAAAGAGAAATTAAGAAGTCAATCCCTTTTACAATTGCACCCAAACCCATAAGATACCTAGGAATAAACCTAACCAAGGAGGCAAAAAATCTGTACTCAGAAAACTATAAGTACTCATGAAAGAAATTGAGGAAGACACAAAGAAATGGAAAAATGGTCCATGTTCTTGGATTGGAAGAACAAATATTGTGAAAATGTCTATGCTACCTACATATAGATACAAATTTTTGTCTACAAATACAAATCTTTGTCTACATAGATAGACAAAGCAATCTACATGTTTAATGCAATCCCTATCAAAATCCCATCCATTTTTTTTTCAAAGAAATGGAACAAATAATCCTAAAATTTATATGGAACCAGAAAAAAACCTCGAATAGCAAGAAAGCTTGCTAAAAAGAAAGCCAAAGTTGGTGACATCACAATTGCATACTTTAAGCTCTATTACAAAGCTGTCATCAAGACAGTATGGTACCGGCACAAAAACAGATGACACACAGATCAATGGGACAGAATAGAGAGCCCAGAAATAGACCCACAACTCTATGGTCAACTAATCTTCGACAAAGCTGGAAAGAATGTCCAATGGAAAAAAGACAGTCTCTTCAACAAATGATGTTGGGAAAATTGGACAGCCACGTGTAGTAAAATGAAACTGGACAATTTCCTTACACCACACACAAAAATAGACTCAAAATGGATGAAGGACCTCAATGCTCTTGGATTGGAAGAACAAATATTGTTAAAATCCATCAAAATCCTTGAGGGGAACACAGGCAATAACCTCTTTGACCTCAGCCACAACAACTTCTTTCTAGAAACATCACCAAAGGCAAGTCAAGCAAGGGCAAAAATGAACTATTGGGACTTCATCAAGATCAAATACTTTTGGATAGCAAAGGAAACAGTCAACAAAACCAAAAGACAACTGACAGAATGGGAGAAGATATTTGCAAATGATATATCTGATAAAGGGCTAGTATCCAAAATCTATAAACAACTTATCAAACTCAACACCCAAAGAACAAATAATCCAATCAAGAAATTGGCAGAGGACATAACAGACATTTCTGCAAAGAAGACGTCCAGATGGCCAACAGACACTTGAAAAAGTGCTCAACGTCACTTGGCATCAGGGAAATAAAATCAAAACTATAGTGAGATACCACCTCATACCAGTCAGAATGGATAAAATTAACCAGGCAGGAAACGACAGATGCTGGCGAGGATGCAGAGAAAGGGGAACCCTCCTACACTGTTGGTGGGAATGCAAGCTGGGGCAGCCACTCTGGAAAACAGCATGGATGTTCCTCAAAAAGTTGAAAACAGAGCTGCCCTATAACCTAGCAATTACACTACTGGGTATTTACCCTAAAGATACAAATGTAGGGATCCGAAGGGGCACATGCACCCAAATGTTTATAGCAGCAATGTCCACAATAGCCAAACTATGGAAAGAACCTAGATGTCCATCACTAGATGAATGGATAAAGATGTGGTATATATATATATATATACCTTGGAATACTATGCAGCCATCAAACGAAATGAAATCTTGCCATTTGCAACGACATGAATGGAACCAGAGGGTATCATGCTGAGCGAAATAACTCAATCAGAGAAGGACAATTATATGATCTCCCTGATATGGGGGATTTGGGGGCAATGTGGGGGGTATGGGTAGGGAGGGAAGGGGTGAGGCAGTATGGGATGAGGGGCTATGGGAGACTCTTGGTCTCACAGGGCAGGCTGGGGGTTGCGGGGGTTGGGGGTGTGGAGGGTGGGGTTGTGGATGTTGTTGGGGGGGGGTTGTGGTGAGTGCTGTGGGGTGTGTGGGCCTGACGATTCGCAGACCTGTGTCCCTGGGGCTGGTAGTACATTGTATGTTGGTGGAAACTAAAAAATCTTTTTAAAAAAGTTATGCTATAGGGAGGCATGGGGGGATTAGTCATTTAATGTCTGCTTTTGGTTCAGGTCATGATCCCAGGGTCCTGGGATGGAGCCCTGCATCGGGCTCCCTGCTCAGCGAGAAGCCTGTTTCTCCCTCTCCCATTCCCGCTGCTTGTGTTCCCACTCTTGCTGTCTCTCTCTCTTTGTCAAATAAATAAAATCTTTAAAAAAAAATAGAAGAATACATCAGTTATGCAGAAAGAATTTGACTGTAAGAAAATATAGTCAATTTGCTTGATTATAATTAGTGTTAACTTTTCTTTAGTGATTCAGAAGATCCTTCACATTTATTATCATTAAGGGTATCAGTTGTCACAGTGCAGAAATGTGGGGATTTCTGTGTACTTGGACCCAGATAAATTGAAGCTGGTAGGAAAGATGTGGATAATTCCTTTTTTGCTGCCCAAGAGGCTTTGGGCTTGCTCAAACAGAGATGTTGAAGGTGTCTAATATTTTGAACACAAGACTTTCTAAAACAGTAAAAACATTGCATTGTAATTTAAAAGATTTAGGGGATTACCTTGTGTTCTATGACATTAATAGAGGGGCATTTTACTCTCTGAAATTTGCATAACATTATACTGGTATATGTTATATACTTTATAAACAAAGTACTTGATATGTATAAACACACAATATACAAATTATATATATACATATACTATATATATGCACACAATATATACATATATGGTCCTTTGTATGTGTGATTTTAAAAATATATATTTATAGATAAATTGTATATTTTCTTTTTTGTTAAACAAGTGTAGTTGTCATTTATAAGTTCAGCAGGAAACTACAGTCCATCTTTTTTATTTTGGAAAAAAAATCACTTGAGTAGTTTTTATTTTTTTAAGATTTTATTTACTTATTTAATAGAGAGAGATAGCAAGTAGGCAGAGATGCAGACAGAGAGGGGGTGGGGAAGCAAGCTCCTCGCTGAGCAGAGAGCCTAATGCAGGGCTTGATCCCAGGACCCTGAGATCAGGACCTGAGCCAAAGGCAGAGGATCAACCCACTGAACCACCCAGGTGCCACTTGAGTAGTTTTCTTAAGACAACCAAGGCACCCCATGCCCTGGGAGAGGAAGTAATAGGAAGGAATTTATTTTTCTTGAATCTGATAAGGTCATCTCTCCAAATGCCTCTTAATGAGAAGAGCTCTGGTGCCTGGTATCAATTCACATAAAGAACCCAGGCACTTTCTAGAAGGGAAAGGGATTGCGATCACCCCAAACCCAACATTGCCCCCCACAAGTTTCCTAGTAATAAAAAGCCATGGAAGGACCCTTCTAGAGGACAACAGCGTTTTTCAAAAACGAATCCAAGAAGCTTGGATCCCAGTGATCAGAGCAGGAAGTCTTAAGATCCAGTGCTGGTCTGAAACATCAGGAGGCAGGGACCTGGCTTTATGACATGATCACAATAAGCAGAAATGGACCACCGTTACACTCTACCCACCTTTCCTCCATGGCTAACTCTAGTTTATGCTTCAAAACTCAGCCCAGGGATCATCTCCTCCATGAAGTGTTTGCTGACCACTCCAGGCTGAGTTCAGTTCCTCCTCTGCATTCCCTTCTACTCATCAGTATCCTTGTTGATCTTATTCCTGAATACTCTGTGTTTCCTACTAGATTCTCAGCCCCTCAAGGGCAGCTGAAACAGTCTGCCTATATTTCAACCTCAACACCATTTCCTAGCTCTGCAGCTCGGCAAGCTGCCTAAACTGAGTTTCTTCATCTGTAAAATGGGCATAATCATTCTTGTCTTATTGGGTGTTTTGATGGTAAAATTTGTAAAACACTGAAACAATGCCTGGAACCTAAGTGCACATAAGTATGAGCTATGAAAGAATAAAATAAAACTTAATTCAAATTATCATCAATAGTCTCTTTATTGACAATGTCTAGCACAAAGCCCAGTATGCAGTAGGTGCTCAGTTGGTGTTAAACAGAACAGTGATTAATACATTGTCTGTGATTCTTCTAGAACCAATACAGTAGCCACCAGTTATATGCGATCATTGAGCACTTGAAATGTGTCTAGCCCAAACTGAGGTGTGCTGTAACTGTAAAATACAGTAGATGTTGAGGACTTAGTATGGAAAACAGAGAGTAAATTATCTCATAAATAATTTTTGTATTGCTTACATGTCAAAATAATATTTTGGACCTTTGAGGTTAAATAAAATATATTCTTAAAAATAATCTCACTGGGGTGCCTGGGTGGCTCAGTGGGTTTAAGCCTCTGCCTTCGGCTCAAGTCATGGTCTCAGGGTCCTGGGATCGAGCCCCACATCGGACTCTCTGCTGCACAGAGCCTGCTTCCCTTTCTCTCTCTACCTGCCTCTCTGCCTATTTGTAATCTCTGTCTGTCAAATAAATAAATAAAATATTTTAAAAAATAATCTCACCAGCTCGTTTTTACTTTTTTAAAATGAAACTGCTAGGAAATTTAAAATTTCACATGTGGCCCCATCATATTTCTATTAGACAGCACAGGTCTAGAATGTTTTCAACCTACCACTATTATAGCAAATCCTCATACAACCTCATTTACACTCAAATATTACATAACCTGTAGGAGTTCAGGTAAACAGAACACTGATTCACTTGGAATCCAGAGTATATCCAATTAGTTTGTAAATGATTTTCTATGCAGAGTTAACAAGCTAATGTATAGATGTATTTTTGAAAAGGAACCAAAGCTTTGTGGGCATTTTCCAGGTTCGGTGCGATCCTGAGATTCAAGAGTTGCGTCAGTGGCAGAAGAAACTGCGCGAAGACAAGCACATTCGCCAGCGAGTCAAGATTTTCTGGGCCAAACAAGAACAGAAAGGTCAGTTGTTTGAGTCACAGTCTTTAGTTTGTTTAGGAAAAGACGGAGTCGAAAGATTGGAGGGGGAGGAGTCAAGATGGCGGAGAAGTGGCAGGCTGAGGAGAAGACTGAGTTCGTAGCCCAGGCTGGAAAAGGAAGCCCTCTGAGTCCTTGTCAGGTCCCTGTCTCTGCAGGGAACTCACTTTGTGTGTGGGTTGGGGGAGTGACTGCAGATTAGGATTCTGCTCTGGAATGACAGAGGCGATGTGACATAATTTACAGGGCCATTCTCCTCACTCAGGGACAAACTCAGTGTCATCTTGTGTCTCCAAGTCGTTTTGCTTAAGCTGTAAGTCATCAAGGGTAACCCCTCATTTTGGAAGCACAGTGTCCATCAGTGTCATGGGTGGTTATCTTTTTTAAGTTGTTGATTGTGTGTCTGAACTGAAATGATGCATCATGCTTGTCCTCTCTTTGTGAGAAACGAAACGTGCACGCGTCCATGTACAGACACACACAGAAATACAAAGAATAACAAGCACTCGTCTCCCGTCATATGCAGATGTCACCATTTTGTCCTATTTGCTTTCCACATTCTTTATTATAAAATTTTAAGTTACTACACATTTATGATAGGAAAATTAGAAAACCAACAGCCAAAAAAAAGGGGAAAAAACAGAAATCCCACCACTGTTACTGTTTTGGTGTATATCCTGCTGTACTTTTTCCGGTGCAAACAGGTACAAATAGATATCCGTACATATTTTATTAAAGACTGGATTTTACATTGTTACCTTCTGTCCCATGATCTACCTTGTCACCGGACGTACTCAGAACATCATTATGGCCAACGACCAGAGAGTAGCATCGTGAAGTTTAACGGTTGTGTGTATGGATTTAGCATCATTTATTCAAGCAACAACATGGAAGGAGATTCATGATATATTATCAAGTGGAAAAGAATCACAGAACCATCGGTTTTTATCCATATTACAAGTATATATGTGTAGGGGCACTTGGATGGCTCAGTTGTTGAGCGTCTGCCTTCAGCTCAGATCCTGATCTCAGGGTCCTGGGATCGAGCCCCGCATTGGGCTCCTTGGGGGGATCCCTCAGTGGGGAGCCTGCTTCCCCCTCTCCTTCCACTCCTGCTCTCTCGCTGTCTCTCTCTGTCAAATAAAATCTTGAAGAAAAAAAAAAGTATATACGTGGAAACATGGAGGTATCTGAACGGCCTGGAAGGATACATTGATGATGGTCACCTTTAGGATTTGGACAAGGGAGGAAGAGGTGCATTGTTGGAATCTTTTAAATAATTCATAGTACTTTAGAATTTATGAAAAATAAACCTTCTCACCTCAGCAGGCTATAGGCCATCCATGCTTGGAGCCCTGTCACCTCCCCATGCTTCCCTGTACCTGTCCCCCATCACTAGGCTACAGCCCTTCCAGACTTTTCTGTTCTTGTCATATGCCAGTGCCCACCCCCCCACACCACCTTGGGGGTCTGTGCTTTCTATTTTCTTTCTGTCAAATCACGCATCCCCAGCTGCTTCTCATCTTCTAGGCCTGGGCATTACCTCCTCAAGGGACCTTCCCCCGGGACCAGGAGCCAGTCTATGAACAACCTCAGCATGACAGTGTCTAAACAAAGTCTTCCTCTTCTCCCCAGAAACCATCTTCAACCCTATTTTTTCAAACCTCTCTTCCCAAACCCTTCAATGGCATATTGGAGGGGGGGGGATTCCATGTTTTTTCAGTATGTTCTAATTTCAGAAAGCCCAGTCTAGTTTAAAATTTCAATCTCAGATCCAGTTTGATGCTTGCCCAACCTCATCTGCCCTCCATCCATGGGGATGGGAGTGGGGGAAAGAAGTGTTAGGTCTTGCACACTTCTGTCCTTGCCTCTCCTGGACCCCTTTCTGCTGCGGTGGGGTGGGCAGAAAGGAGGGAGATACAGGGTCATCCCTCTCTTCACTGTCTCTTGTCGTCCTCCCGTGGCCGCTGCTGCTTCTCTGGCTAAGGCTACCGCTCCTGTCCTGTGGGCAGGCATCTCCACGCTGACTCTCCGACTCCTGTATCTCATATGATTCTTCCTGGAGGTGAAACAGTAGGCGGCAGAACACCTCTGTGGGGATCTGGTTCTGTCTCTGCCTCTTCCACCACCACTTCGGGTTCCACCTCTACCAGTCTACTCCGAGTCTTTTGCTGTTGGGGTCTCCTTACCCAGTGGCCAGCCCTCTTGGTCAGAGCATTAGGAAAATAGTTCAGGTTACCTCTCACTGTCCACCTGACACACAGGAAACCAATGGTGGACGTGCAGACTTCTCCATGGTCTCCTTCTCTCTGCCCCAGTGTGTCTACCCAGATCACATCAAACCTCCTCAGATAGACATAGAGGAATGATCTAGATGTAAGTCTACCTTTAAAGCAGATATTTAACCAAATAATGAGACACCCCCCAATCTTTTTGAGTTGTTCTCTTGGATTTTCCCTCCCTTGCTTTAGGGCTTAGGTTTGAGGAAGCACCCATTTTAGTCTAAGAGAGGAGAGGGGCGCCTGGGTGGTTCAGTGGGTTAAGGCCTCTGCCTTCGGCTCAGGTCATGATCTCAGGGTCCTGGGATCGAGCCCTGCATCATGCTCTCTGCTCAGCAGGAAGCCTGCTTCCCTCTCTCTCTGCCTGCCTCTCTGCCTACTTGTAATCTCTGTCAAATAAATAAATAAAATTTTTTTTTAAAAAATCAGTACTTGCTAACACCATTGAGTGAAACTTTGATGAGGAATATGATATTTAGAGTCTTGAAATATCCCTCTACAAAGTAGTCATTAAACAAAAGGAAAAATATTAACTTTGCATTAGAGCAACCTGGCAGACCCAGTGTTCAAAATTAGTGTCGCCAGTATTGGAACAAGCTGACGTAACGTACCTTCTGGTGTGATGTATAAGACGGACACTCATCACATATGCTTATCTACTACTCCTGTCAAAACACGTAACTTGAATTGAATCATGGGGAATCATTGGACAAACCCAAGTTGAAGGACATGCACCGGAATAACTGATTTGGACTCTTTTTTTTTTTTTTTTTTTTTAAAGATTTATTTATTTATTTGAGAGAGAGAGACAGTGAGAGAGAGCATGAGCGAGAAGGTCAGAGGGAGAAGCAGACTCCCCATGGAGCTGGGAGCCCGATGTGGGATTCGATCCTGCGATTCCGGGATCATGACCTGAGCTGAAGGCAGTCGTCCAACCAACTGAGCCACCCAGGCATCCCTCTGATTTGGACTCTTAAAAAAAATGCCGGTGTCAAGAAAGACCAAGATTAAAGGAGAACCAAGGGGACGTGACAGCTAAACACAACATAGGATCTTAGACTGGATCCTGGATGGGGAAAAAAATTCTAAGAAAGACATTATTGAGACAATCAGCAAACTTTGAATAGAGGCTTTATATAAATGACTACATAGCACTATCAAATTTCCTCATTTTAAAAAATATTTCATTTATTTATTTGTTTATTTGAGAGAGAGGGACAGAGAGGGCACAAGCAGGGGGAATTGCACAGGCAGAGGGAGAAGCAGGCTCCCCGCTGAACAGGGAGCCCAATGTGGAGCTCCATCCCAGGACCCTGAGATCATGACCTGAGCCGAAGGTAGACGCTTAATCAACTGAGCCACGCAGGCGCCCCAAAAACAAAATCTTTAAAGAAAAAGAAAAGAAACCACCTCATTCTTAAGATACATGCTGAAGGCTTTAGGGATCAATGACGTATACACCATTGCTGTCAGACATGTTGATGTACACATATCAAGTATGATATGTAACTTAACCTCTAATAATTCAGAAAAAAAGAATGTGTAACACACATGTGTACATGTGCACACACAGAGAGAAACCAGTAACGTAAATAAGGCACAGGGCAAACTACTGGTGAACCTGGGGATTGTGTGGATGATTTTTGCAACTTTTCTGTAAATTCAAAATTATTTCAAAATTGTAATTCAAAAATTACCAGTTCCTCACTGCCACAGCTTCTGACCTGATGGTTTTGGGATGAGCCTCAGGCATCTGTTAACGTTAATTTTCCGGGTTCTACTGGTCAGCCGGGGTTGATACCCTAAGGAGGCACCAGCTCTGCACTTGTTTTGTGCTCTCTTTAAAATGTGGAGGCCTCCCAAATTAAAATAAGGTAAAATAACAAAATAAAATAGAGCAATTCATTAAAAAAAAAAAAAAGTAAATAAATGAAATGTGGAATCCTCTAAGCCTGCACGCCCTGAGCCCCGGGCAAGAGAAGCCCATCTGTTATTTGTTTACTTGGCAGTTATGTGTTTTCCTTATTAAAGTATAAGCTTCCTGAGGACAAAGACCTGTCCTCGGACAGTGCCCCGCACAAACTGAGTACCGAATAAATATTGGCTGAATGAGCAAGTGAGTGAGTAAATAGATGAGCAGAACAGTCCAGTCCTGAGGTTTAGGTGAGCCTGCCTGCAGACTATGCCGGGAAGGGGCAGGAGTTGGGGGGGTGGACCTCCAAGTAAGAATTCATCACACTGGCGGTGTTAAAGCCTCCTTAACGGATTAACCCTTGCTAACCCTTGAGCTGTGACTGGCAGGCTCGTATGCGCCTCTCTGCCACGCACAACTGCTGTTTCATTTCACTTCAAAATTGGAAGACGATCAAGGCTGTAATCAGTTTAAAGGTCAGGGAAAGTGCAGCGTGCCTATTTATTTCTGTGGTTTCTGATTCTTCTGAGCTGATTTGCTGTCGGTTGACAGATTGATTTGGCTTGCTGTGGAGCGGGAAGAGCAGCCGGGCTGTGATGTGTGTCTGTCGTCCAGCCTGTGGGGCAACTGTGGAACGAGAGCCTTCGCATCTCGGCCACCTGCTGCTCGGACCCTGGCAGGCTTTGCAGGGCTCCAGAAGGAGCGGTCCTTTCCAAACAAGGTGGGCTCCAGGAGATGCCCCAGTGGGAACTCATAGACAAATTTCCCATTTACAGTAAGACTGTGAAATGGCCTTCAGGTGAAAAAGCCCGTTCTAAACACTGTCCCCAGAGCTGTAGTCAGCTAAGCAGGAAGTCGGTACAGTGCAGTGGGGAAAGGAGTGGGTTTTGAAATGATGTACTTACCCCTGATGTACTCAACTTCATTAAGTCTCAGTTGTCCCATGTAAAAACTGAGCTAATGATAGAACCTGCCTCCTATGGTGATTGTTAAAGGTTTAAGAGATGATCTTTAGAACAAGTCCTGGCACATTGTTCCAACAAATGCTGGTTATTGTCGTGATCAGTATTATTAAAATATCTGTGTGCTTTTAAACAACCTTGTTGCTTTCCTCCACTAAATTCTAAGTTCCATGGGGTTCCATGAGGGGACTGTGCTTGTCTTCTTCAGCGTGTTGCCCCCCACCCCAGCCTAGCACAGGGCCTGGTACAGGGCATGCAGTCTTCATGCACATGGTGAGTGCAACTGTGGGCTTCATTTTACAGATGAATTAGTAGAGGCCCAAGGAGGTCGAGGGACTTGCCCAAGGTCACACAGCCAGAGGAGGGCCCAGGTGTTTCCTTTTCCTGTCCAGTGTTCTGACATACTGGGGAGAGACACGGAGAGAGAAAATGCTCCCTTGGGTTCTGCTGTCAGACCCAAACCTCTCAGGAATCCTACCGAACATGACACGCGCTTGTCCTATTTCTTATGACCTAGGCCTTGGGTTCTTGCTGTTTCTGTTGCCTGGAGCCCCTAAGTAGGGGCTGAGTTGCTAGGAACAGGGTATAACATGCCCACCGAAGGAAATTTTTCCCTTCAAGTGTCGCTGAGCTGAATCATTTTCTTACACTGGGGCACTACCAAGTTACTTCCTGTTTTAAACCTTGTGAATTTGGGTAATGTGAAAGTTTAGAGAATAATCCGCCCCCCTAGCCAAAGTGACACTGTAATTAGACCCTGAAGCCCTCTGACAAAGCAATTAATGTTAAACACATGCTAGTTCTCCTTTAGACTTGCAGTAAGGAAAAAAATGGAATAATTGCAAATAAAAAGGTTTTTCAACTTCATAAAAAAAAAAACCACAAACTAATCTGTGTACAGATCCAACAAACAAACGTAATATATTTTTTTGAGTGGATGCCATTTTATCTGTATTGTGTTCTGGTATTTATAGTATGAATAAATTTTGCCAAGTTCATTTCTTGGAGCAACCTTGGTGCAGACAGGAGGTCTGAGGGAGAACAGAGTCAGCTGTCAGGGTAGAGTCGTGGTCATATATAGCTCGTCTCACGTTACACTGAGTCAGAGGCCCTCCCAAACAGGATTTTCTTCTAGGATAGAAATGGTGTGAGGTTATCCTCGAGTCTCTATCCATCGGGACAGTTGCTGGAATTATTTTAAAATGTGTGACAAGAATTGCAGCCAATATAATTCCAAACAAGATGCCTAAGTCATTTTTGAGATATTGTCAAAAATCCCTTCTCAATTAATAGCGCATTTTTAGCTTCGTATACTTAGTAATTGTTTTCAAATGTGCCTTGTAATTGAATGGCCATATTTTATTTGGAAATCCAGTATGAGGAGGAAGAAAGAAGCCATAGAAATTGTTCCTACAACATCAGGTTAAATTTTTCTGTGTGTGTATTCTTTATGTAAATGTAAATACTTTTTAAATGACTTTATCACTTCTTGTTGATATTTTAAAGAAAGGAATGGAGGAGGTTGACCTGTCAAAGGGAATCGATTATTTACTTTTGTTTGCTTACCTGTTTATTCCCGACCTCATTCCAAGAGTGCCTCCCAGTATCTTACAAAAATTTGTATAATATAACATTTTTAGATAAATGTGGTAATTGGGTTGGGGAACAATTAAAAGTCAAGAAAAAGTTAAGCCACAAAATGCAGTAAGCAAAATACTTACTCCAAGCCCTATACTTGCTAAAGATTTTATAGAGATAAAACAAAGAGGGAAATAGGATCTGTTACATAATTCACAGTGACTGTAAGAAAAAAAGACAAGCTAGTTGTTCAGGAAACAACTGGGCCCTTCCCTAACACATTATACAACGTGAATAATAACCTCGAAAATGTTCCTATTATAAGTAGAAATACGGCTCTGAGCTTCCTAGAAGCCACAACAATGAAGAAAATAGGATCATTGTATTGTTTGATTGTGTCTTCAAGAGAAAAACTTTCTTGGAAGCACATTTATTCCTGGAACTGAGATTTTTTTTCCTTTACTAAGAGGACACTGGGAAAAGACAAAGCCTAAGGTGAGGGTCAGGTAGAAACCAGAGAAATTTCTTTTTCTGACTTTAAATATAGTATTTTAAGTTTAGATTGCAGTGACAAATCTTAACTGTTAAGATTAAGTTTTAAGGATAGTCTCAAAGTAAGTATCTCATCTTGGCCATACCACATGGGTATGACGTTAGGATACCCCTGGAACTTCATTCTTAGAGCAGAGAAGGATGTCTGAAACTAAGAAGTAGCTGTAGTTTATTGGGCACATAGCATGTGCCAGACACTGTACTAAGCACTTTAAGTTTCCACGTACTCCTCACTGGATAGGGGAGGTTTGGAGATGGGGGAGGCTGAGTCCCTAGTCCAAAGGCTGCAGGATCTATGAACATGTTTCTGGGAGACATTTCCATTAGAGCAGGAAGCCAGGGCTAAGTGGATAAGGATGAAGATGTTCTTTGTCCTTCCTTCCAAATACCCTGCCCAGCTATCGATGAGGAACAGGAAGGGTTCCACTACCAGAGAGAATAGCCTAGCGGGGTGCAGAGAACACTAGCTTGTGGCTCAGGAGGGGGATTCTGGCATTGGCTGTAGCCTGTTGTGACTAACAAATATAATCTATCCCATAACAATGATACATGTTAAAATAACCAGTCACTTATTTTCCAGAAACAGTTATTATTGAGTGGGTCTACCCTTCGGGTTTCTTCCTCTATCTACACATATGGAACCGTATTATATACCCTGTACCGCAACATGTTTTTTTTTCCTTCACTTGGAAGGAAACTTTTCATGCCAAAAGTTCTAATACCAACTCCAATGTGTTGGGGGAGGGTGGTTTCTATACCACTAGGAAGCGATTCTCCGACACCAGCTGAGTTGGAGAATTCAACTCAATTCTGACATGTATTGACCCAGAGAAAGCATCAGACCCCACAGGTTAAGGGCTCTGTCATGTAGGACCACCACCACCCCCACTTCAGACAGTCCCAAGCCCAGGTTTTACCTGTGCTTCTGACTGACCAGCACAGCTTGGAGTTTCCCTATTCGTTGGGTTCAATTAATTTGCTGGGGCAGCTCTCAGAACTCAGGAAACTAGTTTACTCTCTAGATTACTGATTTATTACAGAGGATGTATTAAGGGAAATGAAACAGCAGCCAGATGGAGAGATAAAAGAGAGAGGGAGGTCCCCAACAAAGGAGCTTCTGTCCTCACAGAGTTTGGGGCTTGGCTGGTAGTACCTGGAATTATTGTGGCATCCCCATCTGGAAGTCTCTGAACCCTGTCCTACGGGTTTGTGTGGCTACTTCTTTGGATAGGCACATTTGATGAAATCATTGGCCACTGGTGATTGATTCAACCTCCAGCATTTTTCCCTTTCCGAAAGGTCAGGGGAATGGGACTAAAAGTTCCTAAACTTTTTAATAACATAGTTGGTTTTCCGGGCCACCAGCCATCCTTGGGTGGGTCTGAAAGCCACTTATTAACATAACAAAAGACACCTTCTGGTCTTCCTCCTCACTTGGGAAATTCCAAGAGTTTTTAGGAGCTCTATGCCAGAAATGCAGACGAAGACAAATACATATTTCTTAATATAAGTCATAATATCACACATGCCAATATATATAGATCTGTCTCATTATTTTTTTTGTGGGTCCATAAAAATGATAAACCTGTACCATACTTTTTTTAAAGCCAGTCCCTATAAATAGATATTTAGCTTGTATTATGAACAATGCTTCCGTGGACATTTTTGTAGATTTATTCTTGCTTTCTTGTAGAAGTATTTTTATAGGATATAGTCATAAGAATGAAATTCCTGGTTCAAAGGACATGCATATATTAAGTTTAGACTGTGATCGCCGCATTGTCATTCAAAACTGTTGCATCAATTTGCCCTTAAGGCCACCAACCCACTTTGGAACTTTTGATGGGTGATGTAATCTTTGTGTTTCATTTTCCCTACTTGTAACATGAGAATAATTATGCCTCGGGAATAATTTGAAATGGAGTCATCACTTTGGTAATACCACGGCTCTTTATTTACTTATTTTTTTGATACCATGGCTCTTTAAGAAGAAATATATCAATAACACTAAGGTGTCACTTTCATCTTAATTTTTCCTCTTAAATCTCCTCAAACCTTAGCTCCTTCTGCATTTGAACCTGCAAAAGAAATAAAACTTTGATTAAAAAAAACTAGTGACTCCATGCCGTGATATTACGTTCATCGGTTCTATTTTTAAGACTCACCAGCAGCTGGATATGTTTGGATGACATCAATTTTCATATATATTTTTTCATTAAAAATTTGTAAAAGTCTGTACAGCTAGGACATGCCTTCTATTGAAATGCTTAAAGTCGTGGCACCTGGGTGACTCAGTGGGTTAAAGCCTCTGCCCTTGGCTCAGGTCATGATCCCAGCCTTGACCCCTGCGTGAGGCTCTCTGCTCAGCGGGGAGCCTGCTTCCTCCTCTCTCTCTGCCTGCCTGCCTGCCTACTTGTGATCTCTGTCTGCCAAATAAATAAATAAATAAATAAATAAATAAATAAATTTTTAAAAAAAGAAAGAAAGAAATGCTCAAAGATCCCCTACTATTCTGCTGAAATTAAAAAAGTAAAGTAATAGATGATTTCCTTTTTTTAAATGGTCCGCCCGCAAGTTCAAGATCCCAAATTTAAGTATATGTAAATGGATTCCTCCAACTTCCATAGCTTTGTTCCTTCATCGGATTATCCAGTATTCTTCTTTGCAGTTCCATAGATGCAGAATGCCTTGGTAAGATCTAGATAAACCTACCAACTTCTGGAAGTCTCTTGAAACCAGATTGGATTAAGTTTCCCACTTACTAAGGACTGTAACCCTGTGCAGGTTGCTTAATCTCTCTCTGACTCAGTTTGCATGGCAATAAAGTGGAAATACTGATAGATATGAGGAACAACCCTATAGGGTTTGGGAGGATTAAATGAACTGGAATAGTGCCTGGCTCATAACAAGAAATGATCAATAAGTGATTCGCTCTATATGGCTAATATATGTTGCTATTAAGAATATTGGCCTTGGGGGGCGCCTGGGTGGCTCAGTGGGTTAAGCCGCTGCCTTCAGCTCAGGTCATGATCTCAGGGTCCTGAGATCGAGTCCCACATCGGGCTCTCTGCCCAGCGGGGGGCCTGCTTCCCTTCCTCTCTCTTCCCTTCCTCTCTCCTACTGTGATCTCTCTCTGTCAAATAAATAAATTTAAAAAAAAAAAAAAAAAAGAATATTGGCCTTGGGAAGGGGTACCTTCACCCCAGTGTTTATAGCAGCAATGTCCACAATGGCCAAACTATGGTAAAAGCCTAGATGTCCATTAACAGACAAATGATCAAAGAAGATATGGTATATATACATATAATGGAATATCATGCAGCCATCAAAAATGAAATCTTGCTATTTGCAATGATGTGGATGGAACTAGAAGGTATTACGCTAATTAAAATATGTCAATCAGAAAAAGACAATTATCATCTGATCTCACTGATATGTGGAATTTGAGAAACAAGGTAGAGGATCACAGGGAAGAGAGGACAAATTGAAACAAGATGAAACCAGAGAGGGAGACAAACCATAAGAAACTCTTAATCTCGGGAAACAAACCGAGGGTTGCTGGAGTGGAGGGGGTGAGAGGGATGGGGTGGCTAGCTGACGGGCTTTGGGAAGGGCACGTGTTGTGGTGAGCACTGTACATTGTGTAGGACTGACCAATCACAGACCTGTTACCCCTGAAACAAATAATACATTATATGTTAATTTTTAAAAAGAGAATATTGGCTTTGGGGTGCCTGAGTGGCTCAGTAAGTTAAGCATCTGCCTTTGGTTCAGGTCGTGATCCCAGAGTCCTGGGATGGAGTCCCATCTGCTTCTCCCTCTGGCTCTGCCTCTCTCTCTCTCTCTCTCATGAATACGTAAATAAAATGTTGTTTTCTTCTTGAAAAAGACTATTGGCTTT
This sequence comes from Mustela lutreola, assembly GCF_030435805.1. Taxonomy (NCBI): domain Eukaryota; kingdom Metazoa; phylum Chordata; class Mammalia; order Carnivora; family Mustelidae; genus Mustela; species Mustela lutreola. Next base: position 8,789,868 of record NC_081306.1, on the reverse strand, counting down.
GGGATCTGACAGAACCGGGGTCCTGCCCCTTACTATCAGTGAGGTCATGGGCCAGTTGCTCATCCTCTCAAGGCCCACGTTTGCTCGTCTGTTATAATGGGGACAATTAGGGCCTATTGTAGAGGCCTCCTGTGAGGATCAAATAAGATTAAATACCATTGTATGCTGTTAAACAGACCCCTGGCACAGAGGGAAGGGACAATAACTGGTTGCTGGTTTTGGTAATATTTTTTAAACCGTCAAGAAGTATATATAAAATTTTTATTCCAGGTAATTTACCTGTAGCAGTGGCTCTCTATCCTGGCAGCAGATCAGCATCCCCTGGGGGGAAATTTGTAAGATGTGTCAGGCTAGGGGCCCGAGAAAATGATGACACGGGTTTATTCTTAGTAGAGAATGTGTTGTAACCACATCAGCAAAATCCTAATACTGTGGATTAGTTGCAAGGTCCCAGCATAGGTCCCCAATTCAGGAGATCTGAGTTCCTGGCCCCCCTCTGCAATTTACCTGGTTGATGGACTTTGCTTTCTCCTTTGAAAAATGGAAGGAGTAAACTAGGAAATCTCTATAAACAAGAAACCTAATAGGTGTTTGCTGTAGAGTCTCCTGCCCCCTGGGCAAGCGGTCTATTGCTGAGCAGATGCAAACCTTGGAAAACTTGCTGTTGTCTTGGTGGTGATCATTGGCCTTGGGAGTTTGGTCTCAAGACTGGAGGCAAGAACAGTAAGATGGTGAACATTCTGGGCATTTGCTGGGGGGAGAGTAGGGCAGGATGGTTGAGGGCCAGAGCATAACTGGGGGGGTTTAGATGTTGAAGGGGGAAGACAAAAGGATGGATTGGGTATTTGGCCATTTAGTGTTGGACTCCGGTAGGTTTTGCGGGCCGACAGGCGCGAGGAGAGCGTCCGGGCCAGCCGGTAGCTCCCCTTGGGGCTGAGCGGGATGGCGAGTGTCGCGAGTCCAGGCGCATTAGCTGTTGGGGGAGCTGTCGAAGCAGGATCTCACTTTATTGAGCGGGGTTGCAGCTTATATTGGGTAGGGGATGAGAAATGAGGTCAGCGGGAAGAGAGCCTATGGGGTTTGGTTACGTAGTCAGTAACTGGGTAGGGTGTGTTGGGCGAGAGGAGGAAATATCAGAGATATGCGGAACCGAAACCGCCACGTTGGCGCCAATACTGCCACGGTGGCGCCTTTTCTAGCCGGAAGAGAAGGCAGGCCAGCGCCATCTTTGCTGTGCCCAACAATTTAGGAGAGTTTGCAGGGAAAGCACAGGGGTGTTTAAAGGAGATTTTGGTTTGGTCATACACTGGAGGAGTGGGAAGCCTATGTTGTAGACTGAGGTCCTTTCTTACCACCCTATTTGGGTCTGTCACACTCGGGGTGACTCTGAATGAAAGGTGAAGCTAACAAAGGGAGGACAATGGGAACGCGCTCCTGCTGTGTGGCATCTTGACCTGCAGGAGACATGTTGCCTATATCCTTAGCTGCCAGACCTTGCTGGTCTGCCAAGATCTGTGGTCCTCACGAAAACTCAATTTATTGGATGCCTCCCATGGGCTAGACACCTTACAGATATTATTTTCTAATCTTCACCATAAATTCAACTAGTACAAACTACTATTACCCCTGTTTTTCAGGGGAGGAGAGTATCTCAGAGGTTAAGTCACTCAGCTTTGGTCACACAGCTGAGGAAATCTAGAAGTTTCCACAACATCGTACTGCCTTTACTGTTCTCACATGCTTCCTTTCAGTCGGTCCGTGGACTGGTAGGCTGAGGGAAAAGTCTGGAATTCATGCTTTCCAAAAGCTCGAAAGGCATTCAACACAGAAACGAAGGCCACACTATGAGAAGAAATGAAGAAGGGATGCCTGCTCCACCATGGCTGGAACCTGGAAAACATTATGCAAAGTGCAAAGAATCAGACATCAAAAAGACCACATATTATGTGATTTCATTTATATGAAATATCCAGGACAGGCAAATCCACAGAGACAGAAAGTAGATCAGTGGCTGCAAAGGGCTGGGGGAATGGAGGGGAATCACAAAAGGGTATGGGGTTTCGTTTTGGGCTGAGGAATAGTAAAATTGATTGTGGTGGTGATTACACACTTCTGTGACTCTACTGAAAACCATTGAGTTGTGTGCTTTAAATGGGTGAATTGTGTGGTATGTGATTCATATTTCAATAAAAGTGCTACAAAAAGAATTAAAATGAAGGCCCAGACCACCTCGTACCCAATCGGATGGATACTATCAAAAAATCCCCCAAAAGATAATATGTGTTTGTGAGGATATGGAGAATTGGATCCTTATGCATTGTTAGTAGGAATGTAAAATGGTAAAATAGCCAAAGTCGTTCCTGAAAAAAACTTAAAAAGGAATCACTGTATGATTCAGCAATTCCACTTCTGGTGATGTACCCAGAAGAACTGAAACCAGAGTCTTGAAGGGATATTTGTGCACCGAATTCATAGCAGCTTTCTTCACAACAGCCAAAAGATGGAAGCACCCTAAGTGTCTATCTGTAAACGAATGGATAAGGAAAATGTGGTCTATATATACAGTGAAATAGCATTCCGCTTTGAAAGGGAAGGAAGTTCTGACACCTGCTATAACATGGATGAATCTTGACAGCATTGCGCTGAGTGAAATAAGCCAGTCACAAAAAGACAAAGACCATATGACTCCACTTATAGGAGGTAGAGTAGTCAAATTCTAGAGACGGAAAGTAGAACAGTGGTTGCCAGGGGCTGAGCAAAGGGGAGAATGGGGAGTTCGTGTCTAATAGGCACAGGGTTTCAGTTTTTGCAGGAAGAGAACAATTGTGGGTATGAGTGGTCGTGATGGTTGCACAACAATATGGAGACACGGGGCGCCTGGGTGGCTCAGTGGGTTAAGCCTCTACCTTCGGCTCAGGTCATGATCTCGGGGTCTCAGGATTGAGCTCCGCATCAGGCTCTCTGCTAAGCAGAGAGCCTTCTTCTCCCTCTCTCTCTGCCTGCCTCTCTGCCTACTTGTGATCTCTCTCTCTGTCAAATAAATAAATAAAATATTTTTAAAAAACAATATGAAGACACTTATTACCACTGAATTGTATGCCTAAAAATGGTTAAGATGGTAAATTTTATGTATATTTTACCACATAAAAAACTGAGAGGAAAAAGGGACACCTGGGTGATTCAGTGGGTTAAGCATCTGACTCTTGATTTCAGCTCAGGTCATGATCTCAGGGTCATAGGTCAAGACCCACCTTGGGCTCCTCACTCAGTGGGGAGTCTGCTTGAGATTCTCTCTCTCCCTCTGCCCACCCCCCCTCAAATCAGAAAATGAATCTTTTAAAAAGGAACCGAGAGGAAAAAATGAAGGCTCAGGTGCCAAATATCCTCATGGCTAATGCTCTTTCACCTCTTAATGTCACCTCTACTTAATATCACCTCCTTAGTGAGTCCTTCCTGACCATCTCTTGCTTCCCCACCTCTCTGCCCTGCTTGTCCGCATCCAACATGTCCTCTACAGAGTGATTCAAAAAGAGTTGACCATTTCTAGACTTGTCTTACAACATGCTGTAGCTGGTGGGCATCAAGACCTTGGTGTGGGGTCCACCCCTTCTTTGCAGCCTCGCAGGAGTAAAGAAACAAGTCACAGCTGCCCTTCAAGCTGTGACTAAGGATCTAGAGGAAACGGACTCCAGGATGGCTGGGCGCCATATTTCCTGTGTGTGTTACATGGAGCTGCATATACGTTGGAGTTAACTGTACTAGTTCCTTTACAAATTGTCTTTGACTACATGATACACATAACTTATAATTTTTCCAAGTGTTTAATTCTTTTGAGTCACCCAAGATTTTTAAGATTTACTTTGTTTATTGCCTGTGTAACCATACAATATAAATTTGCTAATAGCAGGGACTTTCTATTTTTCCTTCCTGTTTTGTTCACTGCTCTATCCCTAGCACCTAGAACGGTGTCCAGCACATGGTAGATGCTCAAGAAATATTTGTTGATTAATGAATGAATCTGTGTCTCATAATCCCTTTCCAAAATTATCTAGCTTGGTAAGCTCTCCCAAGGACAAGTAAATGGAACTGTTTCCAAGCAAGCAAGCAACCACACGCAGACAAAGGGAAGACATAGGCTTACACATAATATATAAAGGGACAAAGAGAAAAGTCTACTAGAATATAACCCTAAAATGTTAATAGTGATAATTTTTTACATTTTTCTGTTTGTTCTAGTAATCTCTACACCCAACATGGGGTTCAAATGCACAACCCTGAAATCAAGAGTCACATGGTTTTCCGACTGAGCCAGCCAGGCACCCCAGTATGGTGATTATTTCTAAGTAGTAGTAATGCTGGAGATTGATGGGTTGATTGATTTCTGCCTGGGTTTTTTTCCCCCCCCTAAAATAGAAATACAGGTGATTATTTTCCTTTTTTGATTATTTATGTCTTCTAAAATGATAACACAGATTGTTCATATCCACTGTGCGCTTACTATGAGGTAAACACTTTTCGAAGTGTTTCCTTAATAGGGACTCTGTCCTCACAGCAGCCCTGTGAAGCAGGTACTACTGTGGTCTCCGTTTTATAGATGAAGAAACTGAGGCACAAAGAGGTTGAGCAATGTACCGAGGGCCCCACAGCAAAGAAGTAGCAAAGCCAGGCACTTCTTGGACTCTGGCAGATTCCAGAGTCCTTCCTCTTCCCCACTTCGTTATGCTGCAATGCACAGATGTTATTTATGGGGTTCAAATGCTCAGGAGAAATCTGTTGGTGTTTGGTTTCATACAAAGTCCATCAGGATCCAACCTCTGATTAAGTCGCTGAGGACAAGAAGCACATGTCCCTCTATGCCTGTTAGCCTAGTTTAAAGGGCAGTGGTCCCACCCGCGTAACTGTCCCGCCTTCTCCCTCTGAGCACCAGTCCAGCCCAGTTGACACATGGTATTCGCCCTTAGGATCTAAATTTAGGATCTGAGTAGCTAAAGTGTCTTGCCAATTTCCAGATCCAACTCTCATTAGTCCAGGACATGGAAAATTTTCAAGGTAAAGAGCTATGGAAGCTAGATGTTAAGAAGGGCAAGCTGATTCCTTTTAAACTAATTTAAAAACTGTCCCCTTATCGAAGTAATACATTCTCATGGTGAAACTACAAAAAGCATCAAGAGATCAGAAAAAGCTACCCACCAATGCTGTTACGAATCCTTTGGCATATAAAAAAAACTTTTTAAAAAAGATGTTATTTATTTATTTGATGGAGAGAGCCAGAAAGCACAGGGGGGCAGGGAGGAAGGCCGGGGGGTGGGGGGAGGGCAGAGGGAGAGGAAGAAGTAGGCTCCCCGCTGAGCAGGGAGACCCATGCCATGCGGGGACTGTGGGTCTCGCATCCCAAGCCCCTGGGACCATGAATTGAGCTGAACAGACAGCCACCTAACCAACAGAACCACTCAGGTGCCCCTAGAAAAACTTTTTTTAAAAGTGCCTTATTTTGGGGACGCCTGGGTGGCTCAGTTGGTTAAGCGGCTGCCTTCGGCTCAGGTCATGATCCCGGCGTCCTGGGATCGAGTCCCACATCGGGCTCCTTGCTTGGCGGGGAGCCTGCTTCTCCCTCTGCCTCTGCCTGCCACTCTGTCTGCCTGTGTTTGCTCTCGCTTCTCTCTCTATGACAAATAAATAAATAAAATTTAAAAAAAAAAAAAAGTGCCTTATTTTGTCCCATCCAAGTAGGAGGGAGGTAGCAGAAGCTGAGTCTTACGTAATATCCTCCCGTTGCCATGTGCGTCGGAGTTACCCTCATTTGCTTTTCGTGGCTTCTAGAGACTAGTCTCTTAAGAGGTTTCAAAGTGACGTTTGAAGCTGTCCAGAGAGAGCAGCTCGCTAATGATGGCAAAAAAAAAAAAAAAAAAAAAAAAAAAAAAAAAAAAAAAATCCAGGCCTTGGAGTCCCAAGACGTACCTTCAAACCCTGCTTGGAAGCTTCCTAGCTGTGTGTCTTTGAGCAAGGCACTTAACCTTTCTGATCTCCCATCTTCTAACTGTGAAATGAAATTAACACCCCTCTAAAAGTCCAGCTGAGAGGTCATTTGAATGAAAAGACTTGAGCTCACACTTAGCTGCAGATTCTCACTGGCTCTGTGACCTTGAGCAAGTTACTGAACCTCTCTGTGGTTTAGTTTCTTCATCTGTACGATGGAAATAATAAAAGTACTTCCCTCACTGGATCCCAAAGGGACCTGTATGAGACAGTGGGTGAAACATGCTTACCCTAATGCCTCATTCATGTTAGGTGCCCAGTAATGATCAGTGACTACTGTAAACCATACAACTTTTGAAGCTTATTAGAGCTATTTGCCCACTGTGGATGGTGAAATCAATTAGTGGGTTGCCACAGCATTTAAAAAATAAAAGGGTAGGGGCTCTGGGTGGCTCGGTCAGTTGAGTGTCTGATTCTTGATTTTGGCTCAGGACCTGAGATCCAGCCCCGTGGTGGGGCTCTGAGCTCAGCGTGGAGTCTGCCTGGGATTCTCTCCCCTTCTCCCTCTGCCCTTCCCCCTCTTTGTGCTCTCTATCTCTCAGTAAAATAAATCATAAAATCTTTAAAAAATAAAAGTAGATCTAGAAAATGTTAGTATGCATTGCTTATAGTAAGGGGTGTTCATTTGTGAACGTTTAGTTTCAGGTGTGTGTGTTTGCCTACTATAAAAGCAATGGAGGGGTGCCTGGGTGGCTCAGTGGGAGAGAGAGGGAGGGGGAAGCAGGCTCCCCGCCAAGCAGAGAGCCCAATGCGGGGCTCGATCCCAGCAGCCTGGGATCATGACCCGAGCCGAAGGCAGAAGCTTTAACCCACTGAGCCACCCAGGCGCCCCAGAGATGACCACTATTGAGAGGTCCTGTTTCTTTCTTAAAAACAGCTTTATTGAGATATAATTCATATGTCATACAACTCAAAGTGTACAAGACAGTGGCTTTTAGTATTTTTACAGAATTTGCAACCATGACTGCGATCAATTTTAGCATCTTTTCGTCACGTCACAAGAAACCCTTAGCCATGACTGCCAAGAGCCCCCTTCCTCCCAGCCCCAGACAACTGCTAATCTACTTCCTGTCTCTGCAGAGTTGCCCTCATGACTGGTTTATTTCACTCAGCACAATGTTTTCAAGAACCATCCATGTCGTAGCATTTATCTATACTTCATTTCTTTTTATGGCTTGTATTAGTTAGCTTAGGCTGCCTTAACAACATACCGCAGACTAGGCGGCTTGAACAACAGACATTTTCCCACGGCACTGGAGGGGGGCAGTTGGAGATCAGGGTGCCAAGGGCGACGCGGGCAGGGTCTGGTGAGAGCTCTTCTACAGGCTTGCGGCTGCTGCCTCCCAGCTGCTACCTCGCACAGTGGAGGGAGAGCTCTGTATCTCTTCCTCTCCTTAGGACTGGTACCAGTTTTATGAGATTAGGGCTCCACCCTTATGACCTCATTAACTTTGATCACCTCCTTAAAGGTCTTATTTCCAATACAGTCACTTGAGGGGAGATCACCATTCAGCTCATAACATAACAGTAACATTCCATGGTATGGATATATCACATCTCATTGACCTCTTCGTCGGTTGATGGACATTTGACTCATTTCCATTAGGGGGCTACCATGAACATTTCATGCACTGGTTTTGTGCGAACACGCAATTTCATTTCTTTTGGGTATAGACGTAAGAGTGGAATTGCCGGGTCATATGGTAACCCTAGATTCAACTGTTTGAGGAACTGCCAGACTGTATTCAGAGGGGTTAAACCATTTTACATTCCCACCAGCAATGGATGAGAGTTCCAGTTTTTGCACATCCTTGCCAACACTCTTTATTATCTGTCTGTTGGATTCTAGCCATCCTAGGGGGTGTGAAGTGGTATCCCGTTGTGGTTCGATTTATGTTTCCCTGATGCCTAATGATGTTGAGCATCTTTTCATGTGCTTATTGGCCATTTGTGTATCTTTTTTTGGAGAAATGCCTATTCAGATCCTTTGCCTTTTTAAACTGGATTATCATTTTATTGTTGAACTGCAAGAGTTCCTTGTATATTCTAGTCACGTTTCTTTTTAGACACATACTCTGCAGTTTTGTGGGCTGTCTTTTCATTTCTTGGTGTCTTAAAGCACTAGAGTTTTCAATTTTGATAACGTACATGTATTTTTTCATTTGTTGCTTCTGCCCTTGGTATCATATCTAGGAAACCATGGCCCAATCTGAGATCGTGGAGATTTATTTATTTTTTTTTTTTCTAAGAGTTGCTTGATTCAAGTTGTTTCCTTTAAGTCTTTGACCCATTTTGAGTTGATTTTTGTATATGGCCTAAGGGAAGGGTCCAACTCCATCCTTTTCCATGTGGCTGTGCTGGCACCCAGCAACGCTCGTTAAACAGACTCTTCTTTCCCCGTTGAAGTGATCTTGGCACTTCTGTTGAAAATTGGTTGAACATGAACGTAAGGGTTTCTGGACTTTCAATTCTTTCTGTTGATCTATATGTCTATTCTTATGCTAGGACCACACAGTCTCCATCACCGTAGCTTTATAGTAAGATTTTAATTCATGAAATTTTAATATTCTTTATTTTTTGGATACTGTTTTTGGAAATTCTGGGAGCTGTGTATCTCCAGTTGTCATCTTTATTGTCAATGTTTTTGAAAATGCAACTTTAACTTTACATCAGTGAAATCAAACTCCATAACAATTATTTTCATGTCTCCCTAACTCTACGTTGTGAACATCCTTCTATATTGTAAACTTATTTTACATATTCTTAGCACATAATTTAGTTTTTTTCCTACCAGACACTTGTTTCTGAACTTCACCATTGTAAATATTGACGCCATGGCTGCCTTGATTCCTAAAACAGTGTAATATTTGAATATTGAAGATATTCTTACATATTGAAAACCTCAATCTTTTCATTCAAACATTGAGATGATTTCCCTAAAAGCAGTAGAAGAGGCACAAATAAGAGTCAAATCTTACATTTGCAACTTAAAAAATCCACTAACCTTTCTGAATCTCGATGTTCTCACCTGAAAAATTCAGATAATAATAATAGGGTTCTTGTGAAGATTAAAGGAATGTAGGAATATAAAGTGTAGCACACATATGACTCAATAAATAGTACTTATAGTTACTTTCTATGTTTTTATTTTTTAAGTAGACTCCATGCCCTGTGTGGAGCCCAACATGAGGCTTGAACTCACTACACTGAGATCAAGAGTCAGATGTTTAACCGACTGAGCCACCTCGGTGCTCCTATGTAATAATAATAATAATTATTATTGTTTTCATCATTGTTGTTATTGTTGCTAGCTATATTAAAAGTTTCAGAATGTCGCTGAAATGGAGATGATAGGCTGACGCTCATGTCTTTCCTATCAGCCTGGGAATTGCGATCATAATGAAGACCTAAGGGGCGCCCAGCTGGCTCAGTTGGTGGGACATGCAACTCTTGATCTTGGGGTTTTGAGTTTGAGTTCCACATTGGGTGTAGAGATTACTTTAAAAAATTTAAGAAGACTCTATTTTTTTAAAAAATAAAGAGTAGACATTAAATATTCCCTACATCAACCAAAGACCAGTGTTTTAAATATCATGTACCAAATTGATGTCTTCATTCCTAAATCTTTGTATGTATTTCAGATTAGTTTCTTAGAATCATTTCTCAGCAACAGCCATGAGATGGTCTGATTCCATTTGTGTAGCTATGGAAGATATTGTTTACATATTAAAAACACTTATCTTTTAATTAAAACATGGATTAGCTCCAAGAGAGCAATGGCTCTGTCTGGCATGTGCACCATTTTATGTCCAGCATCAACCAACACACAGTAGATGCTGACAAAAGAATGCAAAAAAGGAAAGCAGCAGGCTGCCAATATATTTTGTTGCTTTGGATTACTTTGTAGAGGCAGCAGGGGTTAAAGGGGTTTAGCCCAGGAAAGCAAGCACACAGCAGTTTGAACCACAATGAGAGCTACCTTTTTTTTTTTTTTTGAAGATTTTATTTATTTATTTATTTGTGAGGGAGCAAGAATGAGAGAGATCACAGAGGGAGAGGAAGAGGGAAAAGCTGACTCACCGCTGAGCAGGGAGCCAGATGCAGGGCTTGATCCCAGGACCCGGAAATCACAACCTAAGCCAAAAGGCAGAAGGTTAACCTACTGAACCACCCAGACGCCCCAAGAACTACCCTTTATGATTATGCACCTGCTGCATCTGTTTTGTCAGTCATTCTTCTGGTGGATTTTTGTATGTGACCTCAGTTAATATATTTAAATATGAAGATTACCTGTGCAGTAAGATCCATGGAGAACCCAGTGCTACAGGCAAGGAAACAGAAGCTTCAAAAGGCTTAATGACTGGGCCTAAGGTGTGCTGGTAGTAAGTGCTGGTAGTAAGTGCCCAAATGCAAACATTTACTTCTCTGATACTAAAGTCTGGGTATTTTTTTCCCCAGGAAAGATGTGTGTCCTTTTGTGTCCTAGAGGCTGAGAGAGAGGGTGGTTGGGGCTTACAGAAGGAAGCTAGCGTACAATTTCTTAATTAGATCAACAAATATTGATTGAGAACCTGCCCTGGGGGTGGACTGGACACTTCCAAGTGCTGGGGAGACAATGGATACCATATACCAGCACCTTCCTCTCCTGGAAACCCCAAATCTAGTGGGGGAAGCAGACACTATTCCAGTAATCACACAAGTACTTGATTATAGACTGTGATGACTGCTTCAGAGATGTTCAGGGTGCCACCAGAGATTAGCTGGGGAATTTGACTAGGTTCCTGCAAGGCTGAGATCAGAAGTAAACTAGGAATTAACTAGATGTCAGGGTCAGGGAGGGCTTTCCAGGATGAGAAAAAGACCTAAGTAAGGACCTTGAGCCTGGAAGAAGAAGGCCTGTGTGGCAAAAGCAGTACGCAGGGTGACGGGGCAGCGGGGAGAGAGCAGTGACCTCACAGACCCTATTAAAGACAGTGGCCTTGATCCTGAGGGCAGCAGGGAGCCTTTAAAGAGTCCTAGCTGAGCAGTGGCGGCATCAGATGGGCTATCTCGAAGGATGGATGTGGCCGCAAGTGGGAGACAAATTAGGTGACCAGTTGGCAGTGGGAATGGACGGAGGTAGATGCATTTAGGAGACATTTATGGGTTAAGAATGACGTAGGTGTTATGAGTAATCCTTTCCAAAATGCGGTTTTGTTTGGAGGTAAATATGTTTCTCACCAGTATCCACAGTCAGAAACATTCACATTTTCTTTTCCGTATTTTTCCTACTGGGAAGAATCCTGTGGTTGAAACACTTGGTTTGTGAATTCCCAACCCCTTTCTGAACATTGATAAGTTTGGTTTCTTAGTCCTTGGAGTTTCTTGACTTGAGCTCTGTCTGCTCGGGGTTCTGGACCAAGCACTAAGATTATGAGTGAATACCACCCCAGTCCCTCAGTACAGATCGAAATGATTTCTCAATTAGTTATTAAATTGTTACACTTGTAAAGGAACTGCTTAAAAATAAACTGGAGGATTTGTTTCCTTTTCGCTTAAAGGCAACATTTAATATACGAGCTTCTACCAGTCTGAACTGGATGAGACTGTTTATACCCAGGCTAATTCAAAATGCTTGGGATATTTCTAAAGGTTCAGTCTTGGCAGCGGCAGCTGAGAATGCAGAGATAAATAAAAAAGTCACAAGACGCGGCTGATGGGGTTCGCCTGTTCATTCACACCCATGAGTCACTGGGCTTTTGGAGACACTGGATTTTGAAGGGCAGCCTAGTGCATGGTGGTGGGGTAATCAGCTGTGCTGAAACTCCAGTCTTGATGCAATTCAGCTAAATGGACCTACCCTCAGAAACAGATGTGGAGAGAAAATGCTTATACAGATATAGACATACGAATAGCACATAAAGCTTATCCACAAGACTTAAAGAAAATGCATTTAAATATCTGTTCGAAAATAGCATATTTTCCAGTTTTTCTACAGACACTCTGTTACTTGTATGATTAAAAAATAGTTTCATTGAGGGAATCCTGGGTGCTCAGTTGGTTGGGTGTCTGCCTTTGGCTCAGGTCATGATCCTGGGGTCCTGGGATGGAGCCCTGCACCAGGCTCCCTGCTCAGTGGAGAGTCTGCTTCTTCTTCCCCCTCTGCTGCTCCCTCTTCCCGCCACCACTTGTATGTGCTCTCTTAAGTAAATAAATAAAAGATTTTTTTAAAAAGAAGCAATGTCATTGAGGGGTGCCGGCTGGCTTGGTCAGTAGAACAGGCAACTCTTGATCTCGGGTTGTGAGTTGGGTGTAGAGATGACTCAAAAATAACACCTTAAAAAAAAAAAAAAGAATTTTGCAGCACCTGGGTGGTTCAGGCAGTTAAGCATTTGCCTTTCGCTCAGGTCATAATCCCAGGGTCCTGGAATCGAGCCCCACATCAAGCTCCCTGTTCAGCGGGGAGCCTGCTTCTCCCTCTCCCTCTGCCACACCCTCTGCTTGTGCTCTCTCTCTCTCTCCCTCTGTCAAATAAAAAAATAAAATCTCACCCCCCAAAAAGAATTTTATTGAGCACCTGCTATGTGTCAGGTCATCTCATCTGATCCTTCATGCCCCTGAGAGGAAGCTGTTATTATCCCAGAAGGAGCTGAGGCTTCCAAGGGCTTCAGAGACTTGCTCAGGTCACCCAGTTGGTAAATGATGGTAGGGTTCTGGTTCCAGAAGGTGTGATCTGAGCAACTCCACTCTGCTCCCATGCCTCTGTCACTGGTTTTGCCTTGGTGGTTCCCTTCTCCCATCGGGGCCTCACTTATAAAAAAAAACAAGCCTTTTATTAAATATCTCCCTTTCTAGGACTCCAGATCCTTTTCAGGGTCAAAATTTGATAATCCCCATGTTTCGGTCTCAATATAACCAATGTTGTCGCTTCCAGCACCAAATGTCCCCACTTAAAACACTGCCTCCAAGGAAACTTCACTGAGTTTACTGAAGTAACACTGTTTAGAAGTCAGCAATAAGTCTTAATTATTGCACATTCAAGACTGTTAAATTCTCCCCAGTGCCTTGTGGCTTCCAAGGCTCAACTTTCCTTAAAATGATGCAGCTCAACATCTGACACTGTCAAAAAAGGGAGATAAACTTAATCAGACTACTGACCTTTACTGCTTGAATGTCAACATACGTTTCTTTTTAGACAAAAAGGCTTCCACCATTTATTCTCCCACTGGGGGGACATGGAGTTATATTCGTAGATTTTTTTTTTACACTTTTTTTTGTGTTCTTCCAATTTTCTATTATGCCTGTGTTTTGTTTTTATAGTGGAAGAATACTCTGATTTTTAAAAGTCAGTCCAGTAAAGTAGAAGAGAAATAAAATCTTGGTAATATATATTGTATATCCCATGCCTTCTTAATTGGAAAGTATGGAAGTTGACTATAAACTCCACTAGATGATTCTCGGTCAGGATCAGGGACCCCAATTCTTACTTTGTAGTGCTATGACTTGATGGTGTAGACCATGGATTTTGATCTCAGATAGACCAGGTTTAGAATCTTGGCATGACAATTTACTTAGCTTTATGACCCCGGGCAAGTTGCTTAGTGTGTCTGAGTCTTAGTTTCCTCATTATTAAAATGGAAATAATGATTACATCTACCTCCCAGAGTGGCTGGGGAGATTGAATGAGATGATAAATGAACATAGTGCCCAGCATTCCGTTAATGCAAGTTTCTTGATTAATTATGTGATATTGTTAATATTCTGTTGCAATCCTCCACACACACCCCCCCCCCCAGGGACTGATGAGGTACCTAAGACTTCTGGCCCTGGCTCTGAATTAAAAAGTCCTTGGATCTTTATTCTCTTCCTCCTTGTTTTCCAATTTATTTTATTTTATTTTAGTTTGTCTTTGAAGTGAAACTCACAGGCCGTAGGATATACTAGTCTCCAGTGAACTTCTATGTGTGTATACCCCGGCATAACCACCACCCAGATCAAGATAAAGACATATCCAGCCCCTCTGCGGGCTCTCTCATGCCCCTCTCCAGCTGGCAGCCCCCAACCCCAAGGCAAACTCTATTATGACTCCTAAAACCATAGAAGAGTTTTGCTTATTCTCAAACTTCGTATAAATGAAAAACACAGGGTGAACTCCTTTGTGCCTGCTGAGCATTAAGTCTGGAAGATTCAGCCAGATTGTTGAGCATAACAGTCGTTTGCTCTTTTTCACTGATGCACAGTATTCTTTCTAATGAATCTCATTACAGCTTGTATATCTGTTCACTTTACTGATGAACGCTTGAGTTTTACCCAGTTTTTGGCTATTCTGAAAAATACTGCTATTATGAATGTCTTTGTATATGTTTTCTGGCTCACTTCAGTTAGACTACCGGGAGTGGAATTGATGGGTCTGGGAGTATATATAATATTTAATTTTAGGGGATACTGCCAAGTCCTTTTCTAAAGTGGTTGCACCATTTCCCATTCCCACCAGTGGTACCTGAGCTTTCCAGTTGCTCTGAGTCCCTGCTAACCCTTGATATGCTGAGTCTCTTTCATTGTAACCACCCGGGTGGGGGGATGTGCGCTAGCTATCTCGTCATGCCTTTAATTTCCATGACATCTAACGATGTTGCACACTGTGTAATGTGATCATCCGCCATTGGGACACACCGTTGCGTTCCTCAATTCAGTTATACTCTTGGGATATCTGATAGCTGCGGTTGCCAGAATGAGGTTTACAGAATGAGCACACATGTTCTGGGAGAGGTTGCAGAGGTTCTCCTGGGACCAACATGGCAGAGTTTGGGGCACACACAAGCCATCTACGCTGGTTTCTGCTAACTTTCAAGTTCTTAACTCTTTGATAGTGAGCTTGCAAGAGAAATAACTTGCAGATGAGTGACATGCTGTGAATTTTTAAAAATGCTAAGTGAACTCTCTAGCAGCATTTCAGCTGGTATTTCTACAGTCCATGTTGGAGAAAAAAAAGTCACATTAGTTGAGTATCCACTACGTGCCGGACCTAGCACTAGGCACTTTAATTACATTATCCTCTTGGAGCACCTGGGTGGTGAATTTGGTTAGCTGTCGGACTTTTGGTTTCAGCTCAGGTAGTGATCTCAGGGTCGTGAGATCAAGCCCTGCGTGGGGCTCTACGCTGAGCACGTGTGTGCTTAAGACTCGCTTTCCCTCGCCCTCTGCACCTTCCCCAACTCGTGCACCCGCGGGCGCACTCTCTTTTTCTCTCTCTGAAATAAATAAGTAAATATTTTAAAAATTTTTTTTTCTAGGGGCGCGGGGGTGGCTCAGTGGGTTAAAGCCTCTGCCTTCGGCTTGGGTCATGATCCTAGGGTGTTGGGATCAAGCCCCACATCAGGCTTTCTGCTCAACAGGGAGCCTGCTAACCCCCACTCCTCTTCCTGCCTCTCTGCCTGCTTGTGATCTCTATCTGTCAGATAAATAAATAAAATCCTTAAAAAACTTTTTTTTTTCTAAAGATTTTATTTATTTACTCGAGAGAGACAGCACAAATGGGGGAGAGGGGTTGAAGGAGAGGGAGAAATAGGCTGGATCCCAGGACCCGGAGCCCATGACCTGAGCTAAAGGCTGATGCTTACCCAACTGAGCCACCCAGGCGGCCCCTACCAAAATATATATTTTTTAAGATTTTATTTTTTTATTTGAGAGAGAGAGAGAGTGTGAAAGAGAGCATGAGAGGAGAGAAGGTCAGAGAGAGAAGCAGGCTCCCCATGGAGCTGGGAGCCCGATGTAGGACTCGATTCCAGGACTTCCAGATCATGACCTGAGCCTAAGGCAGTTGCTTAACCAACTGAGCCACTCAGGTACCCACCAAAAAAAAAAAAAACACCCATTTTAATGACATATTTTGGAAGGCCCCAACCAGGAGTAAATGTAAAATAGGAGTCATTTGTTCTCCAAAAAAATTTTTTTAGAAAGGGAGTTGGGAAAAAAGGGGCAGAGTAGAATGAGTGAAAGAAACTGGTTTCCACTTTTACCCTTTAGAAACATCATCCTGTTTGGCTTCCAGACCAACAGACAGAGCCTTGGTGTCCCCCTTGGAGACAATGTTAACCTTTGGTATTGAGCAATTTTAAAATCTGCATCGTCAAAATTTGCAGAAAATGTGCTTCACTGTATTCCGCTTGACATTTCTCCCTGTTCCTTCGAACTTGGCAAAAGCATCACTTTGTTTTAGTGACTTCATATGTTTTACCAAGTTTATAAATTGTCAGACACCTCTTCATTCCCCAATGATTGGATCATTCCCAATCACTGTTGGGCCTTTAGGTTGTCCCCAAGCTGTTTTTGTGGTAAGACAACACGGTAGTGAACACCTTTGTCTGCGAGTCTCGTTGTGGCATCTTTGAGTATGGAAATCTTCATCTACTGGTGAGAGACACTGTAAGACCATGACCTTGCAGGGGTTAAAGGCACAAATGCAGGAGCCAGAGAGCCCATGGTGTGACCACGGGCAAGCCACATAACCCGTGGGCCTCGGTCTCCCTGTCTGTCAGACTGGGGAGAATCATGGCACTTAGCTCACCATCACTTCATATGTGTGAAGGGCTCGAACAGTGCCACAGAAGTGTCTGCTTGTATTATTTACCTCGAATCCTAGCAACTGGGGGGCTAGTTAATGCTTTTTGAGTTTTCTTGGGGCACCTGGGTGGCTCAGTCGTTAAGTGTCTGCCTTCAGCTCAGGTCATGACTTCTCCCTGTGCTGTGTGCGCATCTCTTGGCTCTTGTAATCCCCTGTTTATTTTTCTGCTTCCCCCTCTGGACTGTGAGCTCCTGGAGATCCAAGACTACGCCCTAAAGATAATAATAATAGGTCATGTTTACTGAGTGCCTAACTCAGGCCCGGACTCCGTGTCAAGCACCGGGCAGGCCTTGTCTGTCTTGCTCTCCCAGCACCATCTCGCACCTGGGCCCTCGGGAGACAGGTGCTGAGTGCTGGCGGAGCCGTAGCGTGCGCTTTCCCAAACCCGTCACATCAAAGGGATCACTCAGAGCACGAGGTGGGGGATGTTGAGTGCCAGGATTCACTCCTGGAATCTGCTTCTCAAGGTCCAGAGCAGCCCAGGGATCTGTCCCAGGCGATGCTTCGTTCTGAGGCCACATCTGGGCAACCCGAGTGAGAGGCTGCATGACCCCTTGGTCCCTGAATTTCCCGTGTCTCAAGCCTTAGGCAGTTTCTCCCAACTGTCCGGAATTCTCGGCCTGGTCACTGACTGGAACAGGAGAGAAGCAGGGCGACTGAGAGGAGGAAAACCCTAGCAAGTCTCATTAGTATGCAGAGCCTTTCTTGTCACACTGCCTTTAATTGAAGCTGAAGGGCTGGCTCCTGTCTCTGGGATTTTCCACTCTCCAGCCCTTCCGGAACTGGCTGTGCGCCAGCCTGCTGAGGGGGACAAGGACGGTGCAGGGGCTCGGAGGCGTCTGTCTGTTGGTGTTGGAGGCCAACCGTGATGACGTCCCTAAACTAAAATGGAAACCAGGTTCTTTCGCTCAGTCATCGCCACCTTCTCCTCCCCTGCTGCCTCCTTCCAAGCTCCCTCCTTTTACCCACCTGAGGACCTACCTGTGCAAGGCTCTGTTCTGCCAAAATGAGGAAGAAAACCACCAAGGGGAGACTTTTATCTGTTTCTTAACTTTTAATCCCTGCGCATGGTTCCCATGGTTAAAAGACAGTACCCGTCTCCCTGCCTTATGGCTGGCTATGAGCATTCACTGGGGGTCTTGGAACCTGTCCCCCAAGGATAAGGGAGGACTACTGTGGAGGATGGACAGAAGGACATACCCAGCGTCCATCCCTTTTACACCCTCTGCTACAGCATTCACTTTGAGCTCTTAGCTGTTCCTCTCTGAATAGTTGTGATTTTCGATGTGATAGATATGATTTTAGACAGTATCTGATTTCCTGCTATGACAGATGAGGGCGAGTTCACTTATACCCCATCTCCACCCTCCCAAAGCAGTTAAATTGTTCTTTTCTGTTTATTAGTTGGCTTTGTCATTTCAAGTAACATACCATTTTTATTTCTTTTTACCTGTTTTTTGGGGGGTAGGGGAAAGATTCATACAATATTGACCACAATGCACATATAACTCTGGGGCAAGCACTCATGTATAACTACCATCCCAGTTAAGGAAATAGAATACTGTCAACACCTTTAAAGCTTCTTCTCCCCCAGTGAAGCCACTTATCCTGACTTTTGGGCTAATTGTTCTCTTGCCCTTTTTTTTTTTTTAAAAGATTTTATTTTTAAGTAATTTCTACACTCAACACGGGCTCGAATTTACAACCCTGAGATCAAGAGTCACATGCTCTACTGAGCCAGCCAGAGGCCCCGTTCTCTGGCCTCTTTTAGAGTTTTTCTCATCTTTAGAGGCACTCCTCGGTATTTAGATCTGCTGCAAATAGAATCGCACTATACGTATTACCCTGCACCTTCCACCTTTCCTTCAACGTGGGTGAGCGCATCTAAGGCAACAGGTGTAGCTGTGGTTTATTCACGTTCCCTGCTGTATACTCACCGTTCAGGCAGACCACGATTTGTTTATCCAGGCAGCTATTGATTGACATTTGGGTTCTTTGAAGCTTCCTGCTATCGCGGACATCTTAATCCACGTGGCTCAGACGTGTGTGCAAGGGTTTCCCTGGGGGGACAGCAAAAGGAGAGCAGTCGCTGCATTGTGGGGAGTGTGCATACTCAGTGTCACTGGATAATGCCACTTCCCCAGGGTGGGGACACCAGTGGAGAGGCCCCGCACTCCAGCAACTCTGACCTGACTGGCTGGGGTGGGCATTGAGGACGTTCAGATATCCCCAGGTGATTCCATCCTGGAGCTCCACATCCATCTTTATTTCCAGTCCATCAACTCTAGATAGTATTTTGATTTTTCAGTTTGGAGGAGTGGTCCTAGCCTCACTCTCTGCTCTCCTTTCTCAAGATGCTTGTGTAATAATTGGAAAAAGATAATAAGGGCTTTTTCCCCAGGCAAAGCCGAAGTATATGGGTGGCTAAGAGAGGTTATCAAGGCATGGGCAGGAATTGGTTGATACGGGGACAGAGGGGAGCAGGTGAATTCTTCCTTCAGGCAGGACTGAGGAACAACAGAAAACCCAAAGGCTGAATTCTTCCCAGCAGTCTTCCTTCCCTCTCTGGCTACTGGAAGCCTCTAGTGACTGTCTGCCAACTGTGGGCCAGAGAGGTCATCAAACTGCTTCCATTTTGAGACATGGAGGGGAACTCTAGGCTCTTCTGAACTGTAAGGGTCTTTATGGTCACTTTTTTTTTTTTTTTTTTTTAAGGGACTCCAAACCCAGTTTGGGTTTTTCAACACTGACTGAGCATTAGCAACATAGGGGAACTTTGAATACTGTTCAATACCCGGGCCTCAGACCAATTACATCAGAATGTCTAGGATGAGACCCAGGCACTAATAGGCTAGACGCAGCTCAGGTAATTCTTAAACACAACCAAGGTGGAGAACCAGCGGCAGCGGGTCAAACTCTGATGTATCCGTCATCCCTTGGGGGGGCTTGTTGACAACACAAACTGGCTGGGCTCCACTGCTGCTGATTCTTTAGGTGTGGGTGGAACTGTGGATTTGCGCTTCTTCTTC
Source organism: Mustela lutreola (assembly GCF_030435805.1). NCBI lineage: Eukaryota > Metazoa > Chordata > Mammalia > Carnivora > Mustelidae > Mustela > Mustela lutreola. The sequence goes on along the minus strand of NC_081306.1, from coordinate 8,770,200 downwards.
TTCTTCTTCTTCTTTTTTTTTTTTTTTTAAGGATTTTATTTATTTAAGAGAGAGAGAGAGATCACAAGTAGGCAGAGAGGCAGGCAGAGAGAGGGGGAAGCAGGCTCCCCACTGAGCAGGGAGTCTGATGCAGGGCTCGATCCCAGAACCCTGAGATCATGACCGGAGCCGAAGGCAGAGGCTTTAAACCACTGAACCACCCAGGCGCCCCTGGATTTGCACTTCTAACAGCTTCCCAGTGATGCTGGGAACAGTGCTGCTCCCCTTGACCCTGCCTAGAGCACTATCTTGCCCCTGAGGTTTTCCTGCATACCTCCCTGTCTGGACCGAGAGCAGCCCAGAACTGAGCTGTTCCATAGGGTGGAGCAGACCGCCTCCCAGCTCTGATGAGGCTGATAGCTTAAAATCGAATGTGGAAATTGACAAGGCCTACCAGTTGGGAATCTGCCATCCCCACTCAGTTGCTCAACTTTCCCATCCGGATCACATCATGGATCAGCAGGATCCTGGGAAAGCACCTGCAGAGGCATAGAGCATCCTTGGCTCTGAAGGACCATTGTCAATAGGATCTAGAGGCACATGGGATATTCACGGTGGTTACTTGGACAGCTTTTGTATGTATATGAAACAAAAAACGGTGTATACACTCAAAACAATTCTTTTTTTTTTTTTTTTTTAAAGATTTTATTTATTTGACACAGAGAGAGAGATCACAAGTAGGCAGAGAGGCAGGCAGATGGGGGAGGGGGAAGCAGGCTCCCTGCTGAGCAGAGCACCAGATGCAGGGCTGGATCCCAGGACCCTGAGACCATGACCTGAGCCAAAGGCAGAGGCTTCACCGGCTGAGCCACCCAGGCACCCCCCACTCAAAACAATTCTTTAAAATTTCCAGTGACCACAGGTTCTAAGTATTAAAAATACTTTTTCTAGTTTGAGTTATTAAGTCATTAGTAATGCACAAAGCCAAATAAATACACTTTAACTTTTGATAATTATTAAACACAGAAAACACGGGAAGGAGACTCTGGTGGACTGATTGCCTCCTTGTTTGCCACCTGGGGATTTTTTACACACTAGCCAGTGCCAGGACCAGGGGAGGTAGGAAAGGGAATCTATATAAACCCCACCAACCGCACGTCCACACTGTCCACAGCTGAGGACTTGGAGGGTGACTCTCTTTTTGAATAAACCATGACCAAATACCCTTCGAAAGCCCCAGCTTGAGGACTGCTGTGCTAGCCTGGGCTGCTGAAAGCTTTTCAGTCCACATCCAACAGGAAGTAACTGTGTTGCCCGTGATGGTGTCCCCACCTCAGTCCATGCTTGGGTCTGGTTGGATCAAAACCTGTGCCCTACACGCTAACAACACGCTTTCGGCTAGAACACTCCTCCCCATGTGTGATCAGAGCCTGTGACTTTACTCAGAAGAACCTTCAGGCATTAATGTCCAGGACAAGCACTTGGAACGCTAGAAACAAAAACTTCTTAAAAACAAGAGTCTTTCTTGGGGGCGCCTGGGCGACTCAGCTGGTTAAGCAACCAACTCTTGATTTCAGCTTAGGTCATGATCTTGAGGTCCTGAGATCAAGCCCTGCTTTTGGGCTCTGTGCTCAGCACGGAAGCTGCTAGAGATTCCTGATTCTCTCTCTCTCCCTACCTGAACCCCCCGACTTGCGCAAGCGCACGCTGTCCCTCCAATAATAAATAAAACCTTAAAAAAATTTTTTTTTAAATGAGAGGGTCTTTCTAAAGGGACTCCCCCTCCCCCCACCCTGGGGGACTGGTTTCCCTATTTTTCTAGGGAAGGGGCTTTTCCCTATTGGGACAATTTCCCTTACAAGTTGTGCTGTCCTGTGTTCTGCCAACTTTCCTGTTTAGCCGATGCAGGAAATCCCCCAGATCACATTCTTTTCCAGACCATGAAAGACTGGAAGAGATTCCCTTCTGACCTTGCATTCACCCCAGTGTTATCCTGAGATTTTAATTTTGGGTGGGTGGGGGAGCAAGGTGAGTGGTGACAGATTGGACGGAGTCAAGAGCCTGGAATGTGTCATCGTCTTCAGTAAAACTTCCTTTCTTCTGTTTCCCTGACCCGCAAAGAACACTTTTGACCTTCTACTGAACTAAATTAAGAATAGCTTGATGGACTTTGAAGGCATTATGCTAAATGAAATAAATCAGGTAAAGAAAGACAAATACTGTATGATCTCATTTATATGGGGAATCTAAACAAACAAACAAAAAAAAACAGAACAAAACCCAAACTCACAGGAAAAGAGATCAGACTCGTGGTTACCAGGGACGATATAAACCTCCAGTTACATGATAAATCAGCACTAGGGCTCTAATGTACAACAAAATGACTGCAGCTAACACTCCTGAATGATACATAGGAAAGTTGTGAAGAGAGTAGATCCCAAGCGTTCTCATCACAAGATTTTCTTGTTATTGGATCTGTGTGAGAAGGTGGGGGTCAGTGAACCCCATTGGAGTAAATGTTTGACCATATATGTAAATCAAACCATCTTGCTATCTGCCTTAAAATTATACAGCGGTGTATGTCGATTATTTTTCAATAAAACTGGGGGACAAAAAGAATAGCCATGAACATTACATGGTTGAAGCTTTCGACTCTGTCCTTGGAACACAGTGGCCCCGCGTTCTTCCCCGGTAGGTCCATGGCCCCAGAACCAGAGCAGGTGCTCAGTGAGTTCCAATGCCGTGGACCTCCACACATCAGAGTTTGCTGTTTGCAAAATCACACAAGTCTGTCTGGGTATATAAATTGATTCTGACTTTCTCTTTCATTTCTTTGTAGTGAAATGCAAAATGGAAGACGATGAGGAAATTGCACCTACGACTCCACCACCTTAACTACTGGGGGATCTTCTCCCTTTGGAACTTCAAGGACCCTACGTGAGGAAAACGTACAAATTATGCTTCCTCTCTGTTGATTTTTTTTTTTAAACGACTAGATTTGGTACATGTGAATACAGAACCTTTTCTGCACAAGCTAGGATTTGTTGCAAACATGCTTTACTGCATATAGTTTATCCTAGGAGAGTACGAATCTTAACTTTCTGCATTATCTCCAAATTTTATTATTTTACCTATTATTATTTCTTCAGTGCTTCCAGTATATTCTTCTACACCAACCGCCGTTAAAATATACAACAAACTCTAGATCCAAGAAACGCTGAAGTGTTTTAGTTTCCAGTTTCCCACTTCTGGCTGCCTTGGCAAAGACTGGTATTTAAATTCGAGTCCCAAACCTTTGCCATGGGCTTTAGGTTTATCTGGTGAGTATTCTCTTCATAAAAAAGACGTATTGCCTACAACCACTTGCAGAGGAGACGGACTCTTAACTCTGACTGCAAATCCAACAAGTTGAAGACACCCAGACAGTGACAGACAAAGGATTTTGGTTGTCAAGCCCCCAGAGTACTATAGAAAGTTCCTCATTGGTGGCTAAGCTAACTTATTACCCTCACTTGTTCTGTGGTTTGCTGTGAACCAGGATTCCCCCGTTCAAATTGCCACAGACTGAGCCTCCAGGCAAATCCAAAAGCCTCGTAGTTATTCTGGGTGGTTTTGACAAGCTAGCACACATCTTAAGTAAATAGGAAAGCCTTTATTTTTGTGTTAAGAACAGCATTTTGAAAATAAAACCTATCTGCCCATGCTTGACAACCTTTAAATTTGTCATGTTTATATACAGTCATTTATGGTACACGTTGATTGTCTTGAAGTTTCTTTAACGATTGTTTTTTTTAATAAGTATGCAACAGTCAGCCAGGGGAGGATAAAGGTACATTATAAAACACACATTAATACATTTAATAAATATATATTATCTATCAAAAACGAGCCTTAGCTCTTTATCAATTAATAAAAAGCACCTGCTCAGAACTCTTGTAAGCTGGTGTAATCATTGCATCATTGGATTATAAAAGCCACAACACTCCCCCTTCAGTTTAGGGTTCAACTCAGCACTGGCCGACCTAGAAGACCACCCCAAGTTTACCCTTGTTTGCTGGGCCCAGACGGAGTCTGTGCTAAAAGCACGGGATCCCCACATTTCCCCAGTTTGTCAATTCTCTGAGCTGATTCCCTCACTGCCTCCACATCCAGTGGAGGTAACCAGGATAGAATGACCATTTTCTATTAAAAGGCGGGGGGGGGGGGTGGGGGGAGAGACAAGCGTGGCTGTTATAGTCCCAGAGTGATTTTAATAACCGGACACAGAAAGATTTGTGCTTACAATTAGGTATTTTGATCACAGATGCTCTCCTTCAGGTCATTTTCCCTCGACAAGTGTTGTTTCCATAAACAGAGATGCCACTGGATTTTGTATTTAAAGTTTGCTCCGCGGGGCCAGCTGGCAACCAGTCTCTTGGCAAAGAGGTCTCTTTGTACCCTTCAGGTGGAGTCATTAGGAAAATACCCGTTCTCTGCTCTCCGCCCTCACTCCCCACCTCTGCCCCACTGGGAGGGCATCCACCCCACTCTCAACCTTAAAGCCAAAATAAAACAAAATCCAGAAGCGCAATAACGTATCAGAGAATTAAAAAGAAAGGGGGGGAGAAAAGGTCTCCGTAAGTGAGGTCTCCCATGGCGCAAAGCTGGTTCTGTGGTTATGTTGATGAAACGTTACTTTCCCCCTTGTAGCCATTTATGCTGTGCTCACCTTATCCGCCTGGACCACCAAGAACTGAGAGAGAAAACGATCGGGTGAATTGCTCCCTTCTGCAAGGGGGGGAGGGGGGGCTCTTGCAGACGGAATCACTGATGGGATCAGAGAGCTCCAAAGGACTCCAGAGAGCGGGGGTAAGCAACCATTTCCTGGCACGAGAATGTGTATTGCTGTGGTTTTTCACCGGACTGGACCGAGGCGTTTGGAGATTTCTGTATTTCCACAATCCTGGGTCTGCATGCAACCACCACCCCCATCCCCACCCCGGGTCCTAGCTTATTTCCCTCCCTCTCCTCCCCAATATTCCCAGTTTCCAGTCCGCCAATGACGCGCCTCAAGAGAGGATTGGAATCTGATTCTCTAGAAGCAAGCACATGCTCTGGGCAGGGGTGGGCTGTTTCCCAAAGGTCAGGTAGGGGGTGGCATTCTGGTGCCATGCTTTTTCTTCCTCATGCGTGGCAACACAAGGAAATGCACTAGCTGGATGGAAAACTTGAAGGAGAGCCACGGAGGGAGGCCAAATTAGCCTGGTTTCCCCCGTCGCTCTGCAAGGTTGCGGTGGGGAAGGGGGCCCTGGCAAGGACGGGACACAGCAGAGACTAGGGCCTTGAGAAAAATCAGAAGGTTTATTAAAACAGCTCAGACATATTGGCTTATGAAGAGGTCAGTTTCCCACCCCCCCCCCAACACTAACCTTTTTCATTTTCTTTAAAGGTTAAAGGCTTAAGGGTTGTTTTATAGAAAAAGCAATAGAATCATTAGAGTATATGCCAAAGGACTCACCCTCATTTATACATTTCATGCCGTCAAGATAAAACTCTTTGCTTTGTGTCACTGCTAGTGATTATGCTGGCCAAACAGTGCAGAGAACATGGGGCTTTTAATGGCCGAGATGTTGGAAATGCTGAATAACAAAGGAATGACTTGCTTAGGACAGATGGAAACCATGACAGAAACAATGGGCTTTGAAGAGAACCATTTGCATGGAACTCACAGAAAACCAAGTCACAACATGTCCCACATACCCTCCAGAAGCAGCAAGAACCTCTCTGGAGTGCTCCAGCCGTCCCTGGAACTTGCACTCCGTCAACGTCTAACACCTGAGAACTCACTGCATGCTAGGCAGCAGAGTGTCCCGGTTCCCCTGGGAAGCCCTGCCATGTGACATCATCACAGACAATCACTGTGGCACCTGCCTTCTGGCCTGCCAACCGGGGGGCGGGGGCGCTGTCAGCTGACAGCCCATCTGAGCTTTGGAAATGAACATGGAAATAAAACTGGGAAAGGGCTCTGGGGTCGGGGAGCAGGGCAAGAACAGGAGGAGCGAGAGCTCATCGAGGGAAAAAGACTGTTGCCCCAAGCGGGAATATCGCTCTGGCTCCAAGGAGGGAGGTGGGCATGCTTTTCTGCCGTAGACCTGCAGCAGGAGGCCCAGAGAGGGAACAGTGGTGGGTCACCACTTTTTAAATGCGACAGTCACTTCAACTCCCAGATAGCCTTCTCTTCGTTGGCACAGGCTGGGGCCCCTCCCCCACTACTGCTGTAAAGCTCATGCTGTGATTTGGCTGGGCCTCACCCCAGGATCACACCCACAACTCCGTTAAGTGCTCCTGACCCCTTTGAAATGTGCAAACCAACAGGCAAGCTGGTGGATAAGTCCCCATTAGTCCTCTCCGTGAAACAGTCGTCTCAAAAAAGGCCACCTGAGGTCCAGCCCTTGCTGCCGAGGGGCGGTGGTGTGGGGACTTCCCCAGTCAGCCAACACCAGCCCGGTCCACCGACTGTGAATGTAGTTCTGTTCTACCCCCGGAGGATGAAACAGTCTTCCCAGCCACATTTTTGAGTGAGCCTAATACTATTTGCAATTAGCTTTGCTTTAGTTTGCAGGGATTGAGGTTGGTTTGGTATTACGTGTGTGTGTGTGTGTGTGTGTGTGTGTGTGGCAGGGGACGGAGGGCAGTCGGTGTTAGCTTTTAGGTTCAGCAGTGTTCACATTTACACAAAATCCCCTTGTGTAGGATTTCCAGATCTCCCGGCTGTGAGGCAGCCTTGTTCGGCTCCTGTTACTGATTTCTCCCTCAAGAAAGACACAGCCAGGGAATAAAATCGGTAAGAGAGATTCTTATTCTCTGGAACTTAACGTCTTTCACCAGAGGTGTCTTCCAGTGTAACTTGGCGGAGCAGTTGGGATCTGGAAACAAGGACAACACACTAAGAACTTTGTGCTTTGCAAAGTCAACATCAGAAACCAATTCGTTAACAATGTGCCAAAGATAAGTTATCTTGCTTTTTTCTAAGGGTCTGAAGAATTCCCAAGAAAAGCGGCAACCCGGTGTGTGTGACACGGCTCGATTCTAGGGATAGCTGGGTCCTCTTTTCTATAATCATACATCCCGAATGAATGTGTCCTCACTCAGAAACCCACTTGGCTTTTCTCTAAGTCCACAGTGTTTTTACACCCACTGGCCTCGAAGAGCCTAGGAGAGCTTAAGAGTGACTGACGGGGGTTCTAACATTATTTATTACAACACACAGGCAGAATGCTTTCGAGTCAGGCTTTTTCTTGGCTCCCGACAATAATAAAACAGCCCAAGGGATGGCAGGGGGTTTTCAGAAAGCAAATCTGTGAGTCTGTTTGTCTTTGAGCCTGTTCCAAACCAGTGCAAACCAATGCCTCGCATACCATTCAAAAGGCCAGGAAAACCCAAATTCCCTCCAGAGATCAAAGACCATCCCCGACTTACATTAAAAAAAGGAAAAGAAAAGAAAAAAAAAAAGCTCAGGTTGAGTTATGGAATTGGCACATGATAGAGGAATGGAAGTCCAATTTACACATGTAAACTGGCTTTATGCATTGTTTCTGAGGAAGCATGTAGCTATGTTTGGAAATTAAATGTGGGAATGACAGTGTGTCTTTGGATTGCTGGAGAAACAAAATGATGTAATTTGCACGGAGGCAAAATGTAAACAATGACAATTCTGCTGAAGGTCTGTTTGGCATCAGATAGTAAAATCTGTTTTTGTGCCCGCAGGGGGAGAAATGATAATTGCTCCGGTTTCTTAAGACATCTTTTAAGGAGTGGAGGTAGGGGAACCCGGTATCCAGCTGGGGCACAGAGATGGGGTGGGGGGACACACGGGGGTACGCTAGGTTGGATGTCAGCAAAATCTGCCGGGGGGGGGGGGGTGGTTCACAACTCTGGGCTTTTCCTAAAAGTCACCTCCCAGGGAGCAGAGGTGGGCATCTTGTGCAATAATGAAAGCCAGACTCGCGGGGGTACAGGAGCCCTAAGAAACAGGGACTCTCTCGAAGGAACCCACACAGATGGTTCACTAAGTATAGGTGCATCTTCCGTGCATGGAGAACGGGGTAGAGAGGGGAAGAGAAATGGAAGCACTGCATGCATTCTAGCTGCAAGGGGTGTCCACGTGGGCCAGTGTGTGCGGGGCCGTACGCAGCCTCCACAGAGCAGGATGCCCCCGTCGAAGCTGCCCCCAAAACGGATCGCTCTTGGGCCTCCGGCCAAAACATCACCTCTTGATACTTACAGTCCCTCCATTGAGCACAACGGCCATCTCAGTGGGCTGATACACGTTGCTTCTGAATGGAGCGCTCGGTCTGTTTCCCAAGCTGCCGTTGCGAAATCCCGCTGTTCGGAGGGCTGAGGGAGGTAGGAAGCAGCAACACAACACCAAAACAAAAAACAACCCGCGATTTTGTTTTCTTCTCCTGCATCAACACCATGCTCCCCGCACACATCCACCCCCCCGCCCCCCCCAAGCCCTTGCCACCCCTCCCCATTGTCACAAGCCAGATTCAAAACAAAAGTCACAAAAGGGCTTTGTTCTCTGGCTCTCTTGGAGCTTGACCCATCTCAGTGGGGTTGGGAAGTTTGTAGAATCCAGGGAGCAGGCTGCTGGGGTGGGGGGCACGGTGGAGCCTCTACCTCACCCCCTCCAGCCCCTGCAGGCCATGGGGGACATCCCTCAGAGGTCTCCTCTCTCACTACACAGTGTCTTTCATGTCAAGTTCAACATCCCACCATTCAACCCCGGTCACCGTTTCTGGATACACAAAGGTAGACAACCCTAAGAGCGTGGACATCAAGTATATGACAGAGGCTGTCTTCGTGGGAAAGTGACAGGGAAGGGAACACAGGGGCTCCAACCCTCTGGGACAGGGTATTTCTAAACAGGAAAAAAGGGACAGCTGTAGCAAAGGTGGCAAAAATACGTCAGCACTTCTTAACCCGAGAGAGGTGTGTAAATGGCGCTCCTATTTGCTGTGTACTTTTAGAGACCTAAATTTCCTTTTTTGTAGAGAAAACCCAAACTACGCAAGAAGACATGGAGGAAACAAACACATATTGGTAAGTCAAAGAAGCCAGTCTGTAAAAGCTGCATACTGTGTGATTCCAACTGGGACATTGTGAAAAGGCAAAAGTATAGACAACGTCGAAAGACTAATGATTGGGGCGGGGGGCAGTGGTGGTGAAGGAACAGGTTGAGCACAGGGCATTTTTAGGGCAGTGAAATTATGCTTTACGATACTGTAAAAGCAAAAGAGTGAGCTCTAAAATGTAAATTGTGGACTTTGGCTAATAATAATGGATCAATACTGATTCCTCAACAGTAGCAAAGGTACCACTAAGGCGAGCTGTTAATAATAAGGGCATGTGGGAACTCCTTGTGATTCCTGCTCAGTTTTTCTGTCAAACTAAAATTACTTTAAAAAGATAGTCTATTAAAAACCAATGCAGAATGTTGGAGCACTGTGAAAACAAAAGTCCATCTCCGTTGTAACACGGATTCCATTATTTTCATTCTCGTTGAAGGCACTAATCGTGTTTTGCCAAGAAAAGCCTCACTTAAAGTCTCCAAAGAGGGGGACTTGGGTGGCTCAGTTGGTTCAGCCTCCAACTCCTGGTTTCGGCTCAGGTCATGATCTCAGGGGAGCCCCCCCCCCTCTAGCCCGAGTGCAGCCCCAGCCCCACATAGCATCAGGCTCTGCACTCAGCAGGGAGTCTGCTTTATACCATAATAGGTACTTTCATTATTTCCATTTTACACGGGGCACAGAGAGATTAAGTTACTAGCCCAAGGTCACACAGTTGGAAGGAGGCAAAACCAGCATCCAAAACCCAGGCAGAGAACCTGTGTTCGTAACCATCCCACATTGCTGGCTTCAAATACTGTTTTCAACCATCACACTTACTTAGAAGCAACCTGAATTTAAGTGACATTAGAGAGAGGCAGCTCAGCCCAAGCTGGGCCTAAGACACTGAGGCACAGTGGGGAGCGAATGTCTCTGGCCACAGGTAAACCTCTCTGGCTCTAGCAGCTCCATCCAAGCCTTCAAGCAGCTGTTTATACATGAGCTAAGCAAGGAGATACCTCTCCCAGGAAGTAGAGAAGGGGGAGCCAGGGAGAGGCACCCGGGGGGCAGACGAGGTAGTTCCTGGGCTCTTACTAGTCTCAGTCCCTAGAGAGGGAACGCCGAATAGCACTCTTTCCTTATAAAGCACAGACCCGGCCAGCTGTGTTGGGAGAATCTGACCCCAACACATTTTCCTCAAAGAAACAAAGGCTCGACTCTACCAGCCATCTGTGGGTGCCTTGGCCCCAAGTGTTGCTATGACCACCTTCTACCCTGGCCTGAGGTCAGCATGTGACTTCAATCTGGCCAATTAGGTCCATTCAGAGCCAACTCTGGGATTTTTGCTGGGAAACGATCCTCTTTTCCACTGGGACTCTGTCTAAGCCTAGAGTTGTGGGCTGCCCTGATACTAACAGGGCCAAGAGATGGAGAAAGATCAAATCTATTCATCACCCGAGCCTCCTTGATCTAATGATTCCTGTAGCCTGATCCCCAGTACATTGGTTCCTTCTTGTGTTTTGGTTTGGTTTAAGCCAGTTCAAATCAGGTTTTTTCATTACTTGCCCCTGCAAGTGTCCCACCTAACACTGCACTCTGACCTGGGTCAGCTGTGAAAGGCAAGCAGGGCTCATAAAAGCTTCCCTACAGGGATCTAAGTTTATAGGTTGAATGCCGGCCTACTCCTATCCAGACCCTGCCGGTGAGGCTACATGGGCCCTCCCTCAAAGCTGACTCAGGGCCACACACCAGAAAGCTAAGAGTCCAAGTTTAAATAGCCCTTGGCCCTAAGGAGATCAGAGAGCCCAAATCCCCTAAAAGAAAGAACCTTTTTTCTTTATTGCTCCTTTGAAAGGTGAACATTTAATATGCCTCATTAACGCTTTCCAAGATGTGATCTGAGGTGCTACATCCTTCGGTGCATTTTCAACTTTCGTCACATACCTCATGCCTTGCTGATACTTATTAATAAGCAGGAGGCTGATAAAGTGCTCTATGTACCTGGGATCTCATTCGGGGGAAGGAAACCTGGAAGCAGAGGACACTGGGGCTTGACTGAGCCACAGGCCACCTGGGAAATGCCCTTCCCATCTCTTGAAGACGTCAAGATTGACTCTCAAGGGAAGAGGGCCCAAAAGGCTAGCTGGCTAAAGTGCAAAAGAAAGAGGGCCAGCTGTAACTCCTGGGCAAGGCCCCTACTGGGGCCTGGTTCCCGAAAATACAAGCTGGCTGAGGTCAGCACCAAAGATGACAATAGTTGTTCTCACAGTGGCAAGGGAACACGCCCAGAGGTTCCCCAGCCAGCAAAGCAAGGGTTTCTAGAACAAGGACAATCCTAGCCAGCACTCCAGTTTAGCTCATGTGAGCTTTCTGACGGAATTGTCTTTGCCTGGGGCCCATCTTGCCTGGTCCTGTGTGAATTTTGGTTGACACACATTTGGGATGATCCAAAACAGGGCTATTAAAACAAAGTCTGATAATATGCAAGGTGAGTGAAGAAGTCGGGCGCTCATACAGTTATTGGCGGGGGTAGAAAATGAGTGTAACTTTTAGGGGGCCATCTGGCAGTATATATCAAGATTTAAAGGTACAGACGCTTTTGTGCATGTCTAGAAGGTGGTGGTTGGTTTGGTGGTTTTTTGTTTTTTTGGTTTTTTTTGGTCTTGCAAGAAGTTAATTGATCAAGGGCACAAAGATCGAAGTTCACTGCAACATTACTTATATGGAAAGTCAGAAACAAGTGGAATATCCACCAGCTGAGGATCAGAAAAATAAATTACTGTGCCCAAGGAAAGCTCTGCATCATGGAAAGGATACTAGAGCTCTGCAGTCACTGACCTGGAAAGGCCTCCGTCCATGATACAATATTGACCTAAGCAAACACACCACAGAACACCACTTAGATCGGTGGTTACATCTTCAAATCCTTTGGAAAGCTTGAGAAACCTGAACCCAAACAGACAGAACGAGGGGGCGGGCACTGGTAATTTTTTTTAGCTGCCCAAGTGTACAGCTAGGTTAAGAACCTGTCTACGGGACTGGAGTGTGTGTGTGTGTGTGTGTGTGTGTGTGTAAAAGAGGGAGGGAAGGAGAGATTGTGTGCTCACTGAGAGATGTCTGGCAAGATGGGAGCAAACAGCAGTAGCTGCTTTTGGATAACGGGAGTTTGAGCGATTTTTATTATTTTTACTTCCTGAAACTTCTAGATGATTATTCTAGTTTTTGTCACCAAAATGGAATGAAAAGACTGGTTTTATTTTGGAAAAGAAAGAGGGGACAGAAAGACAACTTCCTTGGCTTTGGAATGTGTCAGAATGTGAAACAGATGGGGTTGGGGAGCACCTCTAGGACCCCCCCCAGCACCCCCTCATCACCCAGTGTGCCAGCCCTGGTACTGCTGGCTCTCACCTGGGTCCCAGATACCTTTGATCTCTGGATCTGATGTGGATAGAAAGGACTGGCTGCATTTTCACAAGAAAAAAAATGCACATAGTAGAAAACCAACTCCCCCCCTCCCTGCTCTTAGAGTGTGAGCCTAATTAAACATGTTGCCTGACAGCCCTGGAACTCAGTTTCCCACTCTGTAAAATGGGACTGATAAACCCTGCTTTCTCAAGCCACAAAGTCGTCCTGGTAAACCAACCAGTGAGCTCAGGATCACTAAAGTGCTTTGAAGAGAGATGAGTAATTCTGTGGTAGACTAATCAAGCACGGGGCTCCAGAAACCGCGTGCATGGGCTCAGACCCCAGCCCTTCTGTGTCTCAGTTTTCTGTCTGAAAAATGGACTTCAATGGGTTATTGTAAGGATTAAATGAGATTAGCCACTAAAATGCTCAGAATGGTAGCTGGTCCACGGTAAGCACCTACTAAAGGTTAGCCATCCTTACTCGTGAAGACCCTAATACTTGGGTCATTCTAGCATTCCCGTTTCACTGCAAGTAAACTAGACCTTCAGGTTCAATACCACTGATTCTTAGCCTTCTGGGGTCCACAGACGGCTTTGAGAATCTGACAAAGTGATAAACAAAAATCCCCCAATGAATGTACAAAGGTGCACATTCATTCCAGAAGCTGCCACTACCTCTCAGGTCCAAGGGGAGTCCATGGGTCTCATAAAAAGGATCCTGTTCCGGGGGCAGCCAGGAAGGGGTGGCTCCACCAGACCCCGGGAACCAGCTGGGCTCCTGACCTCTGCTCAGGACACCTTCTCTGGAGGGCCTTTGGGGCTCCCAGTGATGATCCTGACCCCCGCCTTGTCCTGGGAACACGAGCCAACACTCATTCCTGCTAAATCCTTTGACAAACATGGGCTTGCTGGCCTGGGGCTTCCTACTAAGATTAAAACAGCTCCATTAAAGACCACACCAGGGTTTCTAGCCCTATCCCCGATGGAGCCGTTGGTGTTCCCTCCTGTGGGTCTGGTCCAGTGCAGAGGAAAGTGGGCAGGTGGGGAGGGCTCTGGGTGACCTTTGAGGATCTGATGGCTGAATGTGCTTACCCCTGCCTGCAGGGGACAGGCAGGATGCACTCAGCAGTCACCCCACAAGCTTGACTCCGCAGTCATGACCCAGGAACACTGCCCAGCTGCCTGGGTGAGCAGCACTGCAAAGGGGACCTTGGCCATCTGGAATGAGCCACCTCCCAGCTATGTCTTTGGCAAGGTCCGGAACCTCTCAGAGTCTCCATTTATTCGTCTGTAAGATGGGGATAATAATAGGACGGCCTCACTGGGTGCAGCAAGGGAGGTCAAGGACTTAGAATAGCACCTGGCACATAGTTAATGCTCAGTAAGCAATGACTGTACTAAGTAATCAGCACCACACAGCTATGGCTGCTGCTGTTAATGTAGCCATTATTATTATCATTAGAGCCCCTGATCAATCCTCAGGCAACTGAGAAAAGGCAATTTTATTGAATCTCAAGTGCTGGGAACCTACCCGACTCACTTGAAGGAACGACTCAACAGATACTTCAGAGGCATTCACCGCGGGGGCTCTGAGTGCCCGCAATACATCCTCCAGGCTCAGCTCTGAACCCCACTGCAGGGGTGATGCATGGGCCTGGGGACGCAGACAGCCTCCATCTCTTGTGCCCTCAAACCTCTCAGAAGCCAGCAGTACTTATTTGGCCAGAGTAATGGGGGAAGAGGCAATGAGAGTGGGAGACAGAGGACATGAGTGACAAGGGGCGACGGAGGACTTGATGGCGAATGCTGCAGACTCCTGATTCGGAAGGTCAAGTCTGAGGCTCGTGCTACATGCACTCCTTTCAGGACCGAGCCCCAGCTGCCCACATCAGTAACTGGCTCATCGATGGACTTGTCTGGTTGTTTCTGTCTTCCTGGTCTGGTTATCTCTCCCCTCTCCTTTGCAGGGAACACCTCCTGGGGAAGGCAGCTGCACCCAAGTCTCAGGCTCTGCTTTCAGGGGAACCCAGCCAAGACACACATCCAGGAGGCCAGGTCCTGGGGGAGACCCTCAGGATGCTACTTCTCACAACAGCTCTGGAGGTACATTCTCTCATTAGTCTATCTTACAGATGGGAAAAACTGATGCTCAGGAAGGTAAAGCAATTTGCTCAAAGCCACACATCTAGGAAGTACAGAGGGCAGGACTTGAATCTGGGCCCCTGACTCTAGGGACCCATTCATACACTCCTGAATGCTGAAGGTGGGGAGGAGACACAAGTAACTGCCCCCAGTATCCCCTGCACCCATCTAGTTCCTGGACTATAAGCTCAAACACTTCCAGGTAGCCAGGGAATTAATGTTAATATGTTCTAGTGGCTGAGTTCTAGCAATAGGGAGTGGTGGGGAGTGTGGTAAACACAAAACGAATTCCCATCTAAAGGAACAGCCACTTGGGCTGCTTTCATAATTTAGCTCTCGTAAGTAACAATTTACAATATTTGTTTACAACAGCTAAATTATGAAACCCCTGCAGTAATCACAGGGCTGTATATATCCCTTTGAATCAGTGTTCATTTTCTTTGGGTAAATAGCCAGGAGTGCAATCCAATTACTGGATCATAGGGTAACTCTATTTTTAATTTTTTAAAAAAAGATCTAATTTATTTGAGAGGAAGCAGGGAGAGGGGCAGAGGGAGAGGGAGAAGCAGACTCCCTGCTGAGCAAGGAGCCCCACTGGGGACTCGATCCCAGGACCGGGACATCAGAGCCTGAGCTGAAGGCAGACACTCAACCGACTGAGCCACCCAGGCACTTCTATTTTTAATTTTGTGAGGAACCTCCATACTGTCTTCTGCAGTGGCAGCTCAAATGTCCATCAACAGATGAATGGATAAAGATGCGGTTTATATCTATATCTATATCTAATCTACATAATGGAATATTATTCAGCCATGAAAAAGAACAACGAACAGCCGGAGAAAGACAAATACCATTTCAGTCATATACGGAATTAAGAAACAAAACAAACAAAGAAACAAAGGTCGGGGTGGGTGGCGGGAGACAAACCAAAAAAGAGATTCTTAACTATAGAGAACAGATGGTTACCGAAGAGGGGGTTGTAGGTTGGGGGGTTAGGTGAAGCAGGTGAAGGGAATCAAGACTCCAAATGCCCTGATGAGCAGTGAGTAATGTATGGAGTTGCTGAATCATATATTGTACCCCCAAAACTAAGACAACGCTGTGTGTTAACTACCCTGGAATTAAAATGAAAACAAAGGAGCAGCCCCGACTCCTGAGAGGTGGAACCTTCCAGCGCACACTGGTTCAGATCAGCTCCAGACAATCTTTGCCAGGTGGGAATGCCAAGCCAGCATTGCCAGAGCTGACTTTTCAGAAGAGGTGAGAAACCCAGATTTTGATATTAAATTCTTTGGCAACGGACCGGGGAAAAAATGCTAAATAAGAACCCATCCCTGGGCCAGATAAAGTACGGGGCCCAATATCTGTGGCTCCCATCAGCCAGGACTGGCCCCTGCGGCCACCCATCCCCACTAGGGAGGAAGGAGGGAGTCCTTTTGGGGGAAGCGGTCCCAGAGCCTCACCCCGCGGCACGGCGACCCCTTTACCTGCATTGTGTTCATCCATCGAGAAGGCCTTGTTCTCCATGTAGGTGCGTGGCAGCTGCACGTCCTCCTCGAACGCCGTCTCCCGCATCCGCGGCTGCGAGGTGTCGAAGTAGTTGGGCGTGTTCTCCTGCGGCGCTGGCAGGATGGCGCAGTGGATCTCCGGGATGGCGTGGAAGATGACGAAGACCCAGCCGCTGGCCACCAGGGTAATGGCCAGGGTGGGGTCGCCCCAGGCGTCTCCCCGCCGCAGCTCGGCGTTGCCAAACAGGTACATGGTCATCCAGGCCACCCAGATGAGCACGGACAGGAAGGCTGTGACCAGGATGCACGCCCCGTTCTGCTTCCACTTCTTGAACTTGCCGCACAGCGTGAAGAGCGCCAGCCCCAGGGCGGCCACGAGCAGAACCATGTCGTAGATGAGGGCCATTACGAAGTCCATGGGCTCGTAGGCACAGGCTGGCTTGGCATCGCGCAGCACGGTCAGCACCAGCCACTCGATGGCGATGATGGCCTGCACCAGCATCAGACACAGCGCCACGCCCACCAGCTGCCAGCCCGAGGGGCTCTTGCCGTGGCGCACCAGCCTCCGCACGCGCCACGCCTGGCTCAGCAGGCAGGAGAAGCAGAGCGCGAAGAGGACGCCCCAGAGGAACCGGCGGACCGAGCAGATGGTCTCGTCCTCCCGGATGATGAAGGCGAAAGTCAGCCCGAAGAGGCCCAGGGTCCCCAGAAGGAAGAGGAAGTGGAGGCCCACGGGGTCCTTCTTCTCCTTGTCCTTGATGAATGGCAGCCGCACCAACAGGATGAGCATCAGGAGCAGCGTGATCAGGGCGCCTGCCCCAGCCACCGCCTCCACCACGATGCCCCAGATGGTGTCCAGGTCGCACAGGGACACGTACTGAGGGAGGAGATCCAGTCCACAGCCCCGGGAAGTGCTGGCGTTCTCAGAAGCCCCGGAGGCAATCACGAAGAGCAAGAGGAAGGCCAGCACCTGGTGGGTTTTCATCTTTCTCTCTGACACCGGAAAGGTTCCAGAACATTAAGGACAGGGGAGATGTTTGGAGGGAGAAAAAGACCAGTGCACTGTAAGATTCCCACTTTCCTGACTTCTTTAAGACCCTCCTCATTTCCAACCTGCTGGCCCATGAGGCACCTTTGACAGGTCAGAAAAAGGCACCCCTTTCTTCAGACAGCACAGCCCCTGGTTGGGGTGGGGGAAGGTACAGGACCCTGATTTAAGCTCCCATCTGCAGCCTTGATCTGGCACAGTGAACAATCATGAATCATCATCGCTAGCGGCTGGAGAAAAGGATGAGAGAGAGATTCACTCTCTCTGTATACTCTTTTGTATTCTTTGATTTTTATATTCTGTGCTACGTCTGACCTCTTCAAAAATAAGGGAATGAAAACAAAACTTTGAAGAGACAGCCATGAGACCAGCGCTGTGCTGAGAATGGCATGCACTGCCTCTTCCCAGTCTCTCAATGGTAACGGCTTAATATTTACCCATGACTCACTCTGTTCACTGGGGTAGACCAGGGCTTCTCAACCTTGGTATCATTGACATTTTGGGTCTCACTGCTCTTGGCTGTGCGGGCTGTCCTCTGTACTGTAGGATATTCAGCAGTACCCACGGCCTCTACCCACTAGATGCCCGTAGCACACCTACTCCCCGAACCCAAAAATCTTCTGACATTGCCAAATGTCCCCTGTGGGAGTGGGCATGCAAAATCACCAGGATGACCCCACTGGTGTGGACTCAAGCACTAGCCCCCAGTGCTGGCACAAAGGTGATGCTTAGTGGATGTTGAATGAATGAGAGGCTCCTTCACCGGGACTCTTTCCTGGGCCCCACCTACCACCAGCTCTTGCTTCTGAACAGAGCGTGGCCTTCAGAAAGCTCCAGCCTACACAGTTCTGCTCTAAGCCCGTCTGCAGGCAGCTCAGGCTGGACCCACTGGCTTCGCTGCCCCATGTGTGAGGGCGTAACCAGCTGGATCCAGGCAGCTCCCGCTCCTCCCTGGGGCTTCCTTAAGTAAATGCGGTATCGACCACCTCTCTCTCCCCCTCTCTGCTCCTTTCAGGGATTCCACGAGCAGCTCTGATCCTGCCTTGGCTGTGAAGCCATTGATTGGGATAAATTATTGATGCCACCAAATGAGAAGGGGTCTGCTGCTATAGGGATCGTCACCTTTGCCTCTTGATTAGAGAAGGCAGGTTCAGGGCAGAAGGCATCTGGCAAGAGATGCTTCTAAAACATGCATCCCAGCATTGCACGCAAGCAAATTTGGGGTGAGGATGCACCCCATCTGTGGCAGTCAGACTCATGGTCCAGCCACTATTCATCCAGCCAATAAACGTGCCTTTTTTTTAGATTAAGCCAGTTTGAGCTGGGTTTGTGTTGCTCACCCCCAAGGAAGTTCTATAACTCCTCCCACATCATGTGGCCCCCTTCTTCCAGGAAGTCCTCCCTCCCCAATGTCTAGGCATGTGGGTGCCACCCAAGATGGCCAGGAGCTTTAGTGGAATCCACTTGTCTCTCGTGGATCATTATCATTGTTAAGGATGCCCAGGAGGTGTCTAGGATGATCAGGAGGGCTCCTCACAGCCCCACAGGATGAAGTGGAGCCTGGCTCATCTAGGATTTCTGGGGAGATTCAGAATTGCCCTCTAGAGTTTTCTACTGCTGCCACAGTGACAATGACAATAACTAACTCACGGTGCTCACCACACTGCAGGCATACCTTCACGCACGGCACACATACGAATGCCTTATAATCTGCATAATGACGCTGCGAGCCTGGTACTACTACTATCTCTGTGGAGGTCAGCTGGCTTGTTGGAGGTCACAGAGCTAGAAAGTGGTGGAGTGAAGCGGCAAACAATTGTACTCTTGTTACTTGGGCTCTTACTACACACCAGGGCTCTAGAAATGTCACCTGGTGAGTGAACCCTTGCTGGCCAGTCTCTTGCTGCCCCCCCCCCCATTATACTCTACACCAGTCCTGATTTTGTCTTTGTAGCATATGCCACAATTTTCCAAATATTTTATTACCTTTGGGTCCACTCCCTGCTCTCCCGTGTCCAGGACTGTGTCTGTCTCGTTCTGCACTGATCTGCTAGCACCTGCCGCATGGTTCGACAGCCCAGCTGCCGAACCAATGAATCGGTAAGAGTAGTTTCAACCCTCATGTTACTCCTGAAGGACAGGTGTTCTCATTGCTCTCTTACAGAGGAAAGAACTGATGGCCTGAAAGGTTCAAGTCCAAGTCAAATCAAGCCAAGTCCATCCTCAGATGGCCAACAGCAGCAGGGTCACCAGGGAGCTCCCTGGAAATGCAGACCCTTGGTGGGGTTGGGCCTAGCCCCCTCCATTTTAACAAGCCCGCCAGGCAAGCTCCAAATGTGCTCAGACCCTTGGGCACACAGAAGTGTGAGAAGCTTGGACCCATGCAGCCGGGGAAGCCAGGAGCCATGGCCCCAGTACGCTCTGCCTCGCCAACTCTGCCAGGGACCAAGCAGGTGGCTCCCACTTGTCAGGTAAGCCCCAGCCTCCACATCAGCCCCTTGGTGCTTCCTCCCACCAAGGGAGCAGTTCTCCCGGAATCCCAAAGGGAACAATGCCAGATTAGAGGTTTCAAGTCAGCCGCAGGCAAGGCTGATCGGCACGGGATAAATATATGGCAACAAACCCAGGAGAGGTAGGCGTGCGGCTCCTCAGAAGGAGGAATGAGCAAAAGTGAACGAACGCGCAAGCCTCGGCTCACATACTAATTACCTTTGCTGCCAGGCAGGCTCTCAGAAATGTGACTCATTCAGAGGCTCTTAAATATACTATCTCCGTCTCTGTCTCTCTCTCTGTCCACAACCCCCACCCGTAGAGGGGCCAGAAGCCTCCGGCAGGTGGTGAAGCAGCACGCTCCATTTCTCCACGAGCTAGGGCCTGCAGAGGCTGGAAAGAATGCAGGTAAGATTCCTGGTGAGAGGACAGTGCTGCCTGCCTGAAGGCCACGGGCTGGGCTAGCCCTCCCAGCCCAGCTCCTTACCGAGCAGGGCGAACTTCCGAGAGAGATCTTCTGGTTTCAAGTTCTGCCCCTGCCACCTGCTAGTACCCTGTGACCCTGGACAAACGGATTTAACCTTTCTTGCCTCAGGTTCCTCCTCTGCAAACTAGGGGTGTGTTCACGGTACCCATCCTGTAGGATTGTTGTGCTTAAAATAATGAGGTTTTAGGACAGTAGTTGACACAGGGTAAGCACTTACATAAACTATCTGTTAAATAAATAGAAATGATTGGCAACTATTCCCTCGTCAGAGGTTATGAACTTTGCTGACTGCTTCTCCAGGAGGAGCAGTTGCCATGGAGATGGGGTGCGAAGGGGGCTCACCCAGGTGTTTGTCCGCTATTGGTTTTCAGCCTCCCCCATCACGCCAGGCGAAGAGGATCCCTGAGGTGGTGTGAATGGGAGATGCCTTTGGTGGGAGTCTGCCCTGGGAACCTCTAAACTCACCCGATCCCCAAACCAGGAGCTCTAAGTGGAGGCCTCACTGTGAAGGTGGTTTTCCCATGGGAAACCCAGGCCAATCTAGGAGCCCTCACACACACACACACACACACACACACACACACACACACACACACGGTCTTCCGGTCAAGAAGTCAGGGTGAGGACCCCCAGAGATCAGACACTGGCCATTCTCTTGGGAACTAGCGTCCCCATCTACCCACTACCCACATGATATGGGAAGGGGGATGCTAGAACATGGAAGGGAAAGAAAAAAATGAGCAGGCGGGGAGGGGGCTTCCTACGTCTGGGCATAGTCAATAGTTTGGTACAGATGAATGCCTGGCACAGAATTTATACACTTTCATCAGTCTCCTCTAGAGTGACGCCAGACCTAACTATGGGACATGGGGCATTACTTAACCTCTCTGACCCTCAGTCTCTTCCTCTATAAAAGACAAAGATAGCGCCGCCTTCACAAAGCCAGTGAGAAAAGTACATGAAAAATAATCTCTGCAAGGTGCTTGTCCCCCAGGGAATACAGGATCCCTGCTTATTAAAAAGACAATCATGATTCCATCGTCTTTCCTCTCGGGAAAATGAGAGGTGGGACCCCTTTGCCAGAGGCTTACTGGAATTCACAGGCCAAGCTGGGACTAGAACTCATTTCCCCCAACTCCTGACCCCAGGCCTTTCCACTGCATCTCTGGTTTGAGGCCTCACCCGTGACTGGCAGAAGGCCAGGATGAGGCTGTGGAGCCGGTCTCCCCACACACTCCAGCATCACACTCTGTCCCAGCCCACTCCCCTTAGAGCCAATGGTGCATTTCCTGCTCTGCAAGATTAAACTGTTACAAGGTTTCCTGACATTAAGCTCTTTCCCAGACCCACAATCTCACCCTCTAATACCTTTTCCAAGTTACACCATCTCATAATCTTCATTTCCTAATGCTGCCCAGACCACCAGCCTATTTGGGGGCCCTTGAATTTAATAACCCTCCTGGGTTAGTAAACAGGGTTGCCAGAACACAAGCTCCATGATCCATGAATATGCAAAGCAGCTCGAATCCTGTAAATAAAAGCAATCATTTAAATGCAAATTGCATCCTTGGCTGTCCGTTCTGGGGTGGATGGTTCCTCTTGGGCTGTAATTCCGAGAAGAAAATGTGACTAACTCAGAACCCCTAGGAAGCTCTGCGTGAAGGGCTTATGGGGCCAAGGGCCCCGGGTGGGGGCCACTTAAGGCGGACAAGAACTGCCTCAAAGTGGAGAGTGAATTTTAAAACCTGAGCCGCTCCTCAAGTGGGCTCGTAGGGCAGAGCAGGGTTTAAGCGGTCCCCGCAGGCCAGACGGAGTCCCTCAGAGGCTCCCGGAGCCTTGCCATCCCCAGAGGCAGAATGAAAGGGGAGCTGCTTTCCATCTGTGAGTTGAGGTCAGGGGAGCTTTTAAAAATCAGATCCTTGGCTTCCCACTCAAAATTCTCCAAGGGTTCACTGGCTCAAGGAGAATAAAACCTGTACTCCTTTCCAGGGCCCAAAAGATGGTGGTCTGGCTGGTCCCTACCATCCCCTCCCCGCCCCCCCCCCCACATCTGCCTCAGAGCTCCATCCACAATGGCCTTTGTTCAGTTCTAAACTCATTCCCACCTCCAAGCTTTTGCATTTGCAGTGCCCTCTGTCTGCACAGCGGTCCCCCAAGGGACCCAAGTGGCCCACCCAGAGATGAACCCTCCATCTTGCCAGGCTCCACAAAAATGTCACCCCTGAGAACGGTCTTCCCTACATACACAAACCCTCATTGCTTTTATATCCTCCTGTTTTACTTTCCTGGCAGCACTGACCTCAATTAGAAGTTCCATCTACTTACTATTTATTTACTTGTTTAGCTATTTATTTGTTCACCCACCTGGCTAGAGCCCTGAGAGCAGAGGCTTGTCCATTCTCTACTCTGTAGTGTCCCAGCCCCAGTTCTGAAGCTGGTCCGTTTACGGAAAGAACAAATAAACCAAGAAGGGTTTGAAGCTTCTCTAACAAGACTGCTTGTCTTGCTGCCTGCCCCAAATGGCGACTCCTCTCCCCTTCCATTTTTCTCCTTCTCAACTCAGCTGACCCCTTTTCAGACTTAGAGCAGGGAACAGATAGAAAACCCTTCACTCCACAGCCTAGATACAAAACTGGCCTCGTGGAGGGCTCCCAACCAACAGATGATGATTTGCATTCTATTTACATGCTATTTGCATGCAGCTTCACTCCAAGACGGAATCCACCGAGAGCCCCCACCCCACCGAGGAAACTTCTGAATCAAGGTTCTTTGGCTGAAGTTCCCCGGCTTTTGTGCCAGACCCTTCTCTCACTTTTCCCTCACTTCTCTTGTCTCTTCGAGGACCCCCAGTTCCTCCTGGGCTCCGCTCAAGTGCCCCCCATCCTGGCGCAGTTGGGCAGCCAATGTGGCGCGTGGGCCGGGGCCCCAGACAGGGACGCCGCTGCCCGCCACACTCCAGGGGCCTTTGTCCGCGCTCCAAGGAGCCGCCCCCTTAGTGAATGGGGGACGAGTGGGGGGCGGGGGGAGGCTGGTTGGGCCCGGGTGTGACAGAGCGAGAGCCAGGGGACGAACTCGCGAGCTGCGCTGGGGCCGTCCTCTGTGGCAAGGTCGGCGCCCGACTCCCCGGATGGCTAGCTAGCTCCCCGGGGCCCAGGCCGGTGCGGGCGGTACGGATCCCGGGATGTGCGGAGCTGGGAGCCCGTGTCCCCCAAGGGCAGCGAACGCACAAGCCTAGTCCTCAGCCCCAGCCAGGTCGGAATAGGAAAGCCAGCCCCCCGCCATTGTATGCAGACGCCCCCGTCTGTCCCTCAGCCCCAGGTCTCAGCTCTGCCTCCTTCCGCCCCCGCAGTGTCCCCCCTCCCCTTGTCCCGTAGTGCGCAGGCACCGCCGGGTGCAAGCCTGGCCCCCAGCCCCTGCGGCAGGTGCGGCAGGTCACCCCCAAAGCCCAGTCCTTATAACCACAACTCGGTCTGCCCTGCGGGCCCCCACGGGCTGAGCACGCGGCCCCCAGACCTGCCCGCGGCTTCTCTCCCACGACGAGTCACTCGGGTACGGTTGGATTCCCGCACACTACTCCCAGTTGTTCTTCACCTGCGGTCGCCCCCAGACCCTCCTGAGACTTG
Source organism: Mustela lutreola (assembly GCF_030435805.1). NCBI lineage: Eukaryota > Metazoa > Chordata > Mammalia > Carnivora > Mustelidae > Mustela > Mustela lutreola. Next base: position 8,746,427 of record NC_081306.1, on the reverse strand, counting down.
GATCTCCACCTGGTCCGGGGGTAGGGCACCCTCTCCTCTCCCACCTCCGGCATTAAGGTCTGCAGCCCTCCCCTCCCCCCGCCCTGCCCTCGCGGGACTGGGGTTCCCCCCGCCCTGACCCCCCATCTTCCTCAGCAGACTAACCCGCCGGGGGGCCTTAGAAGGGCACAAGAAGCACACTCCCCAGTTCTCCCGAGTCCGCGGCGGGAAAAGTTTCTGGGGTCCTAGCAGCTCCCTCTACCCCATCCGCGCGGCTCGCACTCACCGACCGCCGCGGCCTCGCAGCGCCGACGCTCCCGCTGGTTCTCGGCCTCAAGTCACATCGCTGCAGCGCGGCCGCGGCCCCCGCCCCGCGCGCGCCCGCCCGCCCGCCGGTCCCGTCTCACTGCATCGCCCTGGCGAACCGCTGCCGCGCGAGGCGCCCCCTGGCCCGGCCGGCGCTGCTGCAGACGCGGCGGCCCCGCCCCTCTAGCCTTCCCCGCCCCCTCCGACCCCGCCCCCCGGGGCATCCAGCTCCGCCCCCGGCCCCTGCCCAGCAGGCGGTTCCTTGCTGAGCCCCGGGCGGATGGCTTTGCCAGTCTCCACTCCCCCAGCGCAAGCCCCTACCTAGCTCCTTGCTAGGAGGACTGAGACCGACCCCTTCCAGGGTCCCAAATTTGGAGACACTCTCTCCACATCCACAGTCCACCCATAAGCACTCCACACACACTGGACGTATTCCCAAATTGATTCATTTGCAGGAACACACACAGAGGGATACTCCCATCAGTGTCTTAGCACAGGGGATTTTTTCCGCCCAGGACAACTCTCCAACGTAGGTTCACAAACAGTAACTTCCCCTCAACCAACAAGCCCCAGGTCCTGGACCTAGAGAGGACCCCGCCGCGCGTGCCGAAGTATACAACTAGGCACACGCGCACGGCTTGGTGTCCTCTAGCGGGTGTCCGCCTGGGCACACTCCATTCCCCCCACCCCGCCCCAACTTTCCCTTTGCGCGCACTGCTCAGAGCTTGAGTCCTTGACTACCCCAAACATACACATTCACAAGGTGCACCCCTCCCGTAGGTCCTTACGCGGGATCTCCACCACCAATGCTGCACGCATCACCCACGTACACACACGTCCACCACTCTCCCCGGCGACATACACCCAGCGGTCCAGGGGGCCACTGGCTCCGTAGACGCTCAGGGCACAGTAGGGGTGCACGCCCACGGGACGGCCGCAGCCCCGGCTTGAAGGAGGGGTCCCAGACAGCCTCGCTCCTCAACACTGAGTCTGGCTTCTGGTCGACCTGGCTGTGTGAGATCCGCATTGCCCAGAAGGGGCCTGGGGGGCTACGGTCCAGCACACCCATGAGGTTGATTCCCTCGGTGACTTTCAGACTTTCAAGCTTCCTCCAAACCCAGAACTTTGAGGACCCACCACTCTGGTTTCTCAGAGTGAGACCACCTCCCTCCTGCCCATCTTGGTCCTACAAGACATGACAGGGAGGTGACCCCAGCTCCCTACCTCCCTGCGATGGGGTGGGGATAAGGAGGCAGGAAGGTGGGCTGCAGAACACGAATGATATTCCCTTCTGGAGGTATTTGTATACCCTGATCTTTAAAGACCACAGACCTTTCAGATTGTTTTCTTCATCCCCTCGAGCCTCCGGCCTCTCAGTTCCCGCCCACACAAGCCGATATTCTCCTGGTCAGGCCTCGAACACACCTCCCCGAACACCTTTTATTATTTTTAAGGAAAAAATGGAAGGAAAAAGCAGAACAATTTTCCTGTTTTATTTGCCGACGTATCCTCAACGACTAGAACAATGCCTGGCATACAGTAGGCGATCACTAGGTATTTACGGGAAGACTCCCCCCCCCCCCAACCCCAGCGCTCTGCGGTCCCGCGGGACTGCGTAATTGGAAAATGGATAGGCATTGCCACCTGGTGGTACCTAGTGGAACTGACGCCGAGATCCTTTCCTGGGAAAACGTGGTCAAGTTCACCCAAGACTCAATTTCTTGCAAAATGCAAAATGGAGATAACTTTAGTAGTACATGCCTTTGGGGATTGTTATGAAGATTAAACACATAATAAATGTACAATCATTTATGTAGAGTCTGGCACGTGGAAATATATATATATATATTTATTTATTTATTTATTTATTCCCCTTTCAGACTTATTTTATAGAGGGATCCTCAATGCGATGATCAGTTTTAGCTTTGGGTGATGTTACTTTGGGAAGCAAAGAAGGAAAATATAGGCGGCTATTGAGTGGCAGGTGCATACCACCCACCTCCCCTACCTTGTTCAAAGAATCATGGAGAATCACCACCACCACCACCACCATTATCATCATTATAAGGTATGTAGTGCTACTGTGTGCTAGATGCTGTTCTAAGAGCTTTATATTCTTTAAAATATTTAATCCTCCCAGTAGTCCTCTAGACCAGATATTATTATTCACCCCATGTTACGGATGGGGACACTGAGGCACAGAGGAGCTAATTAATGGTTCACGATCATACCGTTGACAGAGCTGGCATTCAACCCTGGCTGTTCCTTTCATTCAGTGGCTAAACTGGTATAATTTGCTGCAAGGTCAGATATCTTCTGACATCGCGGATGAGCCTCCTGTCCTCAGAGTTTCTCTCTAGCCCTGGAGACGATAGCTCTAGGCTGTGTAGCTGCGGAGCTGCATCAGGCTCTCAAATGTTCAGTCCTCTTTGGGTAAATGAAAACCAGAGGCTTCCCTGGCTCTGTTACTCACCTGAAAAATGACAAGAGCACTGCCCCCCGGATTTCCACTAACAAACGTCGCTGTGTGTAATTAGGTGTTTGTGTGGCTCTTTGTTTAGTGTCTGCCTTTCCAGCTAGGCTGTAACCCAGTGCTTTCCCAATGAGAACTTTCTACAATGGAGGAAGTGTTCTTTTTTTTTTTTTTTTTTTTTCCTTTAAGGTTTCTTTATTTATGTATTATAGATAGAGCCCATGCAGGGAGGTGAGGTGGGGGGAGGGGCAGGGGGAGGGAGAGGTGAAGAATCTCCAACCAACTCCCTCTACCACTTGTGGGGCTCCCCGTAGGCTTGATCTCACCACCCTGAGATCATGACCTGAGCTGCAAAATAGAGTCAGATACTTAACTGACTGAGCCTCCCAGGAGCCCCAGTGATGAACGCGTTCTGCATCTGTGCTGTCGGTTAGGGTAGCCACTAGCCACGTGAGGCTATTGAGCACTTTATTTTTTTATTTTTTTAAGATTTTATATTTTATATTTTTAAGATTTTGTTTTTTTAAGATTTAAGATTTTTATAATTTTTTATGATTTCATATTTTGTATAGTAAGATATTTGAGATTATTTGTCAAAGAAAGAGAGAGGGAGCACAAGCAAGGCAAGTGCCAGGCAGAGGGAGAAGCCAGTAAGCAAGGAGCCCAATGCAGGACTCAATCCCAGGACCCTTGGGATCATGACCTGAGCCAAAGGCAGACACTTAACTGACTGAGCCACCCAGACATCCCAAATGAGCACTTCCTATGTATTTAGGATGACTGTGGAAATGAAATGTCAGTTTTTAATTAAATTAAATTTTAAATTAAATACAATTTTAAGAAATATTTATTGTAGAGAAAAAGAGAACACAAACAGGAGGGCCAGAGGGAGACGAAGAGAGACTCTCAGACAGACTCTGCATTGAGTGCGGAACCCAGTGCTGGGCTCCATCTCACAACCCTGAGATCGGGACAGCCAAAACGAAGAGTCTGACACTCAACTGACTGTGCCACCCAGGCACCCTGAAATTAAATTTTAAATTAAATTAATTAAAGTTCCTAATTAAATTGAAATAGCCTCATGTGGCTAGTGGCTACTGTAAGGACAGTGTAGCTCTAAGCTCAATGGTAAGAGGAGTCATGTCTGTTGTTCACCCTTGTCTTCCTTGCCCAGACCAGGGCATGGCTCATCAGATACTTGTTGACTAAATGAATAAGTAAATTCCAGTCTTGTTTTTCCCTTTTAGAGTATGTCTATTTTGCATCCAAGCCTGTCAGAATCCTCTCTTCTCTACAAAGTAGATCATCTCCCAGATGAATGTGGGGTTCAGGGCTCTGGAGTCGCCAAAGTCCATTTCCATAGATTTAACTGCAGAACCTTCTGAGGTAGGTGTCTGTGCCTTGCTATGACAAAACCAGAGCTTGGAAAGGTTGAGTGGCTTCTCCAAATTGTCACAGCTGAGGCAGGATGCAAACCTGCCCTTCCCAATCCCATGCCCTTCTGGAAACATCAACCTAACTCTAAGTGGGAATGACTTTGAACAGTGGGCATTCAAGCACTTGATAAGATGATATTTCAGTACTTCTCTAATTGCCTCAAGCAGGCAATTGCCTGGATATTGAACCCTGATGGTGTCATTAATATTTTCCTTGGGTGTCTACTAAATGCCATGGTCATTGCCTCATTCTTTGTGGTTCATACACACGAGGTGGGTCCTGCTCTCAGCAGACTGTGGGAGGTGGTTAGCACAGGGTGTGGGGGAGAGCCTGGGAATCCTGGAAGTCCTTGCTGGGCAAGGCTGAGAGGAGGCTGAGGTTCCCCAGAGACTCTAACAGTAGACTTTCTCTCGGGGTGGGAATGGGAGATACTTCACTCCACTGACATCTCCAGATACATATCTGGAGGGAGTTGCTAGGAATAAACAAATGTGGATACACCCATTGCTATCACTCCATTATTTTGTGCCTGTGATGGACATCACTAATTGATTGTCATGCTGCTTTTAATGCCTTTGATCTATAACTCGTGCCACTCATTTTAGAAGATTCAGTCACTTTTGCAAAGGGCACATGGGTTTTTTCTAGATTCCCCAACGGGGTACATCATAGATGTTCACAAATCACAGTCAGCTACAATCACCGTGTGGTAGCCACCTGTTTTTCCTTCCCTGCATTGGCTCCCACAGGTCCTTCATTTTCTGTGGTCCATAAAACTGCTTGGGGCGCCTGGGTGGCTCAGTTGGTTAAGCAACTGCCTTTGGCTCAAGTCATGGTCCCGGAGTCCTGGAATCAAGTCCCGCATCAGGCTCCCAGCAACATGGGGAGTCTGCTTCTCCCTCTGACCTTCTCGCCTCTCATGCTCTCTCTCAAAAAAAAAAAAAAAAAAAAAAAAAAAACTGCTTGGAGTAGTCTCATGGTGACCTCTGGGGTCCCCTGTGTGGCCACCATGGGGATAACTTCCCAATGCCCCCAAAACTGTCAGGAAAAATTCAAGTGACAGGACCAAAAAAAAAAAAAAAAAGCCCAAACAATAGGGATTTTTGTTATCATACAAAAGTAAGTTAGGACATAGGTGATCTCACCTTTGGTTCACGTTCAACAATGTGGGGGCCCAGACTCTTTCCAGTCTTCTACTCTGGCATCTTCAACTTGGTTGGCACCTCATGGTCACAAAGTGGTTGCCATAGCACCAGGCATCAAGTCTTCACTAGTCTCCTAATGTAGAAAAGAAGATGTTCAGGGAAGAGAGCTCTCCTCCTGATCTTCATGGTAACCAGGAGGGAAATGATTCCTAGAACTATCTCCTCTCCCTCTCTCTTCCCAGCTGTAGACTTCCCCTTACATTTTGTTGATGAGTACCAGGTCACCTAGCCTCCCTAGTGTAAGGGAGTCTGGGAAGCAAGCACTCGGCACACGGAGACTCAGTAAAGAAGGATGGTGAGGGAAAGGTGGTTGAGATAAGAACTTCAGTGTCTGCCCCTGTGCGCCTTTTCCAGATAGGGAGCAGGGCCTGGGCTGCAGCACGTGTTTTCAGGGTCTCAGCTAGCCACATAGGAAAGGGGCTGCCAAACTTCCTCCAATTCTCACCACTGCAACTCAGAGGAAGTAAAAACCAGTGCCCTCCCCTCTTCTCCTCTCTCTTTAGTTTCTCCAAAAGCAACTTCATCTCCACAAAAGCAACTTTCTTCTCTCAAGAAAAGATTTCTTTTCTTTTTCTTTTTTTTTTTTTAAGATTTTATTTATTTGTCAGAGAGAGAGAGGGAGAGAGAGCGAGCACAGGCAGACAGAATGGCAGGCAGAGACAGAGGGAGAAGCAGGCTCCCTGCCGAGCAAGGAGCCCGATGTGGGACTCAATCCCAGGACACTGGGATCATGATCTGAGCCGAAGGCAGCTGCCCAACCAACTGAGCCACCCAGGTGTCCCAAGAAAAGATTTCTGCTTCACCGTTTCCCTGCTGGAAGCTGCCTTGCTGTATACCCAAAACAAAGGATTTGTTTGCTCCTAAAGGCAAACTAGCCACAAATGCTGCATGATCTCACTTATATGTGGAATCTTAAACAAACAAACAAAAAACCAACAACAGCAACAGCACCAAAAAAACCCAAAAAGCAAACGTATAGAAAAAGAGGTCAGATTTGTGGTTATCGGAAGCAGGGAGTGGGGGAGGGGGAGTTGGGAGAAAGTGATCTAAAAGTACAAACTTCCAGTTGTAATACATATTAGTGCTGGGGATGTAACGTATAGCATGATGATTATAGTTAATACTGCTGAATGGTGTATTTGAAAGTTGCTAAGTGAGTATACCCTGGAAGTCCTCATCACAAAGAAGAAAACTTTTTTTTTTCTCTTTTTTCCCCCTGCATCTATATGAGATGGTGAATGTTAACTAAACTTTCTAGGGTCATCATTCCACAAGCTATGCAAGTCAAGTCATTATGCCATATAATTTATGCATGCACAGTGCCGAATATCAATTGTAACTCCTTAAAAATGAAAAAAAATCATAAAATGCAAATTTTAAAATATCGCAAAGAATTGTTTGAATTTTTGCAGTTCTAGGTGAGTCCTTTACAGGCTCCTCTGAACCTCCCCAGTGAAGGTTTCAGAAACTTTAGGACCACTTGTCTTTACTCCGTTATTAAGCTCGGAGCAGTGTGGGCTCCGAGGTTAAGAGAGAAGCTGTGGCGGGTAGGGGGATTTGTAATGAGCTGCACCTGCCACAGAGCCTGGGCTCTAACCACTGCCTGATCTTGCCTCCTCCCCTCTGGCAGAGATCTCAGGTCACTTTCCTTTAGTCCAGGCTAAATGCACACTGTAATGTGCATACAGGTAGGCTAAATGCACACTGTAAGGTGCATACAAATCACCTGGCGCTCTTGTCAAAAAGCAAATTTTGGTTCAGAGTGTCTTGCTGGAGGCAGTTGTGTGGGAGGATTCTTCCTTGTAATATGCTCCCAGGTGGCTGCTGTCAGAGGGCTGCGCTTTGAGCGGCCAGGGTTTAGCCCAGTTGTTCTCAACCCCGGCTACACATTAGAATAATCTGAGTCATGAAGCATAATGGGTGCCTGGGTGCCAGTGGTTAGAACCACTGGGGATGGAGCCCAGGGACCAGTACGAAGGCTTTAGTGTCCACCTGGACGATTGCTAAGCTAGGTGGAGGGAGACCTTCGAACTCTGTATCTAAGAGCAGGAGCTCCTGAGTGGGGAAAACTGGGCACTGAGTCTCCGGAATGCTGCGCAACCTTGGAAAAGTCGCTCAGTGTGTGTCTCTGCGACTGTGCAGGGGGGTGGAGGCAATCAGAACAGCCTGCACCCCTTAGAGTTGAGTGAGCAGTAACAATGTGTCTCAAAGGCTTTGTCTCATGCCTGGTCCGTGTGAATGTCCAGTACAGGGCGGGTGGTGGTGTTTTAATTTAAAAGACTGGAGGAGATTTGGGTCAAGAGAGCAAATCTGATCCCTGCCTTCTCTTCCTTATGATTCCTTTGGTGAATGCAAACTGGGTGAAAACATGACAATATTCCTGTTTCTCTCTGCTCTCTCCCTCTCCTCAGTGTACTGCGTAGTTCTCAAAGTGTGGCTCAGGGAACCTCTCAGAGTGTCTACAAGATCAAAACTATTTTTATAACAGTCCTAAGATTTTATTTGCCCTTTTCACCGTCATGCCCTCCAAGCATACAGTGGAATTTTCCAGTGGCTTCAAGACATGCGGTATCACAAGTGGCGGGATTCTGCTATAAATGTGGCACCCAGCTGCCTTTTATTAAGCAGACATTACAGAGATTTTCAAACGTGTAAAATATCATTGCTTGCTTATTAAGTGCATTTTGTTTTGGAAAGCACAGTTGCTTTTCATAGAAAAGATTTTATGTTACCAGGTAATGTAATGAGCTTATTGTTACTTTTAGATGAATGAGTAAGTATTTTCAAAGCTATTTTTTTACATTTTAATTGAAAATACAGTAAACATTGGCAGGTACAACCCACCTAAAAAAAAGCTCCTTGAAGCCTTCTATCAATTTTAAGAGTGCAAAGAATTTCTGAGACCATTAAGTCTGAGGACCACAGATCAAGGCACACCTATCTAGAACCATCTCTCCAAAAAACATAGCAAACAGCTCTATAGTAGTTATGGTGCGCCAGGCACAGTTCTAGATGCCATATGTTCTAGATACTATGTGTATGACTGTATACAAATATGTATATATATATATATATATATATATATATATAGTATCTAGATCAATATCTAGATACTACATATCTAGTATCTAGATATTCATACAGTATCTTGGTATAGTATCTAGATACTAGATATATATAAATATATACATATTTACATATAGTCACACACATAGTATCTAGATATTGATCTAGATATTGTATGTGTGAATATCTGTCAAGTATGTATATATGTGTATATATATATGTATGTATGTATATACACTTGATCCTTATGACAATTCCATGAGGTACACTATATCCCCATTTTATTTGTTTATTTTTATTTATTTATTTATTTTAACAGTTTATTGATTTATTTTGGAGGGGGGCAGAGGGAGAGGGAGAGAGAATCTCTAGCAGACTCTACACTGAATGAGGAGCCCACTGTGGGGCTCAATCTCACAGCCGTGAGACCATGACCTGAACCGAAACCAGGAGTTGGACCC